>NC_137071.1:102940705-103673984 GCF_951640355.1 Cnephaeus nilssonii
AAAATGGGGAAATGTTAGTAGAAGGGTATAAACTTTCAGCTACTAGATTAGTAAGTTCTGGAGGCCTAATGTACAGCATGGTGACTATAATCCTAATACATAAAAACCCTGGGTTGTAATGACCAGTAACAACAGAGGCTCGACCAACCGGAAGTCAGTCCTGCAGTCAGCACTGATTGCTGAGGGGGCTGTAAATCAGGGCCAGAGAGAGGCCTGAAGAGAGAAGAAGGGACTGATCCATTGCCTCTGTGGCAGCTTTTGATCAGTACTTGCCTCTCTCTTTCTCTCCCAGTCTGGTCAGCAGCCACACCTCCATTTCTCTCCAGGCCTCCACCAGAGCTGCTGATCCTGGGATCGGGCCTAAACTGGCAGCAATTGGAGAGGGTGCAGGCTGGGCTGTGGGAACCCCCCCCCCCCTCTGTGCACGAATTTTGTGCACCGGGCCTCTAGCTAATAATAATGTATTGTAAACTGAAAATGTTCTAAGAGGATAGATCTTAAATGTTCTCACCACAAACACACAAAAACAGTAACAATGTGAGGTTGTAAAGGTGTCAATTAACTTGAGTGTGGTAATCATTTCACAATGTATACCTATATCAAATAGTCATATTGTCCACCTTAAATATACACAATTATTATTTTTCAATTATACCCCAATAAAGCAGGGAGAGGAAAGTAGATGAAGGTCCTATATGCTTGACACTGATTGAACCACATTTAAATCATTGTGCTTGGTTCTAGGTGACACATTATAAGAGAAATTTTGATAAATAAGCACAAAGAATTCCTACTATAATTTAGGGATACAAATCTTTGTTGTAGAGGAAAAGGTTAACAAACTGCTGACTTAGGCTGGGGACTTATGAACTATCTTTAAATATCAAAGGGGCTAAGAATTGGGCTAAGTTGATTGTCTTCTTTGGATACTTTTAGAAAGCAGTAAAAGGACAAATTAGTGGGAGTTACAGAGCAGCAGATTTGTAGTCTACATATGGAATGGTTTGTCATGACTGAGGCTTCTCTTGGGCTGTCAAAACAGGTAGTGAGATAGATCTTCATCAGTTGTTCAAGCAGAAGCTGCATGTTGCTCAGGGCATTCAGGTATCAGAAAAGGTTTGAACAATGTCACCACTTAGTTATCTGGCAACTAAGAGGATACTCTTTGTTCAAACTCAAAACTGAAAAATCAGCTCAGTTCCACTGTGGAAAATTGAGATCCACCTTACCAACTTCATTTTCACTTACCTCTTTAGAAGACCTTATCTCCAAGTACAGGTACATTCTGGGTTCCTGAAAGTTGGGACTTCAACATATGGATTTTGGGTGAATACAACTCAGACTATAGCAATGCTCAACTTCAGTCTGTACTGTGGGGGTACAGTAGAAGCTTTACCAATCAGGCCTAACATTTCATTTTGGTGGTGAATGGATTACATAACTTTCCAGAGCTGATATTTCTTAGCAAATCTGTAGCAAACATTTTAAGTCTCATTCTTAATTACAAACTGTCTCAGTTTGAGGGGCACCAAGGCACTTTCTGAAGAATATTTTAGCTAGATTTTGGAACAAAGATTTATACTGATTTAATTACCCTTTTCAAATATATATATATATATATATATATATATATATATATATATATATATATATATATATATATATCTTTCCTTTCCCCTAAGTAACATTTTTCCAGAAGTAAATGGTGATGAAGAGCTCATTTTCTATTTCCTCCTACTCATCTTGTTGCCCATCCTCCTCTTTGTCTAAGCAGATTTGAGGGCTCCCTTGGTTGTTTTATATCTCTGAAGCACAGACCTGACCCAGAGTTTAAAGAGTGACCAATTTGCATACAACATGAGAACCTGTCTAATAGACAAACCTTATTAAAACTTTGGATAAATCCATTGGAAAAGTATTTACCTTTCAAAATGTAGAAATTATCTTGTTCAACACTACCTATAGCATAAACACTATCAAGATCTGAAATAAAAGATGGCTATAGCTATCACATTCAATTGTAGCCTGCTTTCAACAATTTTAAAAGCACTCTCACGTACTTAATCTCATTTTATTCTCACAAAAATCCTATGAGGTAAAATAGAACAAGAAATGTAATCTCCATTTTATAGCTGAGGAAACTTAAGCATCACACATCACACACACACACACACACACACACACACACACACACACATGCACACACACACACACACCACAAATCTGTGCATATGAAAATGCAAAGATGATGAACTTTTTTAGAATCTGAGAGAACATGGGAGGTGGCAGAGACAAAGGACAGAGAATAAAAACCAGTGTTTTGTTTAGAATCAGGAGTGTGATTGGTGTCTACCTCTTTATTCTTTTTTTTTTTAAGAAAAATAACAATGTGGACAGAATAACTTCTTGTTCAACAACTAAGAGAAAATAACACTATATGAGCCTCTAACAGTGGCCATAAGAGGAAAAGTAAGATCCATCACTTGTTTTCAATAGATCTCATGCTCACAAATACAGTCAAAGCATTAAGGCTCCTTAGAGCTCTGGGTTTCTTGTGGCACAGGAATTCTTTCTATTCCCCAGGGGGCAATAGAGGAGAGAAGAGAGGGAGATACAAAGAAAAGGGATGTACTGTTTAATTAAACTGGTAAATCTTTCCATTTGAGAAAAATATGGCTTCTTAATATTTGATTTTGCAAATTTAATATCAGCACAAATGCCAGAGAGTCAGTATCTGTATTGGCAAGGGCACTGCTTTTAAAGCTGAGGTGGCATATTAACTACCTCACAGGGGGTGGCTGTTTTATATATATCCTGTTCATAGAAATAAGGTATAGGCAGCCAACATTTTGCTGTAGTCCCTTCGCAGCAATAAAATGGTGGCATAAATGAAAACTTTCAGATCAAATGTATTTCAGCTATCTGCTATCACTTTTGGCTTCTTCCCAACTTGCATGCTGATATTGGATGTCTTGATAGCTAAAATAATTTTAAGGGATTTCTCCCTTTAAATTTGGTCCTGTAATATTTAAAAGGCTCCAACAGAAAGGGGCATGTGATGCTCTTTTTTTTTTTCAAAACACATTACATTCTCACTTTTAATTATAATTTCATTTGTAAAAAAATACTAAGAAAAAAAACAGCAACAATGAAGGTTAATTTTAACATGGATAAACGAATTTTTAAAAATATTTTAAGATGCCTTACATAGAACCTGGTCTAAGTCCTAAGGCAATAATTTTACTTACTAGTGTTTCCCAAACCCAACCCCTTTAGTTGCAAAAGCCATGCTTCAAATACAATACAAAACTAATGCTTTCTAATTTTCATTAGTGATTAATTTAAGCCACAGAATCTGGAAGGTGTGCTGCAAATGTACAGAAATCAATTCTAAAAGTTTTGGCATTCTGTTTTCTGTAGAGTAATGTTTAATTCTGAAGATGTTGATTGTTTTCTTTAATGATGACATAATCACTTGAAAAAATGGTTTGCTGAGGAACACACATTGCTGGCGGGAAGTTGTCTTTTCCTGTAGGAGTCTGAACACATCTTGGTCATTATGGTTTCATATATATATCTAATCTAATAATAGACAAATATGCAAATTGACCGCACCTTTGCTATGCCCAAGCCACGCCCACCAACCAAGCCACGCCCACCAACCAATCAGGATGAGTATGCAAATTATCCAAACAAAGATGGCGGCTAATTTGCATATCGCGACAGTGTAGAAAGAAGCCAGGAGTTGCAGAAGGGAGCAAAGCTGCAGAGAAGCAAGCAAGCCGGGGGGAGGAGAAGGGAGGAGTGGAGGTGGGGCCGGGGGAGAAGGAAGTTGAGCAGGCGGGGCCGGGGGAGAAGGGGCGGGGCTGGGGGAGAAGGGAGGAGCGGAGGCGGGGCCAGGGGAGAAGGGAGGAGCGGAGGCGGGGCCGGGGGAGAAGGGAGGAGCGGAGGCGGGGCCAGGGGAGAAGGAAGAAGAGGGGGCTGGCGGAGAAGGCGGGGCGGGGGAGAAGGGAGGAGCGGAGGCAGGGCCAGGGGAGAAGGGAAGAGCAGGCTGGCTGGCAAAGAAGGCGGGCTGGGGGAGAAGGGAGGAGCGGAGGCGGGGCCAGGGAAGAAGGAAGGAGAGCGGGCTGGCGGAGAAGTTAGAAAAGCAGGGGGGCTGGCGGAGATCGCGGGGGGGGGACAAGGGAGGAGAGCAGGCAGGGTGGGGTAGAGTGCAGCAGGAAACCCTATTGCAGGATTTTTCCTGCAACGGGAACGCTAGTATATATATATACACACTATCCTATATAATAAAGAGGTAATATGCAAATTGACCATCACTCCAACACACAAGATGGCTGCCCCCATGTGGTCAAAGATGGCTGCCCCCATGTGGACACAAGATGGCCACCACAAGATGGCCAGCAGGGGAGGGTAGTTGTGGGCAATCAGGCCAGCAGGGGAGGGCAGTTGGGAGGGACCAGGCCTGCAGGGGAGGGAAGTTAGGGGTGACTGGGGTGGCAGAGGAGGGCAGTTGGGGGTGACCAGGCCTGCAAGGGAGGTAAGTTGGGGGCAGAGGGGTTAAGGGTGATCAGGAAGGCAGGCAGGCAAGCAGTTAGGAGGCCTTGGTCCGGGTTGCGAGAGGGATGTCCAATTCTTGGTTTAGGCCCGTAAACCAGCAGTTGGACATCCCCTGAGGGGGTCCCAGATTGGAGAGGGTATAGGCCAGGCTGAGGAACCTCTGCTCTGTGTACGAATTTCATGCATGAGGCCTCTAGTATATATATAATTGATTTCAGAGAGGAAGAAAAAGATAGAAACATCAGTGATAAGAGAGAATCGTTGGTCAGCTGTCTCCTGCACACCCCCTACTTGGGATCAAGCCTGCAACCTGGGCATGTGCCCTGACTGGGAATCAAACCATGACATCCTGGTTTATAGGTTGATGCTCAGCCACTGAGCCACACCAGCTTGGTGATGGCTTCTAACACTTGGTCTAATGTTGCATAGAATTCAGAAAGGATCTTGTTCCAAATGAATTTTGACTTTCTATTAGGCATATTCACTACATTTGGTGTTCCTGGGTTTTTCTAAATTTTTTACTATTATTTTTCTCTGGTGTTCTTAATCTATGAACATTTCTGAATGACAGAATGTTTAAATGGGAGCCCCAGTTTGCAGGCAGTAGTTTCCCTTCCTTCTTCTTCTCTCCTTTTTATGCATTATACACTAAAACAACCATTCACTGGGAAGAAAAGGAATTCAGTGAATTTATAGCTTTGTTAACATCAAATTTTTACATTTTTTCTTTATTGATTAAGGTATTACATATGTATCAATATTCCTCCACTGCCCCCCAACCCTGCCACTCATGCCCTCACCCCCCTGTTGTCTGTGTCCATTGGTTGGGCTTATATGCATGCATAAAAGTCCTTTGGTTGATCTATCCCCCTTACCCCGACCCTTCCCACCTTCCCTTTGAGGTTTGATGGTCTGATTGATGTTTCTCTGTCTCTGGATCTGTTTTTTGTTCATCAGTTTATATTGTTCATTATATTCCATAAATGAGTGAGATCATGTGATATTTACCTTTCTCTGACTGGCTTATTTTGCTTAGTATAATGCTTCCTAATTCCATCCATGCTGTTGCAAATGGTAAGAATTCCTTCTTTTTTACCGCAGCATAGTATTCCATTGTGTAGATGTAACCATAGTTTTCTAATCCACTCATTTCCTGATGGCCACTTAGGCTGTTTCCAAATCTTAGCTATGGTAAATTGTGTCCCTATGAACATAGGGGTGTATATATCCTTTCTCATTGGTGTTTCTAGTTTATTGGGATATATTCCTTGAAGTGGAATCACTGGGTCAAATGGGAGTTCCATTTTTAGTTTTTTGAGGAAACTCCATACTGTTCTCCATGGTGGCTGCACCAGTCTGCATTCCCACCAGCAGTGCACGAGGGTTCCTTTTTCTCCCCATCCTCACCAACCCTTGTCGTTTGTTGATTTGTTGACGATAGCCATTCTGACAGGTGTGAGGTGGTACCACATTGTCGTTTTAATTTGCATCTCTCAGATGATTAGTGACTTTGAGCATGTTGTCATATGTTTCTTGGCCTTCCTTCTGTCTTCTTTTGAAAAGTTTCTATTTAGGTCCATTGCCCATTTTTTGATTGGGTTGTTTATCTTCCTTTTGTTAAGTTATATGAGTTCCCTGTAAATGTTGGAGATTAAACCCTTATCGGAGATAACATTGGAGAATATGTTCTCCCATGCAGTGGGCTTTCTTGTTGTTTTGTTGATGGTTTCTTTTGCTGTGCAGTTTTTTATTTTGATGTAGTCCCATTTGTTTATTTTCCATTGTCCTAAGAGCGGTATTGATTAAGAAATTGTTTGGCATATGTCTGAGATTTTGTTGCCTTTGGATTTCTCTAGCATTCTTATGGTTTCCTGTCTTATGTTTAAGAACTTTATCCATTTTGAGTTTATTTTTGTGTATGGTGTAAGTTGGTGGTCTAGTTTAATTTTTTTGCATGTATCTGTCCAAATTTCCCAGCAGCATTTATTGAAGAGACTGACTTGACTCCATTGCATGCTCTTCCCTCCTTTGTCAAATATTAATTGAGCATAATGGCTTGAGTCGATTTCTAGGTTCTCTGTTCTGTTCCATTGGTCTGTATGTCTGTTCTTGTGCCAGTACAAGGCAGTTTTGAGAACTGTGGCTCAGTAATATAGCTTGATATCTGGTATTGTGATCCTTCCAACTTTGTTCTTCTTTCTTAGGATTGCTGGGGCTATTCGGGGACTTTTTAAATTCCAGATGAATTTTTGAAGAGTTTGTTCTAGATCTTTGAAATATGTAATTGGTATTTTAATGTGATTGCATTCAATCTGTAGATTGCTATGGGTAGTATGGACATTTTAATGATGTTGATTCTACCAATCCATGAACATGGTATGTTCTTCCATTTGTTTATGTCTTCCTCTGTCTCTTTTTTCAATGTCCTGCAGTGTTCTGTGAACAGGACTTTTACATCCTAAGTGAAGTTTATTCCTAGCTACCTTAGTTTTCTTGGTGTAATGGTAAATGGGATTGCTTTTTTAGTCTCTCTTTGTATGAGTTGATTATTGGCATATAAAAAGACCATAGATTTCTAGGTCTTAATTTTGTATCCTGCTACATTGCTGAATTCATTTATTAAGTCTAGTAGTTTTTTTATGGAGTCTTTGGGGCTTTCTATGTATAGTATCATGTCATCGGCAAATAAGGACAGTTTTACTTCTTATATTCCAATTTGGATGAATTTTATTTCTTCTTCTTGTCTGGTCACTATGGCTAGCACTTCCAGTATTGTATCGAACAGGAGTGGGAAAAGTGGGCATCTCTGTCTTGTTCCTGTTCTTAGGGGAAATGAGTTTAGTTTTATCCATTGAATATAATGTTGGCTGTAGGTTTGTCATACAATGATTTTATTATGCTGAGGTATGATCCCTCTTTTCCCACTTTGCTGAGAGTTTTTATCAAGAAAGGGTGTTGGATTTTGTCAAATGCTTTTTCTGCATCAATTGATATGGTTATGTGATTTTTGTCTCTCAGTTTGTTTATGTGATGTATCACATCTATTGATTTGCGAATATTGTACCATCCTTGCATCCCCGGAATAAATCCCACTTGGTCATGGTGTATGATCTTTCTAATGTAATGCTGGATCAGATTTGCTAGAATTTTGTTGAGGATTTTAGCATCTATGTTCATCAAAGATATTGGCCTGTAGTTCTCTTTTTGTGTGCTGTCTTCATCTGCTTTTGGGATTAGGGTAATGCTTGCCTTATAGAAAGAGCGTGGAAGTGTGACTTCCTATAGATTTTTTTTTAAACAGTCTGAGGAGGATAGATTTTATTTCTTCTTTGAATGCTTGGTAGAACTCCGCTATAAAGCCACCCAGACGAGGCTTTTTGTTTGCTGGAAGATTTTTGATCCCTGCTTCAATTTCTTCGGTAGTTATCAGCCTATTCAGGTTTTTTTTTTTTTATTCTTCCTGACTGATTTTGGGCGCTTGTATATTTATAAGGATATGTCCATTTGTCTAGGTAGTCCATTTTGTTGGAATAGATTTGTTCATAGTATTTTTAAAATTTCTTTATTGATTCAGGTATCATATATTTGTCCTCATCCCCCCATTCCCATCCCACAGCCCTCCCCACACATGCCCCCACCCCCCTGTTGTCCTTAACCGATGGTTAGGCTCATATGCTTGCACACAAGTCCTTTGGTTGATCTCTCCCCTTTACCCCCACCCTCCCCTAACCTCCCTCTGAGGCCCAACAGTCTGATCCATGCCTCCTTGTTTCTGGGTATGTTCTTGTTCATCAATCTATGTTGTTCATTATTTCCCCTAGATGAGTGAGATCATGTGCTATTAGAAATACACTTATAAGAACCGAAAATGAGACAAGCAATAATGGTTATGCTGACAGGCAAATGAATCAGTCTGTAGTGAATTTCTCTGTGGGCCAACAGTTCTTTTGAGACCCAATTTCAATGCCAAACAGTTCCTTATGTGTACATGTCAGCACTGACATTTCAGTTCTGGATGGTGGACAAATGGTGGTAATGCAGGTCCAACTCTCTCTGGTTTGGTCCTAGGCAACCTGAAGTGATGCACAGCTGCTAACTGCTAGTATGGGAAGGCCACGTCAGCGTCTTCCATCTCTGGACTGCTTCTCTTCTGTCTTCATGGCTGGAGTAGTCCTGTCGATTCCTCTCTGTTGCTGGAATCCACATGGTCTCGGAGTTGTTTTCTGAAAATATACAAACATATTCTCGACCAAAAGTTAATAAAGGAATCCCATCTAATAATAGAGTAATATGTAAATTACCATCACTCCGCTACGCCCACGATTGGGCGGCAGGAGGCTGGGGGCGGGACTCGGGATGGCCTATCCGGCCGTTGAGAGGCGTGGGGGGGGGGCAGAACTCCCGCCCCCTGCTCCTCTCAACAGCCAGATCCAACCAGATCTGCAGCCACTGAGGGGGTCTGCCGTGGACACCTGGCTGCGCCTCTCAACGGCAGGGCAGCCCCCCTCAGCGGCTGCAGCTGGGTGTCTGCGGCCGCTGAGGGAGGTTGCAGCAGACACCCAGCTACCCTGCCATCGGAGGCGGGTATCCGGGTTTCTGCACCGGCTCCAGGCCAAAAACCTAGGGTCATCACGACCAGAAAGGCCTACTGGTAACCAGGAAGTGCATGGATCACCTCTTGGTCCCTCCCCTCCACTTCCCCCACCCCCACCCCTGGCCCACAGGCTCCCATCAGGCTGGATGGCCAATGGAGAGCCATAGGGAACCGGGCTGGGTGGCAGCGAAGTGGGACTGGGGATTGGCGAGCAGGCGCAAGGCAGACCTCCTGCTCCCTCCCCCAGCTGACATTCTTCTGAATGCACGTGGAGCCTCCACTGCACAGCCTTCCTGGACAAGGACTCATAGCTGTGAGAGGCCCCAGAGCAAAGACTTCAACAAGGACTTCAGCGCCTCCTCAGGGGGGAAAAACCACCACCTCCCTACTCCCCAGCTGCTTCAGTGTCTGCAAGAAACTGTGCATGCTCCTTCCTGAGAGATGGGAGGTTCCCTGATGGCGGCTGGGCCAGTGCAGGGATGGAGGGAGGGAGGGCGGGGCAGGAGCAAGGGGGAAGCCCTGGTTTCCTGCACCTCCTCCCACAGGCATAGCCCTTCCAGGTCTTATGATAAAGAGTTGTGTTTTTCTAACTCTGTCCAGGTAAAGGAAACAAGTGTCTGTTGACTTCTGATCTTACTCTCCGAGCCGCCAGTTAATCCCTCTGGATGCATCATATCCAACCTCCAAAGGATCCGAGGGGCAGGTTCAACCTTTGTTCCATAGGTGAGGAAACTGACCAATAAACACATGGGTCTCATAACTCAGTGTCAGCTCCCGCAGAAATCTCCGGGTAATAACTCAGATTGTATATCTAAGGGTATGTTTTCTTATATTTTCATGTTTAATTCAACCCCAGGAATTAAATAATACAATAAAGAATAAAATGAGTTCAGAGGGCTCAGCATTGAATTCCCAGAGCCTTTGGTCCCACACAAACCACAGAGCTCAGTTATCCTGAGATGAAAGAAAAGGAAAGAGAAACATGAAAGGTTTCCTAGCTCAGTCATAGAGACATCTCATAGCCACATACTAAGGACACGGCATTAACTTAGGGGTGGAAAGGACACAAATGGAATAGAAGATGGAGCCATTTCCGTTCAGATTCAAACCAAGTTAATAAGGCAGAAAAAACACTGAACCCCATGAAAGAATGAGATGAAATGGTTTGGTAGGGAGTGTCACAGACCTCGCAGGGACAGCACCTGGGGCTCTGGACATGATGAGAGGAGAGAGGGGGCTGGTTGAGAGGAAGTGCATGGAATGTCCTGGGAGTAGGAACAAAAGGGTGATATGCAGAAGGTGGGCCCCACCGGGTGATGATAGGGGGCAAACCTGCGGAAGGTGGCCAAGTGCCCCACCTCTGCTGAGGGCTGCATGCGTCTGTCCTGGGAGCTACGGCTGATGGAGAGGGAGGCTATGGCTCTATGTGGATGAGTTGCCAATGAGAGCTTCCCTGCAGCCAGAGTACTCAGTGTTCTCAACACGGTGGGAGCACAGGATCACACACACAACGTAACGAAAGAAAAAGCATCCTATTCCCAACTTATTCACAGACTTCTGTTTCTGGTATCTATATTCCCAATGTGTCCACAAGTAAATTTGGAAAAAGAAAAAAGATTTGTACATGATATGACTGCCTCTTTAGAAAACCCAAGTGATCACAACCAGAGCACTTTTAACACCTAATGAGCCAAATACACTGATGAACAAAAAGAGACACAGATGCATGAATAGACTGTGGAACCTCAGAGGGAAGGTGGGGGACGGTGGGTGGGTGGGAAGAGATCAACCAATGGTCTGTGTACATATATGCATCATCCCTGGACACAGACAATGGGGTGGTGAGGGCCTAGAGGGGGTTGTAGTCTGGAAAAGATTAATGGGCAGAAAGGGGACCTATATAAACCTTTCAACAATAAAGATTAAATAAAAAAGAGTAAAAAATGAAAATAAAATAAAAGCTAAGAATAACTGCCCTGGCCAGGTGGCTTCATTGGTTGGAGCTTCGTCCTGTACATTGAAAGGTTGCGTGTTTGAACCCATGTCGGGATGTGTGTGGGAGGCCACTGAGCAAGAGGTGCCTGGAGAAGGGAGATTCCTTGGAGCTAAACACAGTCCAGGCCTCACCCATGATCCCAGGCCCATCCTCTGCTGAGTGAGACCAGACCTCCCAGCTTCCTGCCGAGTCCCTGGTCTCTGAGTCATAAGGCCACTTCCCCATGTTCCCCAGAATGGACTGCTCAGTAACCATCCATACTAATAAAAGGGTAATATGCTAATTAGACTAGGTGACCGGACATCTTCTGGACATCCAACTTCCTTCCAGACAAAGCCACGGTGGTGGGGGCTGAGGCAGAGGTGGTTAGGGGCAATCAGGTGGGCAGGGGAGGGCAGTTGGGGGCCATCAGGCCAGCAGGGAGGGCAGTTGGGGGTCATCAGGCCAGCAGGGCAGGAAAATTGGGGGCCATCAGGGGAGCGGTTAGATAGCGATTAGGCCAGCAGGCATGCAAGCAGTTAGGAGCCAACAGTCCCAGATTGCGAGAGGGATGTCTAACTGTTGCTGCCCGGTGAATGGGGACTAAACTGGAAGTTGGACCTCCCCCAAGGGGTCCTTTATTGGAGAGGGTGCCCGCTGGGCTGAGGGGGATTTTCCCCCGCCACCCCGTGCACAAATTTTGTGCACCGGGCCTCTAGTGTTTTCTATAAATTTGACTTGGGATCTTATTTCATTTTTTGCCCAAATGATTTTCCTCTGGCTTGTTTTGTCACCTTGTGTGTTTTTCATGGGTGTCTTGCTTTTAGCCTTACAATTAATTTTCTAAAGTATTAATTTTCTAGATGTAATTTACTTACAGGATATTTTCCTTACATGATATTCCTCTACTATCCCCTCCTTTTTTGATTTAAATGTTAGGAGGCTTTTGAAAATTTTATAATGTAGTCTTCATTGCTTTTAAATTTTAATTTTTTGCACTATAATATTACTGTTTTAGGTTCATTACTTGGTGCACAATTTTATCATGAGATGAAGTACCAATAAAAATTTTAGTTAACACATTAGGAACACCTTTTTGTCCAGTACAATTAAATTTTCTAGAATATTCGCTTGTTTCAACTAGCCAATTTAAATTTGCCTGAAAAATTGACTACTATTTTACTGCCAAATTTATTACTCTAAGGCCGTGTGCCCCTGGATCCGGGTGAGGCTGGGACCCGGGTCCGGGCAGGGCTGTGGGCCCCTAGATCCGGGTGAGGCCACACGACCCTGGGTCTGGGCGAGGCCACGCGCCCCTGGGTCTGGGTGAGGCCACGCGCCCCTGGGTCCGGGGGGAAGCTAGATCCCAGGTCTGGGTGAGGCCGTGTGCCCCTGGATCCGGGTGAGGCTGGGTCCCGGGCCCGGGTGAGGCCACGCACCCCTGGGACCAGGTAAGGCTACATGCCCCTGAGTCCGGGTGAAGCTGGATCCCGGATCCGGGTGAGGCCATGTGCCCCTGGATCCGGGTGAGGCTGGGTCCCAGGTCCGGGTGAGGCCGTCTGCCCCTGGATCCGGGTGAGGCCACGCGCCCCTGGGTCCGGGGGAAGCTAGATCCCGGGTCTGGGTGAGGCCATGTGCCCCTGGATCCAGGTGAGGCTGGGTCCCGGGTCCGGGTGAGGCCACGCGCCCCTGGGTCCGGGTAAGGCCACGCGCCCCTGGGTCCGGGTGAAGCTGGATTCCGGGTCCAGGTGAGGCTGCGCACACCTGGGTCCGGGTGAGGCCACGTGCCCCTGGGTCCGGGTAAGGCCACGCACCCCTGGGTCCAGGAGAAGCTGGATTCCGGGTCTGGGTGGGGCCGCGCACACCTGGGTCCGGGTGAGGCCACGCGCCCCTGGGTCTGGGAGAGGCCACGTGCCCCTGGGTCCAGATGAGGCCATGCGCCCCTGGGTCTGGGTGAAGCTGAATACTGGGTCTGGGCGAGGCCGTGTGCCCCTGGATCCGGGTGAGGCTGGGTCCCGGGTCTGGGTGAGGCCACGCGCCCCTGGGTCCGGGTAAGGCCACACGCCCCTGGGTCCGAGTGAAGCTGGATCCCGGGTCCGGGTGAGGCCGTGTGCCCCTGGATCCGGGTGAGGCTGGGTCCCGGGTCCGGGTGAGGCCGTGCGCCCCTGGATCCAGGTGAGGCCACGTGACCCTGTGTCTGGGAGAGGCCACGCGCCCCTGGGTCCGGGTGAGGCCACGCGCCCCTGGGTCCGGGTGAAGCTGGATCCCGGGTCTGGGTGAGGCCGCGCACACCTAGGTCTGGGTGAGGCCACGCGCCCCTGGGTCTGAGGGAGGCCATGCGCCCCTGGGTCCGGGTGAGGCCATGCACCCCTGGATCCGGGTGATGCTAGATCCCGGGTCTGGGTGAGGCCGTGTGCCCCTGGATCCGGATGAGGCTGGTTCCCGGGTCCGGGTGAGGCCACGCGACCCTGGGTCTGGGAGAAGCCATGCGCCCCTGGGTCCGGGTGGGGCCACGCGCCCCTGGGTCCGGGTGAAGCTGGATCCCGGGTCTGGGTGAGGCCGTGTGCCCCTGGATCCGGGTGAGGATGGGTCCCATGTCCAGGTGAAGCCACGCGCACCTGGGTCTGGGTGAGGCCACGTGCCCCTGGGTCCGGGTGAAGCTGTGCCCCTGGGTCCGGCCGAGACCAAACCAGAGGGAGTTGGACCTGCATTACCACCATATGTCCACCAACCAGAGCTGAGGTGTCAGTGCCGACATGTACACCTGAGGAACCTGTGGACATTGATATTGGGTCTCAAAAGAACTGTTGGTCCAGAAAGAAACTCACTACAGACTGATTCATTTGCCTGTCAGCATAACTATTATTGCTCGTCTCACATTCAGTTCTTATAAGTATATCTCTAGTGACACATGATTTCGCTCATCTAGGGGAAATGATGAACAACATAGACTGATGAACAACAACAGAACCAGAAATAAGGAGGCATTGATCGGACTATCGGCCTCAGAGGGAGGATAGAGGAAGTTGGGGGGAGGGGGGAGAGATCAACCAAAGCTCTTGTGGGCATGCATATGAGCCTAACCAATGGTTAAGTTCAACAGGGGGTTGGGGCATCCGTGGGTAGGGTTGTGGGATGGGAATGGGGGGATGAGGACAAATATGTGACACCTTAATCAATAAAGAAATTTAAAAAATAAAAATAAATTTATTACTCTAACAACAATCTTATTTTACACTGTAAATATTAGTGGAAGGGATTATTTGCCTTCTTGAGTAGGTCCTGAGCATTCCTGGTAGTAGGCTGGATTTAGATAACAAAAACCCAATCCCCACACAATGAGTAAAAGAGACCTCAAACAATTCTTTTTGGAGTGAGAGGGCAGCTGCTGTAAGCCAAGTCTCTGTCGGTCATCTGGGTCCTGATCTGAGCTGGGCATGAGAAGCATGAAGCAGCCATGGGGGCAGGAGACCTCCCTCAGAAGGGGCTAGGGTTCAGGCCCCTGCAGTGTTGGGGGGGTGAGGGTCTGTGCCTCACCTCTGTTGATCTCCAAATTCTCTCCTGATGACCCCTCTGCGACTGTGCCTGTTTTAGGTTGTTCCTTCCTTGAGGAATCTTACCAGTCTCTGGCTAACCATCCATCCTCCGGGGCCAAGCAGGGTGACGTGAGGTTCAGTATTGTCTCCTTGTTAGCCTATGCCCCTGTGGCCTCCATGCCCAGCACCTGCCTTGGGATTCCCTTGCCTGCTGGCGGGACCCCAGCACTGATCACATATCTTGTGGAACCCGGGTTTCTTCTCCAGGGAGGGCTCAGGTCGCCCCACTGGGTGAGAGACAGATCCATGGCACCAGTCATCACGAGACTTCAACCTCGACATGAACAGAGAGCTCATGCAACAGCTGTGAGCAATTGAATTGTGAGAAGAGGGTCTCTTTTGGCCTAAAGGGTAAGAGGGACCAATATAGAATGCTCAGGTGCCTTCTACACAATGAAAAGGATTAAATCCTTACACGTCCTTTTTAAATTGCTGCCAGACATTCAAAGAATTAGTTTGTAAGTTTGCTTGGGATAATTGTATATTATGCTGTTGTAATTCTAAAGTAACAAGAGATGTGTTAAGTTTGTCTCCAAGCATCAAACAGATTACTATTTTTTTTTTATCCACAAGGGTGCGAGGAACTATTATAAGTAATGGGGGTGATCCAAATCTGGGAAAAATTTTAATGACAGTGTAGAATAATATCATGTAATGATATTCTTTGTTCTAGTCCATGGCAATTCCCTTTCAAACTGGCTGTTCATTTCTTTTTATATAGACAAGGTCTTAGTTACATTTTCTGCACCTCTACCGGGGGCAAGTAGTGATAGTAGTGACACCCTTTCTTTGGTGTCCACACAAGCCAGAAACCTCTCTTTAATTGTACACACAAAGGGGCATGGTTTTGATTTTGTGTCATATAAAAGGGAAGCTGGGTGGAGACCCCTGTGTATTTATACTTTCTTGCCCTACCCATGGGCCTCCTGGATGACCAAGGTATTTGGTATTATTGGTAACTACATTAGTCAGGGGATCAGCCCACGTAAGGGGTCTTACCCATGAAGGGTCAGGAGCATAAGACCAAAATACTTACCCCCTTGTCCCAGGTAAAATTACCATACATCTGATGATTGCTAGCGTGGCTAGAAAGGCGTTCTCAGGCATTCTTGGGTTTCTGGTTACCTTACAATTTCTTCCCTGTGGTTTGACATTCTGATTGATGTTTCTCTGTTTCTGGATCTATTTTTTTCCCCATTAGTTTATGTTGTTCATTATATTCCACAAATGAGTGATATTTATCTTTCTCTGACTGGCTTATTTCACTAAGCATAATGTTTTCCATCTCCATCCATATTGTTACAAATGGTAAGAGCTCCTTCTTTTTTACCGCAGCGTAGTATTCCATTGTGTAGATGTAACACAGTTTTTTAATCCACTCATCTGTTGATGGGCACTTAGGCTGTTTCCAAATCTTAGCTGTGGTAAATTGTGCTGCTATAAATATACGGGTGCATATATCCTTTCTGATTGATGTTTCCAGTTTCTTGGGATATATTCCTAGACATGGGATCACTGGTTCAAATGGGAGTTCTATTTTTAGTTTTTTAAGGAAACTCCATACTGTTCTCCACAGTGGCTGCACTAGTCTGCATTCCCACTAGCAGTGCATGAGGGTTCCTTTTTCTCCACATCCTCGCCAGCACTTGTCATTTGTTGACTTGTTGATAATGGCCATTCTGACAGGTGTGAGATGGTACCGCATTGTTCTTTTGATTTGCATCTCTCGGATAATAAGTGATTTTGAGCAGGTTTTCATATGTCTCTTGGCCTTCCTTTTGTCTTCTTTTGAAAAGTGTCTATTTAGATCAGTTGCCCATTTTTTGATTGGGTTGTTTACCTTCTTTTTGTTAAGCTGCATGAGTTCCCTGTAAATGTTGGGGATTAAACCCTTATCGTTGACATCATTGGCAAATATGTTCTCCCATGCAGTGGGCTTTCGTGTTGTTTTATTGATGATTTCTGATGCTGTGCAAAAGCTTATTTTGATGTAGTCCCACTTGTTTATTTTCTCTTTAGCTTCCATTGCCCTAGGAGCAGTATCAGCAAAGAAGTTCTTTTGGCATATGTGAGAGATTTTTCTGCCTGTAGATTCCTCTTGTATTTTTATGGTTTCCTGTCTTATGTTTAAGTCCTTGATCCATTTTGAGTTTATTTTTGTGTATGGTGTAAGATGGTGGTCTAGTTTCATTTTTTTGCATGTATCTGTTCAATTTTCCCAACACATTATTGAAGAGACTGTTTTGACTCCATTGTATATTTATGCCTCCTTTGTCAAAAATTAATTGAGCATAATGATTTGGATCAATTTCTGGATTCTCTATTCTATTCCATTGATCTATATGTCTGTTCATATGCCAATACCAAGCAGTTTTGAGAACAGTGGCTTTGTAACATAGCTTGAAATCTGGTATTGAGAACCCTCCTACTTTGTTCTTCTTTCTCATGATTGCTGTAGCTACTCGCTGTCTTTTTTTATTCCAGATGAATTTTTGGAAAGTTCGTTCTAGGTCTGTGAAGTATGCCATTGGTATTTTAATGGGAAGTGCATTGAAATTATAGATTGCTTTGGGTAGTATGGACATTTTGATGATGTTGATTCTACCAATCCATGAACATGGTATGTTCTTCCATCTGTTTATGTCTTCCTCTATCTCTTTTTTCAGTGTTGTGTAATTTTCCGCGTATAGGTCTTTTACCTCCTTAGTTAAGTTTATTCCTAGGTGTCTTAATTTTTGCGGTGTGATGGTAAATGGGATTGCTTTTTTAGTCTCTCTTTCTGTAAGTTCATTATTGGTGTATAGAAATGCCATAGATTTCTTAGCATTTATTTTGTACCCTGCTACTCTGCCGAATTCATTTATTAAGTCTAGTAATTTTTGGTGGAGTCTTTAGGGTTTGCTATGTACAGTGTCATGTCATCTGTGAATAAGGACAGTTTTACTTCTTCTTTTCCAATTTGGATGCCTTTTATTTCTTCTTCTTGTCTGATTGCAATGGCTAGTATTTCCAACACTATGTTGAACAGGAGTGGTGAGAGTGGGCATCCCTGTCTTGTTCCTGTTCTTAGGGGAAATGGTTTTAGTTTTTGCCCATTGTGTATGATGTTGGCTGTAGGTTTGTCATATATGGCTTTTATGATGTTGAGGTATGATCCTTCTATTCCCAGCTTGCTGAGAGTTTTTATCAAGAAAGGGTGTTGAATTTTGTCAAATGCTTTTTCTGCATCAATTGATATGACTATATGGTTTTTATCTCTCAATTTGTTTATGTGATGTATCACGTTTATTGATTTGCGGATTTTGTACCATCCTTGCATCCCAGGGATAAATCCTACTTGGTCGTGGTGTATGATCTTTCTGAAATACTGTTGTATTCGATTTGCTAGAATTGTGTTGAGGATTTTGGCATCTATGTTCATGAGGGATATTGGCCTGTAATTCTCTTTCATTGTGTTATCTTTATCTGGTTTTGGTATTAGGGTGATGCTGATTTCATAGAAGGAGCTTGGAAATGTTCCTTCTTCTTGAATTTTCTGGAATAGTCTGAGGAGGATAGGTTTCAGCTCTTCATGGAATGTTTTGTAAAACTCCCCTGTAAAGCTGTCTGTCCCCGGACTTTTGTTTGCTGGAAGCTTTTTGATGACTACTTCAATTTCTTCCATGGTTATCAGCCTATTGAGATTTTTAGACTCTACCTGAGTAAGTTTTGGAAGGTTGTGTTTTTCTAGGAATGTGTCAATTTCCTCCAGGTTGTCTAGTTTGTTGGAATAGAGTTGTTCAGAGTATTTTTTGACAATCCTTTGTGTTTCTGTGGGATCTGTTGTTATTTCACCTCTTTCATTTCTGATTTTGTTTATTTGGGTCCTCTCTCTTTGCTTCTTGGTGAGCCTGGCTAGAGGTTCATTAATCTTGTTTATCCTTTCAAAGAACCAACTCTTGGTTTTGTTGATCTTGTGTATTGTTTTTTTGGTCTCTATGTCATTCATTTCTGCACTGATCTTTATTATTTCCTTCCTTTTGCTCACTGTGGGCTTTTCTTGTTACTCCCTTTCTAATTCTTTGAGTTGTTGAGTTATATGGTTTATTACCATTTTTTCTTCTTTTTTGAGGTAGGCTTGTAGAGCTATACACTTCCCCCTCAGGACTGCTTTCATTGTGTCCCATAGGATTTGCAATGTTTTGTTTATATTGCCATTAGTCTCCAGGATGTTTTTAATTTCTTCTTTGATCTCATTTATAACCCAATCATTGTTTAGTAGCATGCTATTCAGTTTCCAAGTGTTTGAATTTTTTGGAATGTTTTTATTGTAGTTTATTTCTAATATTATGCCATTGTGGTCTGAGAAAATGCTTGATATGATTTCAATCTTTTTGAATTTGGGGAGACTTTGCTTGTTACCCAATATGTGGTCTATTTTTGAGAATGTCCCATGTGCACTTGTGAAGAACATACATTCCAGGGCTTTGGGGTGAAATACTCTGAAGATGTCAATTAGGTCCATCTGATCTAGTGTGTCATTTAGAATTGCTGTTTCTTTGCTGATTTTTTGTCCAGAGGATTTATCCTTTGATGTCAGTGGTGTATTAAAGTCCCCTACTATGATTGTATTGTTGTCGATCTCTCCCTTGATATCTTCCAGGAGATTTTTTATGTATTTGGGCGCTCCTGCATTGGGTGCATAAATGTTTACCAGAGTTATATCTTCTTGCTGGATTGCTCCCTTTAGTATTATGTAGTGGCCTTCCTTATCTCTTATTATGGCCTTTACTTTGAGGTCTATTTTATCTGATGTAAGTATTGCAACCCCAGCTTTTTCTCATTTCCATTTGCCTGAAAAATGTTTTTCCATTCTTCACACTCAGTCTGTGTGATACTTTTGCTCTAATGTGGGTCTCTTGTAGACAGCAAATATATGGGTCATGTTTTCTTATCCATTCAGCTACCCTATGTCTTTTGATTGGTGCATTTAATCCATTTATGTTTGATGTTATTATTGATAAGTACCTATTTATTGACATATTTTTCGTTAGTGTTTGTGTTTCTTCTTGCCTTTCTCTTTCTTATTTTTACAGCAGCCCCTTTAGCATTTCTTGCATTGCTGGCTTGGTAGTGATGAACTCTCTTAGCCCTTTTTTGTCTGTGAAGCTTCTGATTCCACCTTCAATTTTGAATGATAGCCTTGCTGGGTATAGTATTCTTAGATTCAGTCCCTCGTTTTGTATCACTTTGTATATTTCATTCCATTCCCTTCTGGCCTGGTGTGTTTCTGGTGAGAAATCAGTTGATATTCTGATAGGAGATCCCTTGTAGGTAACTTTCTGTCTCTCTCTGGCAGACTTTAAGATTCTTGCTTTGTCGTTGGTGTTTGTCAATTTAATTATGGCGTGTCTTGCTTTCGGTGTTTTGTGGTTCAACTTGTTTGGGATTCTGTGTACTTCTTGCACTTGGATAGTTTTTTTCTTGCCAATATCAGGGAAGTTTTCTGTCATTATTTCTTCTAACAGTTTTTTTTTTTATTCCTTGCTTCTTTTCTTCTACTTCTTTTATCCCTATTATTCGAAGGTTGTTTCATTTTGTGTTGTCCTGAAGCTCCCTTAGGCTTTCCTCTTGCTTTTTAAGTCTTCTTTCCAGTTGCTGCTGTGTTTGTGTGTTTTTTCCTACCTTGTCTTCTAATTCACTGATGCGGTCCTCAGCTTCTTCTACTCTACTCTTTAAGTCTTCCATTGTGTTCTTTATTGCAGCTATGTCGTTCTTCATCTCCTCTTGGTTTCTTTTCATGTTGGTGACATTTTCATTCAGCTCCTTATAGTTCTCATTGAGTTTTGTGTATTTGTCATCCATCCATTTAAACATCCTTATAACGAATACTCTGAATTCTTTCTCTGTTAAGCTGCTAGCCTCAAGTTCATTTAACTCCCTTTCTGGTGATTCCTATTTTTCTTTCCTTTGGGGATTTCCTTTTTTTCTCCCCATGTTTCCTGTAATGTTTTAATTGTAGATTCCCTTTCTTTGCTACCCAGGTTCTTTTGGCGATGGTGCTACTGGTGTAATCTCTCAGTTCTCCTGGGCTTGGTAATCTAGTGTAGCTCCCTACTTGAGCTACTTGGGTTCTCTTGATGTAGGCCTGCAAGCTTGAGAGGCACAACTGTGGTGTCTAGAAGTCATCAGCTATGGAGGTGAGTGTCCCAGTTTTTGCTGTCTTGCACCCTTAGTTGAAATCGTGCGTGTCCAGTGGGGACTCACAGTGGCACCCAGGAACTGTCTGTTGGGAGAGCTCACAGTGGCTCCCACTAGCACTCTTTGTGTAGATGGGCTCAGGGTGCCTGCCTGTTGTAAATTCGCTTCTGTGGAGGTGTGTTTGCAGGCGCAGAGCTCTGATGCACTCTGAGGGGTCCTGGCACTGAGGTTGAGTATCTAGGGTGGATGTGGGCCATTATTCAGGAAGAGGGATTTCACAATTTCTGCTGCAGGGCAGCACGACCTTGTCTGTACAGAATCCTACCCAGTAGGGGCTCGAAGCAGCTCCCCAGAGGACCCTGTGGATATGGCCTCAGGGTGCCTTCCCTTGTCTGTGGCCTTGAGTTAGCTGGCTCTGGAAGTGTGCACAACTGGTGGTGCATTTTCCCACGCAGAGGTCTGACGCACTCTGAGGGGCCCTGGCACTGAAGTTAAACAGCTAGGGTGTATGTGGGAAGTTATTCAGGAGAAAGGAGTTCAGAGTTTCTGCTGTGGGGCAGCACATCCTTGGCTGTACAGAATCACACCCACCAGGGGCTCAAAGCAGCTCCCTAGAGGTCCCCTTGGATATATGGGCCCAGGGTGTCTTCCCTTGTTTGTGGCCTTGAGTTTCCGGCTCTGGAAG
The DNA here is from genome assembly GCF_951640355.1 of Cnephaeus nilssonii. NCBI lineage: Eukaryota > Metazoa > Chordata > Mammalia > Chiroptera > Vespertilionidae > Cnephaeus > Cnephaeus nilssonii. The sequence goes on from NC_137071.1 coordinate 102,962,296, forward strand.
TGTGTGTGACTGGTGGCGCGCCCGCCCACGCAGAGCTCTGACGCACTCTGAGGGGCCCTGGCACTGAAGTTGCACAGCAGGGGTGTCCGTGGGCAGTTATTTAGGAAGAGGCAGTTTAGAAATTCTACTGCAGGGCCACTTACCCTTGACTGTGCAGAATCACACCCTCGGGGGCTCTCAGTGGTTCCCAAGCACTGCCTCGGTAGTGGAGTGCCTGGGTGCCTATGGGCTGGGAATTCAGCGAATCCTGAGTTTTGGTGCTGGGGAGGGGGAGGTTGTACTTACTGCTTTCAGCAGCACACTTTTGGAGGTGGAGGTTTCTGGGTTCGTGCATCTGCAGCTGGAGTGGCAGGTCTTCTACCAGAGTGGCTGTAGTGTCCAGGTTTGCTTCCGAGACCAGACTGGGTGGTAGCGAGGCTAGGATTCTAGTCTCTAGCAGTTCTGTCCTTAAAGATGGCCTGTTCATAGTATTTTATCATAATCCTTTGTATTTCTGTGGGATCGGTTGTTACTTCACCTCTTTCATTTCTGATATTTTTTTTTATTTGGGTCCTCTCTCTTTGTTTCTTGGTGAGCCTGGATAGAGGTTCACCAATCTTGTTTATCCTTTCAAAGAACCAGCTCTTGGTTTTGTTGATCTTTTGTATTGTTGTGGGGTTTTTTTTGTTTTTTTGTCTCCATGTTTTTTATTTTCGCTCTGTTCTTTATTATTTTCTTCCTTCTGCTTACGCAGGGCTTTTCTTTTCTTTCTTTTTTTAAATTACTTTATTGATTAAGGTATCATATATTTGTCCTCAACCCCCCCACTCCCATCCCAAACCCCTCCACACGCATGCCCCCACCCCCCTGTTGTCCATGATCACTGGTTAGGCTCATATGCAAGCACACAAGTCCTTTGGTTGATCTATCTCCCTTATCCCCACCCTCCCCTACCTTCCCTCTGAGATCTGACAGTCTGATCGATGCTGTTCTTGTTCTTCAGTCTATATTGCTCATCTTTTCCCCTAGATGAGTGAGCTCATGTGATACTAGGAATACTATTATAGGAACCAAAAATGAGACAAGCAATAATGGTTATGCTGACAGGCAAATGAATCAGTCTATAGTGAGTTTCTTTCTGGGCCAACAGTTCTTTTGAGTCCCAATTTCTATGTCCAACAGTTCTTTATGTGTACATAACAGCAATGATATTTCAGTTCTGGATGGTGGACAAATGGTGGTAATGCAGGTGCGACCCTCTCTGGTTTGGTCCTGGGCAATCTGCAGTGACACACATCTGCTGACTGCTAGTATGGCAAGGCATTGTCAGTGTCTTCCATCTCTGGACTGTTTCTCTTCTGTCTTCATGGCTGGAGCACTCCTGTCAATTCCTCTCTGTTGCAGGAATCCACATGGTCTCAGAGTTGTTTTCTGAAAATATACAAACATATTCTCGACCAAAAGTTAATAAAAGAATCTTTTCTATAAATTTTACTTGCAATCTTATTTCATTTTTTGCCCAAACAATTTTCCTTTGGCTTGATTTGACACCATGTATGTTTTACCTGGGTGTCTTGCTGTTAGCATTACAAATGAAAGTTAATTTTCTAAAGTAAAAATTTTCTAGATATAATTTATTTACAGGATTTTTTCCTTACATGATATTCTTCTATATCCCCCTTTTTTGGTTTAAATATTAGGAGACTTTTGGAAATTTTATGCTGTAATCTTGATAGCTTTTAAATTTTAGTTTTTTACACTAAAATGTGACTGCTTTAGGGTCATTATATGTTACACAATTTTACCATGAGTTGAACTACCAATAAAAATTTTAGTTAACACTTTAGGAACAGCTTTTTTGTCCAGTACAATTGATTTTTCTAGAATATTCGCTTCTTTCAATTGGCCAATTTAAATTAGTCTGAAAACGTGACTACTATTTTACTGTCAAATTTAATACTTTAACAACCATCTTATTTTACCCTGTAAGTATTAGTGGAGAGGATTATTTGCCTTCTTGAGTAGGCCCTGAGCATTCCTGGTGCTAGGCTGGATTTAGATATCAAAGACCCCTGTTCCCCGCATCATGGGTGCAAGACATCTCCATCAAGACTTGTTGCAGTGAGAGGGCATCCGCTGTCGGCCAAGTCTCTGTTACCTGGGTCCCGATTTGAGCTGGGCATGGGAAGCTAAGCATCCATGGGGGCAGGAGACCTCCCTCAGCAGGGGTGAGGGTTCAGGCCCCAGCAAACTTGGGAGGATGAAGGTCTGTGCCCCACCTCTGTTGACCCCCAAGTTATCTTCTGATGGCCCCTTTGCAACTGTTCCTGTCTTAGGTTGTTCCTTCCCTAAGGAATCTTACCCGTCTCTGGCTAACCATCCATCCTCCGGGGCCAAGCAGGGTGATGTGAGGTTTAGTTCTGTATCCTTGGTCGCCTACGCCCCCATGGCCTCCACGCCCATACACTGGGCTTTTCTTGTTGCTCTCTTTCTGACTCTTTGAATTGTAGGGTTAGATAATTTATTACCATTTTTTCTTGTTTTTTGAGTTATGCCTGTAGAGCTATGAATTTCCCTCTCAAGACGGCTTTCACTGTGTCCCATAGATTTTGGATTGTTGTGTTTTTATTGTCAATTGTGACCATGATGCTTTTTCTTTCTTCTTTGATCTCTTTGGTAACCCAATCATTTAGTAGAATGATATTAGCTTCCAGTTTTTGATTTTTTAAATTGTTTTTATTGATTTCTAATTTTATGCTATTGTGACCTCAGAAGATGCTTGATATGATTTCTGTCTTCTTGAATTTGAAGAGACTTTGCTTGTGTCCCAATATGTGGTCTATCTTTGAAAATAATACATGTGCATTTGAGAAGAATGTATATTCTATGGCTTTTGGGGTGAAATATTCTGAAGTTGTCAATTAATTCCATCTGATCTAGTGAGTCATTTAGGATTGCTGTTTCTTTGTTGATTTTTTGTTATAGGATTTGTCCAATGGTGTTAGTGGGGTATTAAAGTCCCTTACTATTCCTGTATTGTGTTCACTCTCTCCCTTGATATCCTCCAGAAGTTGTTTTTTTTTTTTTTAATGTATTTGGGTGCTCCTGTATTGGGTGCATAAATGTTTACCAGAGTTATACATTCTTGTTAAATTGCTCCCTTTAGTATTATGAAGTGGCCTTTCTTATCTCTTGTTATGGCCTTCACTTTGAGGTCTAATATGTCAGGTTGTTATCCCACCTTGTTTTTAAATTTCCATTTGCCTGAAAAACCTTTTTCCATCCCTTCATCATCAGTCTATGTGAGTCTTTTGTTCTGAGGTGGGTCTCCTGTAGATAGCAGACATGTGGGTTATGTTTTCTTATCCACTCAGTTACCCTATGTCTTTTGGTTGGGACATTTAATCCATTTACATTTAAAGTTATTATTGATAGATACTTGTTTGATGCCATTTTTATTCTTTATGCATGTGTTTCTTCTTCTCTTCCTATTTCTTCTTTTTTATAGGAGACCCTTAAGAATTTCTTGCATTGCTGGTTTGGTGGGAATAAACTCACTTAGCCCTTTTTTGTTTGTGAAGCTTCTGATTTGACACTCAATTTTGATTGATAGCCTTGCTGGGTACAGTATTTTTAAATTCAGACCCATGCTTTGATTGACTTTGTATATTTTATTATATTCCATTCTGGCCTGATGTTTTTCTTTTGAGAAATCAGTTGATAGTTTAATGAGAGATCCCTTGTAAGTAACTGTCTGTCTCTCTCTGACAGCCTTTAAGAATCTTACTTTGTTGTTGCTGTTTGCCAATTTAATTATAATGTGTCTAGGTGTCAGTCTTCTGGGGTTTATCTTGTTTGGAACTCTGTGAGCTTCTTGGACTTGTGTGAGTTTTTTCTTCCCAATATCAAGTAAGTTTTCTGTCATTATTTCTTCAAACAGGTTTTCTATTCCTTGCTCAGTTTCCTCTCCTTCTGGCACCCCCTTTATGTGGATGTTGTTGTTGTTTTTTGTGTTGTCCACAAGTTCCCTTAGGCTCTCCTCCTGTTTTTTAAGGTTGTTTTTTTCTAGATGATGCTCTGCTTGGGTATTTTTTTCTACCTTGTCTTCTAGCTCACCGAGGCAGTCCTCAACTTCTAGTCTACTGTTGATGCTTTCTATTGAGTTCTTTCTTGCAGCTATGTCATTTTTCATTTCTTCTTGGTTCTTCTTCATTTCCTCTTGGTTCTTACACATATTGTTGAATTTGTCTTCCATCCTATTCAGCATCCTTATGACCATTGCACTGAATTCTTTCTCTGACATATTCCTTGCCCCCATTTCATTTGCTTCCTTTTCCGGTGATTCCTCTTCTTCTTTCGTATGCGGGCTGTTTCTTTGTCTCCCCATGATCACTCCTCTCAGAATGTCTGGTTGTGTAACTCTCTCTCTCCTGCATAGACCTAAAGGCACAAAATACAACATGGCAAGACACCATGCACAGGGCACCAAGCACAAATGTATTCACAATACTAATAACCCCAAATAAAGGTGACCACCAGACAAGAGGTGGAAAAAAGATGGCGACCGGCTGGAAGGTAGGGAGAGAGTGCGAGTGAGGAACCCATAGAGGAGAGTGTAGACGTGTGTGGTGTGTGTGTGTGTGTGAGCTAGGGTCAGTTAGATTCTGCACGTCTTCCAAGGGGCTCCCTAACTGGGCAGTCCTAGACTGCGCAGCCCCGCGCACAAAGCGGACACTTCTCAGCGGCTGGTGCGGACGCGGAGACCACGCCATCTTGGGAAACAGACCTGCCTGAGACGCGGATCCTGGCTTCTGACACAAACCAGGACCCTGCAGCCACTGGACACAGAGAACTGCTATCACAGCTTCAGACCAACAAACAAGAATCCAGACTTCTCAGCAGAATTCCGTGAGTCAAAGAGCCTACCCCACTCCCAGCAGGCGCGCGAGCGCCATAGTAACTGATAGACCCGCCCCTCCCCCAAGCTGCTGAGCGCTCACAGGCGCGCCGAGAGCGCCATAGTAACTGATAGATCTGCCCCTCGCCCAAGCTGCCGAGCTTTGCGCAGGGACGCGCTCCCCACTAGGGAATTTGGCGCGGCATGGGACGGGATCGAAGCAGCTCCCGGTCGGGGAAATCTGTCAGTGCGCACAGAGGGCTCCCCTTCGGGGAATTTGGCTTGCGTGCCACAGCTCCCCCTTCTGGGAATCTTAGAGCGTGCACAGAAGGGCTTCCCTTCTGGGAAGTTGGCGCGCAGGACGGACTCCGCCCCCCTTCCGGGACTTTGGGAGAGTGCACCACGGAGTCAGCTCACCTTCAGGATTTTAAGAATGTGCGCTCTAGCCGGTTTGGCTCAGTAGAGAGAGCACACACAGGACGCAGCTCCACTTCAGGGAATTTGGCACGCCGGACACAGCTGCCTGGGATCCCTGACTCACAGCGCATTCACACTAAGAGCCAGCGACCCCAATTGTTGGTGCATGCACACACAGGGACCCTGATTCTCAACGAGAAACCTCACAAGGCAACAGAGACTTTGACACTCGAGTCTTGGTGCAGACACAGGGAAACTCTGACTCCTGGCACATCCTAAGGATCTCATTTTCGGCGCATACCAACAGTGTGGTGCAGACAGGGCCCCTGATTCCAAGTGTGCACACGAGACCACAGAGAACACTGGGGACACTGACCCTGGGCAAGTCTGGTTCCCACCAACCAAAGGCAGCCACACGTCCTAGTGTCAGAGCACTCCAGTGAAACTCGGGTGGAGCGAAGTCCCCACAGCACACGGCCCAGGTCCACGCAAACGGAAACTTGAGCTTTCTGGTAATAGCCAGAATGGGGAAACGAAATATCTCACAGAGGAAAGAAAATGTGGAGTCACCAAGAAAGGAAATTAGTGAAACTGAAGCTTGCAACATGACCGAAAAGGAGTTCAGAGTAATGGTCGTGGAATTTATACAACGGATGGATGAGAAAATCAACAACTTATGCAAGAATCAGGAAGAAATGAAAAGTGATATAGCTACAATCAAAAACACCATGGAAAGTTTCAACAGTGGACTACAAGAAGCAGAGGACCGAATTAGTGAGTTAGAAGATCAGGTACAGAAACAAGCTCAAACTGAACAGCAATTGGAGAAAAAAATTAAAAAGCAGGAGGAATGCCTAAGGGAGCTTCGGGACAACATGAAACGAAGTAACATGCGTATAATAGGGCTGCCAGAAGGACAAGAAGAGCAGCAGGGTTTAGAAAATCTATTTGAAGAAATAATGACAGAAAACTTCCCGGATATGGGAAAGATAAAAGTTACGCAAGTAAAGAGAGTCCCAAGCAGGATCAACCCCAAAAGACCCACACCAAGACATGTCATAATTTCAATGGCAAATATAAATGATAAAGAGAGAATCCTAAAGGCGGCAAGAGAGAGACAGAGAGTTACCTACAAAGGAACACCCATCAAATTGTCAAATGATTACTCATCAGAAACACAACAAGCTAGAAGTGAATGGAAAGAGGTATACAAAGTGTTGCAAAGCAAAGGACTGAATCCAAGAATACTATATCCAGCAAGACTATCAATGAAAATTGAAGGGGAAATCAGGAGCTTTGCAGACAAAAAAAGCCTCAGGGAGTTTATCACCACCAAACCAGCAATGCAAGAATTGCTAAAGGGAATACTGTAAAAAGAAGAAATAAACAGGTAAGAAGGAATACAGACACAAAAATAGATATGACTGCAAACAAATACCTTTCAGTAATAACTTTAAATGTAAATGGACTAAATGCTCCAATCAAAAGACATCGAGTAGCTGAATGGATAAAAAAACACGACCCATGTATATGCTGTCTACAAGAGACCCACCTCAGAACAAGAGACTCACACAGATTGAAAGTGAAGGGATGGAAAAATATCTTTCAGGCAAATGGAAATGAAAAAAAAGCTGGGGTAGCAATACTTATATCTGACAAAATAGACCTCAAAGTAAATGCCATAACAAGAGATAAGGAAGGCCACTTCATAATATTAAAGGGAGAAATCCAACAAGAAAAAATAATTCTGGTAAACATATACGCTCCCAATATAGGAGCACCAAAATACATAAAAAAACTCCTGGAGGATATCAAGGGAGAGATTAATAGCAATACAATCATAGTAGGAGACTTTAATACCCCACTATCACCACTGGACAAATCCTCTAAACAAAAAATCAGCAAAGAAACAGCAATCTTAAATGACTCACAAGACCAGTGGAATTAATTGACATCTTCAGAACATTTCACCCCAAAGCCACAGAATATACATTCTTCTCAAGTGCACATGGGTCATTTTCAAAGATAGACCATATGCTGGGTCACAGGCAAAATCTCTTCAAATTCAAGAAGATAGAAATTATATCAAGCATCTTCTCAGATCACAGTGGCATAAAAAACTGGAAATCAACTACAATAAATACAATCCAAAGAAATCAAACACATGGAGACTAAACAGGATGCTATTAAACAAGGACTGGGTCACCAGAGTGATCAAGGAAGAAATAAAAAACATCATGGCAACAAATGACAATGAAAACACAACAATCCAAAATCTAGGGGACACAGCGAAAGCAGTCTTGAGAGGGAAGTTCATAGCTCTACAAGCCTATTGCAAAAAACAAGAAACAATGGTAATAAATTACTTAACCCTACAACTCAAAGAGCTAGAAAAAGCACAGCAAGGAAAGCCCAGTGTAACCAGAAGGAAGGAAATAACAAAGATCAGAGCGGAGATAAATGACATAGAGACCAAAGAAACAATACATAAGATCAACAAAACCAAGAGCTGGTTCTTTGAAAGGATAAACAAGATTGATGGACTTCTAGCCAGGCTCACCAAGAAGCAAAGAGAGAGGACCCAAATAAACAAAATCAGAAATGAAAGAGGTGAAATAACAACAGACCCTGCTGAGATACAAAGGATTGTTACAAAATACTACGAACAACTCTATTCCAACAAACTGGACAACCTGGAGGAAATGGACATATTCCTAGAAAAATATAACCTTCCAAAAATCAATCAAGAAGAATCTAAACAGCTCAATAGGCCAATAACTATGGACGAAATTGAAGCAGTCATCAAAAAGCTTCCGGCAAACAAAAGCCCGGGGCCTGATGGCTTCACAGGAGAGTTTTACCAAACATTCAAGGAAGAACTAAAACCTATCCTCCTCAGACTATTCCAAAAAATTCAAGTGGAAGGAACACTTCCAAGCTCCTTCTATGAAGCCAGGATCACCCTAATACCAAAACCAGATAAAGACAACACAATGAAAGAGAATTACAGACCAATATCCCTCATGAACATAGATGCCAAAATCCTCAACAAAATTCTAGCAAATTGGCTCCAGCAGTACATCAGAAAGATCATACACCATGACCAAGTAGGATTTATCCCAGGAAGGCAAGGATGGTACAATATCCGCAAATCAATAAACGTGATACATTACATAAACAAATTGAAAGATAAAAATCACATAGTCATATCAATTGATGCAGAAAAAGCATTTGACAAAATCCAACACCCTTTCTTGATAAAAACTCTCAACAAGATGGGAATAAAAGGCTCATACCTCAACATAATACAAGCTATATATGATAAACCCACAGCAAACATCATACTCAATGGACAAAAACTAAAAACAATTCCCCTAAGAACAGGAGCAAGACAGGGATGCCCACTCTCACCACTCCTGTTTGACATAGTACTGGAAGTGTTAGCCATTGCAATTAGACAAGAAGAAGAAATAAAAGGCATCCAAATTGGAAAAGAACAAGTAAAGCTGTCTTTATTTGCAGAGGACATGATATTGTACATAAAAAATCCAAAAGACTCCGTCAAAAAACTAATAGACTTAATAAAGGAATTCGGCAATGTAGCAGGATACAAAATTAACGCCAAGAAATCTATGGCCTTTCTATACACCAATAGTGAACTTACAGACAGAGAGACTAAAAAGGCAATCCCATTTACCATCGCGCCAAAAAAATTAAGATACCTAGGAATAAACTTAACTAAGGAGGTAAAAGACCTATACACGGAAAACTACAGGACACTGAAAAAAGACATAGAGGAAGACGTAAACAGATGGAAGAACATACCATGTTCATGGATTGGTAGAATCAACATCATTAAAATGTCCATACTACCCAAAGCAATCTATAGATTCAATGCACTCCCCATTAAAATACCAACGGCATATTTCACAGACCTTGAAAGAACTCTCCAAAAATTCATCTGGAATAAAAAAAAGACCCCGAATAGCCACAGCAATCCTGAGAAAGAAGAATAAAGTAGGAGGGATCTCAATACCAGATCTCAAGCTGTATTACAAAGCCACTGTTCTCAAAACAGCCTGGTACTGGCACAAGAACAGACATATAGATCAATGGAACAGAATAGAGAATCCAGATATTGACCCAAACCACTATGCTCAATTAATATTTGACAAAGGAGGCATGAACATACAATGGAATAAAGACAGTCTCTTCAATAAATGGTGTTGGGAAAATTGGTCAGATACATGCAAAAAAAATGAAGCTTGATCACCAACTTACGCCATACACAAAAATAAACTCAAAATGGATACAGGACTTAAACATAAGACGGGAAACCATAAAAATACTAGAGCAATCCACAGGCAGCAAAATGTCAGACATATGCCAAAAGAAATTCTTCACTGACACTGCTCCTAGGGCAGTGGAAGCTAAAGAGAAAATTAACAAATGGGACTACATAAAAATAAAAAGCTTTTTCACAGCAAAAGAAACCATCAACAAAACAACAAGAAGGCCCACTACATGGGAGAACATATTTGCAAATGGCATCACTGATAAAGGTTTAATCTCCAACATCTACAGGCAGCTTATGCAACTTAATAAAAGGAAGATAAATGATCCAATAAAAAAATGGGCAACAGACCTAAATAGAATCTTTTCAAAAGAAGACAGAAGGAAGGCCAAGAAACACATGAAAACATGCTCAATGTCACTAATTATCCGAGAGATGCAAATCAAAACAACAATGCGGTACCATCTTACACCTGTCAGAATGGCTATCATCAACAAATCAACAAACGACAAGTGTTGGCGAGGATGCGGAGAAAAAGGAACCCTCGTGCACTGCTGGTGGGAATGCAGATTGGTGCATCCACTGTGGAGAACAGTATGGAGTTTCCTCAAAAAACTGAAAATGGAACTCCCATTTGACCCAGTAATCCCACTCCTGGGAATATATCCGAAGAAACTAGAAACACCAATCAGAAAGGATATATGCACCCCTATGTTCATAGCAGCACAATTCACCATAGCTAAGATTTGGAAACAGCCTAGGTGCCCGTCAGCAGATGACTGGATCAGAAAACTGTGGTACATCTACACAATGGAATACTATGCTGCCATAAAAAAGAAGGAATTCTCATCATTTGCAGCAACCTGGGAGGAATTGGAGAACATTATGTTAAGTGAAATAAGTCAGTCAATGAAAGAAAAATACCACATGATCTCACTCATTTATGGATAATAAAGAACATTATAAAATTGAACAAAAAGATAGATACAGAGACAGTAAAGCATCAAACAGACTGTCAAATTACAGGGGGAAGGTTAGGGAGAGATGGGGGAGATAAGAGATCAATCAGAGGACTTGTATGCATGCATATAAGCATAACCAATGGACGCAAAACTCTGGGGGGTGAGGGCGTATATGGGAGTGGGGTGGGGGGGCAATGGTAAGATATGTACACATATAATACTTAATAAAAAAAATTGGAAAAAAAAAGGTGACCACCAGAGAACAGAGAATTAGGGGATAGAAAAGAATATAAAAGATATTGAGGAAAGGAAAAAAAAATGTAAGAGAAAAAAGAAACAGAAAAAAAGAAAGGGAAAAGTACATGTATATCTGGAGAAAACTCCAATAAAACAACAACTAATCCAAAAAATGAAAACAACAAACACCCAAACACCAAACACCCAGATGAATCTGAGGAGGCAGAGCTTATTTCCAGAAGGTATGGTCAAGGAATAGAATGAATGGGGAAATAGCCACAATTCAGTATAGAGGAGGTAGAAAAAGAATGAGTGTATAAGAAGTAAAGTAAAAAACCAAATACAAAAAAAGAAAAAATATTTGTAGGTTAAACACACACACACCCACCACACTGAGTGGCCAGATTATTATGATCTCTGAACACATAATAATCTTGCCACTCAGTGTACATCCTACATCATAAAAGGCTAATATGCAAATTGTCCCCTCGACCAGGAGTTTGACCAGTAGGCAGGCTGGCCAACCACCCATGTCCCCTCCCCCTGGCCAGGCTGGCCGGACGCCACCCATGCACGAATTCATGCACCAGGCCTCTAAAATACATATATATATATATATATATATATATATATATATATATATATACACACACACACACACACACACACACACACACACACACACTGAGTGGCCAGATTATTATACATTCAGAGATCATAATAATCTGGCCACTCAGTATATATATATATATATATATATATATATATATATATCCCCTTTCTTTAATCTACCTATCTATGTATTCATTTACTATTGGAAAAGGAGAGTAGAGAGTAGATAGGCCTGTGTTGGTGATTGGAATTAATTAAGCTATTAGTAGAAGAAGAGAACAGTTGAGGAGAGGAGAAACAGAAGCAAAAAAAAAGAAAAGAAAAAAAACTAACAATCAAACAAACAAAAACAACAAGACAGAAAGAAAGAGAAAGGAAAAAAAGGATGAAAAAAATTTGGATAGTGAACAAAGAGAAGAGAGAAGTGTTCATGGACTTGGAGCAGGGGAGAGGAAATTAGATATATGAGTAAAATCAATTTTTAACCAGGAGTATGAGGAAAGGATAGGGAAAAACTAAAGCAGGAAGAGGGTAAGAGAAACAGGATGAAAAAGGGGGAAAGTGAGGAAGAGAGTGTTGACATAAAGGAAAAATTGAGATAGAGTACAATAATGCTAAAACAAAAATAAAAATGGAATGTAGAACACTAATCCTAAAATAAAATAAAATAAAAATAAAAATAAAACTTTATAAAAGGTAAAATAATAGTAGTAATAATAATAATTAAAAATAAAAACATAATAATAAAAAAGTAAAATCAAGTGAGAAAAAAATTTAGTTTCTTAAGTAAAAGATGCAAAATAAAAATGTGAAGTAGTGAAGGTCGTTCACTTACTCTACTGTTCTGCTTGGCACATCTGTTTCCTCTCAGGTAGTTAGCACAGTATTGAAGTTCCCTGCAATCCACCGCTCCTCTGTGTCATAAGCCACAACCCTCTTTTCAAGCAGGCAGGATCTCTCTGCTCACTTTGTTTCTCAGCCTGCCTTCAGTTGTATTTACCCAAGAGTCAATTTATGACACAACCCCTGGGTGGCAGTGTTTTTGTATTAATATCTGGGGCTAAAAGGGCCCTCTACCCAGTGTTTAGATTCTTCTTTCCCTGCTGCACTTAATACTGGGTTGGAGGGATGGACTTCCCTTGGGCTGGTTTCCTGCTTGTCTCTCCCCACTCTGATCCCCAGTTTCCACAAAAACAACTTTCCCCTGCAGTCTCAGTGAGTGTTTTTAATTGGAAGATCCTATGTACTGGACTTAGCAAGCAAAAGCAAGGAGGTAAAAAGAAAAAAAATTCAAAGGAAGTGCGCAGACTCATGTCTTTTTCCCCTGGCACTGCACAGCCGGTATAGAACATCAGGCTGCCTTTTTGGGCCCAGCCCAGCTGTGGGCTAATATCTAGAGTCCCATTCTGTCAGCAGCCCTGTGGATCCTCTTCCATATTCTAGGGCTAAACTGACCCCAATGGCCACGGATTTTGTGGAGCTCAGTCTTCCTCTGAGACTCTAGTCTCTGCTGCACATGTTTCTCCCTCCAGCCTAGATCCCAGATCTCAACTTTCTCTAGTTGATATCTGACCTTTCAGTCCACTGATTGCCTCATCAGCTGTGTTTCATTCACCAATTCCAGGTGGATGTTGTTCAATTCAGCTGTTCCTTCTTTCTGCTCTGTGAGAAGGCACAGGGCCCCTCCATGTATTCGGCGCTGCTTTGTCTCTCCCTAGACAGACATTTTAGGCTCCTGCAGTCAGAGAGGCTGGAGTCCTGATGTTTGTGGGTTCTCAGCTGAGGCAGCTGGTCCCTGGATGTTGTGGTTGTAGCATCCCAGGAAGTATCTGTGGTCTCCCCGGTTGAAGGTAAGGCTGGGCTTCTGATCACAGCCAGTCGACCCTTCAAGATGGCCACTCCAGGAGAGATTTCAGCAGCAGCAGAGGCTTCCCAGCCAGGGGAGGCCTGTCTGCCAGTCCCCAACAGTCCCGTGGAATATAGCTGTCCCTCACTCACAAATACAGATACTCCTCACATGTCCACACACTCTCCTTTCGTACTCTTACTCACACATTATCTTGCAGCCTGCCGTCCCATCAGCAGCCATGTTGGATCTTGGCACATGATGTTTTTGTTCGGCTTTTTCTAATTAACATTATTTCATGTAGACATTGCAACACATCAACACAAACCACCTGCTTGATGCTCTAATGGCTGTTTAGTAAACCATGGAGTTGATATGCTATTTTTGGCTTAGTCAGTCCCCTTACTGTTGGACATTTGGGTACTTCCAATTTTCACTTATTTGTAAATGGCTGTGCTATAAATATCCTTATAATATTAGGTTTGGTTTTTCGGATTATTTCTTCAGGATATTGTACCAAAAGTAAGATTGCCAGGTCAAAGTGTAGGCACTTGTATAAACCTTTGTATCATTCAATAGCTTCTGCCTGAATCAACCATTCACAGGGCCACCCAACAATTCTAGTAGAGTTTATTTGTTTTCATAACTAAAATATTGTCATTTATAGTTTTAGAGAATTTTTAAACTTTTAAAAAACTTTCTTATCCAGAATTAAGAATTTGAATTTGTGCTAGTGGGATGACCAGATCTTTCAAGAAAAACAAACATTAAATACTTATTTATTTATTTTTCTATTTTTTTTATTAAGGTATTATATGTGTACGTATCTTACCATTGCCCCCCCCACCCCACTCCCATATATGCCCACACCCCCCCCCCCAGAGTTTTGTGTCCATTGGTTATGCTTATATGCATGCATACAAGTCCTTTCATTGATCTCTTATCTTCCCCACCTCTCCCTAACCTTCCTGCTGTAATTTGACAGACTGTTTGATGCTTTACTGCCTCTGTATCTATCTTTTTGTTCAAGTTTATAATGTTCTTTATTATCCATAAATGAGTGAGATCATGTGATATTTTTCTTTCATTGACTGGCTTATTTCACTTAACATAATGTTCTCCAATTCCATCCAGGTTGCTGCAAATGGTAAGAATTCCTTCCTTTTTATGGCAGCATAATATTCTATTTTGTAGATATACCATAGTTTTCTGATCCAGTCATCTGCTGATGGGCACCTAGGCTGTTTCCAGATCTTAGCTATTGTAAATTGTGCTGCTATGAACATAGGGGTGCATATATCCTTTCTGATTGGTGTTCCCAGTTTCTTAGGACATATTCCTAGGAGTGGGATTACTGGGTCAAATGGGAGTTCCATTTTCAGTTTTTTGAGGAAACTCCATACTGTTCTCCACAGTGGCTGCACCAGTCTGCATTCCCACCAGCAGTGCACGAGGGTTCCTTTTTCTCCGCATCCTCGCCAACACTTGTTGTTTCTTGAATTGTTGATGATAGCCACTCTGACAGGTGTGAGATGGTACCGCATTGTTGGTTTGATTTGCATCTCTCGGATAATAAGTGACTTTGAGCATGTTTTCATGTGTCTCTTGGCCTTCCTTCTGTCTTCTTTGGAAAAGATTCTATTTAGGTCCGTTGCCCATTTTTTTATTGCATCATTTATCTTCCTTTTATTAAGTTGTATAAGCTGCCTGTAGATGTTGGAGATTAAACCTTTATCAGTGATGCCATTTGCAAATATGTTCTCCCATGCAGTGCGCTTTCTTGTTGCTTTGTTGATAGTATCTTTTGCTGTAAAAAAGCTTTTTATTTTGATGTAGTCCCATTTGTTTATTTTCTCTTTAGCTTCCATTGCCCTAGGGGCAGTAACGGTGAAGAAATTCTTTTGGCATATGTCTGAGATTTTGCTGCCTTTAGATTCCTCTAGTATTTTTATGGTTTCCCGTCTTATGTTTAAGTCCTGTATCCATTTTGAGTTTATTTTTGTGTATGGCGTAAGTTGGTGATCTAGCTTCATTTTTTTGCATGTATCTGTCCAATTTTCCCAACACCATTTTTTGAAGAGACTGTCTTTATTCCATTGTATGTTCATGCCTCCTTTGTCAAATATTAATTGAGCATACTGGTTTGGGTCGATATCTGGATTCTCCATTCTGTTCCATTGATCTATATGTCTGTTCTTGTGCCAGTACCAGGTTGTTTTGAGAACAGTGGCTTTTTAATACAGCTTGAAATCTGGTATTGAGATCCCTCCTACTTTAATCTTCTTTCTCAGGATTGCTGCAGCTATTCAGGGTCTTTTTTTATTCCAGATGAATTTTGGAGAGTTCTTTCTAGGTCTGTGAAATATGCTGTTGGTATTTTGAGGGGGAGTGCATTGAATCTGTAGATTTCTTTGGGTAGTATGGACATTTTAATGATGTTGATTCTACCAATCCATGAACATGGTATGTTCTTCCATCTGTTTACGTCTTCCTCTATGTCTTTTTTCAGTGTCCTGTAGTTTTCCGCGTATGGGTCTTTTACCTCCTTAGTTAAGTTTATTCCTAGGTATCTTAATTTTTTTGGTGCGATGGTAAATGGGATTGCTTTTTTAGTCTCTCTTTCTGTAAGTTCACTATTGGTGTATAGAAATGCTATAGATTTCTTGGCATTAATTTTGTATCCCGCTACATTGCCGAATTCATTTTTTAAGTCTATTATTTTTTTGATGGAATCTTTTGGGGTTTTTTATGTACAATATCATGTCATCTGCAAATAAGGACAGCTTTACTTCTTCTTTTCCAATTTGGATGCCTCTTATTTCTTCTTCTTGCGTAATTGCGATAGCTTATACTTCCAGTACTATGTCAAACAGGAGTGGTGAGAGTGGGCTTCCCTGTCTTGTTCCTGTTCTTAGGGAAAATGGTTTTAGTTTTTGTCCATTAAGTATGATGTTTGCTGTGGGTTTATCATATATAGCTTTTATTATGTTGAGGTATGATCCTTCTATTCCCACCTTGTTGAGAGTTTTTATCAAGAAAGGTGTTGGATTTTGTCAAATGCTTTTTCTGCATCTATTGATATGACTATGTGATTTTTATCTCTCAATTTGTTTATGTGATGTATCACATTTATTGATTTGCGGATATTGTACCATCCTTGCCTTCCTGGGATAAATCCTACTTGGTCATGATGTATGATCTTTCTGATGTATTGATGGAGCCGATTTGCTAAGATTTTGTTGAGGATTTTGGCATCTATGTTCATGAGGGATATTGGTCTGTAATTCTCTTTCATTGTGTTGTCTTTATCTGGTTTTGGTATTAGGGTGATGCTGACTTCATAGAAGGAGCCTGGAAGTGTTCCTTCCTCTTGAATTTTTTGGAATAGTCTGAGGAGGATAGGTTTTAGTTCTTCCTTGAAAGTTTGGTAAAACTCTCCTGTGAAGCCGTCTGGCCCCGGGCTTTGGTTTGCCGGAAGCTTTTTGATGACTGCTTCAATTTCTTCCATAGTTACTGGCCTGTTGAACTGTTTAGATTCTTCCTGATTGAGTTTTGGAAGGTTGTATTTGTCTAGGAATATGTCCATTTCCTCCAGTTTGTCCAGTTTGTTGGAATAGAGTTGTTCGTAGTATTTTGTAACAATCCTTTGTATTTCTGTGGGGTCTGTTGTTATTTCACCTCTTTCATTTCTGATTTTGTTTAATTAGGTCCTCTCTCTTTGCTTCTTGGTGAGCCTGGCTAGAGGTTCATCAATCTTGTTTATCCTTTCAAAGAACCAGCTCTTGGTTTTGTTGATCTTTTGTATTGTTTCTTTAGTCTCTATGTCATTTATTTCCGCTCTGATCTTTATTATTTCTTTCCTTCTGATTACACTGGGATTTTCTTGTTGCTCTCTCTCTAACTCTTTGAGTTTTTGGGTTAGGTAATTTATTACCATTGTTTCTTGTTTTTTGCATTAGGCTTGTAGAGCTACGAACTTCCCTCTCAGGACTGCTTTCGCTGTGTCCCATAGATTTTGGAATGTTGTGTTTTCATTGTCGTTTGTTGCCATGATGTTTTTTATTTCTTCCTTGATGTCTTTGGTAATCCAGTCATGGTTTAATAGCATGCTGTTTAGTCTCCATGTGTTTGATTTCTTTGGGTTGTTTTTATTGTAGTTGATTTCCAGTTTTATGCCACTGTGATCTGAGAAGAAGCTTGATATGATTTCTATCTTCTTGAATTTGGAGAGACTTTGCCTATGTCCTAACATATGGTCTATCTTTGAAAATGACCCATGTGCACTTGAGAAGAATGTATATTCTGTGGCTTTGGGGTGAAATGTTCTGACGATGTCGATTAATTCCATCTGGTCTAGTGAGTCATTTAGGATTGATGTTTCTGTGCTGATTTTTTGTTTAGAGGATTTGTCCAATGGTGATAGTGGTGTATTGAAGTATCCTACTATGATTGTATTGCTGTCAATCTCTCCTTTGATATCTTCCAGGAGTTTTTTAATGTATCTTGGTGCTCCTGTATTGGGTGCATATATGTTTACCAGAGTTATTTCTTCTTGTTGGATTTCTCCCTTTAGTATTATGAAGTGGCCTTCATTATCTCTTGTAATGTCCTTAACTTTGAGATTTAATTTGTCAGATATAAGTATTGCTACCCCAGCTTTTTTTTCATTTCCATTCGCCTGGAAAAACTTTTTCCATCCCTTTACTCTCAGTCTGTATGCGTCCTTTTTTTTGAGGTGGGTTTCCTGTAGACAGCAGATATATGGGTTTTGTTTTCTTATCCAATCTGTTACCCTGTGTCTTTTGATTGGGGCATTCAATCCATTTACATTTAAAGTTATTATTGATAGGTACTTATTTGTCGCCATTTTTATTCTATACCCCTGTGTTCCTTCTTTGCTTCCTATTTCTTTCTTTCTTTCTTCTTCTTTTTTTTTTACAGCAGACCCTTTAGCATTTCTTTCATTGCTGGTTTGGTGGTGATAAACTCCCTTAGCCCTTTTTTGTCTGTGAAGCTCCTGATTTCACCTTCAATTTTGATTGATAGCCTTGCTGGGTACAGTATTCTTGGATTGAGACCCTTCCTTTGCATGACTTTGTATATTTCATTCCATTCCCTTCTGGCATGATGAGTTTCTGTTGAGAAATCAGTTGCTAGTCTGATGGGGGTTCCTTTGTATGTAACTGTCTGTCTCTCTCTCTGGCCGCTTTTAAGATTCTTACTTTGTCGTTGGTGTTTGCCAACTTAATTATAATGTGCCTTGGTGTCGGTCTTTTGGGTTTCATTTTGCTTGGAACTCTGTGAGCTTCTTGGATTTGTGTGGGTTTTTTCTTCCCTATATCATGGAAGTTTTCTGTTATTATTTCTTCAAACAGGTTTTGTATTCCTTGCTCCGTTTCCTTTCCTTCTGGTACCCCTATTATCCTGATGTTGTTTTGTTTTGTGTTGTCCCGAAGTTCCCTTAGGCTCTCCTCATGCTTTCTAATTTTTGTTTCTACAAGCTGTTTTAATTGTTTTTTTTTTCCATCTTGTCTTCTAGCTCACTTATGCGGTCCTCTGCTTCTTCTAGTCTACTCTTGATGCTTTCTATTGAGTTCTTTACAGCAGTGATGTCATTTTTCATTTTTTCTTGGTTGTTCTTCATTTCCTCTTGGTTCTTACTCATATTGTCGAATTTGTCTTCCATCCTTTTCAGCCACCTTATGACCATTTCTCTGAATTCTTTCTCTGATAGGTTGTTTGCCTCTAATTCGTTTACTTTCTTTTCTGGTGATGCCTGCTTCTCTTTCCTATGTGGGCTACTTCTTTGTCTCCCCATGGTCTCTCTTCTCTGGATGTCTGGTTATATAGTTCTCTCTCTCTGGCGTTGATTTAAAGGTACAAAATACAACACAACCAGGCACAACACACAAGGCACTGAACAGAATTGTATTCACGATATTAATAACCTCCAATAAAGGTAACCACCAGAGAAAGACAAATTAGGGTAAAGGAGTGGAAGAGGGAGAGTAAAAAGAAAGATAAAAAAAAGGGGTGTGAATCTGAACTTGGGAATAGAGCAGAAGAAAAAAGGAAAAGAAAAAAAAGTAAGAGAGACAAGAACAATACTAAGAGAGAAAAGGGGAACAAACTATATATATGGGGAGTAGACTCCACTAGAACAACCACTAATCCCAGCAACACAAGCCTGGAGGTTAATACAAACTGCAACACCACTAATATCAAGTGAGGCAAGGGAAAACAAAAGTAAAAAACAAACAAAAACAAAGCAAACAAAAGAACCAAACAAACAAACAAAAAGAATAATCAAAACAATCTCATAAAAAAGCATAAAAATTCAATCTAATCAACATTCAAGCAAACAACAACAAAAGGCCAGAGAGCAAAATAATTTTTTTAAGGTAGCGTAGAGAGAGGTATGTATGGATTTGGAGCAGGGGGTTGGGAAGTAGATATATAAGTAGGGTGAAATTTTAGCAGAGGGTAAACTGAAAAAGTAGGGAAAATCTATAGCCAGAAAGGGTTAAGAAAAACATGAGACCAAAAGCGGAAAGGTTAGGAGGAGAGTGATGGCAAAATGTTAGTGTTGAGATAGGGTAAGGGAAAGATGCAAATAAAATGTAGGACACTAATCCCAAAATGCAAGAAAGGGAAAATCAAATGACATTTTAAAAAATAAAATAAAATAATAGTAATAATAATGCTGATTGAAAATAAAAATGTAATAATTAAAAAGCTGAAAATCGAATGAGGAAAAAGAAAATAAATTAGTTTCTTAAGTAAAAGATGCAAAAAAATGAAAATAAAAAAAATTAGAATAAAAAAATTTTAAAAAAAATTGAAAAAGGAATTAAAAATTAAAAAATAGGAAGACTAAATTGTGCAGTAGCGGCTGTCATTCACTTCCTCTAATATTCTGTTTGGTATGCCTGTTTCTCAGTCTGGGCGGTATTTCAGTTCAGCTTCGTTCCACTGTTTCTCAGTGTTGTAAGCCTGTCCTGCTTTTTGAGCTGGCCGTGTCTTAATTTCTCGTATTTATTTTTGATTACACCAGAGACAATTAGCGTTTCAGCCCCTGGGTGGCAGTGTTTCTGAATTGACTTCCTGGCCTCTCTAGCTTTTTTTTTTTCCCCCTCTATGGCACTCACTACCAGTTTGTGGAGGTGTGCTCCTCAGAGCTGCCTCTCCAATGGTCACACCCAGCTCTGTTCCCAGGTTCCGAAAAAACCACTGCCCCCTGCAGTCTTTCAGGGTTTTTCCAGCTGAGTTTTCCTATGTATTGGGCTTAGTAATCAGAGTCGGAAAGAGCCCAAGTGTGCGGACAGTGGGTCTGTGCGCCAGACTAAGTAGCCTACACTCCTTTGAAAATTCTTAGTCTGATCCTCCTCATCAGATTAAAATGAGTTGCTTTTAAGAGGTCACTTCTGTTAGCAGCTCAGAGGACCCCCTTCCACATTCACGGATCACGGCAGTTCCAACTGCTGCCGATTTTTCTAGGCACAGACCTCCCGGTTCCTGCCGGTCTTGTGGCTCGCGCGCTTCCCTCCCACCACGGGGATTAGAAAGCACACCTTATTTCAGTCAAAATCTGACCTTTCCGTGGTGCAGTGAAGAGTTCCTTTGAATCCGAATGTTTGCGCCGATAGGGGACCGGTGTTCTGGTGCTCGCAGCTGTTCAGTGTTTGCAGTTGTCGCGGAAAGTCAGGTTTCCAATACAGTCCTCCTTTCCTTGCAAGATGGCGAGGCGCCCGGTGAGCCCGCAGCTCCGGGAGGAGACCCAGCCCCTGTGGGTGCTGCACGGTCAGGGGATCCCTGGCCAGCACTCCCCTGCCTTCTCCTGTAGTTTAGCTGTCCCTTGGCTTGCCAATATACAATCCCCCTGCGAACCTCTGTTGCTCCTACTCTCCGCCCCAGGACCAGACTCCAAACAGGACTCTATTCTGTCGCCATTTTTTTTCCTCCTCCCATATATAGCTTTTATTATGTTGAGGTATGAGCCTTCTATTCCCATCTTGCTGAGAGTTTTTATCAAGAAAGAGTGTTGGATTGTGTCAAATGCTTTTTCTGCATCAATTGATATGACTATGTGACTTTTATCTCTCAATTTGTTTATGTGATGTATCACGTTTATTGATTTGCGGATATTGTACCATCCTTGCATTCCTGGGATAAATCCTACTTGGTCATGGTGTATGATCTTTCTGATGTATTGCTGGAACCGATTTGCTAGAATTTTGTTGAGGATTTTGGCATCTATGTTCATGAGGGATATTGGTCTATAATTCTCTTTCATTGTGTTGTTTTTATCTGGTTTTGGTATTAGGGTGATGCTGGCTTCCTAGAAGGAGCTTGGAAGTGTTCCTTCCTCTTGAATTTTTTGGAATAGTCTGAGAAGGATAGGTTTTATTTCTTCCTTGAATGTTTGGTAAAACTCTCCTGTGAAGCCATCAGGCCCCAGGCTTTTGTTTGCCGGAAGCTTTTTGATGACTTCTTCAATTTCGTCCATAGTTATTGGCCTATTGAGCTGTTTAAATTCTTCTTGATTGATATTTGGAAGGTTATATTTTTCTAGGAATATGTCCATTTCCTCCAGGTTGTCCAGTTTGTTGGAAAAGAGTTGTTCGTAGTATTTTCTAACAATCCTTTGTATCTCAGCGGGGTCTGTTGTTATTTCACTTCTTTCATTTCTGATTTTGTTTATTTGGGTCCTCTCTCTTTGCTTCTTGGTGAGCCTGGCTAGAGGTCCATCAATCTTCTTTATCCTTTCAAAGAACCAGCTCTTGGTTTTGTTGATCTTTTTTATTGTTTCTTTGGTCTCTATGTCATTTATCTCCGCTCTGATCTTTGTTATTTCCTTCCTTCTGGTTACACTGGGCTTTCCTTGCTGCTCTTTTTCTAACTCTTTGAGTTGTAGGGTTAGCTAATTTATTACCCTTGTTTCTTGTTTTTTGCAATAGGCTTGTAGAGCTATGAACTTTGCTCTCAAGACTGCTTTCGCTGTTTCCCATAGATTTTGGATTGTTGTGTTTTCATTGTCATTTGTTGCCATGATGTTTTTTTTATTTCTTCCTTGATCTCTCTGGTGACCCAGTCCTTGTTTAATAGCATGCTGTTTAGTCTCCATGTGTTTGATTTCTTTGGATTGTATTTATTGTAGGTGATTTCCAGTTTTATGCCTCTGTGATCTGAGAAGATGCTTGATATAATTTCTATCATCTTGAATTTGAAGAGACTTTTCCTGTGACCCAGCATATGGTCTATCTTTGAAAATGACCCATGTGCACTTGAGAAGAATGTATATTCTGTGGCTTTGGTGTGAAATGTTTTGAAGGTGTCAATTAATTCCATCTGGTATAGTGAGTCATTTAGGATTGCTGTTTCTTTGCTGATTTTTTGTTTAGAGGACTTGTCCAATGGTGATAGTGGGGTATTAAAGTCTCCTACTATGATTGTATTGCTATTATTCTCTCCCTTGATATCCTCCAGGAGTTTTTTATGTATTTGGGTGCTCCTATATTAGGAGCGTATATGTTTACCAGAATCATTTCTTCTTGTTGGATTTCTCTCTTTAGTATTTTGAAATGGCCTTCCTTATCTCTTGTTATGGCATTTACTTTGAGGTCTATTTTGTCAGATATAAGTATTGCTACCCCATCTGTTTTTTTCATTTCCATTTGCCTGAAAGATATTTTTCCATCCCTTCACTTTCAATCTGTGTGAGTCTCTTGTTCTGAGGTGGGTCTCTTGTAGAGAGCATATATATGGGTCATGTTTTTTTATCCATTCAGCCACTCGATGTATTTTGATTGGAGCATTTAGTCCGTTTACATTTAAAGCTATTACTGAAAGGTATTTGTTTGTAGTCATATCTATTTTTGTGTCTGTATTCCTTCTTACCTGTTTATTTCTTCTTTTTACAGTATTCCCTTTAGCAATTCTTGCATTGCTGGTTTGGTGGTGATAAACTCCCTGAGCCTTTTTTTGTCTGCAAAGCTCCTGATTTCCCCTTCAATTTTGATTGATAGTCTTGCTGGATATAGTATTCTTGGATTCAGTCCTTTGCTTTGCAACACTTTGTATACCTCCTTCCATTCACTTCTAGCTTGTTGTGTTTCTGTTGAGTAATCATTTGACAATCTGATGGGTGTTCCTTTGTAGGTAAGTCTCTGTCTCTCTCTTGCCGCCTTTACGATTCTCTCTTTATCATTTATGTTTGCCATTGAAATTATGACATGTCTTGGTGTGGGTCTTTTGGGGTTGATCCTGCTTGGGACTCTCTGTACTTGCGTAACTTTTATCTTTCCCATATCCGGGAAGTTTTCTGTCATTATTTCTTCAAATAGATTTTCTAATCCCTGCTGCTCTTCTTGTCCTTCTGGAAGCCCTATTATACGCATGTTACTTCGTTTCATGTTGTCCCGAAGCTCCCTTAGGCTTTCCTCCTGCTTTTTAATTTTTTTCTCCAATTGCTGTTCAGATTGAGCTTGTTTCTGTACCTGATCTTCTAACTCACTAATTCGGTCCTCTACTTCCTGTAGTCTACTATTGAAACTTTCCATGGTGTTTTTGATTGTAGCTATATAACTTTTCATTTCTTCCTGATTCTTGCATAAGTTGTTGATTTTCTCATCCATCCAATGTATAAATTCCACGACCATTACTCTGAACTCCTTTTTGGTCATGTTGCAAGCTTCAGTTTCACTAATTTCCTTTCTTGGCGACTCCACATTTTCTTTCCTCTGTGAGTTATTTCGTTTCCCCATTCTGGCTATCACCAGAAAGCCCAAGCTTCCGTTTGCATGGACCTGGGCCGTGTGCTGTGGGGACTTCGCTCCTTCCGAGTTTCACTGAAGTGCTCTGACACTAGGACGTGTGGCTGCCTTTGATTGGCGGGAACCAGACTTGCCCACGGTCAGTATCCCCTCTGTTCCGTGTGGTCTCGTGTGCACACTTAGAATCAGGGGCCCTGTCTGCACCACACTGTTGTTATGTGCCGAAAATGAGATCCTTAGCATGTGCCAGGAGTCAAAGTTTCCCTGTATCTGCACCAAGAATCGAGTGTCAGAGTCTCTGTTGCCTTGTGCGGTTTCTCATTGAGAATCAGGGTCCCTGTGTGTGCATGCACCAACAATTGGGGTTGCTGGCTCTTAGTGTGAATGCGCTGTGAGTCAGGTATCCCAGGCAGCTGTGTCCGGCGTGCCAAATTCCCTGAAGTGGAGCTGCGTCCTGTGTGCGCTCTCTCTACTGAGCTAAACCGGTTAGGGCGCACACTCTCAAATTCCTGAAGGTGAGCTGGCTCCGTGTACTCTCCCAGAATCCCCGAAGGGGGGCAGAGTCCGTCCTGCGCACCAAATTCCCCAAAGGGAAGCCCCTCTGTGCACACTCTATGATTCCCCAAAGGGGGAGCTGTGACCCGCAAGCCAAATTCCCCCAAATTCCCCGAAGGGGAGCCCTCTGTGCTCACTGACAGATTTCCCCGATGGGAAGCTGCTTCTTTCCAACTTCCGTAAGGGGGAGCTAGTCCCTGCGCAAAGCTCTGCAGCTTGGGCGAGGGGCAGGTCTATCAGTTACTCTGGCGCTATCCGCGCACCTGCGGGGAGGGGCATAGGCTCTTTGACTCATGGAAATCTGCCGGGAAGTCTGGATTCTTGTTGTTTGTTGGTCTGAAGCTGTGATAGCAGTTCTCTGTCCCCAGTGGCTGCAGGGTCCTGGTTTGTGTCAGAAGCCCGGATCCGAGTCTCAGGCAGCTCTGTTTCTCAAGATGGCGTGGTCTCTGTGTCCGCACCAATCGCCGAGAAGTGTCCGCTTTGTGCGCGGGGCTCCGCCGTCTAGGACTGCCTGGTTATGCAGCCCCTTGGAAGACCTACAGAATCTAACTGACCCTAGCTCATACACACACACACACCACACACGTCTACACTCTCCTCTATGGGTTCCTCACTCACACTCTCTCTCTCCCTACCTTCCTGCAGGTCGCCATCTTTTTTTTTTTTCTAAATACTTATTTAAAATTAAGAATTTTATTTGCACCCTATGGGTAGCCCATATAAGTTACCCAATAGCCTATTGTCATCAGACATGGGACTGAGCTCAGTCAGAGCCCCCTGAGCTGCCATCCTCCCATGTGCTTGTCTGGGACTGGCTGATTTAGGTTTTCTTTTTTTCTTTTTATTTGGTGAACTGAAATAATTTTTTATTGCATTAAGATGGATTTTTTATACTCATTCATTCATTAAACAAACATTTGTTGACTAATCCCATTTCCCAAGCATTGTACAAGCAATCTATACAGTTGTCTCAGGTTACATGTGACTGGTTAAATATGACCTTTAGGCACACCTGGCCAAGTTCTGACAAGCATAGTCTTCACATCCAACGGTGCACCATTTATATGAAAATTTTAAATTACAGAGACAATTATTTACATGCTGAGTTCCATACCTTCACAAGGGCTCAAGCTGTCAGCATAATATATCTCATTACAACCAGCATTGAGTATGGAAAGGATTGTTTTTCAAGACTGTGAGTGCAAAATATCAATTAGTCATAGGAAAGAACAGTTAGTTGGCATGTTTTCAAGATTTTGCACCTTTGGGAGGGAGGGGAAATGTATTTACTTGATCTTTTATAGCTGAATCAGATGAAAAAGGAGACAACAAAACCATTCAATTTGGGTTTGTTGATTCTTTAATCGGCCTCTCAATTAACTGCAGATGCACGCAGAGAACAGAGCCAGCCAGGAAGGTGGTCTTTTCAATGACTGCAATACTCACTAGGAGCATTACTGCATTTGAGCAGGAGGCTACAGAAATCAATAGCTCCTTTCTCGGGCTTCCATCCCAGGAACTGCAGCTGCCCTGGATAAACTACCTCTCCTTGTGTCACTTTTGATTTCTTTCCTCAAACAAGAGAAAAGCCAGGTTCAACAAATATTGACTGAGCTCCCGCCAAGTGTGGGGCTCTGGGGTGGAAACTGGAAGGGTTGTTATGTATGTAAAATTTTGTAAGGAGTTCTAACCTGATGTTCCTATTTGCTCCTGTAGAGAAATTATTAAATTGAGTGGTTTGAATTTTTGAGACATCTGGGAATGTGAATATGAACTGGATATTAGATAATGACAGGGAATTGTCATTAATTGTATCAGCTATGAATATGGTAATCTGGTTTTCTAAAAAAAAGTCCATATATTTTAAAAGGTATCCTGAAGTACACTGGGGTGAAAGGACACAACTTTGGCATCTGCTTTAACATAGTGTAACCCAAGGTTGAAGGTGAAATAGATGAAGCAAGTATAGCCAAATCATAATTACTATTCAAGCTGGGTGATGGATCAATGGGATTTCACTGTAAATTGTTTTATTTTTTTAAAAAAAATCCTAATACAAGGAGTTTTTAAATGAGTGTCTTAATTTGAACACAGGTATATTTCTCTTATTGGATTGATAGAATTTTGGAGACAAATTCTCTATAATGGTTAGTTAAAAAAATTAAGAGCACCATTGTTTGATGTTATATGACTTCACATTGCTTGTGTTTCTTTTTTCCTTTATTGATTAAGGTATTACATATGTGTCCTTATCCCCCCATTGCCCTCCCACTCTCACAGTTCTCAAAGTTCAGCACTGCAACTAGCCCTCTTAAGAAAAGCAGCCTTATTAGAAATATACAGGTGCAATAAATGCATGAATCACAGCATGACAATTCAGTATTGGTGGGAATGAAGTGGATTAGGAAACATCAAATTTTACTAAATAAACGATAGCACTGAGACCGGCTAGATACACTTGAGACTGGCTAAAGGTAGAGGCAAAGATTAGCTATTGCTATATCCTTGTCTTTGCCTACAATGGCAGCATCATAGCAATTATTAAATCATGGGATAATTAATCTAAAAGATTTCTTTGTTTAACAAGTGCATTTGTAAATATAACATGGTGGTTCTTCACTTTGGCAATAAACTGGCAGAAGAGTGAAAAAGTTAAAACCCCTTCAGCTGAGATGGAGTACATTACTCCTTTATAAAAAGTTATTGTTTCCCCTTTGATTTGGAATAGTTTCTTTTCTCTCTGTAAATAACAGCACAGCTTCGTTTATCCAGCTGCAGCCTTCTGGAGTCTATAGATGGATTATCAGGTGAGTTTGTTGGCACCTGAGTAACTAATTCTGTGTCCTGAGGGACCTCTTTTTCTCTGAGATAATTTCCCACCCCCAATGCAACTTTTACTCAACTGGGAAAGGTTACTGAACTGGGAAAGGTTTTCTCTGAATAAGATATAGCACCCCTTATTGACAAGGATGAATCCTAACTAATGGGCATCTATCTACAAAGTAGGCAAGCATCTCTAAGAAGAAAAAGTCACTGTTCTAGGACATGGAATTGGGTTGTACACTATTTTTTTTTTGCCCTGGGCTACTGCACCTGTGCTGATCTGACAGGATAGTCAAATGCAGTCTTCCCTAATAAACTCCCAAGATTGTGCTGGCAGGTGAGAAAAAAGGCAGGTCCCTGGAACCATCCCTAATATTAAGGGTCATTTCTAAAATCACAAACTGAGAAATCACTGAGTTTAATACAGAACTCAGGACTCTGAAACATTGTTCTTAGTTGTATTAAAGAAAGCTTGCATCTACATTTAAATATGATCTTGCAGTTTTGAGAAAACATTGTCACCTTGCCAATTGTTAAAACTACTTGATCTGCCATTGACTTCATTGAATATGGCCTGGTAGGTGCAGTAGCCTTTGGAGAGCAGTGGAAACTTCTGGGACCCAGTCACTTCAGTCACAGAAATGCTTGCCTATTGTGAACTGGTATCTTCCAGAAATGTTGGCTGTGTCTGGTTTTGTAAATTAAACCATATTACCCTTATCAACCTCTGTGATAAAGTTATAGCTGTTTTCATGAGTATTCTATGGCCACTAAGATGTAATATAAATTACATTTTAGAACATGGCAAGGTTTTTTTTCCCTTTGTTTTCTGCACAATAAAAAAGTCATGAGGCTTTTAAAAATCACATATTTTAAGACAAATTGTTCTTTTATAGTAAATGATTAGAAATGATGCTCTATTACATATGAAAAAGGAGGTGTGCCTTGTGTGTTGCCTTAGTTGTGAAATGTATCCCATTGCTTACCGCTCCCTAGATAAATATTTTCTATGAAAACTCAAAGCTTTTAGCTGCTCCTTCTATAAAGGGTTTGTCTCATAGGAAATCCCTTAACTATTTGTTTATTTAATCACCCTCTTCAAGGCTGCCAGTAGTTAGTGTTTGCTCAATACCCCTTTAAATTCAGTAGGGGTAAGACACCTATCTTTCTTCATAGTTGAGACATCAGATACTGGCTGAAGGATTATTACCATAATTTGTATGCATATTTCACCTAATAAGTTGTATTTAAGTGGGATCTACCTATATTAAAGATATCCATGACCATTACGACAATTACAATTTTCTTAATATTACTTTTTCTCCTCAATCTACCTCAACTTGTGCGGTACTTCCTAACTAGTAGTTACCTTTTTCATATAGTTATTTCTGAATAATAATGTAATTTAAGGCTTTAGACACTTCTTAGGGTAAAAAAGTTTAAGTTATAGGTCATGGAAAGAATCATGCAAAATTCTTCAGGGTTAGTTCTCCAACATGGAAGTTAAAATAGTGTATTATATCTCTCTTTAGTGTTTACACTAGTCTCCCCCATCTGCATCCAATCTATATTTTCCTGAAAGTTTCCAACCTGGCTTTAATAACTTTAATTCAAACCTAGCTGAAAATAGCTTTAATTAATGTTTTATTTTAAAAATAATTACAACTGTGCTATAGCTAAAAAACAAAACAACAACCACTAAACAAATAAAATGGAAACAAAGGTACAACTGTAACATTATTCCAAAGGGTGTATTGTCCTGGATGTCATCCTCTGAATTCAGTTTCCCATTTTTTTCTTGGAAGTTTGAGCTCTGAAAAATTACATAAAGTGAATCAATGAAAAATAATAATCACAATCTAAAAAATATTCCTAAAGAAAAATTCAATAATGTAAATAGAACTAATTCATAAGAAACTTCTCTGTATCCCTAAAATATTATATTTTTCCAAGTTCCAATATTTGAAAAATTTAATATGAGTTTTTATATTTGCTATGTAATGCTAAGCATCCAGATTAAAATTGAAAAATATACTTCTTAGCTGCACAAGAACAATCATTTGCAAATATCCATAGCATTGTCTGCTCAAGTCTATTGAGGTTATGAAGAAAGAGACAATGTTACATGAACCAATATGCTGACTATTCAATAATAACCAGATTTAATTTCCTTCCTAATTAACATGATATTTATGAACTTGACATTTGCTTTCAATGAAAACACGTATACAAAAGACTCCTGGCTGAATTTTAAATGGAAACCTGAAGCATATTAGAATCAATCATTTGTCTAATGTTGCTAAATTCAGTTTTTCATTTATTTCAAACATTTTACTCTACTTATAGCATGTCCTCTCCCTGTGAGTCTGCAGGTATATTGTTAATAAATGCTTTTACAAATATGACTATGCAAAGAACAAATGAATATTGATTAAACTGGATAATGTATTATTTTCTAGGATAAGTATATTAAATTAACTATCAGTGAACAAACAGCATGAATTAAGCTAGTTAATTTTTGGAGCTGCAACTAGCTTATGTTCAGATTGAACACTGATTTGGCTCTTCTCTTTAATTGTTATTATTTTTTTGCATTTTAATTTCTTTATTGATTAAGGTATTACATATATGTTCTCATCTCCCCATTACCTTCCCAACCTCCCCACCCCCACACATGCCCTCACGCCCCTGTTGTCTGTGTCCATTGATTAGGCTTATGTGCATGCATACAAGTCCTTTGGTTGATCTCTCCCCTTTACACCCACCCTCCCCTATGTTCCCTCTGAGGTTTGACCGTATGAACGATGCTTCCCAATCTCTGGATCTGTTTCTGTTCATCAGTTTATGTTATTCATTATTTCCCATAGATGAGTGAGATCATGTGATATTTGTCTTTCTCTGACTGACTTATTTCACTTAGCATAATGCTCTCCAGTACCATCCATGCTGTTACAAATGGTAAGAACTCCTTTTTTTTTTTACCACAGCATAGTATTCCATTGTGTAGATGTACCACAGTTTTTAATTCAATCATCTGCTGATGGGCACTTAGGTTGTTTCCAAATCTTAGCTATGGTGAATTATGCCTCTATGAACATATGGGTGTACATATCCTTTCTCATTGGTATTTCCAGCTTCTTGGGATATATTCCTAGGAGTGGGATCACTGGGTCAAATGGGAGTTCCATTTTTAGTTTTTTGAGGAAATGCCATACTGTTCTCCACAGTGGCTGCCCCAGTCTGCATTCCCACCAGCAGTGCACAAGGGTTCCTTTTTCTCTGCATCTTCGCCAACACTTGTCGTTTGTTGATTTGTTGATGATAGCCATTCTGACAGGTGTGAGATAGTAAGGCACTGTCATTTTGATTTGCATCTCTCGGATAATTAGTGACTTTGAGCATGTTTTCATATGTTTCTTGGCCTTCCTTCTGTCTTCTTTCGAAAAGTTTCTATTTAGGTCCGTTGCCCATTATTTTTTATTAGACTGTTTATCTTCATTTTGTTAAGTTGTATGAGTTCCCTATAAATGTTGGAGATTAAACCCTTATCGGTGATAACATTGGCAAATATGTTCTCCCATGCAGTGGGCTTTCTTGTTGTTTTGTTGATGGTTTCTTTGGCTGTACAAAAGCTTTTTATTTTGATGTAGGCCCATTTGTTTATTTTCTCTTTAGTTTCCATTGCCCTAGGAGCAGTATCAGTGAAGAAATTCCTACGGCTTGTCTGAGATTTTGCTGCCTATAGATTCCTCTAGTATTTTTATGGTTTCCTGTCTTATATTTAAGTCCTTTATCCATTTTGAGTTTATTTTTGTGTATGGTGTAAGTTGGTGATCTAGTTTCATTTTTTGCATATATCTGTCCAATTTCCCCAACACAATTTATTGAAGAGACTGTCTTGACTCCATTGTATGTTCATGCCTCCTTTGTCAAATATTAATTGGGCATAGTTGTTTGGGTCAATTTGGGTTCTCTATTCAATTCCATTGGTCTATATGTCTGTTCCTGTGCCAGTACCAGGCTGTTTTGAGAACAGTGGCTTTGTAATACAGCTTGATATCTGGTATTGAGATCCCTCCTACTTTGTTCTTCTTTCTCAGGATTGCTGCAGCTATTCGGGGTCTTTTTTTTTTCCAGATGAATTTTTGAAGAGTTCGTTCTAGGTCTGTGAAATATGCCGTTGGTATTTTAATGGGGAGTGCATTTAATTTATAGATTGCCTTGGGTAGTATGGACATTTTGAGGACGTTGATTCTACCAATCCAGGAACACGGTATGTTCTTCCATTTGTTTATGTCTTCCTCTATCTCTTTTTTCAGTGTCCTGTAGTTTTTCACATATAGGTCTTTTACCCCCTTAGTTAAGTTTATTCCTATGTAGCTAAGTATTTTGGTGCAATGGTAAATATTTTGCTAGCTTTCCTGTAAATGGGATTGGTTTTTTAGTCTCTCTTTCTGTAAGATCATATTGGTATATAGAAATGCCATAGATTTCTTGGCATTAAATTTGTATCCTGCTACCTTACCGGATTCATTTATTAAGTCTAATAATTTTTTGATGGAGTCTTTAGGTTTTTCTATGCACTGTATCATGTCATCTGCGAATAAGTACAGTTTTACTTCTTCTTTTCCAATTTGGATTCCTTTTATTTCTTCTTCTTGTCTGATAGCAATGGCTAATACTTCCACTACTATGTTGAACAGGAGTGGTGAGAGTGGGCATTCCTGTCTTGTTCCTGTTCTTAGGGGAAATGGTTTTAGTTTTTGTCCGTTGAGTGTGATGCTGGCTGTTGGTTTGTCATATATGGCTTTTATTATGTTCAGGTATGATACTTCTATTCCCACCTTGAAGAGAGTGTTTACTAAGAAAGGGTGTTGGATTTTATCAAATGCTTTTTCTGTGTCAATTGATATGACTATGTGATTTTTATCCTTAAATTTGTTTATGTGATGTACCATGTTTATTGATTTGCGGATATTGTACCATCCTTGCATCCCCGGAATAAATCCTGCTTGGTCATGGTGTATGATCTTTCTGATGTACTGCTGTATTCGATTTGCTAGAATTTTGTTGAGGATTTTGGCATCTATGTTCCTGAGGGACATTGGACTATAATTATATTTTATTGTGTTGTCTTTATCTTGTTTTGGTATTAGGGTGATGCGGGCTTCATAGAAGGAGCTTGGAAGTGTTTGTTCCTCTTGAATTTTTTGCAATAGTCTGAGGAGGATAGGTTTTAGTTCTTCCTTGAATGTTTGGTATAACTCCCCTGTGAAGCCATCTGGCCCTGGGCTTTTATTTGCTGGAAGCTTTTTGATGACTGCTTCAATTTCTTCCACAGTTATCATCCTATTGATATTTTTAGAATCTTCCTGATTGAGTTTTGGAAGGTTGTATTTTACTAGGAATATGTCCATTTACTCCAGGTTGTCTAGGTTGTTGGAATAGAGTTGTTCATAGTATTTTTTTTAACAATCCTTTGTATTTCTGTGGGGTCTGTTGTTATTTCGCCTCTATCATTTCTTATTTTGTTTATTTTGGTCCCCTCTCTTTGCTTCTTGGTGAGCCTGCTAGAGGTTCATTAATCTTTTTATTTTTTTTTAATTTAATAAATCTTTATTGTTCAGATAATTACAATTGTTTCTCCTTTTCCCCCCCATAGCTCCCTTCCACCTGGTTCCCACCCCAACCTCTGCCCTTACCTCCCCCCCCCACTATCCTCATCCATAGGTGTACAATTTTTTCCAATCTCTTCCTGCACCACCCATACCCTTTGCCCCCTGAGAATTATCAGTCCACTCCCTTTCTATGCCCCTGATTCTATTATATTCACCAGTTTATTCTGTTCCTCAGATTTTTTATTCCCTTGATTTTTGGGTTCACTTGTTGAGAGATATGTATTTGTTTTTCATAATTTTTAGCTTTACTTTTTTCTTCTTCCTCTTCTTAAAGAATACCTTTCAGCATTTCATATAATACTGGTTTGGTGGTGATGAACTTTTTTAGCTTTTTCTTATTTGTGAAGCTCTTTATCTGACCTTCCATTCTGAATAATAACTTTGCTGGGTAGAGTAATCTTGGTTATAGGTTCTTGCTATTCATCACTTTGAATATTTCTTGCCACTCTCTTCTGGCCTGCATAGTTTCTGTTGAGAAATCAGCTGACAATCATATGGGTGCTCCCTTGTAGGTAACTAACTGTTTTTCTCTTGCAGCTTTTAATATTCTCTCTTTGTCTTTTGCTCTTGGCATTTTAATTATGATGTGTCTTGGTGTGGTCCTCTTTGGATTCCTTTTGTTTGGGGTTCTGTGTGCTTCCTGGACTTGTAAGTCTTCCTTTCACCAGGTGGGGGAAGTTTTCGGTCATTATTTCTTCAAATAGTTTTTCAGTATCTTGCTCTCTCTCTTCTTCTGGCACCCTCATAATTCGGATGTTGGTACGCTTGAAGTTGTCCCAGAGGCTTCTTACACTATCTTCAACTTTTTGGATATATATATATATATATATATATTTGCTTTTCCAGTTATGTGTTTTTTGCTTCTTTGTATTTCAAATCTTTGACTTGGTTCTTGCATTCCTCTAGTCTGCTGTTGGGTCTCTGTATAATATTTTTTATTTCAGTCAGTGTATGTTTAATTTCTAGTTGGTCCTTTTTCATATCCTTGAGGGTCTGGCTAAATTTATCAGGCTTTTCTAGGAAATTCTTGAAAAACCTTATAACCGTGGTTTTGAATTCTATATCCAGTTGTTTATTTTCCTCCATTTCTTTCGTTTGTGATCTGTTACTTTGTCTCAGCATTTTCACTGCTTCCCTGAGTTGGTAGGGTAGCTTTGTGTGCTAGGTTTCCTATATGGCCTCGTGGGTCAGCCTCCCCAGTCACCTGAGGTGGACACTCTTGGAGCACCCCTTTGTGGTCTGTGTGTACAGCCTTGTTGTAGTTAAGACTTGATTGTTGTTGGTATCACTGGGAAGAATTGATCTCCAGGCCAATTGGCTATGTTTATCAGCTGTGTCTACGCCGGGAGACCTGTGCTGCAGATAGCCTTATAGGTCCAGACTTGCAAAATTGCAAAAGCCTCTGTGCTCAACTTGGATGGGGCGGAGTCTCAGGGATGAGCAGACAGTCTTGGCTTCCTGTCAGCCCTGCTTTTGCGCAGGTGCCTCCAGACCTCTGCCTTCCGGGGCTCCCCTGAGTTTCCTCCTGACATTCCAGATTCCCCCATGCTCACCCAGAATGGGGGTTCAGTGCAGTCAGGAGCTTCCGACTTCCTTCTACTAGGGAGAGCTAGCGGCAACCTCAGCAGTCAGTTTTCTCTGCATGCACTTGCGTGCGCACCTACAGACCCCTGCCCGCCGTGACTCCCCCGAGTCTCCGAGGCTCCATGTGCCTTTCTCTCTATCTGACAGTCCAGACTCCCCCCGTATGAGCCTGGGTCCACAGCATTTCATCCAGAACTGGGGTTCAGTGCAGTCAGAACTGGGGTTCATTGCAGTCGGGGGCTTTCTTCCCTCTCCCGTCAGAGAACGCCAGCGAGGCACTCAGCCACCCTTCCTCTCTGCGTGCGTGTCTCCGTACCTCAGTCCTTTGCAGCAACTCTGATTCTCCGTGTGCTTTCCTCTTTCCTTCTAGTTGTAGAACTTGCACTCAGCCAGCTTTCCTGTGGTTCTGGATGATGTCCGTTCTGTCTTTTAGTTGTAGTTTTGAAATTGTTGTGTGAGGCAGCAGTTTAGGTGTTTACCTATGCTGCCATCTTGGTTTCTCCCTCCTGATGTTCATTAATCTTGTTTATCCTTTCAAAGAACCAGCTCTTGGTTTCATTGATCTTTTGTATTGGTTTTTTTTTTTTTTTGGTCTCTATGTCATTTATTTCTGCTCTGATATTTATTATCTCCTTAATTCTGCATACTCTGGGCTTTTCTTGTTGCTCTCTTTCTAATTCTTTGAGTTGTAGAGTTAGATGATTTACTACCATTTTTTCTTGTTGTTTTTGTTTGTTTGTTTTGGTAGGCCTGTAGAGCTATAAACTTCCCTCTCAGGACTGCTTTCATTGTGTCCCATAGATTTCGGATTGCTGTGTTTTTATTGTCATTAGTTTCCAGGAAGCTTTTAATTTCTTCTTTGAACTCATTGGTAACCCAATCAATATATAATAGCATGCTATTCAGCTTCCAAGTGTTTGAGTGTTTTGGATTTTTTTAATGTAGTTTATTTCTAATATTATGCCATTGTGGTCTAAGAAGATGCTTGGTATGATTTGAATCCACTTGAATTTTGGGAGACTTTGCTTGTGACCCAATATGTGGTCTATTTTTGAGAATGTCCCATGTGCACTTGAGAAGAATGTATATTCCGCGGCTTTGGGGTGAAATGTTCTGAAGATGTCAATTAAGTCCATCTGATCTAGTGAGTCATTTAGGATTACTGTTTCTTTTCTGATTTTTTGTCTAGAGGATTTATCCAGTGCTATCAGTGGTGTATTAAAGTCCCCTACTATGATTGTATTGTTGTCAATCTCTCCCTTGATATCTTCCAGGAGTTTTTTCTTTTTTTAATGTATTTGGGTGCTCCTGCATTGGGTGCATTTATGTTTATCAGGGTTATATCCTCTTGTTGTATCGATCCCTTTAGTATTATGAAATAGCCTTCCTTATCTCTTGTTATGGCCTTCACCATATGGTCTATTTTGTCAGATATAAGTATTGCTACCCCAGCTTTTTTTTCATTTCCATTTGCCTGAAAGATATTTTTCCAACCCTTCACTTTCAGTCTGTGTGAGTCCCTTGTTCTGAGGTGGGTCTCTTGTAGACAGCATATATATGGCTCATGTTTTTTTTATCCATTTAGCCACTTGATGTCTTTTGATTGGAGCATTTAGTCCATTTACGTTTAAAGTTGTTATTGAAAGGTACTTGTTTGTAGCCATTTCTGTGTTTTGAACCTGTGTTCCTTCTTACCTTTTTATTTCTTCTTTTTACAGCATTCCCTTTAGCATTATTTGCATTGCTGGCTTGGTAGTGATAAACTCCCTTAGCCTTTTTGTGTCTACAAAGGTCCTAAATTCCTCTTCAATTTTTATTGATAGTCTTGCTGGATAGAGTATTCATGCATTCGGTCCCTTGCTTTGCATCACTTTGTATATCTCCTTCCATTCTTTTCTGGCCTGAAGTGTTTCTGTTGAGAAATCATTTGATCATCTAATGGGAGATCCCTTGTATATAACTTTCTGTTTCTCTCTTGCAGCCTTTAAGATTCTCTCTTTGTTGTTAACATTTGCCATTGTAATTATGATGTGTCTTGGTGTGGGTCTTTTGGGATTCATCTTCTTTGGGACTCTCCGTACTTGTGTGACTTTTTTCTTCCTCACATCAGGTAAGTTTTCTGACATTATTTCTTCAAATAAATTTTCTAATCCTTGCTGCTTTTCTTGTCCTTCTGGCAGCCCTATTATACGTATGTTACTTTGTTTTGTATTGTCCCACAGCTCCCTTAGGCTCTCCTCCTGTTTTTTAATTTTTTTCTCCAGTTGCTGTTCAGATTAGGCTTGTTTCTGTACTTTATCTTCTAACTCAGTATTTCAGTCCTCTGCTTCTTTTAGTCTACTGTTGAAGCGTTCCATGTTGTTTTTTATTGTAGCTATATAATTTTTCATTTCTTCCTGATTTTTGCATAGGTAGTTGATTTTCTCGTCCATCCGGTGTATGAACTGTATGACCATTATTCTGAATTTTTTTTCTGTCGTGTTCCATGCTTCCATTTCATTAATTTTCTTTCTTTGTGATTCCTCCTTTTCTTTTCTTTTTTTATTGACTTTTCTTTTTTTTAAATTTCTTTATTGATTAACATAGTACATATTTGTCCTCATCCCCCCATTACCTTCTGAAACCCCCCACTCATGCCCCCACCCCCCTATTGTCTGTGACCACTGGTTAGGCTTATATGCATGCATACAAGTCTTTTGGTTGATCTCTCCCCCTTACCCCCCACCCTCCCCCACCTTCCCCCTGAGGCCTGACAGTCTGATCGATGCTTCCCTGTCTCTGGATTTGTTTTTGTTCATCAGTTTATGTTGTTCATTATTTCCCATATATGAGTGAGACTGTAACACATCAAGCTAGAAGGGGATGGAAGGCGATTCATCCTTTTCTTTCCTCTGGGGATTGTTTCGTTGTCTCCCCATTCTGACTATCACCAGAGGGTTCAAATGTTGAGTTGTGGGTGCCTGGGACATGTGCAGTGGGAGTTTTGCACCCCCCAAGTGTCACTGAAGAGCTCTGACACCTAGATGTGTGGTTGTTGTGGTTTGGTGGGAGCCACTCTCACCCCGGGTCAGAGTCACAGGCACTTAGTGTAGCCTCATGTGTGCACCTAGAATTAGGGATCCTGCCTGCACCACACTGAAACAGAGAACCCGCTGGTGTGTGCCAAAAATCAAAGTTCCCTAGTACGTGTCAGGAGTCAGAGGCTCCCTGTGTCCGCGCCAAGAATT
Organism: Cnephaeus nilssonii; assembly: GCF_951640355.1. Classification (NCBI taxonomy): domain Eukaryota; kingdom Metazoa; phylum Chordata; class Mammalia; order Chiroptera; family Vespertilionidae; genus Cnephaeus; species Cnephaeus nilssonii. Next base: position 103,000,179 of record NC_137071.1, read on the forward strand.
GAGTATCAGAATCTTTGTTGCTTGGTGTGGCCTTTCACCAAGAATTAGGGTCCCTGTGTGCGCATGCACCAAGAATTGGAGTTGCTGGTTCTTAGTGGGAATGTACTAGGAATCAGGGATCCTGGGTACACACAATGAGAAACAGAGTCTAATCACTGGTGCTCATTGCTGCCTCTTGTGTGCATATTCAGGGTCCCTGATCTGCTTGTGAGACCAGGTTGCACAGTTGCACTGTGTCAACAGGAGGTCCATTCTTGTCTTGTGGAAAACAGCCTTCTGTGTGTGCTTGCCCTGAGTCAAAGTCAGGTGACACTGCAGCCCAGTGTGGGTGTGGGGTCTGGTCACGCGGGTGTGCACTGTCGGAAACAAACTCCCTGCGTCCATGTACCCAGGCTCAAATTCAGCGCTGCCCCCCTGTGTGGGCATGGGGTCTGGTCGTGGGAAACAAATTCTGTGAGTTCGCATGTTCAGTTTCAGATTCAGTGCAGCCTCCCTTCTTGGGAGCAGGGTCTGGTTGTGGGAAACAAATTCCCTGGGTTTGCACCCCCAGGCTCAAATTCAGCACTATCTCCCTGCGTGGGCATGGGATCTGGTCTCAAAAAATAATCTCCCCATGGTCATGCACCTAGGCTCCAATTCAGCACAACCTCCCTGCCTGGGCTTGGAGTCTAGTCGCAGGAAACAAACTCCCCGAGTTCACATGTCCAGGTTCAAATTCAGGTAGAGTTCCCACTGCTGTGTGTGGGCAGAAAGCCTGATTGTGCGGCTGGGGTCTGCAGTTCCTATTCCACTGCCACGGGGCCAGCAGGGAGGAGGATTGGCTTTGTGACTCACAGAAATCTGCGGCCGGGGTGCCTGGAGTCTTGGTGTCCCTGGGTCTGCAGCTATGGTTGCAGGTCTTTTACCCAAGTGGCTGTAGGGTCCCTGTTTGCTACTCTTTAATTATTATTTTTAAATGTATATAAATACTATACATTTAGGGTTCCTTAAATGAAAGTTGGAAATGGCAGATAAGTTGAAAAAAGTAAAGACAACTGTCTCCTCATCGCTCACACACAAACATTGTTAGAATTTGTGCTTTCTAGTTTCATTGTGGCTGGCACCAAGTAACTTCTTAAACATTTACTCTTTTTTTCTGCATTAGGATCCAAACTTCAACATTAGATTTTGTTTTCCCTCATTTTTCTTGTTTACTTAGATTGCAAATACTTAATGCTGAGCAAAATCAATCATATTAGAAAATAAATACAATTATTCTATATCTTCAAGCATAGGTTTTAGGCTAATCTTGTTTGAGATTATTTATATGAGAGAATTTAAGGAAGTCTCTGAAAGTGTTTTTAGCAATAAAAAATAAGATAACAAATGGTTGGGGGTATAGAGAGAATTTAAATTGCCTGATGGTTTGGTTACAGGTAATGCAAACATTCAATAAATGCTGTTAGCATGATGTGCCAGGCACTTGGCATGTGCCATCCCATTTTACCCTGACAATAAACCTGTGAAGTGGGTAATGTTAGTTTCCTGATTTTCAAATGGCTAAATAGAGGCTCAGAGAGTTTGAGTTACCCAGTGTCAGAGAGCTAAGTGACAATGTCACATTTTGAACTCAGGCAGTCTGACACTTGAGTGTGCATTCAAAACCTATGCCATGTGGATAGAAGGATGTGATTCAAGAAAGTATTTTCAATGCTCTCAGCATGTTTTGGACAGGACCTCCAACTTTTGGACACTAATAAACCCTAAAGCATAGGAGAACACAGAAAATACTTTATTGTCTCCAAAATCTACCCTATTATTGCTCTACCAGTTAATTATAAACCACAATCAGATACTATAATTTTTCTATACCTACCAGTCTTGAGAGAAATCCTGTGTAAACTTGAGAATATCCAAGCTCTGTGGGTACCCCAAACCCTCCCCTGTGGGGAAGCATGGGACTTAGTTGGAAGGCTTGTAAGGAGGATTCTCTGAAAGGTCAGAGGCCTCTGGAGGATCTTGCTGAAGGCAGCAGACCTTATCTTGACTTTTCCAAACAAGTCTGAGCCCCCGGGTGTTTTACTAGAATTTTTATGTTTAGACTTCAAAATTTCCTTGTTTGAAAGACACTACATATGCAGGTGTTTTCTCAAGGATGCTTACCCTGCTTACAGTATCTAATACTTAATTTGAATTCAAGCTGTTGTTAAAATAAAAACCTAAGACAGCAAGCGAAGAGGACCACATGGTGTCTATAGCCAAGTGGTCCCTTAGCCTCTATTTCACAGAAACATGTGTCAGAGTAATCATTCATCCATCGTTCAGAGTCTGCTGGTTAGTCCTGGCAAAGTAGTGCCCCGTGTGAGGAGCCAGGAATGCAACAAAACATGATGGAACCGTCAAAAACAAAGAGGAAGAAAATGAAAGTAACTGCACAGTAAGACACTGGAGCCCGCTTGGGATTTGCAAATTCAAAGGAATTGTTTCTCAGCTAAGGAATTCACTATCTCTGTTATGCTTCTTAAGAATGTAAGTATGTTGAAAGGAATCAAGATGGTGGCATAGGTAAACACCGGAACTTGCTGTCTCGCACAACCACATCAAAACTACAACTAAAAGAAAAAATGGATATCATCCAGAACCAGGGGAAGGCTGGCTGAGTGGAAGTTCTACAATAAGAAGGAAAGAGAAAAGCACATCTAGACGGGTAGGAGGTGCAGAGGTGTGGAAAAGCGAAGGTACAGAGGAGCACATGGAAATGGGCTGAAAACTGGGTATGGTGTGGTCTTTTTCAATCGGGAGGGAGATACAAACTCCTGACTGCTCTGAATTCCAGTACCGGGTGAAACTCTGGGGACCCAGACTCATATGGGGAGAAACTGGACTGTCTGTCATCAGGTCGGAACACGAGGGCGGCTTTCTCTCAGAGGTCATTGCAGCGTTCATTGTTCCTGCACAAGGCCACGGGACACAGAGACCCAGGGACCTATCTGGGGCAGGACTAATAGGCAACCATTGCTGATTGCAGCGCACCATAATTCCCTGAGACTAATCCCCACCCAATTAACAACCCCACCCAAGCTGTGCGCAAAGGTGTTTGCATATGAATTGCCTGGCCCTTTGCAACCTAACCTAACAAACTGCAGCTGGGTCAAAGAACCCCAGAGTTTCCAAAAGAAGGCCTAATGCTTGTCAGCAGACTGCATTGCTTCACAGCTGGGCCTCATCTGAGCAACTCCAAACCCCAAACAAAGAGGAGGAATCTGCAGATATCTCTGTAGATCCTGCTGGGTGGCCTCAGGCAGCGGTTGACTTTGCACCTCCTTGGAGATCCTAGAGCCAGTGCACTCAGTGGTCAAAGTGAGACTACACCAGAGTACAACTCTTCAGATCAATAAGAGACACACTCAAGGGGCAGAGTCAATGAGCACCAAAACCCACTGAAGCAAGTCCTGCCCCATAAGGGTGTTTCCAGCACATTTATCCCATTGTAGACACAACTGGTCCTCACAGTCAATTGGCCTGGAGGTCAATTCTGCCCAGTGATACCAACAACAATCAAGGCTTAACTACAACAAGACTGCACACAGCCCACAAAGGGGTGCACCAAGAGCGTCCACCTCAGGTGACTGGGGAGGCTGAGCCACTGGGCCCTATTGGACACCTAGCACACAAAGCCACTCTATCAACACAGGGAAGAAGCCAAAATGTGGAGACAAAGAAACAGGTCACAAATGAAAGAAATGGAGGAAAGCAAACTACTGTATATAGAGTTCAAAACCACGGTTATAAGGTTACTCAAGAATATTCTAGAAACCTCTGAGGAACTTAGTGAGACCTTCAAGGATATGAAAAAGGACCAATTAGAAATTAAGCATACACTGAATGAAATGAAGAATAATATACAGAGATCCAACAGCAGACTAGAGAATCTCAAGAATCAAATCAAAGATTTGATTATGAAGAAGCAAAAAATACCCAACCGGAAAAGAAAAAAGAATCCAAAAATATGAAGATAGTGTAAGGAGCCGCTGGGACGACTTCAAGCATACGAATATCCAAATTATGGGGGTGCCAGAAGAAGAGAGAGAGCAAAATATTGAAAACATATTTGAAGAAATAATGACAGAAAACTTACCCTACCGTGAAAGAAATAGACTTACAAGTCCAGGAAGCACAGAGAACCCCAAACAAGAGGAATCCAAAGAGGACAACACCAAGACACATCATAATTAAAATGCCAAGGGCAAAAGACAAAGAGAGAATATTAAAAGCAGCAAGAGAAAAGCAGTTATTTACCTGCAAGGGAGCACCCATACTACTGTCATCTGATTTCTCAACAGAAACTATGCAGGCCAGAAGGGAGTGGCAAGAAATATTAAAAGTGATGAATAGCAAGAACCTACAACCAAGATTACTCTACCCAGAAAAGCTATCATTTAGGATTGACAGTCAGATAAAGAGCTTCACAGATAAGAACAAGTTAAAGGAGTTCATCAACACCAAACCAGTATTATATGAAATGCTGAAGGGTATTCTTTAAGAAGAGGAAGAAGAAGAAAAAGGTAAAGATAAAAATTATGAACAACAAATACATATCTATCAACAAGTTAATCTAAAAATCGAGTAAATAAAAAATATGATGAGCAGAATAAACTGGTGAATAGAATAGAATCAGGGGCATAGAAAGTGAGTGGACTGACAATTCTCGGGGGAAGGGGGTGTGGGGGGTGCGGGAAGAGACTGGACAAAAATCGCACACCTATGGATGAAGACAATGGGTGGGTAAGAGCATGGGGTGGGGTGGGAACCAGGTGGAGGGGAGCTATGGGGAGAAAAAAGAGGAACAACTGTAATAATCTGAACAATAAAGACTTATTTTTAAAAAAAGAATGTAAGTATGTTTTCCATTGGAAAAATAACACTATTTCAAAAAGTAAGGAAAAAAGGGTTTTTCATGTATTTGCTGAGGAAACAAATGTTTTATATATATCATTAAAATGATTATGTTATGTTAATCAGGAAGTTGATTACTTTAAATGAATAGATTACTTAATACAGTTTAATAATGATAATAATAATAATATATAATCTTTTAGTTTAATGTATTTGACTACCCTCCCAGGGTTTAATATTTAACATTTGTTTTCTCTCCTTATAAAGAAAAATTTTATACTTAAGGTATATGGGAAGGTCTGTCAAAAAAGGAAATAATTATTATATTCTGTTTATATATGCATATTAAATACATGCTAATATGCTTTCATTTATTTTTTAAATTATTATTTTATTTTTTTCAATTTTTAATTAAGGTATTATATGTATACATATCTTACCATTGCCCCCACCACACCCCACTCCCATACATGCCCTCAACCCCCAGAGTTTTGTGTCCATTTGTTATGCTTATGAATGCATACAAGTCCTTCAGTTGATCGCTTATCTCCCCCACCTCTCCCTAAACTTCCCGCTGTAATTTGACAGTCTGTTTGATGCTTTACTGCCTCTGTATCTATCTTTTTGTTCATCAGTTTATAATGTTCTTTATTATCCATAAATGAGTGAGATCATGTGGTATTTTTCTTTCATTGACTGGCTAATTTCACTTAGCATAATGTTCTCCAGTTCCATGCAGGTTGCTAAAATGGTAAGAATTCCTTCTTTTTTATGGCAGCATGGTATTCCATTGTGTAGATGTACCATAGTTTTCTGATACAGTCATCTGCTGACAGGCACCTAGGCTGTTTCCAGATCTTAGCTATTGTAAATTGTGCTGCTATGAGCATAGGGGTGCATATATCCTTTCTGATTGGTGTTTCTAGTTTCTTCGGATATATTCCCAGGAGTGGGATTACTGGGTCAAATGGGAGTTCCATTTTCAGTTTTTTGAGGAAACTCCATACTGTTCTCCACAGTGGCTGCACCAGTCTGCATTCCCACCAGCAGTGCACGAGGGTTCCTTTTTCTCCGCATCCTCGCCAACACTTGTCCTTTGTTGATTTGTTGATGATAGCCATTCTGACAGGTGTGAGATGGTACCTCATTGTTGTTTTGATTTGCATCTCTCGGATAATAAGTGACTTTGAGCATGTTTTCTTTTTTTAAAAATTTCTTTATTGATTAAGGTTTCACATATTTGTCCTCATCCCCCCATTCCCATCCCGCACCCCTCCCCATGGATGCCCCTACCCCCTGTTGAACTTAACCATTGGTTAGGCTCATATGCATGCACATAAGACCTTTGGTTGATCTCTCCCCCCTTCCCCCACCCTCCCCTATCCTCCCTCTGAGGTCCGATAGTCCGATCGATGCCTCCTTTTTTCTGGTTCTGTTGTTGTTCATCAGTCTATGTTGTTCATCATTTCCCCTAGATGAGCGAAATCATGTGTCACTAGAGATATACTTATAAGAACTGAATGTGAGACGAGCAATAATAGTTATGCTGCCAGGCAAATAAATCAGTCTGTAGTGAGTTTCTTTCTGGACCAACAGTTCTTTTGAGACCCAATATCAATGTCCACCAGTTCCTTCTGAGTACATGTCGGCACTGACCCCTAAGCTCACCCGGACCCAGAGGCGCGTGGCCTCACCCGGACCCAGGGGCCCGTGGCCTCTCCCAGACCCAGGGTCGCGTGGCCTCACCCGGGCCCGGGACCCAGACTCACCCGGATCCAGGGGCACAGGGCCTCACCCAGACCCGGGATCTAGCTGCCCCCGGACCCTGGGACCCGTGGCCTCTCCCAGACCCAGGGTCGCATGGCCTCACCCAGTTACAGGGGCCCACGGCCTCACCCGGACCCGGGACACAGCCTCACCCGGACCCAGGGGCAAATGGCCTCACCTGGACCCAGGGGCGCGTGGCCTCTCCCGAGCCCAGGACTCAGCCTCACCCGGATCCAGGGGCACACGGCCTCGCCCGGACACGGGATCTAGCTTCCCCTGGACCCCGGGGCCCGTGCCCTCTCCCAGACCCAGGGTCGCATGGCCTCACCCGGATACAGGGGCCCACGGCCTCACCCGGACCCAGGACACAGCCTCACCCGGATCCAGGGGCACACGGCCTCACCCGGACACGGGATCTAGCTTCCCCTGGACACAGGGGCGCATGGCCTCTCCCGGGCCTGGGACCCAGCCTCACCCGGATCCAGGGGCACACGGCCTCGCCCTGGCCCGGGATATAGCTTCCCCTGGACCCAGGGGCACGTGGCCTCATCCGGACCCAGGGGCGCGTGGCCTCTCCCAGACCCAGGGTCGCAAGGCCTCACCCGGATCCAGGGGCCCATGGCCTCACCCGGCTGAGGATCCAGCCTCACCCGGACCCAGGGGCACGTGGCCTCACCCGGACCCAGAGGCGCGTGGCCTCTCCCAGACCCAGGGCCGTGTGGCCTCACCTGGATCCAGGGGCCCACGGCCTCACCTGGACCCAGGATTCAGCTTCACCCGGAACCAGGGGCGCGTAGCCTCACACGGGCCCGGGACCCAGCCTCACCTGGATCCAGGGGCACACAGCCTCGGCCAGACCCAGGATTCCGCTTCACCCGGACGCAGGGGCGCATGGCCTCACCCGGGCCCGGGACCCAGCCTCACCCGGATCCAGGGGCACACGTCCTCAACCAGACCCAGGATTCAGCTTCACCCGGACCCAGGGGCGCATGGCCTCACCCGGACCCAGGGGTGTGTGGCCTCTCCCGGGCCCGGGACCCAGGCTCACCCGGATCCAGGGGCACACGGGCTCGCCCGGACCCGGGATCTAGCTTCCCCCGGACCCAGGGGCCCTTGGCCTTTTCCAGACCCAGGGTCGCGTGGTCTCACCCGGATCCAGGGGCCCACGGCCTCACCCGGACCCGGGACCCAGCCTCACCCAAATCCAGGGGCACACGGCCTCGCCCAGACCCAGGATTCAGCTTCACCCGGACCCAGGGGCGCATGGCCTCACCCGGACCCAGGGGTGCGTGGCCTCTCCAAGACCCAGGGTCACGTGGCCTCACCTGGATCCAGGGGCCCAAGTCCTCACCCGGACCTGGGACCCAGCCTCACCCGGATCCAGGGGCACACAGCCTCGCCTGAACCCAGGATCTAGCTTCCCCCGGACCCAGGGGCACGTGGCCTCACCCGGGCCCAGGGGCGCGTGGCCTCTCCCAGACCCAGGGTCATGTGGCCTCACCTGGATCCAGGGGCCCACAGCCTCACTCAGACCCAGGACCCAGCCTCAACCGGATCCAGGGGCACACGGCCTCGCCCAGACCCAGGATTCAGCTTCACCTAGACCCAGGGGTGCATGGCCTCACCCGGACCCAGGGGCGCGTGGCCTCTCCCGGATCCAGGGGCCCATGGCCTCACCCAGAACGGGGACCCAGCTTCACCCGGACCCAGGGGCGCGTGGCCTCACCCGGGCCCGGGACCCAGCCTCAGTTGGATCCAGGGGCACACGGCCTCGCCCGGACCCGGGATCGAGCTTCCCCCGGACCCAGGTGCACGTGGCCTCACCTGGACCCAGGGGCGCGTGGCCTCTCCCAGACCCAGGATCACGTGCCCTCACCTGGATCCAGGGGCCCACGGCCTCACGTGGACCCTGGACCCAGCCTCACCCTGATCCAGGGGCACAGGGCCTCACCCGGACCCAGGATTCAGTTTCACCTGGACCCCGGGGCGCATAGCCTCACCCGGGCCCGGGACCCAGCCTCACCCGGATCCAAGGGCACACAGCCTCGCCCAGACCCAGGATTCAGCTTCACCCGGACCCAGGGGCGCATGGCCTCACCCGGACCCAGGGGCGTGTGGCCTCTACTGGGCCCGGGACCCAGGCTAACCCAGATCCAGGGGCACACGGCCTCACCCGGACCCGGGATGTACCTTCCCCGGACCCAGGGGCCCTTGGCCTTTCCCAGACCCAGGGTCGCGTGGCCTCACCCGGAACCGGGACCCAGCCTCACCTGGATCCAAGGGCACACGGCCTCGCCCGGACCCGGGATCTAGCTTCCCCTGGACCCAGGGGCCCGTGGCCTTTCCCAGACCCAGGGCCACGTGGCCTCACCCGGATCCAGGGGCCCACGGCCTCGCCCAGACCCAGGATTCAGCTTCTCCCGGACTCAGGGTTGCATGGCCTCACCCGGACCAAGGGGCGCGTGGCCTCTCCCGGGCCCGGGACCTAGCCTGACCCGGATCCAGGGGCACACGGCCTTGCCCGGACACGGGATCTAGCTTCCCCCGGACCCAGGGGCCCGTGGCCTTTCCCAGACCCAGGGCCGCATGGCCTCACCCAGATCCAGGTGCCCACGGCCTCACCTGGACCCGGAACCCAGCCTCACCTGGATCCAGGGGCACACAGCCTCGCCCAGACACAGGATTCAGCTTCACCTGGACCCAGGGGCGCATGGCCTCACCCGGACCCAGGGGCGCGTGGCCTCTCCTGGGCCTGGGACCCAGCCTCACCCGGATCCCGGGGCACACGGCCTCGCCCGGACCCGGGATCTAGCTTCCCCCGGACCCTGGGATGCGTGGACTCACTCGGACCCAGGGGGGCGTGGCCTCACCTGCATCCAGGGGCCCACGGCCTCACCCGGACCCGGGACCCAGCCTCACCCGGATCCAAGGGGAACATGGCCTCACCCAGACCCAGGATTCAGCTTCACCCGGACCCAGAAGTGCGTGGCCTCTCCCGGTCCCGGGACCCAGCCTCACCCGCATCCAGGGGCACATGGCCTCGCCCGGACATGGGATCTAGCTTCCCCCAGACCCAGGGGCACGTGGCCTCACCCGGAACCAGGGGCGCGTAGCCTCTCCCAGACTCAGAGTCGCGTGGCGTCACCCGGATCCCGGGGCCCATGGCCTCACCCGGACCCAGGGGCATGTGGCCTCACCCGGACCCAGGGGCATGTGGCCTCTCCCAGACCCTGTGGCGCGTGGCCTCACCCGGACCCTGGGGCATGTGGCCTCTCCCAGACCCTGGGGCACATGGCCTCACCCGGACCCAGGGGCGAGTGGCCTCTCCCAGACCCAGGGTCGCGTGGCCTCACCCGGATCCAGGGTAGCACGCCCCCACCCGGACCCAGGTACCAGCCTCACCCGGACCTAGGGGCGCATAGCCTCACCCGGACCCAGGGGGGCGGCCCCACCCAGACCCGGGACCCAGCCTCACCCGGACCCATGGGCGTGCGGCCTTACCCGGATCCAGGGGCATGTGTCCTCACACGGACCCGGGACCCAGCCTCACCCTGACCCAGTTCCTAGCCTCATCCGGACCCAGGGGCACGCGGCTTCAACCGGATCCAGGACCCAGCGTGGTTTCGTCTTCTTGATCCCAATTCCTGTTGGTCAATTCCCTCTCAGCAATTCCTTCGGCCATTTTCTCAGAGCTCCAGGGCAGCCGCTGCAGAACTCGTTGGGCGGCGGGTTCAGCGAAGCTCCGGTGTGCCCGGTGCGCGGCGGCAGGCTGGTCCAGGGTGGCTGCATCGGCCCTTGGGTCTGCAGCGGTGGCCGGTCGCCGAGCGTGCGCACCCCAAGAAATCTATGGCATTTCTATATACCAATAGTGAACTTACAGAAAGAGAGACTAAAAAAGCAATCACATTTACCATCGCACCAAAAAAATTAAGATACCTAGTAATAAACTTAACTAAGGAGGTAAAAGACCTATACGCGGAAAACTACAAGACACTGAAAAAAGTGATAGAGGAAGACGTAAACAGATGGAAGAACATACCATGTTCATGGATTGGTAGAATCAACATCATTAAAATGTCCATACTACCCAAAGAAATCTACAGATTCAATGCACTCCCCATCAAAATACCAACAGCAGATTCCAAGATGGCAGCGGATTAAGTGGAAGCTACACTGACACTCTCCCAGGACCAAACTGGAATTACAAATAAAATACAGAAAAACTTCCTGAAAAATCAATTGAAGACTAGTTGGAGAGAACCCTGATAACCAAGGACATAAGTGGAGACCACATAGAGACAGCATTGACAGGGGCTGGGTTCCCTCCCGGAGCTGCGGGCTCACCGGGCGCCGCGCCATCTTGCAAGGAAAGGAGGATTTTATTGGAAACCTGACTTTCCGCGACAACTGCAAACACTGAACAGCTGCGAGCACCAGAACACCGGTCCCCTATCGGTGCAAACATTCGGATTCAAAGGAACCCTTCACTGAACCACGGAAAGGTCAGATTTCGCCTGAAATAAGGTGTGGTTTCTAATCCCCGAGGTGGGAGGGAAGCGCGCGAGCCGCGGGAGCTGCGGGAACCGGGAGGTCTGTGCCTAGAAAAACCGGTGGCAGTTGGAGCTGCCGTGATCCCTGAATGTGGAAGGAGGTCCTCTGAGTTGCTAACTGAAGTGACCTCTTAAAATCAACTCATTTTAATCTGACGAGGAGGATCAGACTAAGAATTTTCAAAGGAGTGCGGGCTCCTTAGTCTGGCGCACAGACCCACTGTCCGCACACTTGGGCTCTTTCCGACTCTGCTTACTAAGCCCAACGCATAGGAAAGCCCAGGTGGAAAAACCCTGAAAGACTGCAGGGGAAGTTGTTTTTTCGGAACCTGGGAACAGAGCTAGGTGTGACCATCGTAGAGGCAGCTGTGAGGCACACACCTCCACAAACCGGTAGTGAGTGCCATAGAGGGGAAAAAAAATCCAAAAAGCTAGAGAGGCCCAGAAGTCAATTCAGAAACACTGCCACCCAGGGGCTGAAACGCTAATTGTCTCTGGTGTAATCAAAAATAAATACGAGAAATTAAGACACGGCCAGCTTAAAAAGCAGGATTGGCTTACAACACAGAGGAGCAGAGGAACGAAGCTGAACTGAAATACCGCCCAGACTGGGAAACAGGCATACCAAACAGAATAAAAGAGGAAGTGAATGACAGCCGCTACTGCACATTTTAGTCTTCCTATTTTTTAATTTTTAATTCTTTTTTCAATTTTTTTTCAATTTTTTTATTCTAATTTTTTATTTTCATTTTTTGCATCTTTTACTTGAGAAAAAAATTTTTTTTTCTTTTTCCTCGATTTTCACCTTTTTAATTATTACATTTTTATTTTCAATCAGCATTATTATTGCTATTATTTTACTTTTTTTTTTAAATGTCATTAGATTTTCTCTTTCTTTTATTTTGGGATTAATGTCCTACATTCTATTTGCATCTTTCCCTTACCCTATCTCAATGCTAACATTTTGCCATCACTCTCCTCCTAACCTTTCACCTTAAAAAAATTATTTTTCTCTCTGGCCTTTCGTTGTTGTTTCCTTGAATGTTGATTAGATTGAATTTTTATGCTTTTTTTATGAGATTGTTTTGATTATACTTTGTGTTTGTTTGGTTGGTTCTATTGTTTGCTTTGTTTTTGTTTTTTTTATTACTTTTGTTTTCCCTTGCCTCACTTGATATTAGTTTCTGTGGCAGTTTGTATTAATCTCCAGGCTTGTGTTGTTGGAATTTGCTGGGATTAGTGGTTGTTCTAGTGGAGTCTACTCCCCATATATATAGTTTGTTCCCCTTTTCTCTCTTAGTATTGTTCTTGCCTCTCTTACTCATTTTACTTTTCTTTTTTCTCTCTGCTCTTCTCCCAAGTTCAGATTCACACTCTTTTTTTTTGTTCTTTCTTTTTACTCTCCCTCTTCCACTCCTATTCCCTAATTTGTCTTTCTCTGATGGTTACCTTTATTGGAGGTTATTAATATCGTGAATACAATTCTGTTTAGTGCCTTGTGTGTTGTGTCTGGTTGTGTTGTATTTTGTACCTTTAAATCAACACCGGAGAGAGAGAACTATATAACCAGACATCCGGAGAAGAGAGACCATGGGGAAACAAAGAATTAGCCCCCCCCCCCCAGGAAAGAGAAGCAGGCATCACCAGAAAAGGAAGTAAACAAACTAGAGGCAAACAACCTATCAGAGAAAGAATTCAGAGAAATGGTCATAAGGTGGCTGAAAAGGATGGAAGAAAAATTCGACAATATGAGTAAGAACCAAGAGGAAATGAAGAAGAACAAAGAAGAAATGAAAAATGACATCGCTGCTGTAAAGAACTCAATAGAAAGCATCAAGAGTAGACTAGAAGAAGCAGAGGACCACATAAGTGAGCTAGAAGACAAGATGGAAAAAAATACCCAATTACAACAGCTTCTAGAAACAAAAATTAGAAAGCATGAGGAGAGCCTAAGGGAACTTCGGGACAACACAAAACAAAACAACATCAGGATAATAGGGGTACCAGAAGGAAAGGAAACGGAGCAAGGAATACAAAACCTGTTAGAAGAAATAATAACAGAAAACTGCCTTGATATAGGGAAGAAAAAACCCACACAAATCCAAGAAGCTCACAGAGTTCCAAGCAAAATGAACCCCAAAAGACCGACGCCAAGGCACATTATAATTAAGTTGGCAAACACCAACGACAAAGTAAGAATCTTAAAAGCGGCCAGAGAGAGACAGACAGTTACATACAAAGGAACCCCCATCAGACTAGCAACTGATTTCTCAACAGAAACTCATCAAGCCAGAAGGGAATGGAATGAAATATACAAAGTCATGCAAAGGAAGGGTCTCAATCCAAGAATACTGTACCCAGCAAGGCTATCAATCAAAATTGAAGGTGAAATCAGGAGCTTCACAGACAAAAAAGGGCTAAGGGAGTTTATCACCACCAAACCAGCAATGAAAGAAATGCTAAAGGGTCTGCTGTAAACAAAAAAAAGAAGAAGAAAGAAAGAAATAGGAAGCAAAGAAGGAACACAGGGGTATAGAATAAAAATGGTGACAAATAAGTGCCTATCAATAATAACTTTAAATGTAAATGGATTGAATGCCCCAATCAAAAGACACAGGGTAACAGATTGGATAAGAAAACAAAACCCATATAACTGCTGTCTACAGGAAACCCACCTCAAAAAAAAGGACGCATACAGACTGAGAGTAAAGGCATGGAAAAAGGTTTTCCAGGCGAATGGAAATGAAAAAAAAGCTGGGGTAGCAATACTTATATCTGACAAATTAGATCTCAAAGTGAAGGACATAACAAGAGATAATGAAGGCCACTTCATAATACTAAAAGGAGAAATCCAACAAGAAGAAATAACTCTGGTAAACATATATGCACCCAACACAGGAGCACCAAGATACATTAAAAAACTCCTGGAAGATATCAAAGGAGAGATTGACAGCAATGCAATTATAGTAGGAGACTTCAATACCCCACTATCACCATTGGACAAATCCTCTAAACAAAAAATCAGCAAAGAAACATCAATCCTAAATGACTCACTAGACCAGATGGAATTAATCGACATCTTCAGAACATTTCACCCCAAAGCCACAGAATATACATTCTTCTCAAGTGCACATGGGTCATTTTCAAAGATAGACCATATGTTAGGACATAGGCAAAGTCTCTCCAAATTCAAGAAGATAGAAATCATATCAAGCTTCTTCTCAGATCACAGTGGCATAAAACTGGAAATCAACTACAATAAAAACAACCCAAAGAAATCAAACACATGGAGACTAAACAGCATGCTATTAAACCAGCCCCTGTACGACTCTACATCTAGATCAGTCAGTGAGACCAAAAATGGGTAGACAAAGAAACCACCAAAGGAAAGAAAAGGAGGAATCACCAAAAAAGCAGCTAAGTGAAACAGAGGCATGCAATATGTCAGAAAAAGAATTCAGAAAAAGGGTCATATATTTCATAAACTGGGTGGATGAAAAAATCAACAACTTATGAAAGAATCAAGAAGAAATGGATGCAAAAATCAGTAACTAATGTAAGAATCAAGAAGAAATGAAGAGTGATATAGCTACAATGAAAAACACCATGGAAAGTTTCAACAGTAGACTAGGAGAAGCAGAGGACCGAATTAACGAATTAGAAGACAGGGAAGCAAAACACAGTCAAAACCGAACTGCAATTGAAGAAAAAAATTAACATACAGGAGGAGAGCCTAAGGGAGCTATGGGACAACATGAAACGAATAAACATATGAATAATAGGGGTGCCAGAAAAACCAGAAGAAGAAAAAGGGTTAGAAAACCTATTTGAAGAAATAATGTCTGAAAACTTCCCTGATATGGGGGGAAAAAGTCACACAAGCACAGAGAGTCCCAAACAAGATGAACCCGAAAAGACCCACACCAAGACACATCATAATTACGATGCAAATGTACAGGACAAAGAGAGAATCTTAAAGGCTGAAAGAGAGAGACAGAAAGTTATATACAACAGATCTCCCATTAGATGATTAAATGATTTCCCAACAGAAACACTTCAGGTCAGAAAACAATGGAAGGAGATATACAAAGTGATGCAAAGCAAGGGACTGAAGCCATGAATACTCTACCCAGGAAGGTTATCATTCAAAATTGAAGGAGAATTAAGGACCTTCGCAGACAAAAAAAGGCTAAGGGAGTTTATCACTACCAAGCCAACAATGCAAGAAATGCTAAAGGGACTGCTGTAAAAAGAAGAAATAAAAAGGTAAGAAGGAACACAGGTACAAAATATAAAAATGGCTACAACAAGTGCCTTTTAATAATATCTTTAAATGTAAATGGACTAAATGCTCCAATCAAAAGACATTGAGTGGCTGAATGGATAAAAAACATGAGCCATATATATGCTGTCTACAAGAGACCCACCTCAGAACAAGGAACTCACACAGACTGAAAGTGAAGGGATGGAAAAATATCTTTCAGCCAAATGGAAATGAAATAAAAGCTGTGGTAGCAATACTTATATCTGACAAAATAGACCTCAAAGTGAAGGCCATAACAAGAGATAAGAAAGGCCATGTCATAATACTAAAGGGATTGATACAACAAGAGGATATAACCCTAATAAACATAAATGCACCCAATGCAGGAGCACCCAAATACATAAAAAAGCTCCCGGAAGATAACAAGGGAGAGATCCACAACAATAAAATCATAGTAGAGGACTTTAATACACCACTGATATCACTGGATAAATCCTCTAGACAAAAAATCAGCAAAAAAAAGCAATCCTAAATGACTCACTAGATCACATGGACTTAATTGACATCTTCAGAACATTTCACCCCAAAGCTACAAAATATACATTCTTCTCAAGTGCACATGAGACATTTTAAAAAATAGACCACATATTGGGTCACAAGCAAAGTCTCCCAAAATTCAAGAAGATTGCAATGATATCAATCATATCAAGCATTTTCTCAGACCAAAATGGCATAATATTAGAAATAAACTACAATAAAAATAATCCAAAAGACTCAAACAATTGGAAGCTGAATAGCATGCTATTAAATGATGATTGGGTTACCAAAGAGATCAAAGAATAAATTACAAGCATCCTGGAAACTAATGACAATAAAAGAAAAATCCAAACCCTAAGGGACACAATGAAAGCAGTCCTGAGAGGGAAGGTAATAGCTCTAAAAGCCTACCTAAACAAACAAACAAACAAAAAAAAAACAAGAAAAAACGGTAATAAAAAATCTAACTCTACAACTCAAAGAGTTAGAAAGAGAGCAACAGGAAAAGTCCAGAGTGACCAGAAGGAAGGAGATAATAAAGATCAGAGCAGAAAAAAAAATGACATACAGACCAAAATAACAATACAAACGATCAATGAAAACAAGAGCTGATTCTTTGAAAGGATAAACAAGATTGATGAACCTCTAGCCAGGCTCACAAAGAAGCAAAGAGTGAGGACCCAAGTAAACACAATCAGAAATGATAGAGGTGAAATTATAACAGACTCACAGAAATACAAATAATTGTAAAAAATAATACTATGGACAACTCTATTCTAAATAAGTAGACCACCTGGAGGAAATGGACACATTCCTAGAAAAATACATCCTTCCAAAACTTAATCAGAAAGAATCTAAAAATCACAATAGGCCAACAACTATGGACGAAATTGAATCATCCATCAAAAAGCTCCCAGGAAACAAAAGCCCAGGGCCAGACGGCTTCACAGGGGAGTTTTACCAAATATTCAAGCATGATCTAAAACCTATCCTCCTCAGACTATTCCAAAAAATTCAAGAGGAAGGAACACTTCCAAGCTCATTCTATGAAGCCAGCATTACCCTACTGGCAAAACCACATAAAGACAACACAATGAAAGAGAATTACAGGCCAATATCTCTCATGAACATAGATGCCAAAATCCTCAGCAAAATTCTAGCAAATCGGCTCCAGCAGTACACCAGAAAGATCATACAGCATGACCAAGTAGGATTTATCCCGGGGAGGCAAGGGTAGTACAATATCTGCAAATCAATAAATGTGATACATTGCATAAATAAATTGAGAAATAAAAATAACATTGTAATTTCAATTGACAAAAAAAAAAGCATTTGACAAAATCCAACACACTTTCTTGATAAAAACTCTCTTCAAGGTGGGAATAGAAGGATCATACCTGAACATAATAAAAGCCATATATGACAAACCCACATCCAGCATCATACTCAATAGGCAAAAACTAAAACCATTTCTCTAGGAACTGGAGCAAGACAGATGCCCAAACTCACCACTCCTGTTCCAAATAGTACTGGAAGTACTAACCATTGCTATCAGATGAGAAGAAGAAATAAAAGGCATCCAAATTGGAAAAGAAGAAGTAAAATTGTTCTCATTTGCAGATGACATAGAAAACCCTAAAGACTCCATCAAAAAAATTATTAGACTAATAAATTAATTCGGTAAGGTAGCAAGATACAAAATTAATGCCAAGAAATCTATGGCATTTCTATACACCAGTAATGAACTTTCAGAAAGAGAGTCTAAAAAAGCAATCCCATTTATCATCAAACCAAAAAAAAAATTAAGATACCTAGGAATAAACTTAACTAAGGAGGTAAAAGATCTATACTCGGAAAACTGCAGGACACTGAAAAAAGCGATAGAGGAAGACATAAACAGATGGAAGAACATACCATGTTCACGGATTGGTAGAATCAATATCATCATAAGGTTCATATTAGCCAAAGCAATCTATAGATTTAATGCAATCTCCATTAAAACACCAATGGCATATTTCACATACCTAGAACTAACTTTCCAAAAATTCATGTGGAATAAAAAAAGACCCCGAATAGCTGCAGCAATCCTGAAAAAGAAGAACAAAGTAGGAGGGATCTCAATACCAGATATCAAGCTGTATTACAAAGCCACTGTTCTCAAAACAGTCTGGTACTGGCACAAGAACAGACATATAGACCAATGGGATAGAATAGAGAACCCAGAAATTGACCCAAACCACTATGCCCAATTAATATTCATCAAAGGTGGCATGAACATACAATGGAGACAAGACAGTCTCTTCAATAAATGGTGTTGGGGAAAATGGACAGATACATGCAAAAAAAATGAAACTAGATCACCAACTTACACCATACACAAAAATAAACTCAAAATGGATAAAGGACTTAAACATAAGATGGGAAACCATAAAAATACTAGAGGAATCCACAAGCAGCAAAGTCTCAGACATATGCTGAAGCAATTTCTTCACTGATGCTGCTCCTAGGGCAATGGAAACTAAAGAGACAATCAACAAATGAGACTACATCAAAATAAAAAGATTTTTCACAGCCAAAGAAACCATCAACAAAACAAAAAGAAAGCCCACTGCATGGGAGAACATATTCGCCAATGTTATCACCGATAAGGGTTTAATCTCCAACATTTATAGGGAACTCATACAACTTAACAAAACGAAGATAAACAACCCAATAAAAAAATGGGCAATGGAACTAAATAGAAACTTTTCAAAAGAAGACGGAAGGAAGGCCAAGAAACATATGACAACATGCTCAAAGTCACTAATCATCCAAGAGATGCAAATCAAAATGACAATGCGGTACCATCTCACACCTGTTAGAATGGCTATCATCAACAAATCAACAAACCACAAGGATTGGTGAGGATGGGGAGAAAAAGGAACCCTCGTGTACTGCAGGTGGGAATGCAGACTGGTGCAACCACTGTGGAGAACAGTGTGGAGTTTCCTTGAAAAACTAAAAATGGAACTCCCATTTGAACCAGTGATCCTACTTCAAGGAATATATCTCACGAAACTTGAAACACCAATCAGAAAGGATATATGCACCCATATGTTCAAAGCAGCACATTTCACCATAGCTAGGATTTGGAAACAGCCTAAGTGGCCATCAGCAGATGAGTGGATTAAAAAACTTTGGTACGTCTACACAATGGAATACTACACTGCAGTAAAAAAGAATGAGTTCTTACCATTTGCAACAGCATCGATGGAACTGGAGAGCATTATGCTAAGCAAAATAAGCCAGTCAGAGAAAGGTAAATATCACATGATCTCACTCATTTATGGAATATAATGAACAACATAAACTGATGAACAGAAAGAGATCCAGTGACAGAGAAACAATGATCAGACTGTCAAACCTCAGAGGGAAGGTAGCAGAGGGTGGGGTAAGGGGGAGAGATCAACCAAAGGACTTGTATGCATGCATACATGCCTAACCAATGGACACAGACAACAGGGGAGTGATGGCATTAGTGGGGGGGGGTTAGGAGGGGTAATGGGGCGATAAGGATACATATGTAATACCTTAATCAATAAAGAAATTTTAAAAAAGAATGTAAAAGTTTTAAGAATGTACATAAACATCATAGAAGGTTTATAAAGAGAAATATTAAAATGAATTATAAGTATACTGATTAATAAATCTGATAGAGCACCTGAATTAATCTGAAAAGTAATCATTTTATTTTAAATCTTAGAACACATGTACCTATATGTGAGTAGGAGTTAAGTTTTTCTTAAAGTTTTCTTTTCAAGGCCTGTGAGAAGTAATTGAGAAGTGACTCAGCTGTGAATACAGCAAGCAGAATAAGCATGGTCAGACCAACCCACCAGAAGTCAACATTATCTTCTCAACATCATCTCATCGCTTGACAATAGCTGATGTCTACAGAACCCAGGTCTGCACGTAGCTACATTCCTCACCCCAGCCCCTTCCCCTTTATAATCCTGTCCCCTACACTTAGCTATAAGGCATGATTTAATGCTTGTAAACACCCTGTCTTCTTAATTAGATTACCGTATTTTCCGACATATAAGACGACTGGGCGTATAACATTTTCCTGGGTTAAAAAGTCATTTTATACGCCGGAAAATATGGTAGTCCAATATATCTAATCCATTATATCTAATCCCATCAATATAGTCCAATATACCGTATTTTCCGGCATATAAAATGACTTTTTAACCCAGGAAAATCTTATACGCCCAGTCGTCATATACGCTGGAAAGTACACGGTAACCATTGCTGTCATTGTAATTCTCTTTGTTTTTCTTATAGTCTACAAAATCAGAACTTGAGAAGTGAACAGCTTCATGGACCCTGCCATTCCAAAGCAGAAAGTTCGCTGCCTCCCTCTGTCTTCTGCAAAACAAAAAGGGGGGAGATGTGGGGAAGCATGGGACTTGATTGGAAAGTCTGTAAGGAGGATTCTCTGAAAGGTCAGAGGCCTCTGGGGGACCTTCCCGAATGTGGCAGACCCTGCCTTGACTTTTCCAAACAAGTCTGAGCCCCTGGGTGTTTTACTAGAATCTTTATGTTTAGACTTCAAAACGTCCTTGTTTGAAAGACACTGCAGATGCAGGTGTTTTCTCAAGGATGCTTACCCTGCTGATTGTTATCTAGAGGTTAATTTTAGTTCAAGCTGTTGTTACAATCAAAGCCTAAGGAGGCAGGCAAATAGGGCTTTTGGCTCCTAAAGCAAAACAGCCCCTTAGGCTTCTCTTTCACAGAAACATGTGTCAAGAGTAATCATTCATCCATCATTCAGGGTCTGCCCATTTGCCCCAGAACTCCCCCAAACACATAAACATCACATTTCTATTAATCCTGCCAGCCTAATAGAAGTGTGGCCCAAGAATGTGATATGGGGGCTTGCACACCTCAGCACTCATCACTGATGGCTATAAGTTCTTACAAGCAATTTTGAATATCAGGGTATGGAACATACAGGTCTCAGATGAAAGGTGATTTTGGTTGTGGTGGTTGTGTAAACATTTCTTTTTTTCTACAGTGCAGGGACATGTTCTCTTTTCTATCGCGTGTCCCAAATGGCCTACAGTCAAGGAAGGATGAATCTTTGTCTCTTGGGAGAAGAAATAAGCCACCTTCTGTTGGTATAAATGATTATGGTTTTAACATGGGCTTAAGGTGGAGAGAAGGAGGAAATGGATAAGTTGCTCCTCCAACACAATAACATTTCCACAGCATGGAAACCATTTCCCCTGTGATAGTTAGGCAGGAACATGTTGCCTGCTCTCCTCTCTTGACACCTCACCCCCATCCACATTTTATGCAGTAGTCACTGCTATTTCTCAAATACAAATCTTATTATGTACTGTGCTGCTTAAAACCTCTTTATGTCTTCCCTTTGCAATTTTAGCTGACCTACAGACCCCTATCCATGTTATTTCCCCTTATATTCTGTGGTCACCCACACCAGATCTTCATCTCCCTGCCAGACATATTCTGACTGTATACTGCATTCTTGGAGAAAAGCATCTCTGAGGTCTGAACACAAAAGGGCTGTCACCAGGTACTGGCTCTTATGGACACACTTGGGTAATCTCAGAAGGTAGCCTGGGAACATCAGAGCAGAAGACAAGTGGAAGGGCACACTCTACATAAGGCCACCAGGAGATTGTGGTGCTCAAGTCTGCTTTGCCAATTGCCTAGTTCTGCAGGCAAGCCTCTTCTCTGCCAAGGGCCCTGGTGTACTCTATCTCCATCCAGCTATTCCTCTTGCCATTTCTACCTTGAGTAGGTAACCAGTTGGCTCTCTCCCAGGTCTTTCCTTTGGGAAGAAAAAAAGAATGGCAACAGAAATATTTATATTTTCCAGTTTATAGAGTGCTTTTACATCTGTCATCTTGTTTAACCATCCCCCAAACCCTTCAAGGTCGGTTTATTCTTATTTTACTGAAGAGGACGCTGAGGCTCAGAGAGGTTGTGTAACATGCCTAAAATCACAACGGTTGAAATTCGTAAAGCCAGTATCTATCAGGTCTGTCTATGTACTTTGCATAACACAGCACTGGATTTCCTGAGTGCTACAGTGTTGGGCTCTGGAGGTGAAATTCTGGTTAGGACTTTCCCTTCCTCTCCAGACCCTTCCCTCTGCAGCTCCCAGTTTGATAGGACAGCAGAATATGAGCCATAAGAGAAGTCATTGGGAAAGACAGCCCTAGGCTGCTGGTGACAGCTAGATTGAAGACCTAGAGGTTTATCTAGGAGCAGGTCTAAACAGATACATGTGAGGACCCATAGCAGGCAGAGATGGATATTTCTTTGGAGGCCTTTTCACATAGTTTAAATGCAATAAAATTAATCAGTAGCTCTAGTAAATTGCCCTAAACCATGCATTTTGTGGTTTCAGCTTTTTGGCTGGCTGCTAGGACCATGACAAATATGGTTAGCAGCCAGAAGCCTGGCCAGTAGCTGCCCCTGGAAAGTTGCAAAGTCCTATGCAAACAACATCAACAAAGATGAGTAAGCATAACAAGAAGTATGTGTGTGTGTGTGCATATGAACATGTGTTTATTTTTTAATTTTTTAATTCCTTTATTGAATAAGGTATTACATATTTGTCCTTATCCCCCCATTACCTTCCCCAAACCCCTCCCCCACTCATGCCCTCACCCCCTTGGTGTCTGTGTCCATTGGATAGGCATATATGCATGCATACAAGTCCTTTGGTTGATCTCGCTCCCTTACCCACACCCTCCCCTACCTTCCCTCTGAGGTTTGTTGATCCAGTTAATGCTTCCCTGTGTCTGGATCTGTTTTTGATCATTAGTTTATGTTATCCATTATTTCCCATAGATGAGAGAGATCATGTGATATTTATCTTTCTCTGGCTGACTTATTTCACTTAACATAATGCTCTCCAGTCCCATCCATGTTGTTGCAAATAGTAGGAATTCGTAGATGGACCAGAGTTTTTTAATCCACTCATCTGCTCATGGGCACATAGGCTGTTCTATGGTAAATTGTGCTGCTATGAACATAAGGGTGCATATATCCTTTCCGATTGATGTTTCTAGCTTCTTGGGATATATTCCTAGAAGTGGGATCACTGGTTCAAATGGGAGTTCCATTTTTAGTTTTTTGAGGAAGCTCCATACTGTTCTCCACAGTGGCTGCACCAATCTGCATTCCCACCAGCAGTGAAGGAGGGTTCCTTTTTCTCCCCATCCTTGCCAACCCTAGTCGTTTGTTGATTTGTTGATGATAGTCATTCTGACAGGTGTGAGATGGTACCGCATTGTCCTTTTTGATTTGTATCTCTTGGATAATTAGTGACTTTGAGCATGTTTTCATATTTTTCTTGGCCTTCCTTCTGTCTATCAAAAAGTTTCTATTTAGGTCCATTGCCCATTTTTTGATTGGGTTGTTTATATTCCTTTTGTTAAGTTGTATGAGTTCCCTGTAAATGTTGGAGATTAAACCCTTATCGGTGATAACATTGGCGAATATGTTCTCCCATGCAGTGGGCTTTCTTGTTGTTTTGTTGATGGTTTCTTTGGCTGTGCAAAAGCTGTTTATTTTGATGTAGTCCCATTTGTTTCTCTTTCTTTTCCATTGCCCTAGGAGTAGTATCAGTGAAGAAGTTCATTCGGCATATGTCTGAGATTTTGCTGCCTGTGGATTCCTCTAGTATTTTTATGGTTTCCCGTCTTATGTTTAAGTCCTTTATCCATTTTGAGTTTATTTTTTTGTACGGTATAAGTTGGTGGTCCTGTTTCATTTTTTTGTATGTATCTGTCCAATTTTCCCAACACCATTTATTGAAGAGACTGTCTTGACTCCATTGTATGTTCATGCCTCCTTTGTCAAATATTAATTGGGCATAGTGGTTTGGGTGGATTTCTGGGTTCTCTATTCTGTTCCATTGGTCTATATGTCTGTTATTCTGCCCGTATCAGGCTGTTTTGAGAAAAGTAGCTTTGTAATACAGCTTGAAATCTGGTATTGAGATCCCACCTACTTTGTTCTTCTTTCTCAGGATTGCTGCAGCTATTCGGGTTTATTTTTGGTTTGTTTTGTTTTTTATTCCAGATGAATTTTTGGAACGTTCATTCTAGGTCTGTGAAATATGCCATTGGTACTTTAATGGGGATTGCATTGAATCTATAGATTGCTTTGGGTAGTATGGACATTTTGATGATGTTCATTCTACCAATCCATGAACATGTTATGCTCTTCCATTTGTTTATGTCTTCCTCTATCTCTTTTTTCAGTGTTCTGTAGTTTTTTGCATATAGGTCTTTTACCTTTTTAGTTAAGTTTATTCCTAGGTATTTTAATTTTTTTTTTTTTGGTACGATGGTAAATGGGATTACTTTTTTTAGTTTCTCTTTCTGTAAGTTCACTATTGGTGTATAGAAATGCCATAGATTTCTTGGCATTAATTTTGTATCCTGCTACCTTACCGAATTCATTTATTAAGTCTAATAATTTTTTGATGGAGTCTTCAGGATTTTCTATGTACAGTATCATGTCATCTGTGAATAAGTACAGTTTTACTTCTTCTTTTCTAATTTGGATGCCTTTTATTTCTTCTTCTTGTCTGATAGCAATGGCTAGTACTTCCAGTACTATGTTGAGCAGGAGTGGTGAGAGTGGGCATCCCTGTCTTGATCTTCTTCTTAGGGGAAATGGTTTTAGTTTTTGTCCACTGAGTGTGATGTTGGCTCTGGGTTTATCATATATGGCTTTTATTATGTTGAGGTATGATCCTTCTATTCCAACCTTGCTGAGAGTTTTTATCAAGAAAGGGTATTGGATTTTTGTCAAATGCTGTTTCTGCATCAATTGATATGATTGTGATTTTTCTCCTTCAGTTTGTTTATGTGATGTATCACATTTATTGATTTGCGGATATTGTACCATCTTTGCATCCCCGAGATAAATCCTACTTGGTCATGGTGTATGATCTTTCTGATGTACTGCTGGAGCCGATTTGCTAGAACTTTGTTGAAGATTTTGGCATTATGTTCATGAGGGATATTGGCCTATAATTCTCTTTAATTGTTTTTTTTTTTTTTGGTTTTGTAATTAGGTTGATGCTGGCTTCATAGAATGAGCTTGGAAGTGTTCCTTCCTCTTGAATTTTTTGGAATAGTCTGAGGAGGATAGGTTTTAGTTCTTCCTTGAATGTTCGGTATAACTCTCCTGTGAAGCCATCTGGCCCCGGGCTTTTGTTTGCTGGAAGCTTTTTGATGACTGCTTCAATTTCTTTCATAGTTATCAGCCTATTGAGACTTTTAGAATCTTCCTGAATGAGTTTTGGAAGGTTGTATTTTTCTAGGAATATGTCCATTTACTCCAGGTTGTCTAGATTGTTGGAATAGAGTTGTTCATAGTATTTTTTAACAATCCTTTGTATTTCTGCGGGGTCTGTTGTTATTTTGCCTCTATCATTTCTGATTTTGTTTATTTGGGTCCTCACTCTTTGCTTCTTTGTGAGCCTGGCTAGAGGTTCATCAATCTTGTTTATCCTTTCAAAGAATCAGCTCTTGGTTTCATTGATCTTTTGTATTGTTATTTTGGTCTCTATGTCATTTATTTCTGCTCTGATCTTTATTATTTTCTTCCTTCTGCTCACTCTAGGCTTTTCTTGTTGATCTCTTTCTAATTCTTTGAATTGTAGGGTTAGATGATGTACTACCATTTTTTTCTTGCTTTTTGCAGTAGGCCTGTAGAGCTATAAACTTCCCTCTCATGACTGCTTTCATTGTGTCCTTTAGGTTTTGGATTTTTTTTTATTGTCATTCGTTTTCAGGATTTTTAAAATTTCTTCTTTGATATCATTGGTAACCCAATCAATATTTAATAACATGCTATTCAGCTTCCTAGTGTTTGAGTGTTTTGGGTTGTTTTTAATGTAGTTTATTTCTAATATTATGCCATTGTGGTCTGAAAAGATGCTTGGTATGATGTGAATCTTCTTGAATTTTGGGAGACTTTGCTTGTGACCCAATATGTGGTCTATTTTTTAAAATGTCCCATGTGCACTTGAGAAGAATGTATATTCCACGGCTTTGGGATGAAATGTTCTGAAGATGTCAATTAAGTCCATCTGATCTAGTGAGTCATTTAGGATTTCTTTTTTACTTTCCTGATATTTTGTTTAGAGGATTTATCCAGTGATGTCAGTGGTGTATTAAGTCCCCTATTATGATTGTATTGTTGTCGATCTCTCCCTTGTTATCTTCTGGGAGTTTTTTTTTTTTTTTTATGTATTTGGGTGCTCCTGCATTGGGTGCATATATGTTTACTAGGGTTATATCCTATTGTTGTATCGATCCCTTTAGTATTATGAAGTGGACTTTCTTATCTCTTGTTATGGCCTTCACTTTGAGGTCTATTTTGTCAGATGTAAGTATTGCTACCCCAGCTTTTTTTTTTCATTTCCATTTGGCTGAAAGATATTTTTCCATCCCTTCACTTTCAGTCTGTGTGAGTCCCTTGTTCTGAGGTGGGTCTCATGTAGACAGCATATATATGGCTCATGTTTTTTTATCTATTCAGCCACTTGATGTCTTTTGATTGGAGCATTTAGTCCATTTACGTTTAAAGTTGTTATTGAAAGGTACTTGTTTGTAGCCATTTTTATTTTATTTTTTTTAGCCTATGTTCCTTCTTACCTTTTTATTTCTTAATTTTCAGAATTACCTTTAGCATTTCTTGCATTGTTGGCTTGGTAGTGATAAACTCCCTTAGTCTTTTTTTGTCTGTGAAGCTCCTGATTTCCCCTTCAATTTTGATTCATAGTCTTGCTGGGTAGAGTATTCTTGGATTCAGTCCCTTGCTTTGCATCACTTTGTATATCTCCTTCAATTCCCTTCTAGCTTGATGTGTTTCTGTTGAGAAATCATTTGATAATCTGATGTGGGATCCTTTGTAGGTAACTCTCTGTTTCTCTCTTGCAGCCTTTAAGATTCTCTCTTTGTCGTTAACATTTGCCATTGTAATTATGATGTGTCTTGGTGCGAGTGTTTTGGGATTCATCTTCTTTGTGACTGTCTGTACTTGTGTGACTTTTTTCTTCCTCACATCAAGTAAGTTTTCTGACATTATTTTTTCAAATAAATTTTCTAATCCTTGCTGCTCTTCTTGTCCTTCTGGCCTCCCTATTATACGTATGTTACTTTGTTTTGTATTGTCCCACAGCTCCCTTAGGATCTCCTCCTGGTTTTTAATTATTTTCTCCAGTTGCTGTTTTGATTGGGCTTCTTTCTGTACTTTATCATCTAACTCACTATTTTAGTCCTCTGCTTCTTCTAGTCTAATGTTGAAGCCTTACATGGTGTTTTTTTATTGTAGCTATATAATTTTTCATTTCTTCCTGATTTTTGCATACGTTGTTGATTTTATCATCCATCCAGTGTATGAACTGTATGAAGATTACTCTGAATTCTTTTTCTGTCATGTTGCATGCTTCTGTTTCACTTATTTCCTTTTTTGGCAATTCCTCCTTTTCTTTTCTCTGGGGATTGTTTCGTTGTCTCCCCATTCTGACTATCACCAGACGGTTCAAATGTCAAGTTGCAGGGGCCTGGGCTGTGTGCAGTGGGAGTTTTGTACCCCCAAGTGTCACTGAAGAGCTCTGACACCAAGCCATGTGGCTGCTGTGGTCGGTGGTAGCCACACTCACCCCGGGTCAGATTCACGGGTGCTTAGTGTGGCCTCATGTGTGCACTTAGGATTATGCACATGTGTTTAAAATCTCCACTTTAGGACTCCTTTGACCATGGACAAAAGCTATTTACTTTTTGCCAGTTGTGTAAGGAGAATTTGGTGAAACCTTGAAGTAACTAGAACTATATTTTGATTCTTTCAGGGTGTTTGATGCCCTTTTAAGATTACTAGCTGGCCAAGAGAAACAGGGCCTATGTCATCAGTCTGTAATGACAGCCTGAGGGCTTCTCCACTTATCCTGCTTTAAATATATATATTGATTTCAGAGAGAAAGGGAGAGGGAGAGAGAGATAGAAACATCAATGATGAGAATCATTGATTGGCTAATGTCTGCACACCTCCTATTGGGGATCAGGCCCATAACCTTGGCAGGGAATTGAACCATGACCTCCTGGTCCACAGGTCTATGCTCAACCAGTGAGCCACACCAGTGGGCCACTTATCCTGCTTTTTTTAAATCTCAGGTGCCTCTCTACCCCAGGCTGCAGCTAAGTCTCCATTAGTTGTGCTGAACACATGACCCCTGAGACCACATATTCCCCAAACGCTCCAGCACCAGCAGCTTTTATCTTGTCTGCGGTCTCCCCCTCTAAGCCTGGGTATCACAAAAACCCAAATACCCTTTTATCAGGCTTCTAGAAAGCCTTTAGAACCTTCCTTACCCTCTTTAATTCTCATCCAGACTAGATGGAGGTTCCTTTTCTGTGCTTCCTGAAGCATGTGTCTCTCCCAATGTGAACTGTCATTGTCCCACCACTTGACAATTTATTGTCCTGGACAGTGAGTTCTTTGAGGGCTGCTGTCCTTCTTCCTGTTTCTGGTACCCAACACAGACCAAACTGTCAGTAAATTAATCATTCACAAATGAACATAGGAACACATAATCACTGTGAAACATTTTAAAATTATGGAGTTTTGAGAATAGCTATTTTTTTAATGAATCTTTATTGTTCAGATTACAATTGTTTCTCCTTTTTCCCCCCATATCTCCCACCACCCAGTTCCCACCCCCCCTCTGCCCTTACCTCCCCCCCACTGTCCTTATCCATAGGTGTATGATTTTTGTCCAGTCTCTTCCCATACCCCCCACACAGACACCCCTTTCCCCCTGAGAATTATCAATCCATTCCCATTCTATGCCTCTGATTCTATTAAGTTCACCAGTTTATTCTGTTCCTCAGATTTTTAATTCACTTGACTTTTAGATTCACTTGTTGATAGATATGTATTTGTTGTTCATAATTTTTATCTTTCTTCTTCTTTTTCCTCTTTTTAAAGAATACCTTTCAGCATTTCATATAATACTGGTTTGGTGGTTATGAACTCCTTTAGCTTTTTCTTATCTGTGAAGCTCTTTATCTGCCCTTCAATTCTGAATGATAGCTTTGCTGGGTAGAGTAGTCTTGGTTGTAGGTTCCTGCTATTCATCACTTTGAATATTTCTTGCCACTCCCATCTGGCCTGCATGGTTTCTGCTGAGAAATTAGCTGATAATCGTATGGGACCTCCCTTGTAGGTAACTAACTGCTTTTCTCTTGCTGCTTGTAAGATTCTCTCTTTGTCTTTTGCCCTTGGCATTTTAATTATGATGTGTCTTGGTGTGGTCCTCTTTGGATTCCTCTTGTTTGGGGTTCTGTGTGCTTCCTGGACTTGTAAGTCTATTTCTTTCATCAGGTGGGGGAAGTTTTCATTCATTATTTCTTCAAATAGGTTTTCAGCATCTTGCTCTCTCTCTTCTTCTGGCACCCCCATAATTCTGATGTTGGTTCGCTTGAAGTTGTCCCAGAGGCTTCTTACACTATCTTCAACTTTCTGAATTCTCTTCTCTTCATACTTCTCTGGAGCAGTGTCCTTGGCCTCTTTGTATTCCAAATCTTTGAGTTGATGCTTGCGATCCTCTAGTCTGCTGTTGGGTATCTGTATAATATTTTTTATCTCAGTCAGTGTATGTTTAATTTCTAGTTGGTCTTTTTTCATATCTTCGAGGGTCTCATTGAATTTATCGGCCTTTTCCATGAAATTCTTGAAAAACCTTATAACCGTGGTTTTGAACTCTATGTCCAGTCGCTTGTTCTCCTCCATTTCTTTGGTTTGTGATCTGTTTCCTTGCCTCCTCATTTCGCTGCTTCCCTGAATTGGTAGGGTAGCTTTGTGTACTAGATGTCCTATTGGTTCAATGGGTCAGCCTCTCAGTTACTTGAGGTGGACACTCTTGGTGTACCTTTGTGTACTGTGTGCCCCCCAGCAGGAGCTACAGCAAGAACTAGTTTTCTCCTCCTTTGCTTGGGCGGTTTTGGAGCAGTCTGACTGGAGCTGCAGTTTATTTGGTTAAGCTGCCACAGAACAGGCCATTTATATGCAAAAGCCGCTGTGTGGAGCCTGGGCAGGTTTGTAGAATGTGCGGGGCGGGCCTCAGGGCGGGGCGGGATCTCAGGGCGTCCCTAGGCTGGGGCGTGGCCAACGGCAATGGCTGGCGTCAGCCGTCTCTGCCTTTCCACGTTTCCAAGTCCCTGCGCCCCGCGTTCCAGCGCAGTAAAACAATGATTGCTGGGCGCACCTCTGCAAAAAAGTCACTCTCACTTTCTGACCCGATGGCCGAGAGTCCAGCTTTTCCCCGTAAGTGTCTGGGTCCCCCGCGAGTCCCCAGAAACTGGGTTTCAGAGTGATCGGGAGCTTGTCTCCCTGCGGGTTGAAGAAAAACCGCGCGCCCAGTTGCCCGCCGCCAGCCCGCTTCCTGCGCCTCCGTACCTCAGCTTTTCAGCGTTTGTGCTCCTTTCTCTCCTTAGTTGTAAATCTTCCACTCAGCCAGCTTTCCCGTGGTTCTGGGTGGTAGACGTTTTGTCTTTTAGTTGTATTTTTGAAATTGTTGTTCGAGGCAGCAGATTAGTTGTTTAACCATGCCGCCATCTTGGTTCCTCCTCCCCGTTTCGAGAATAGCTATTGAATGGGGGTTGCATTTGTATTCCCTTAGCACTGATAGAACTTTTAGAATTCTGTTTACTTGTCTCACTCCTGCAATAAATGACTCTGGATTTCTGTGATAAAGAATTTTATTTGCTTTGTTCTGTATAAATGGTTCTTAGTAAGTATTTAATGAATGAACAAATGAATGAATGGGGGGAAAAAGAAGTCCCTAAGGATCATTCTTGCACAATCACACTTAGTGAAGGCCTGCTATTTGTTAGACTTATGTCTCAGACTTATAGTATAAATTACAAACTATACAATCTCAGGGGCTTAACTCTGAGTAGCCTGAAGTCTTGGAGATCAATAGGAACATTGGTGAAGAAGGGCATGGCACTGTGGAGCCCCTCGCACTGTTCATGTCCCACTCTGACTGGAACATTGTCTGGGAAATTTAACTCTGAGACCAGAGGTCTTAAAGCTAGCATTGGGGGCAAGGGAAGAGGGTTGGGTTTTTCTTTCTTCCAATTTTATTTCATCATTGAATTCAGTGTCTATGAAGTCTCCTGACTTTTCACACCTGGAGTTTGATAATCTCTGTTTTTATTCAGTAAATAGATTTAATTGCAATTTCTATGAACAATTTAAGAAAGCTATACTCCAAGGATGGATTGTGGAACAGGCCAGCAATTTGGCCCAGGGGACCAATGAAAATGAGGAGAAAACATAAAGCGATTACTCAGTCAGGTCTCAGAGACTTTTGTATTTTCTGGGGGTAAGTTGGGAACAGGATAGTAAAGTAGTTAGTGGCACAGGTTTATTGAGCTCTTTACTTTAGCACAGGCTGTGTGTTCTTGGGCAAGTAAATAAACTTCTCAATGTCTTGATTTCTTTATATGTAATTTATTAATAATAATAACACCTACTTCACAGAGTTGAATTATTGGCACATTCAAATAATGCATGTAAACAACTTAGCACACAGTCTAAGTGGTCAATAAAATTAGCTGTTATTATCTTCTAATGGCAACCCTTATGTTACAATGTGGTAAATTTTATGCAATGGGGCTCTGTAGTTTAAAGAGTTTTGCATCTCTGAGAATAGGCTTAATAATTATACTGCTGTCTGCCCTACATTCTGCTGAATGGAGGAATGTCAGATTATATAGGAGATTTGAGAAGAGTCAGGAAAGAATAATTTGTAAAATCTTAATAAAATTTAGAAACCTATAGGTCCATATTTAAATCAATCAGTAAGTAAATAGGATAAAGAAAAGCTTTCCCTTACATTAAAAAAACAACAACTAATAAATGTTTAAGGAATGATTGAATTAGAAAATTACCATTTTGCAACCATCATAGTAATAATTAATTCAGCCAAGAAACATCAATGAATGCTAAAATTAGTTGGTGAAAATTTGATGAGGAATGGGATATTGACATATTACCTTCTTTCCCCACAGAATACTTACTAATTATAAAGGGAACTAGCGTTCCCGTTGCAGGAAAAATCCTGCAATAGGGTTTCCTGCTGCACTCTACCCCGCTCTGCCTGCTCTCCTCCCTTCTCCCCCGGCCCGCCTTCTCCGCCAGCCCACCTACTTTTCCCTTCTCCCCCGGCCCCGCCTCCGCTCTTCCCTTCTCCCCCGACCCGCCTTCTCTGCCAGCCCGCCTGCTTTTCCCTTCTCCCCTGGCCCCGCCTCCGCTCCTCCCTTCTCCCCCGCCTCGCCTTCTCCACCAGCCCGCTCTCCTTCCTTCTCCCCCGGCCCCGCCTCCGCTCCTCCCTTCTCCCCCAGCCCCGCCTGCTCAACTTCCTTCTCCCCCAGCCCCGCCTCCGCTCCTCCCTTCTCCTCCCCCTGGCTTGCTTGCTTCTTGGCAGCTTTGCTCCCTTCTGCAGCTCTTGGCTTCTTTCTACGCTGTCTTGATATGCAAATTAGCCGCCATCTTTGTTGGGATAATTTGCATATTCATCCTGATTGGCTGGTGGGCGTGGCTTGGGCATAGCGAAGGTGCAGTCAATTTGCATATTTGTCTATTATTAGATAGGATAACTTAACAGTCATGGAGCCTGGCAGATACTGCCACCTTAATGAAGTGATCAAAGTGAACATCATTAATAATGGGACAAATTGAAATCATGGGCCACCTGATAGGTTGCAATGAGAACACAGCATCACTTCTGTGCTATTACTGCAAAAGATGCATAACTTGAACCTAATAATGAGGAAACATCAGACAAACCTAAATTAAGGGATATTCTACAAAAGAAATGGACTGTACTCTTCAAAAGTATCAAGATCATGAAAAACAAGGAAAAACAACTGAGGAACTGCCCTAGATGAAGGAAATTAAAGAGACAGGAAAGTAAAATGCTACCCGTGACCCTGGATTGGATTCTTTTGCTATAAAGAACATTATTTAGCCAATAAAGATGGCAGCATAGATAAGCAAAGTACTTGCATCCTCCCACAACTATATCAAAATAACAACTAAACTACAGAACAACCATCATTCAGAACTACCTGAAATCAAGCTGAATAGAAGTCCTACAGCTAAGGTTTAAAGAATGAGCCACATCCAGACTGGTAGGAAGGGTGGAGACTCAGAACAGGCTGTGCGGCAGATAAAAATCAGGGAGGATACCTCAGCTTGGAGGTCCACCCTGTGGAGGAAGAAGTCCTATCCCCTCACCAGGCCTCCAAGACCAGGTTTCCAGTGTCCAAAAGAAGTATCCATAACTTCTGGCTATAAAACACAATGGGAATTGAGGCTGAGTGAGACAGAGGGCTGGAGGAGTCCCAAGTGTTCCTCTTAAAGGGTCCATGCATGGACTTACTCCTTGATGGACTCATTTGTTCTAAGCTCCAGTACTGGAGCAGCGCCTCAAAAGGCACCAGGGAAATATGGGGAAAACTGAAGTGTCTGGCATCAGTGTGAAAGCTGAGGAGGCAGCTTTCTCACAGAAAAAAAAATGCTGGCAGTGGCCATTGTTCCTTTGATGAGCCTTCCACCCACAGACCCAGCAGGTAGGTCTCCTTCAACCTGGCTATCACTGTTTTCCCCACCCTGGTGATTCCCTGAGACCCTGCCCCACCCAATTTGTGGCCTCACCCAAGCTATTTCTAGTGGCTTTTCCATACAAATGGCCTGTCTTGGCTCATGCTTCAGACTTTCCTAAAATCTCTCAAATAAGTAGCATCTGGCCTCAGAGTGCTCTGAACCTCCTATTAAATGGCCATAGGCCCAGCACTAGCAAAAGCTGGCCATGGTTTTCAGCTTGGCCTCACCTAGGCACTTCCAAACCCAGCACAAGTAGCAGCCATCTGCAGATGCTTTGTAGCTCAAGCTTGGTGGTCCTGGGCATAGCACAAGCAGCAGCTCACCATGGCCTGCACCTCCTAGGAGGCCCCAGAGCCAATGAACCCACTGGACAGTTTTAGACCACATCAAAACACCACCCAAAACCATCCACAGCAACACTCAAGGGGCAGACTCGTTGGGCACCAGAGCCCCGCTGAAGTAAGTCCTGCTCTGTGGGGCAGGTCTCTGCACAGCTGATTCTCCTTGGTAGTTGGTGGTCACAGCCAGTCCTTTCAGCCAATTGACCTGGGGGTAAAACCTCCTATTGGTGTGCCAACAGCAATCAAGGTTAAACTACAACAGGAGGGTGTACACAGGGGTGGCACAAATTGAGTGCCCAGCTTGTGATCAGGCAGGCTGTGCCATTGGACCCTATATGATGTCTACTACATTAGGCCACTCTAGCAAGGCCAAGAGACATAGCAGCTCTACTTAATAGATAGAAACAAGCACAGGGAGGTTGCCAAAATGAAGAGACAAAGAAACACATTCAAAATGGAAAAACAAAAACAAACACACACACACACACACACACACACACACACACACACACACACAAAGACCAAGAAAACTCCAGAAAAAAACACCACAAAACACTAAACAAAATGGAGATAAGCTATCTACTAGATGCAGAGTTCAAAACACTGGTTATAAGGGTGCTCAATACTTAGTGGAAGAGTAGTTGAACTTAGAATTTCAACAACATAAAAAGGACATGGAAACCATAAAAAAGAACCAATTGGAAATGAAGGAAACACTAACTGAAATGAAGAATAATTTACAGGGAATCAATAATGGAGTATATGAAAGCCAAGAATCAAATAATCAATTTGGAATATAAAGAAGTACAAAACACCCAATCAGAACAAAAAGAAAAAAAAGAATAAAAAATATGAAGATAGTGTAAAGAACCTCTGGGATAACTTGAAGTGTACCAACATTTACATAATGGAGATGCCAGAAGGAGGAGAGAGAAAGATATTGAAAATCTATTTGAAAAAAATAATGATAGAAAACTTACCTAACTTGGTGAAAGAAATAGATATACAAGTCCAGGAAATGCAGAGAGTCCCAAACAAGATGAACCTAAAGAGGCCTACACCAAGACACATCATAATTTAAATGCCAAATGTTAAAGACAAAGAGAGAATCTTAAAAGCAGCAAGAGAAAAGCAGGTAGTTACCTACAAGGGAGTGCCCATATGAAAGTCAGTTGATTTCTCAACACAAACTTTGCAGGACAAAAGGGAGTGGCAAATATTCAAAGTAGTGATGAAAAGCAGATATCTACAACCAAGATTACTCAGAAAAGCTATCATTTAGTATCAAAAGACATATAAAGAGCTTCCAAGACAAGGGAAAGCTAAAAGAGTTAATCACCACCAAACTAGTATTATATGAAATGGTAAAGGTCTTCTTTAAGAAAATGAAGACAAAATATGAACAATAAAATGGCAGTAAATTCATATCTATCAACAAATGAATTTATAAAAACAAAATAAACAAAACAGAACAGAAACAGTAATAGATACAGAGAACATTTTGATGGTTGCCTAATGGGAGGGGGTTTGGTAAAAAATGTGAAGGGATTATGAAGTACAAATTGGTTGTTACAGAATAGTCATAGGGATACAAAGTACAGCATAGGGAATATACTAGTAGTCAATAATATTCTAATAACTATGTATGGTGTCAGATGGGTACTAAATTTATCGAGATGATCACTAAGTTATATAATGTCTAATGACTGGGGTATACACTTGAAACTAATATAATATTGTATGGTAACTGTAATCCTATCTAATAATAGAGTAATATGTAAATTACCATCACTCCACTACGCCCACGATTGGGCCAGCGGAGGTGCAGGAGATGGGACTCGGGGTGGCCGGGGTGGCTGATTGACGATGCTGGGGTGCGACAGATGGCAGGCAACTGGCGGTCGGCTCCTGCGACAACCAGAGGCTGACCAACTGGAAGTCAGTGCTGGCCCCGCCCCCAAGCAAGCGGTTAGGGGCAATCAGGCAGGCAGAGGGGTTAGGGGTGATCAGGTAGGCAGAGCAGTGGTTAGGGGTGATCAGATAAGCAGGAAAATGGTTAGGGGAGATCAGGTAGGCAGACCAGCAGTAGGGGCGATCAGGTAGGCAGACAGACCCTCACTAGGCTGGCCCCACCCCCAAGCAAGCTGTTAGGGGCAATCAGGCAGGCAGGCAGAGTGGATAGGGGTGATCAGATAGGCAGACCAGTGGTTAGGGGTGATCAGGCAGGTAGGCTAGCGCTTAGGGGCAATCAGGTAGGCAAACAGCCCCTTGCATGGCTGGCCCCACCCCCAGCAAAGAAAGAGGGAGGCCCAGGCCAGCCAATCCATTGCACCCCAGCCTGTCGCCTGCAGAGGGAGGCCACCGGTGGCAGGGGAGGGGAGGCAGTGCTGCACAGATGGCAAGCAGTGGCAGCGGCGTGGGTGAGGCCAGCTCCCTGAAGACCTGGGAAGGAAAGACCCAATAAGCCCTGATCTCAGGCCAGGCCTAGGGACCCTACCCGAGGGGTCCCGGATTGTGAGAGGGTGGTTGGGCTGAGGGACGCCCCCGAGTGCATGAATCTTCATGCACTGGGCCTCTAGTTGAAAAATAAAAATGATTTAAATTTTTAAAAGAACATTATTTAGGAAAATGTGAATGGAATTTGAATATTGGATGGCAGTGATATATCAGTATTAACGTACTAGTATTAATGGTTGTATTGTGGTTATGTAAGAGAATGTCCTTCTTTGCAGGAAATACACACCACAGCTTTCAGTGATGATGGGGCATCAGGTTGACAAGTTACTATCAAATAATTCTGCGAGGAAACATAGTGATAATATTCTTTAAAAAAATTTTTTTTAATTTCTTTATTGATTAAGGTATCACATATTTGTCCTCATCCCCCCATTCCAATCCCACACCCCTCCACACACATGCCCCCACCCCCCTGTTGTCCTTAACCGCTGGTTAGGCTCATATACTTGCAAACAAGTCCTTTGGATGATCTCTCCCCTTTACCCCAACCATTCCCTACCCTCCCTCTGAGGCCCGACAATCTGATCCATGCCTCCTTGTTTCTGGGTCTGTTCTTGTTCATCAGTCTATGTTGTTCATTATTTCCCCTAGATGAGTGAGATCATGTGCTATTAGAAATACACTTATAAGAACCGAAAATGAGACAAGCAATAATGGTTATGTTGACCAGCAAATAAATCAGTCTGTAGTGAGATTCTTTTTGGGCCAACAGTTCTTTTGAGACCCAGTTTCAATGTCCAACAGTTCCTTATGTGTACATGTCAGCACTGACATTACAGTTCTGGATGGTGGACAAATGGTGGTAATGCAGGTGCGACTCTTTCTGGTTTGGTCCTGGGCAACCTGCAGTGATGCACAGCTGCTAACTGCTAGTATGGGAAGGCCACATCAGCGTCTTCCGTCTCTGGACTGCTTCTCTTGTGTCTTCATGGCTGGAGTAGTCCTTTCGATTCCTCTCTGTTGCTGGAATCCACATGGTCTCGGAGTTGTTTTCTGAAAATATAGAAACATATTCTCGACCAAAAGTTAATAAAGGAATTTTTTCTATAAATTTGACTTGGGATCCTATTTCATTTTTTGCCCAAATGATTTTCCTCTGGCTTGTTTTGACACCTTGTGTGTTTTTCATGGGTGTCTTGCTTTTAGCCTTACAATTAATTTTCTAAAGTATTAATTTTCTAGGTGTAATTTACTTACAGGATATTTTTCCTTACATGATATTCCTCTACTATCCCCTCCTTTTTTTATTTAAATGTTAGGAGGCTTTTGAAAATTTTATAATGTAGTCTTGATGGCTTTTAAATTTTAATTTTTTGCACTATAATATTACTGTTTTAGGTTCATTACACGGTGCACAATTTTATCATGAGATGAAGTACCAATAAAAATTTTAGTTAACACTTTAGGAACACCTTTTTGTCCAGTACAATTAATTTTTCTAGAATATTGGCTTGTTTCAACTAGCCAATTTAAATTTGCCTGCTTGACTACTATTTTACTGTCAAATTTATTATTCTAACAACAATCTTATTTTACCCTGTAAATATTGGTGGAAGGGATTATTTGCCTTCTTGAGTAGGTCCTGAGCATTCCTGGTGGTAGGCTGGATTTAGATATCATAAACCCACTTCCCCACACCATGGGTACAAGACAACTCAAACAATTCTTGTTGGAGTGAGAGGGCAGCTGCTGTCGGCCAAGTCTCTGTCGGTCACCTGGGTCCTGATCTGAGCTGGGCATGGGAAGCATGAAGCAGCCATGGGGGCAGGAGACCTCCCTCAGAAGGGGCTAGGGTTCAGGCCCCTGCAAAGTTGGGGTGGTGAGGGTCTGTGTCCCACCTCTGTTGATCCCCAAATTCTCTCCTGATGGCCCCTCTGTGACTGTGTCTGTCTTAGGTTGTTCCTTCCTTGAGGAATCTTACCAGTCTCTGGCTAACCATCCATCCTCTGGGGCCAAGCAGGGTGACGTGAGGTTCAGTTTTGTCTCCTTGGTAGCCTATGGCCCCGAGGCCTCCATGCCCAGCACTTGCCTTGGGATCCCCTCGCCTGCTGGCAGGGCCCCAGCACTGATCACATATCTTGTGGAACCCGGGTTTCTTCTCCAGGGAGGGCTCAGTTTGCCCCACTGGGTGAGAGACAGATCCATGGCACCAGTCATCACGAGACTTCAACCTCGACATGAACAGAGAGCTCATGCAACAGCTGTGAGCAATTGAATTGTGAGAAGAGGGTCTCTCCTGGCCTAAAGGGTAAGAGGGACCAATATAGAATGCTCAGGTGCCTTCCCAGGAGGCCCTCTACACAATGAAAAGGATTAAATCCTTACACGTCTTTTTTAAATTGCTGCAAGACATTCAAAGAATTAGTTTGTAAGTTTGCCTGGGATAATTGTATATTATGCTGTTGTAATTCTAAAGTAACAAGAGATGTGTTAAGTTTGTCTCCAAGCATCAAACAGATTACTATTTTTTTTTTATCCGCTAGGGTGCGAGGAACTATTATAAGTACTGGGGGTGATCCAAATCTGGGAAAAATTTTAATGACAGTGTAGAATAATATCATGTAACGATATTCTTTGTTCTAGTCCATGGCAATTCCCTTTCAAACTGGCTGTTCATTTCTTTTTATATAGACAAGGTCTTAGTTACATTTTCTGCACCTCTACCAGGGGCAAGTAGTGATAGTAGTGACACCCTTTCTTTGGTGTCCACACAAGCCAGAAACCTCTCTTAAATTGTACACATAAAGGGGCATTGTTTTGATTTTGTGTCATATAAAAGGGAAACTGGGTGGAGACCCCTGTGTATTTATACTTTCTTGCCCCACCCATGGACCTCCTGGATGACCAGGGTGTTTGGTATTATTGGTAACTACATTAGTCAGGGGATCAGCCTACGTACGGGTCAGGAGCATAAGACAAAAATACTTACCTCTTGCCCCAGGTAAATTACCATACATCTGATGATTGCTAGCGTGGCTTGCAAGGCGTTCTCAGGCATTCTTGGGTTTCTGGTTACCTCACAATTTCTTCCTTGAGGTTTGACGTTCTGATTGATGTTTCTCTGTTTCTGGATCTATTTTTTTATGTTGTTCATTATATTCCACAAATGAGTGAGATCATGTGATATTTATCTTTCTCTGACTGGCTTATTTCACTAAGCATAATGTTTTCCATCTCCATCCATATTGTTGCAAATGGCAAGAGCTCCTTCTTTTTTACCGCAGAGTAGTATTCCATTGTGTAGATGTACCACAGTTTTCTGATCCAGTCATCTGCTGACGGGCACCTAGGCTGTTTCCAAATCTTAGCTATGGTGAATTCTGCTGCTATGAACATAGGGGTGCATATATCCTTTCTAATTGGTGTTTCTAGTTCTTCGGATATATTCCCAGGAGTGGGATTACTGGGTCAAATGGGAGTTCCATTTTCAGTTTTTTGAGGAAACTCCATACTGTTCTCCACAGTGGCTGCCCAGTCTGCATTCCCACCAGCAGTGCACGAGGGTTCCTTTTTCTCCGCATCCTCGCCAACACTTGTCGTTTGTTGATTTGTTGATGATAGCCATTCTGACAGGTGTGAGATGGTACCGCATTGTTGTTTTGATTTGCATCTCTCGGATATTAGTGACATTGAGCATGTTTTCATGTGTCTCTTGGCCTTCCTTCTGTCTTCTTTTGAAAAGATTCTATTTAGGTCTGTTGCCCATTTTTTTATTGGATCATTTATCTTCCTTTTATTAAGTTGTATAAGCTGCCTGTAGATGTTGGAGATTAAACCTTTATCAGTGATGCCATTTGCAAATATGTTCTCCCATGCGGTGGGCCTTCTTGTTGTTTTGTTGATGGTTTCTTTTGCTGTGAAAAAGCTTTTTATTTTTATGTAGTCCCATTTGTTAATTTTCTCTTTAGCTTCCATTGCCCTAGGGGCAGTGTCAGTGAAGAATTTCTTTTGGCATATGTCTGACATTTTGCTGCCTGTGGATTGCTCTAGTATTTTTATGGTTTCCCGTCTTATGTTTAAGTCCTGTATCCATTTTGAGTTTATTTTTGTGTATGGCGTAAGTTGGTGATCAAGCTTCATTTTTTTGCATGTATCTGACCAATTTTCCCAACACCATTTATTGAAGAGACTGTCTTTATTCCATTGTATGTTCATGCCTCCTTTGTCAAATATTAATTGAGCATAGTGGTTTGGGTCAATATCTGGATTCTCTATTCTGTTCCATTGATCTATATGTCTGTTCTTGTGCCAGTACCTGGCTGTTTTGAGAACAGTGGCTTTGTAATACAGCTTGAAATCTGGTATTGAGATCCCTCCTACTTTATTCTTCTTTCTCAGGCTTGCTGTGGCTATTCGGGGTCTTTTTTTATTCCAGATGAATTTTTGGAGAGTTCTTTCAAGGTCTGTGAAATATGCCGTTGGTATTTTAATGGGGAGTGCATTGAATCTATAGATTGCTTTGGGTAGTATGGACATTTTAATGATGTTGATTCTACCAATCCATGAACATGGTATGTTCTTCCATCTGTTTACGTCTTCCTCTATCTCTTTTTTCAGTGTCCTGTAGTTTTCTACGTATAGGTATTTTACCTCCTTAGTTAAGTTTATTCCTAGGTATCTTAATTTTTTTGGTGCGATGGTAAATGGGATTGCCTTTTTAGTCTCTCTTTCTGTAAGTTCACTATTGGTGTATAGAAAGGCCATAGATTTCTTGGCGTTAATTTTGTATCCTGCTACATTGCCGAATTCATTTATTAAGTCTATTAGTTTTTTGACGGAGTCTTTCGGATTTTTATGTACAATATCATGTCTTCTGCAAATAAAGACAGCTTTACTTGTTCTTTTCCAATTTGGATGCCTTTTATTTCTTCTTCTT
Source organism: Cnephaeus nilssonii (assembly GCF_951640355.1). Lineage (NCBI taxonomy): Eukaryota > Metazoa > Chordata > Mammalia > Chiroptera > Vespertilionidae > Cnephaeus > Cnephaeus nilssonii. The sequence goes on from NC_137071.1 coordinate 103,041,615, forward strand.
GTCTAATTGCAATGGCTAACACTTCCAGTACTATGTCAAACAGGAGTGGTGAGAGTGGGCATCCCTGTCTTGTTCCTGTTCTTAGGGGAAATGTTTTTAGTTTTTGTCCATTGAGTATGATGTTTGCTGTGGGTTTATCATATATAGCTTTTATTATGTTGAGGTATGAGCCTTCTATTCCCACCTTGTTGAGAGTTTTTATCAAGAAAGGGTGTTAGATTTTGTCAAATGCTTTTTCTGCATCAATTGATATGACTATGTGATTTTTATCTTTCAATTTGTTTATGTGATGTATCACGTTTATTGATTTGCGGATATTGTACCATCCTTGCATTCCTGGGATAAATCCTACTTGGTCATGGTGAATGATCTTTCTGATGTACTGCTGGAGCCGATTTGCTAGAATTTTGTTGAGGATTTTGGCATCTATGTTTATGAGGGATATTGGTCTGTAATTCTCTTTCATTGTGTTGTCTTTATCTGGTTTTGGTATTTGGGTGATGCTGGCTTCATAGAAGGAGCTTGGAAGTGTTCCTTCCACTTGAATTTTTTGGAATAGTCTGAGGAGGATAGGTTTTAGTTCTTCCTTGAATGTTTGGTAAAACTCTCCTGTGAAGCCATCAGGCCCCGGGCTTTTGTTTGCCGGAAGCTTTTTGATGACTGCTTCAATTTTGTCCATAGTTATTGGCCTATTGAGCTGTTTAGATTCTTCTTGATTGATTTTTGGAAGGTTATATTTTTCTAGGAATATGTCCATTTCCTCCAGGTTGTCCAGTTTGTTGGAATAGAATTGTTCGTAGTATTTTGTAACAATCCTTTGTATCTCAGCGGGGTCTCTTGTTATTTCACCTCTTTCATTTCTGATTTTGTTTATTTGGGTCCCCTCTCTTTGCTTCTTGGTGAGTCTGACTAAAGGTTCATCAATCTTGTTTATCCTTTCAAAGAACCAGCTCTTGGTTTTGTTGATCTTTTGTATTGTTTCTTTGGTCTCTATGTCATTTATATCCGCTCTGATCTTTGTTATTTCCTTCCTTCTGGTTACACTGGGCTTTTCTTGCTGCTCTTTTTCTAGCTCTTTGAGTCGTAGGGTTAAGTAATTTATTACCATTGTTTCTTGTTTTTTGCAATAGGTTTGTAGAGCTATGAACTTCCCTCTCAAGACTGCTTTTGCTGTGTCCCCTAGATTTTGGATTGTTGTGTTTTCATTGTCATTTGTTGCCATGATGTTTTTTATTTCTTCCTTGATCTCTCTGGTGACCCAGTCCTTGTTTAATAGCATGCTGTTTAGTCTCCATGTGTTTGATTTCTTTGGATTGTATTTATTGTAGTTGATTTCCAGTTTTATGCCACTGTGATCTGAGAAGATGCTTGATATAATTTCTATCTTCTTGAATTTGAAGAGACTTTGCCTGTGACCCAGCATATGGTCTATCTTTGAAAATGACCCATGTGCACTTGAGAAGAATGTATATTTTGTGGCTTTGGGGTGAAATGTTCTGAAGATGTCAATTAATTCCATCTGGTCTAGTGAGTCATTTAGGATTGCTGTTTCTTTGCTGATTTTTTGTTTAGAGGATTTGTCCAGTGGTGATAGTGGGGTATTAAAGTCTCCTACTATGATTGTATTGCTATTAATCTCTCCCTTGATATCCTCCAGGAGTTTTTTATGTATTTGGGTACTCCTATATTGGGATCGTATATGTTTACCAGAATTATTTCTTCTTGTTGGATTTCTCCCTTTAGTATTATGAAGTGGCCTTCTTTATCTCTTGTTATGGCATTTACTTTGAGGTCTATTTTGTCAGATATAAGTATTGCTACCCCAGCTTTTTTTTTTTTTCATTTCCATTTGCCTGAAAGATATTTTTCCATCCCTTCACTTTCAATCTGTGTGAGTCTCTTGTTCTGAGGTGGGTCTCTTGTAGACAGCATATATATGGGTCGTGTTTTTTTTATCCATTCAGCTACTCGATGTATTTTGATTGGAGCATTTAGTCCGTTTACATTTAAAGTTATTACTGAAAGGTATTTTTTTGTAGTCATATCTATTTTTGTGTCTGTATTCCTTCTTACCTGTTTATTTCTTCTTTTTACAGTATTCCCTTTAGCAATTCTTGCATTGCCGGTTTTGTGGTGATAAACTCCCTGAGGCTTTTTTTTGTCTGCAAAGCTCCTGATTTCCCCTTTAATTTTGATTGATAGTCTTGCTGGATATAGTATTCTTGGATTCAGTCCTTTGCTTTGCAACACTTTGTATCCTGCAATGTTTTAATTGTAGATCCGCTTTCTTTGCTACCCAGGTTCTTTTGGGGATGGTGCTACTGGTGTAATCTCTCAGTTCTCCTGGGCTTGGTAATCTAGTGTAGCTCCCTACTTGAGCTACTTGGGTTCTCTTGATGTAGGCCTGCAAGCTTGAGAGGCACAACTGTGGTGTCTAAAAGTCAGCAGCTATGGAGTGGACTGTCCCAGTCTTTGCAGTCTTGCACCCTTAGTTGAAATCGCGTGTGTCCAGTGAGGACTCACAGTGGCACCCAGGAACCGTCTGTTGGGAGAGCTCCCAGTGGCTCCCACTAGCACCCTGTGTGTAGATGGGCTCAGGGTGCCTGCCTGTTGTAAATTCGCTTCTGTGGAGGTGTGTTTGCAGGCACAGAGCTCTGATACACTCTGAGGGGCCCTGGCACTCAAGTTAAACAGCTAGGGTGTATGTGGGAAGTTATTCAGGAGAAAGGAGTTCAGAGTTTCTGCTGTGGGGCAGCGCGTCCTTGGCTGTACAGAATCACACCCAGCAGGGGCTCAAAGCAGCTCCCCAGCGGAGCCTGTGGATATATGGGCTTAGGGCACCTTCCCTTGCTGTGGCCATGAGTTTGCCTGCCCTTGAGTGTGCGCAAACTGGTGGGGCGCCCGTAGGCTCAAAGCTCTGACGCACCCTGGCACTGAAGTTGCACAGCAGGGGTGTCCGTGGGCAGTTATTTAGGAAGAGGCAGTTCAGAGATTCTACTGCAGGGCCGCTCACCCTTGACTGTGCAGAATCACCCCCTCAGGGGCTCTCAGTGTTTCCCAAGCACTGCCCGGGTAGTGTAGTGCCTGGGTACCTATGGGCTGGGGACGTGGTGAAACCTGAGTTCCGGCGCTGGGGAGGGGGAGGTTGTACTTACTGCTTTCAGCGGCGCACTTTTGGAGGTGGAGGTCTCAGGGTTCACGCATCTGCAGCTGGGGTGGCAGGTCTTTTACCAGAGTGGCTGTAGTGACCAGGTTTGCTTCCGAGACCAGACTGGGTGGTGGTAAGGATAGGATTCTAGTCTCTAGCAGTTTTGTTCTTAAAGATGGCGGGGTCTCTGTGCCACTGGTATCCTCCCCGGAGTGTTTGCAGCGGCCGCGGGGTATTGCCAACCAAGACTGCCTGGATTGGAAGCCCCCTGGAAGAACTGCATGGTCTAACTGTCCCTATTTCACTCACACACACACCCACACACGTCCCCACACACCTCTATCAGTCCTTCACTCGATCACACACTCACCCTCCCTACCTTCCTGCCGGTCGCCATCCTCCGTCTGTCAGTGATAATATTCTTGCAACTTTTCTGTGAGTTGAAATTTTTTAAAATATATATTTTTGCATTTTAAATAATTTTATTGAAATGTGTGCTCTACTTACAATTATTGCCTAAGAGGTGAAGGTACAGATATTAGGTTTATGTATTGGAGTGGGTACGTGGCACAGGTTCTAGGAAAAGAGGAGAGGTGTAGCTCAAACACAGATACTGACATTCCTACACCTACTTACAGGAGGCTCACATATACTTCAGGTGTTAGGAGAGAACTGGAGCAGAAAAAAAGAGGCCAAGACATTATTATCCCCATTGTATAGCTGTGTAAAATAAGATTTATCAGGATAAAGTATACTAGAGCTAGAAGGCACTACCCTATTTTTAATGGATAAGAAAATTAATTGAGGAACTCACAAAACTCATCAAGCCCTCACAGATCCAGCAGAAATGGAATCCAAAGGCCAACACCACACTGCTCCCACCAAACTGTGTCTCATTAAAACTATGTGATCTGGAAAAAATTGCAAACATTTCTAAAGTATTTACTATATGCTATCCTAATCCTCACAACAACTCTTGTTATATCTATTTTACAAGTGAGAAAACTGAGAGTCACAGGTTAAGTAGCTTGTGTAAAATCACACAACTGGTAAATGTTGAGTGAATGATAAATATATGTATGTGTTCATTTTATTTCTGTGTAAGATTATCATGTTTAGAGATGGAAGTAGTTGGATTAAGACAGAAAAACCCAGAGCAAAACACAACATCAGGGATTTTGCCAATTTTTGTTCACTGCTATGTCTCCAGGCTAGAAAAGTACTTGGCATATTGTAGGTGCTCAATGAAGAATTTGTTGCATGAATGAACCTTGTTCTAAACTTTTAGGGGGAAAAGTCAATACTAAGATAGCATACAGTAAATACTTTAGAAATGTTTGCAATTTTTTTCAGATAGCATTTTTTTAATGAGACACAGTTTGGTGAGAGCAGTGTGGTGTTGGCCTTTGGATTCCATTTCTGCTGAGTCTGTGAGGGCTTGGCAAGTTTTGCTTTCTCCCCCCAAAAAGCCTCAAATGTTTTTGTTTCATTTTCCTTCCAGGAGACCATACTTATAACCCCAGGTAAAGCTAGCCATGGGAATCACCCCATGGGAAATTACAAAAGGCTCTGCAAAGATGATAGTTGGTTCTACCCAGAGGCCTACATTACCAGTATGGTTGGTTCTCAAGCCTTCCTTCTAATATTTGCCTTAGCTCTTTAAATGGAGCTGGCTTTCCCACACAGGTAGGATCCTATGATGTGGTTAAGTGCATGGTAACTAGAACCAAACTGCACATGTTTGCTTGAATCATGGTTCAACCATCTACCAGATGTGTGATCTCAAACTATTTAACTTGTGCCTCTCGGTCCCCTCATTTGTAAAATAGAGATAATAAGAATACCCATAATACAGCATTGTTGTGAGGATTAAGCTAGCATTTGGTAAGCACTCTAGAAATGTTTGCAATTATTTCCAGATCACTAGGAGCTTGTTAAAGCTCAGCCTTCAGTAAAGTTACCTTCCAAGTATTCTCCCAGACTGCCCTGTGGCACATCCACCATAAATGAGTCCTGCTTGCCTAGATTTCAGGGGCTGTGTCTCAAAGGAGGGGGCATTTGAACTATGCCCTGAAGGATGAGTAAAAGTTCTCAAAATAGAAAAAGAAGGCATTGAAACATTGCTCAAAGAGTGTCCAATGAGCCAGAGTCTCACAGTAAACATCTCCCAGGCCCCTGGGGGCCCAATCTTGGGCTAAAAGTTATTTACCAATAATGGGTTTTGCTATCATCATTTCTACCTAGTAAGTGTTCTGGCATACCATATAGTTAGCAGTTTGATGTGACTTAAAACAGCATTTTGAAAACCTTTAGAAGCAAAACTAATTGACTCAGAGACAGCAGAGGGCAGTAGTTTGAGCATGGACTGCCTGGGGACAAATCTCAGCGCTACCATTCCTAGCTGTGTAACCTAGGGCAAGTTCCTTAACCTCTCTGTATCCCAGTTCCTTCACGTCTGAAATTGGAATGATGATGATGATGATAATAATAACAATAATAATAATAATAATACCTGCCTCATGAGGTTGTTAGGAAGAGTAAATGAGTTCATATTTGTAAAGTCCTTAGAACAGTCCTAGTACAGAATATGTTCTATAAGTGTTTGCTAAATAGTACATACAAAAATAATGACAATTGTCCATATCAAATCAGAAGACGGGAGGAACTATCTTTGTAAACAAACATGACAGTCATAAATTAGCAATAGTGTATCCCCGTGATCGGCAAACTGTGGCTCGTGAGCCACATGCGGCTCTTTGGCCCCTTGAGTGTGGCTCTTCCACAAAATACCATGGCCTGGGTGAGTCTATTTTGAAGAAGTGGCGTTAGAAGAAGTTTAAGTTTAAAATATTTGGCTTTCAAAAGAAATTTCAATCATACTGTTGATATTTGGCTCTGTTGACTAATGAGTTTGCTGACCACTGTATCCTATAAATGAAACTTCAGGTGTCTTTACTGTCTCCCAGCCCCCTCTCAGTGCATAGTCTGAGGGTGGAGTACGAGGCTAAAAACTCTCTCATTATCAAGAAGACATAAATTATTTTAAAAATAATTTATTAGTTACATATTACCGATGTAAAAAAGCAAAATCAGAGGAAGAAATATTTTTATTGCTTAAAAGTATGAAGACTCATCAGTGCAAATAGGTACTGGTGATTAACTCATTTTACCTCTTTGTAAGCAGCACTTTAGAAACCCTAGCACTGAGTACAGAATATCATTTTTAACCATAAAAAGATCAAAATGAATGTAATGGAAAAATAAAAATCACTAAATGTATTTTTACCACCATCGTTACCTTTAAGAAGAGGAAAAATGTTTTCCAGTAATTAGAATTGCATGAGTAAACACATGTTTCATTTGCTTATATACTCCTAGGGTGATCCAACAGAGTTGAGGTGCTATGAATTCCAGCATATTCTTAAGTGTGCTGTTAGCCTCCTGAAGCCACTGGACAAGGCCCCAAGTGTTGTTTTATGCCCTCCCAAGTTGATTCAGATTGTAAGTCACTGTCTGAAGCACAGCAGGAAGGGCTGGGACGGATGATCTGTCTGGCAGCTTTTGCAAAGCTTTTTTGGAACACTTGGCAGCCTGAGGAATTACATGCTGAGTAACTGACTGGGGCAATTAGGAAGACTCTGAAAGTCAAGCTTCAAAGGCACATGCCAAAGTATGCCCACAAATGGGTAAGCTCTGTTGTAGCCCTTTGCAGATGTCACCCAAATGCAGAGATCTTGGGAGAGTTTTTCTTCTAAAGCTGGCAGTGTTATTGATGGTATCAAGTGTTCTGCCCATAAAAATGATAAAGTGTCAGTTAATGTCAGTCATTTGGTAAGAGCAACAGCTGGGGTCTCTGTGCTGGCAGAGGGGGGTGAATTGTATAATCAAGCAGTGCTTAACTCTCACAAGCATGACAATATGTACCTCTCAATACTATGGTTTGTAAGGATGTGTTCATGCTGCACTGGGACACCTCTTTCCCTGTCATTACTACACACCCCCACAAGGAGTCCAAACACATTTGCCATGTAAGGTTTATGGAACCAGACTTGTATTTGAGGTCACATCTGTCTAGCTCAGTCTCATTGTATCAATAGTAAGTAGTGTGATGCAGGAACCAAGTTAACCAAATTACAAAGATAGAAAGATGGCACTGCTAGTGAATCTTGACTCAAAAATGTGAACACTGCCATGCCTACTTCACATGGAGTGAGTATTCACAGGATAATGCAGGACAAAGCTATTGTCAGATGTACATTGATATCCAAGTATGAAAGTCAAGCTTCGAAGGCACGTGCCAAAGTGTGCCCACAAATGAGCAAGCTATTATTATTTAGTAGGTCTGACTGTTAAAGGAATGTCATTTCAAATAATCCTGAGGCTAAAGTCTGTATAATCTTAATAGTGCTAAATAATATTTTAATTTGTTATATTCATTTGAAAATCAGCTTGGGGTAGTAAATATTGCATTCATCCTTCCCTTTACCATCACACGTCTTAGAAGAGTTGGATATATTTTCTGCCTTCATTTACTTAATCCCTTGTGATTTGGCTCCTGCCCTCACCACTCTACGTAAAGTGCAGTATGTTAGTTATATATAGCTGCATAGCAAATTGCTGCAAAATTTAGTGACTTAATATAACATACATTTATTATGTCAGTTTCTATAGGTGAGGAAATGGGCGTGGTATGACTGAAGCCTCTGATTTAGGATCACTCATCATCTGGGCCCATACTTTTCTCAAAGCTTGACTGGAGAAGGATTTGTTTTCAAGCTCTGTCATGTAGTTGTTGGCAGGATTCAATTTTTCATGGGTGGCTGGACTGAGGGTCTCAGTTTCTTCTACTTTTTTTAAATATAAATCTTTATTATTCAGATGATTATTACAGGTGTTCTTCTCCCCCCCCCCATAGCTCCCCTCCACCTTATTCCCCACCCCACGCCATACCCTTACCCCCCACGCCACTGTCTTCATCCATAGGTGTATGATTTTTGTCCAATCTCTTCCTGCACCCCTCAGACCCCCTTCCCCTTGAGAATTCTCTGTCGCTTCCCTTTCTATGTCCCTGATTCTATTATATTCACCAGTCCATTCTGTTCTTCAGATTTTTTTATTCATTTGATTTTTAGATTCACTTGTTGGTAGGTATGTATTTGATGTCTTTTTGTTGTTCATAATTTTTACCTTTACCTTTTTTTTCTTCTTCCTCTTCTTAAAGAATACCCTTCAGCATTTCATGTAATCCTGGTTTGGTGGTGATGAACTCCTTTAGTTTTTTCTTGTCTGTGAAGCTCTTCGTCTGACCTTCAATTCTGAATGATAGCTTTGCTGGGTAGAGTAATCTTGGTTGTAGGTTCTTGCTGTTCATCACTTTGAATATTTCTTGCCACTCCCATCTGGCCTGCATAGTTTCTGTTGAGAAATCAGCTGACAGTCGTATGGGTACTCCCTTGTAGGTAACTAACTGTTTTTCTCATTCTACTTTCAAGATTCTCTCTCTGTCTTTGCCCTTGACATTTTAATTATGATGTGTCTTGGTGTGGTCCTCTTTGGATTCCTCTTGTTTGGGGTTCTGTGCGCTTCCTGGACTTGTAAGTCTATTTCTTTCATCAGGTGGGGGAAGTTTTCTGTCATTATTTCTTCAAATAGGTTTTCAGTATCTTGCTCTCTCTCTTCTTCTGGCACCCCAAAAATTCGGATGTTGGTACGCTTAAAGCTGTCCCAGAGGCTCCTTACACTATCCTCACACTTTTGGATTCTTCTTACTTTCTGCCTCTCTGGTTGGGTGTTTTTTGCTTCCTCATGTTCCAGATCTTTGGTTTGACTCTTGGGGTATGGTGATCTACAGTTGAGTTTCTGTATATTCTTTATTTCAGACAGTGTATGCATAATTTCTGACTGGTCCTTTTCCATTTTTTTTTTTGGTATTCTCATTAAGGTCCTTGAAGGTCTCTTCAAGTTTATCAGCGGTTTTTAGAAGATTCTTAAGTAACCTTATAAATGTGGTTCTGAACACTGTGTCATCCATTAGTTTACTTTCCTCCATCTCTTCTATTTGTGACCTGCTTCAGTGTCTCCACATTTTGGCTGCCTCCCTATGTTGATGGAGTGGCTTTGTGTGGTCAGTGACCTATAGGGGCCGGTAGCTCAGCTTCCCCAATCTCCCTAGGTGGTCGCTCTTGGTACCCCCCTTTGTGGGCTGAGTGCAAAGTCTTGATGTTGTTAAGCCTTGATTGCTGTTGGTACAGTAGGAGGATTTAACTCCCAGGCCAATTGGCTGTGAGGATCAGCTGTCTACGCCGGGAGACAGCCTTATTCAACTAGACTTGAAAAATTGTAAAAGCCTCTGTGCTCAGCTTGGATGGGGCAGAGTTTCAGGGTGGAGCCTACAGCCTTGGCTGCCCGTCAGTCCCACCCTATGAGGTTCCTGGGTCTCAGTGTCCCTCAGTGTCCCTCTGTACTCCCTGCAAGCACCTCTGAGAGAAAGGCGCCCTGGAGTTTCGCCCGCTGCCAAACAGTCTAGTCTCTCCCCCAATGAATCTGGATTCCCAGATTCTTGCCCGGAACTGGGTTTCAGTGCAGTCGGACTGGGGCTCAGCGCAGTCCAGAGCTTTTGTCTCCTTCCCGCTAGGGGAATTCAGTGGCACTGTCAACAGTCTGTCCTCTGCGCGCATTCCCCTGCGCGCCTCCGGAGCTCTGCCTTTCGCCGGTCCCCTGCGTTTCCGCCTTACAGCCCAGATTCCCCCAGTATAAGCCTGGGTCCCCAGGGTCTCGCCTGGAACTGGGGTTCAGTGCAGTCGGAGCTGGGGTTCAGCGCAGTCCAGACCTTTTGTCTCCTTCCTGCTAGGGCAATTCACCGGCATAGTCAACAGTCCGTCTTCTGTGCGCATTCCCATGCGCGCCTCAGGAGCTCTGCCTTTCGCCGCTCCCTTGCGTTTCCGCCTTACAGCCCAGATTCCCCCAGTATGAGCCTGGGTCCCCAGGGTCTCACCTGGAACTGGGGTTCAGTGCAGTCGGAGCTGGGGTTCAGCACAATCTAGAGCTTTTATCTCCTTCCCGCTAGAGAACGCCGGCCAGGCACTCAGCTGGCCTGTCCTCTCCGGCTCCGTCCTCCCCACATGCGCATGTGGCTGTGTCACCACCCGTGTTTCCGTACCTCAGGCTTTTATGGCTCCTCTGATTTTCCTTGTGGTTTTCTCTTTCCTTCTAGTTGTGGGCGTTTCAGTCAGCTAGCTTTCCTGTGGTTCTGGATGATGTCCGTTTTGACTTTTAGTTGTATTTTTGAAATTGTTGTGAGGCTGCAGGTTAGGTGTTTAACCTATGCCGCCATCTTGGTTTCTCCTCTTCTACTTTTTTAAAGATTTTTCATTGATATTTAGAGAGAGGAGAAGGGAGAGGGAGAGAGAGAAACATTGATATGAGAGTGAGCTATCGCTCTTTTTAACCCGAAGGGAGAGAAGCTCCCGATTACTCTGAACTCCAGTTTCTGGGGAGACGCTGGGGACCCAAACTCCTACGGGGAGAAGCTGGACTGTCTTCCATCGGGTCGGAAAGTGAGGGTGGCTTTCTTGCAGAGGTACGCACAACAATCATTGTTTACTACACTGGGGTGTGAGATGCGGGGACGGGGAAACTCGAAGATACAGAGACGGCTGACTGGCAGCTATCGCTGTTTGCCACGCCCTAGCCTAGTGACTCCCTGAGACCCTGCTCCACAAAATCTACAAACTCACCCAAGCTCCACGTAGCGGCTTTTGCATATAAATGGCCTGCACTATCGCAGCTTAACCTAACAAACTGCAGCTCTGGTCAGACAGCTCCAAAACCTCCAAACCCCAAGCAAAGAGGTGAAAACTGTAGTTCTCACTGTAGCTCCTGCTGGGTGGCCTCAGACAGTAGCTGACCTGCACCCCATTGGAAATCCAGAGGCCAGTGTACCTAGTGGTCAGTGTGAGACTACACCAGATTTCAACTACTCACATCCATAAGTGACACATTCAAGAGGCAGACTCAGTGAGAACCAAACCCCACTGAAACAAGTCGTGCCCCATAAGGGTGTCTCCAGCACAGCAGTTCTTCCATTATAGACACTGCGGGTCCTCACAGCCAATTTGCCTGGAGGTCAATTCCTCCCAGTGTACCAACAGCAATCAAGGCTTAACTATACCAAGACTTTGCACTCAGCCCACAAAGGGGTGAACCAAGAGTGTCCACCTCAGGTGATAGGGGAGGCTGAACTACTGGGTCCTATAGGCCACCAACCACAGAAAACCACTCCATCAACAAAGGGAAGCAGCAAAATGCAGAGACAAATAAACATGTCACGAATGAAAGAAATGGAGGAAAGCAAACTACTGGACGACATAGAGTTCAAAACCACATTTATAAGGTTACTCAAGAATCTTCTAAAAACTGCTGAGAAACTTGTTGAGACCTGAAAGGAGCTTAGTGAGATCTTCAAGGACCTTAATGAGAATGCCGAAAAAAAATGGAAAACAACCAGTCAGAAATTAAGCGTACACTGTTTGAAATAAAGAACATACAGAAATTCAAGTGTAGATCAAAGGACCCCAAGAATCAAAACAAAAATCTGAAATATGAGGAAACAAAAAACACCCAACCAGAAAAACAAAAAGAAAAAAGAATCCAAAAATATGAAGATAGTGTAAAGAGCCTCTGGGACAACTTTAAGAGTACCAACATCCGAATTATTGGTGTGCCAGAAGAAGAGAGAGAGCAAAATATTGAAAACCTATTAGAAGAAATAATGACAGAAAACTTCCCCCACCTGGTGAAAGAAATAGACTTACAAGTCCAGGAAGCACACAGAACCCCAAACAAAAGGAATTCAAAGAGGACCACAGCAAGACACATCATAATTAAAATGTCAAGGGCAAAAGACAGAGAGAGAATCTTGAAAGCAGCAAGAGAAAAACAGTTAGTTACCTACAAGGGAGTACCCATACAACTATCAGGTGATTTCTCAACAGAAACTATGCAGGCCAGAAGGGAGTGGCAAGAAATATTCAAAGTGATGAACAGCAAGAACCTACAACCAAGATTACTCTACCCAGCAAAGCTATCATTCAGAATTGAAGGTCAGACGAAGAGCTTCACAGACAAGAAAAAGCTAAAGGAGTTCATCACCACCAAACCAGGATTACATGAAATGCTGAAGGGTATTCTTTAAGAAGAGGAAGAAGAAGAAAAAGGTAAAGATAAAAATTATAAACAAGAAAGTGACAACAAATACATACCTACCAACAAGTGAATCTAAAAATCAAGTGAATAAAAACTCTAATGAACAGAATGGAATGATGAATTTAATAGAATCAGGGACATAGAAAGGGAGTGGACTGACAATTCTCAGGGGAAAGAGGGTGTGAGGGGTGCGGGAAGAGATTGGACAAAAATCTTACACCTATGGATGAAGACAGTGGCGGGGGTAAGAGCATGGAGTGGGGTGGGGAATCAGGTGGAGGGGAGCTATGGGGGAAAAAAGAGAGGAACACCTGTAATAATCTGAAAAATAAAGATTTATTTTTTTAAAAAAAAGAGAGAGAGTGAGCTATCAATCAGCTGCCTCCTGCACACCCCCTACTGGGGATCAAGCCCAGAACCTGGGTATGTGCCCTGACCTGGAATGGAACTAGCAACCTTATGGTGCATGGGACAATGCCCAACCAACAAAGGTATACCAGCCAGGGCAGGCTTCAGTTTCTTACTGGTTGTTGGTCAGAGGCCACCACCAGTTCCTTAATACATAGGTCTCTCCTCATGTTAGCTCATAACATGGCAATTGGATTTATCAGAGTGAACAAGTGAGAGCGCAAGAGAGAAAGAATGTGGGTTGGATGGAATTCAGTCTTTTAAACGTAATCTTATGAGTAATATCTTATTCTTAGAAGGTATTCTATTTGTTAGAAGCAAGTCACTAGGTCTAGCGCAGACTATAAAGAAAGGGGTTACACAAGGAAGTAACACCTGGATGCCAGCATCATTAGGGGTCATTTTAGAAGTCTGCCTACCACATGAAGATCACTTAAACTTCATTGCAAAATACCATGAACACTTATATGTTTCATCCTTTCTGACATTTCTGGAGCCTTTCATCTATGCCAGATCTCCAGCTTGAAATGCTCCCTTCACTGGGATTGCACAGCACTTTAGTTTCCCACTTATTTATCACTCCTTTCTTGTTCCCATCTCTGTTCCTTGTCCGCCTCCTGCCCACTAAGTATGTGGCCTGCCTCAGAGTAGGCACATTAACAAAAACGTGAATACTGACTAAGTACTGAAAGAGTCTCTCAAATGGTCAGTCCTTGACTCCCATGCCTACATTTCCCCTTTCTACTGTTTTTTGCCATGGCAATCCCATCCTATTTCATCTTTATAGAAATATGTCTGAAATCTTCATCTGCAACTTTGGTGTTTATACTGAGCCTTGTTTCTTCTGTCTAAAGGATTGTGACATATCCAAATGGATGGTGTCCTGGGTCCTCAAAATCAGCATATTTTCCCCACTTTCACCACACCCTGCTCCTCCACTATTCCCAAATTCTAACTTTGCCATTTACCCAATCACTCAGATCTAAAACATCAACATTATATTTGATTCTTCTTTTTTCTCCACCTTTCACATTCATTTAATTACTAAATTTTGCCAATTCTAACCCTGCGTCATCTGTCATCTTCTCTCTGTCCCCATGGATTACGGTAATTGGTCTCCCTGCCTCTATCCCTCCTCATCTATCCTACACATTCTTTTTTAAAAATATATTTTTATTGATTTTAAGAGGAAGGAAAAGGGAGAGATAGAAACATCAATGATGAGAGAGAATCATTGATTGGCTGACTCCTGCACTGCCTCCCCCCCCCCTCCACTGGGGTTCAAGCCTGCAACCCAGGTATGTGCCCATGACTGGAATCAAACCTAGGACCCTTCAGTCCACAGGCTGATGCTCTATCCACTGAGCCAAACCAGCTAGGGCTCCTACACATTCTTTTCAAATGAATCTTCCTGTATCACGTCTGATTATTATACTCCTTGTACAAACACCATCAATGGATGCCCATTGATTTTTTTTTATTGTCTAAAGTTTTACATATTTCTCCATTTTCCCCAATTGACCGCCCCCCTTAGCCATTCCCAACTCAGGCAAACCCCCACCGGCCCAGTGTCTGTGTCCATTGATTATGCTAATATGCATGCATACAAGTACTTTGGCTGCTCTCTACCCCCCTCTCCCCTATCATTTGTCTCTAGATTTATCTATTCTTTTTTTTAATTTTATTTTATTATTTAAAGTATTACAAATATTAGTACATGGATCTCTTTTTTTCCCCATTGACCTTCCCCTAGCCTCCCCTACCCTCTGGCACATGCCCTCATCTCATACCCCCCAGTGTCTTGTGTCCATTGGTTGTGCTTATATGCATGCATACAAGTCCTTCGGTTGATCTCTTTCACCCCCTCCCTAACACTCCCCAGCCTTCCCGCTGTAATTTGACAGTCTGTTTGATGCTTCACTGCCTCTGTATCTATATTTTTATTCATCAGGTTATAAGGTTCTTTATTTTCCATAAATGAGTGAGATTATGTGGTATTTTTCTTTCATTGCCTGGCTTATTTCACTTAGCATAATGCTCTCCAGTTCCATCCATGTGCTGCAAATGGTAAGAATTTCTTTTTTATAGCAGCATAGTATTCCATTGTGTAGAAGTACCATCGTTTTCTAATCCACTCATCTGCTGATGGGAATTTAGGCTGTTTCCAAATGTTAGCTATTGTAAATTGTGCTGCTATGAACATAGGGGTGCATATATCCTTTCTGATTGGTGTTTCTAGTTTCTTGGGATATATTCCTAGAAGTGGGATAACTGGGTCAAATGGGAGTTCCATTTTTAGTTTTTTGAGGAAACTCCATATTGTTCTCCATAGTGGCTGCACCATTCTGCATTCACAACAGCAGTGCACGAGGGTTCCTATTGCTCTGCATCTTTTCCAGTACTTGTCATTTGTTGATTTGTTAATGATAGCCATTCTGACAGGTGTGAGATGGTACTGCATTGTCGTTTTGATTTGCACCTCTCGTATAATTAGTGACTTTGAGCATGATTTCATATGTCTTTTGACCTTCCTTCTCTGTTCTTGTGCCAGTACCAGGCTGTTTTGAGAACAGTGGCTTTGTAATACAGATTAAATTCTGGTATTGAGATTCCACCTACATTGTTCTTCTTTCTCAGGATTGCTGCAGCAATTCATTGGTTTTTTTTGTTGCTGTTGTTTTTGTTTTGTTTTGTTTTGTTTTGTTTTAATCCAGATGAATTCTTGGAGAGTTATTTTCTAGATCTGCGAAATATGCCGTTGGTACTTTAAAGGGGATTGCATTGAATCTATAGATTGCTTTGGGTAGTATGGGCATTTTGATGATGTTGATTCTACCAATCCGTGAACAGGGTATGTTCTTCCATCTGTTTATGTCTTCCTCTATCTGTTCTTAGGGGCAATGAGTTTAGTTTTGTCCATTGAGTATGATGTTGGCTGTGGGTTTGTGATATATGGTTTTTATGATGTTGAGGTATGATCCATCTGTTCCTACCTTGCTGAGAGTTTTTATCATGAAAGGGTGTTGGATTTTGTAAAATGCTTTTTCTGTGTCAATTGTTATGACTATGTGGTTTTTATCTCTCAATTTGTTTATGTGATGTATCACGTTTATTGATTTGCGGATATTGTACCATACTTATGTCCCCGGGATAAATCCTACTTGGTCATGGTGTATGATCTTTCTGATGTACTGCTGAATCTGATTTGCTAGAAATTTGCTGAGGATTTTGGCATCTACGTTCATGAGGGATATTGGCCTGTAATTCTCTTTCATTGTGTTGTCTTTATCTGGTTTTGGTATTAGGGTGATGCTGGCTTCATAGAATGAGCTTGGAAGTGTTCCTTCCTCTTGAATTTTTTGGAATAGTCTGAGGAGGATAGGTTTTAGTTCTTCCATGAATGTTTGGTAAAACTCCCCTGTGAAGCCATCTGGTCCAGGGCTTTTGTTTGCTGGGAGCTTTTTGATGACTGCTTCAAGTTCTACCATATTTATTGGCCTATTTAGATTTTTAGATTCTTCCTGATTGAGATTTGGAAGGTTGTATTTTTCTAGGAATATGTCCATTTCCTCCAGGTTGTCGAGTTTGTTGGAATAGAGTTGTTCATAGTATTTTTTAACAATCCTTTTTATTTCTGTGGGGTCCATTGTTATTTATCCTCTTTCATTTCTTATTTTGTTTATATGGATCCTCTTTCTTTGCTTCTTGGTGAGCCTGGCTAGATGTTCATCTATCTTGTTTATCCTTTCAGAGAACAAGCTCTTGGTTTAGTTGTTCTTTGGTATTGTTTTTTTTTTTTTTTTTTTGGTCTCTATGTCTTTTATCTCCGCTCTGGTCTTTATTATTTCCTTCCTTCTGCTTACACTGGGCATTTCTTGTTGATTTCTTTCTAACTCTTTGAGTTGTAGGGTTAGGTAATTTATTACCATTGTTTCTTGTTTTTTGCAGTAGACTTGTAGAGCTATGAACTTCCCTCTCAAGACTGCTTTCGCTGTGTCGCATAGATTTTGGATTCTTGTGTTTTCATTGTCGTTTGTTGCCATGATGTTTTTTATTTCTTCTTTGATCTCTCTGGTAACCCAGTCATTGTTTAATAGCATGCTAATTAGTCTCCAGGTGTTTGATTTTTTTGGATTGTTTTTATTGTACTTGATTTCCAGTTTTATGCCATTGTGATCTGAGAAGATGCTTGATATCATTTCTATCTTCTTGAATTTAAGAGACTTTGCCCTTGACCCAGTATATGGTCTATCTTTGAAAATGACCCATGTGCACTTGAGAAGAATGTATATTTTGTGGCTTTAGGGTGAAATGTTCTGCATATGTCAATTAAGTCCTTCTGATCTAGTGAGTCATTTAGGATTGATGTTTCTTTGCTGATTTTTTGTTTAGAGGATTTGTCCAATGGTGATAGTGGGGTATTAAATTCTCCTACTATGATTCTATTGCTGGCAATCTTTCCTTTGATATCCTCCAGAAGATTTTTTATGTACTTGGGTGCTCCTGTATTGGGTGTGTATATGTTTACCAGAGTTATTTCTTCCTGTTGGATTGCTCGCTTTAGTGTCATGATGTGACCTTCCTTATCTCTTTTTATGTTCTTCATTTTGAGATCTAATTTTTGAGATATAAGTATTACTACCCCAGGTGTTTTTTTTTCATTTCCATTCGCCTGAAAAATCTTTTTCCATCCCTTCACCATCAGTCTGTGTGCGTCTTTTTTTCTGAGGCGGGTTTCCTGTAGATGGCTGATATATGGGTTATGTTTTCTTATCCACTCAGTTACCCTATGTCTTCTGATTGTGGCATTTAATCCATTTACATTTAAACTTATTATTGATAGGTTCTTGTTTGATGCCATTTTTATTCTTTACCCCTGTGTTCCTTCTTCACTTTCTATTTCTTCTTTTTACAGCAGACCCTTTAGCATTTCTTGCATTGCTGGTTTGGTGGTAATAATCTCCCTTAGTCCTTTTTTGTCTGTGAAGCTTCTGATTTCACCCTCAGTTTTGACTGATAGCCTTGCTGGGTACAGTATTCTTGGGTTCAGACCCTTCCTTTGCATGACTTTGTATATTTCATTCCATTTCCTTCTTGCCTGATGTGTTTCTGTTGAGAAATCAGTCGCTAGTCTAATGGGGGATCCTGTGTAGGTAACTTTCTGTCTCTCTCTGGCCGCTTTTAAGATTCTTACTTTGTTGTTGGTGTTTGCCAATTTAATTATAATGTGCCTTGGCATTGGTCTTTTGGGGTTCATTTTGTTTGGGACTCTGTGAGCTTCTTGGATTTGTGTGAGTTTTTCCTTCCCTATATCAGGGAAGTTTTTTGTCATTATTTCTTCAAACAGGTTTTCTATTCCTTCTTCAGTTTTCTCTCCTTCTGGCATCCCTATTATGCAGATGTTTTGTTTCATGTTGTCCCAAAGTTCCCTTAGGCTCTCCTCCTGTTTTTTTAAAAATTTTTTCTAGGTGCTGCTCTGCATGGATATTATTTCCTACCTTGTCTTCTGGCTCACTGATGTGGTCCTCTGCTTCTTCTAGTCTACTGTTGATCTTTCTATTGAGTTCTTTATAGCAGTGATGTCATTTTTCATTTCTTCTTGGTTCTTCTTCATTTCCTCTTGGTTCTGATACATATTGTTGAATTTGTCTTCCATTCTTTCCGCCACCTTATGACCATTTCTCTGATTTCTTTCTCTGACAGGTTTCTTGCCTCCATTTCGTTTACTTCCTTTTTTGGTGATGCCTCCTTTTCTTTCATAAGCAGGCTATTTCTTTGTCTTCCCATGATCTCTCTCCTCCGAGTGTTTGGTTATGTAGTTCTCTCTCTTCTGCGTTGGTTTAAAAGCACAAAATACAAGACAACAAGGCACAACGTACAAGGCACTGAACACAAATGTATTCACAATACCAATAACCCCAAATAAAGCTGACCACCAGAGAAAAGAGAATTAGGGCATAAGAAAGAAAGTAGACAAAAAAAGGTGTGCAAAAATGAAATTGAGAAAAGGAAAAAATTTTAAGAGAGAAAAGAAAGAGAATAAAAAAGAAGAGGGAAAAATCTATTTATATGGGTAGAAAACTCCAATAAAGCAGCCACTAATCCCAACAAATACAAGGAACAAATACCTAGAGATGAATGCAAACTACAAACAACTAATATCAAACGAGGCGAGGAAAAACATAAGCAAAATACAATTAAAAATAAAACAAAAATAAAAAGTGAAACAATCTCACAAACAAGCATAAAAAAACCATTATAATCAACAATCAAGCAAACAACAACAAAATGACAGAGGGAAAAAAATTTGGATAGTGAAGAAAGAGAAGAGTGAGGTGTGTATGGACTTAGAGCAAGGGATTGGAAATCCTCTCTAATAAAATGGTAATATGCAAATTAACCATCACTCCGCTACATAAGCCACGCCCACCATCCAAGCCACATCAATCAGGGCGAGTATGCAAATTAACCCCAATCCAAGATGGCTACAGCCACAGAGAGCAAGGTTTCCCAGGTAACAGAGTAAGCCAAGCTTTCCATAGCCGTTGCAGGCCTAAGCCTCCACTCAAGCTACAAAGTTTCAATTATAGAAGGTAAACAAATTCAAACAAATGGCGGCAGAATGGAGCTTGAGAGAGCAGGCCAGGGTTGCAGGCGGCAACAGGGGAAGCAAAGCTTTCCGCACACCCTGGCCCGGGCTCACCCGCTTAAGGCTACAAAGTTTCAATTGTAGAAGGTGAATTAACTGCCACAGAAATGGCTGCCGGAGCCCCAGGCTTGGCTCCGCTCCAGGCTACAAAGTTTCAATTGTAGAAGGAAAATAAATTCCAGATACCAGGGCCACCCCTTGGGTTGCCAGGGGGCGTGGCCGGCCTGCAAACCACCACAGGCCCCTCGCTCAGGCCACCCCACACCCCAAGGGAACCCCCACCCTTATCTGTGACACCCTTCAGGGCAAACCAGCTGGCCCCCAACCGTGCACCAGACCTCTATCCTATCTAATAAAAGAATAATATACAGATTGATCATCACTGCAACACACAATATAGCTGCCCCCATGTGGTCAAAGATCCTGCCCCCATGTGGACACAAGATGGCCACCACAAGATGGCCAGCAGGAGAGGGCAGTTGGGAGGCACCCGGCCTGCAAGGGAGGGCAGTTGAGAGGGATCAGGCTTGCAAGGGAGGGCAGTTGGAGGTAATCAACCCTGCAGGAGAGGGAAGTTAGGGGTGACCAGGCTGGCAGAGGAGGGAAGTTGGGGGCAAACAGGCTGGCAGGGGAGCAGTTAAGCATCAACCAGGCTGGCAGCAGAGTGGTTAGGGGGTGATCAGGCTGGCAGGCAGAAGCGGTTAGGGGTAATCAGGAAGGCAGTCAGGCAAGCAGTTGGGAGCCAGCAGTCCTGGATTGTGAGAGGGATGTCCCAGATTGGAGAGGGTACAGGCTGGGCTGAGGGACAACCCCCCGCCGTGCATGAATTTCATGCACTGGGCTTCTAGTTAGATATATAATAGGATGAATTTTTAACAGGGTGTAAAAAGAAGGAATAGGGAAATTCTAAAGCAGGAATAGGGTAAGAGAAACAGGACAACAAAAGGGGAAAAGTGAAGAAGAGAGTGTTGGCATAAAGGTAAAGTTGAGATAAAGTAAATGATGCTAAAGGAAAGATGAAAATAGAATGTAGAACACTAATCCCAAAATAAAATAGAGAGAAAATAAAATGACCCTTTAAAAAAAGTTAAAATATTAGTAATAATAATACTGATTAAAAATAAAAATGTAATAATTAAAAAGGTAAAATCAAATGAGGAAAAAAGAAAAAATAACTTAGTTTCTTTTTTAAAATAAATGTTTATTGTTTAGATTATTACAGGTGTTCCTATTTTTCCCCCATAGCTCCCCTCCACCTGATTCCCCACCTCACCCCATGCCCTTACCCCCCACCACTGTCTTCATCCATAGATGTAAGATTTTTGTCCAATCTCTTCCCGCACCCTTCACACCCGCTTCCCCCTGAGAATTGTCAGTCCACTCCCTTTTGGGGTTCTCTGTGTGTCCTAGACTTGTAAGTCTATTTCTTTCACCAGGTAGGGAAAGTTTACTGTCATTATTTCTTTTAATAGGTTTTCAAAATTTTGCTCTCTCTCTCTTCTCTGGCACCCCAATAATTCGGATGTTGGTACTTTTAAAGTTTTCCCAGAGGCTCCTTACACATCTTCATATTTTTGGATTGTTTTTTCTTTTTGTTTTTCTGGTTGGGTGTTTTTTGTTTCCTCATATTTCAGATCTTTGGTTTGATTCTTGGGGTCCTTTGATATACACTTGAATTTATGTATATAATGCATTCTCATTAAAGTCCTTGAAGGTCTCCCTAAGCTCCTCACAGGTCTCATCAAGTTTCTTGGCGGTTTTTAGAAGATTCTTGAGAAACCTTATAAATGTGGTTTTGAACTCTATGTCCAGTAGTTTGCTTTCCTCCATTTCTTTCATTCGTGACATGTTTCTTTGTCTCCGCATTTTGATGCTTCCCTGTGTTGATGGAGTGGTCCTGAGTGATAGACATTTTGTCTTTTAGTTGTAGTTTTGAAAACGTTGTGCAAGGCAGTGGTTTAGGTGTTTACTTATGCCACCATCTTGGTTTCCCTCAACAATTTAGTTTCTTAAGTAAAAGATGAAAAAAATAAAAATGAGAATGTGCAGTAGTGAAGGTCATTCACTTCCTCTACTGTTCTGTTTGGTATGCCTGTTTCCTAGTCAGGACAGTATTGAAGTTCCCTGTGTTCCACTGCTCCTCAGTGTTGTAAGCCACAGTCCTGATTTTCAAGCAGGCAGTAGTTCTTTGTTTCTTATACTCCTTTATTTGTCTTTACACAAGAGCCAATTTGTGATTCAACCTCTGGGTGGCAGTGTTTCTGGATTGACCTCTGGGTCTATAAGTCCTCTCTAGCTATTGCTTAGATTTTGTTTTCCCTGTAGCACTTAATACTGGTTTGGGGGAATGGGCTGCCCCAGAGCTGGTTCTCTGATCGTTATTCCCCGCTCTGATCCCCAGGTTCCACAAAAATAACGTTCCCCTGTAGTCTCTTAGAGTGTCCCCAATTGTTCTGGGATTAGTAATCAAAAGCAAGGATTTAAAGAGAAAAAAAAAAAGAAAAGAAAAAAGAGCCAGAGTAAGTGCGCAACTTTTACCCTCCAGCCCTGCACGCAAGTCTGTGCAGTCTTTTTTTCCCCCTGGCTCTAAGCAGCTGGCACACTATTAAAATTTTTAGGTTTCCCTTTTTCACCCAGTTCAGCAATGGGTTGCTTTTCAGAGTTCCCTTAATTTAGTAGCCCTTTGTGTCCCCTTCCACATTCATTGATCACGCTAGCCCCAATGGTCGCCAATTTTTTTGTGGGTGTAGACTTCTCCAGATCCTCTAGCTCCCATTGTGCACGTTTCTCTCTCCTGCCTGGATCACAGACCTCACATTTTCCTAGGCAAAATCTGACCTTTCCATGAGAAGGTGCAAAGCTCCTCTGAGTCTGCGTATTCGTGTTGCTTGGGGTCTGGTGTTCCTGGGTTCTCAGCTGTTCCATGGGTGGTGTTGTAGATTCCCAGGATTTTTAGACTTCTGATAACAGCCACTCTTCCCTTCAAGATGGTGTGGTCTCCACGTCAGAGCTGGTTGCTCCGGGAGGGATTTCAGCAGCAGTGGAAGCTGCCAGGTCAGGGGAACCCAGTCTGGCAATCCCCAACAGTCGCTTGGAGTATAGCTGTCCCTCAACTCACAAATAAACACTCCCTGTGCAACCACTCACTCTCCTTTCGTTCTCTCACTCATGCACTATCTTGCAGTCTGCCTTCCTGTCAGCAGTCACCCTAGATCGATCTATTCTTGTTCATAGAATTATGTTGATCATTATATCCCACACATGACTGAGATCATGTGATATTTATCTTTCTCTGACTGACTTATTTCAAATAGCATAATGCTCTCCAGTTGCATCCATGTTGTTGCAAATAGTAAAAGTTCCTTCTTTTTTATAGCAACATTCTATTCCATTGTGTAGATGTAGCACAGTTTTTTAATCCAATCATCTGCTGATGGCCACTTAGGCTGTTTCCAAATCTTAGCTATTGTAAAATATGCTGCTATGAACATAGGGGTGCATATATCCTTTCTGATTGGTGTTTCTGGTTTCTTGGGATATAGTCCTAGGAGTGTGATTACTGGGTCAAATGGAAGTTCCATTTTTAACATTTTGAGGAAACTCCATACTGTCTTCCACAGTGGCTGCACCAGT
Source organism: Cnephaeus nilssonii (assembly GCF_951640355.1). Lineage (NCBI taxonomy): Eukaryota > Metazoa > Chordata > Mammalia > Chiroptera > Vespertilionidae > Cnephaeus > Cnephaeus nilssonii. Next base: position 103,064,657 of record NC_137071.1, read on the forward strand.
CTGCATTTCTACCAGCAATGCAGGAGGGTGCCTTTTCTTCCACATCCTCGCCAGCATTTGTCATTTGTTGATTTGTTTATGATAGCCATTCTGACAGGTGTGAGATGGTATCTCATTGTCATTTTGATTTGCATATCTCTGATGATTAGTTACTTTGAGCATGTTTTCATATGTCTCTCGGCCTTCTGTATGTCCTCTTTCGAAAAGTGTCTATTTATATTCTTTTACCATTTTTGATTGGATCTTTTATCTTCCTTTTGTTAAGTTGTATGAGTTCTCTGTAAATTTTGGAGATTAAGCCCTTATTGGAAATATCATTGGCAAATATGTTCTCCTATGCAGTGGGCTTTCTTGTTGTTTTGTTGATGGTTTCTTTTGCTTTGCAGAATCTTTTTATTTTGATGTAGTCCCATTTGTTTATTTTCTCCTTAGTATCCATTGCCCTAGGAGTGGTGTCTGTAAAGGTATTGCTGCGACATATGTCTGCTACTTTGCAGCCTATGGAGTCTTGTAGGATTTTTATGGTTTCCCATCTTATATTCAAGTCCTTTAGCCATTTTGAGTTTGTTTTTGTGTATGGTGTAAGTGGGTGATCTGGTTTCATTTTTTTGCATGTATCTGTCCAAATTTCCCAGCACCATTTATTAGAGACTGTTTTTACTCCATTGTATGCTCTTGCCTCCTTTGTCAAATATTAATTGAGCATAATTGTTTGGGTTGATTTCTGGGTTCTCTGTTCTGTTCCATTGATCTATATGTCTCTTCTTGTGCCAGTACCAGGCAATTTTGAGAACCGTGGCTTGGTAATATAGCTTGATATCTGGTATTGTGATCCCTCCAACTTTGTTCTTCTTTCTCAGGATTGCTGTGGCTATTCTGGGCCTATTTTTTATTCTAGATGACTTTTTGGAGAGTTTATGCCAGATTTTTGACATATGCCATTGGTATTTTAATGGGGATTGCATTGAATCTGTAGATTTGCTTTGGTTAGTATGGACATTTTAATGATGTTGATTCTACCAATCCATGAACACAGTATGTTCTTCCATTTGTTTATATCTTCCTCTATATCTTTTTTCAATGTCCTGAAATTTTCCAAGTACAAGTCTTTTACGTCCTTAGTCAAGTTTATTCTTAGGTATCTTAGTTTTTTTGGTGCAATGTTAAATGGGATTTTTTTGTTGTTTGTATCTCTTTCTGTGAGTTCATTATTTGTGTATAAAAAGGCCATAGGTTTCTGGGTGTTAATTTTGTATCCTTCTACATTGCCAAATCCATTTATTAGGTGTAGTAGTTTTTTCATGTAGTCTTTGGAGTTTTCTATGTATAGTATCATGTCATCTGCAAAAAGAAAGAGTTTTACTTCTTCTTTTCCAATTTGGATGCCTTTTATTTCTTCTTCTTGTCTGATTGCTATGGCTAGCACTTCCAGTAGTATATTGAACAGGAGTGGTGATAGTGGACATTGCTCTCTTATTTGTTCCTGTTCTTAGGGGAAATGAGTTTAATTTTTGCCTATTGAGTGTGATGTTGGCTGTAGGTTTTTTATACAAGGCTTTTATTATGTTGAGATATCATCCCTTTAGTCCCACTTTGCTGAGAGTTTTTATCAAGAAAGGGTGTTGGATTTTGTCAAATGCTTTTTCTGCATCAATTAATATGACTATGTGGTTTTTATCTCTCAATTTGTTTATGTGATGTATCACTTTTAATCATTTGCGGATATTGTACCATCCTTGCATTCCCAGAATAAATCCTTCTTGGTCGTGGTGTATGATCTTTCTAATGTAATGCTGAATCTGATTTGCTAGAATTTTATTGAGGATTTTAGCATCTATGTTCATCAAGGATATTGGCCTGTAGCTCTCTTTTTTTGTGGTGTGTTTATCTGGTATTGGAATTAGGGTAATGCTGGCTTCATAGAAAGGGCTTAGAAGTGTGTCTTCCTCTTGAATTTTTTTGGAATATTCTGAGGAGGATAGGCTTTAGTTCTTCTTTGAATTCTTCGTAGAAGTCCCCTGTAAAGCCACCCAGACCAAGGCTTTTGTTTGCTGGAAGAGTTTTTATGTCTGCTTCAATTTCTTCAGTAGTTATCAGCCTATTGAGGTTTTTCAATTCTTCTTGACTGAGTTTTGGGAGCTTGTATTTTTCTAAGAATCTGTCCATTTCATCTAGGTTGTCCATTTTGTTGGAATAGAGTTTTCTATAGTATTTTTTTCATGATCGTTTGTATTTCTGTGGGATCGGTTGTTACCTCACCTCTCTCATTTCTGATTTTTTTTATTTGGGTCCTCTCTCTTTGCTTCTTGGTGAGCCTGGCTAGAGATTCATCAATCTTGTTTATCCTTTCAAAGAGGCAGCTCTTGGTTTTGTTGATCTTTTTTTTTTGTCTCTATGTCATTTATCTCCTCTCTGAACTTTATTATTTCTTTCCTTCTGCTTATGCTGAGCTTTTCTTGTTGCTCTCATTCTCACTTTTTGAGCTGTAGGGTTAGATAATTTATTACCTTTTTTTTTCTTTTTTTGAGAGTCCTGTAGAACTATGAACTTCCCTCTCAAGACTGCTTTCACTGTGTCCCATAGATTTTGGATTGTTGTGTTTTCATTGTCATATGCTTCCAGGATGCTTTTTATTTCTTCTTTGATCTCTTTCATAACTCAATCATTGTTTAGTAGCATGCTAATTAACCTCCAGGTGTTTGATTTTTTAAATTGTTTTTATTGTAGCTGATTTCTAATATTATGCAATTGTGATCTGAGAAGATGCTTGGTATGATTTCTATCTTCTTGAATTTGAAGAGACTTTGCCTGTGTCCCAATATGAGTCTATCTTTGAAAAAGACCCATGTGCACTTGAGAAGAATGCACATTCTGTGTCTTTGGGGTGAAATGTTCTGTAGATGTCAATTAATTCCATCTGATCTAGTGAGTCATTTAGGATTGATGTTTCTTTGCTGATTTTTTCTTTAGAGCAGTGGTTCTCAACCTTTTTAATGCCGTGACCCTTTAATACAGTTCCTCATGTTGTTGTGTCCCCCATCCATAAAATTATTTTCGTTGCTACTTCGTAACTGTAATTTTGCTACTGTTAATGAATAGTTATATAAATATATGTGTTTTCTGATTGTCTTAGGCTCTACAGCAGCAGTTCTCAACCTGTGGGTCGCGACCGACAGGTTGAGAACAGCAACCAGGGTCGCCTAAGACCATCGGAAAACACAGATATTTACTTTACGATTCATAACAGTAGCAAAATTAAAGTTATGAAGTAGCAACGAAAATAATTTTATGGTTGGGGGACACCACAACATGAGGAGCTGTATTAAAGGGTCACGGCATTAAAAAGGTTGAGAACCACTGGTTTAGAGGATTTGTCCAATGGTGTTAGTGGGGTATTAAAGTACCCTACTATGACTGTATTGCTGTCAATATCTCCCTTGATATCCTCCAGAAGTTTTTTTTTTAATGCATTTTGGTGCTCCTGTATTGGGAGCATAAATGTGTACCAGAGTTATATCTTCTTGTTGAATTGCTCCCTTTAGTATTATGAAGTGGACTTCCTTCCTTATCTCTTATTATGGCCTTCACTTTGAGGTCTAATTTGTCAGATATAAGTGTTGCTACCCCAGCTTTAATTTTTTTCATTTCCATTAGCCTGAAAAACCTTTTTTCCATACCTTCACCATCAGTCTGTGTGAGTCCTTTGTTCTGAGGTGGGTTTCCTGTAGACAGCGGATATGTGGGTCATGTTTTCTTATCCACTCAGTTACCCTATGTCTTTTGATTGGAGCATTTAATCCATTTACATTCAAAGTTATTATTGATAGGTAAAAATATGGAATGCTTCATGAATTTGCATGTCATCCTTGTGCAAAGGCCATGCTAATCTTCTCTGTATCATTCCAATTTTAGTATATGTGCTGCCAAAGTGAAGCGAGCTCTGCCCATTGATTTATAGAACAAAGTTCAAATTTTTAGTTTGTCATTCAAGCCTGCCATGATCTTGTCCTGTCCATGATCCCTACTCATTACATTGAGAGAACCCAAATAGCTCACGTAGGGAGCTACGCTAGTTTACCAAGCCCAGGAGAACTGAAAGATAACACCAGTAGCACCATCCCCCAAAGAACCAGGGTAGCAAAGCAATCAGATCTACAATTAAAATGTTACAGCAAAACATGGGAAGACAAAAAGGCAATCCCCAAAGAAAAGAAAAAGAGGAATCACCAGAAAGGGAGTTAAATGAAATTGAGTCAAGTAACTGGTCAGAGAAAGAATTCAGAGTAATGGTTATAAGGATGCTCAAATGGCTGCATGACAAATACACACAACTCAATGAAAAATACACATAACTCAATGAGAATTATAAGGAGCTGAATGAGAATGTCACCAACATGGAAAGGAACCAAGAGGTAATGATTAACGACATAGGTACAATAAAGAACACAATGGAAGGCTTACACAGTAGACTAGAAGAGGCTGAGGACTGCATCAGCAAATTAGAGGACAAGCTAGGAAAAAACACACAAACACAGGAACAACTGGAAAGGAAAGGAAAAAGCAAGAGGAGAGCCTAAGGGAGCTTTGGGACAACACAAAACGAAACAACATTTGCATAATAGGGGTACCAGAAGGAGAGGAAGAGAAGCAAGGAATAGACAACCTGTTTGAAGAAATAATGACAGAAAACTTCCCTGATATTGGCAAGAAAAATCTACACAAGTCCAAGAAGCCCATAGAGTCCCAAACAAGATGAACCCCAAAAGACCGACACCAAGACACATCATAATTAAATTGGCAAACACCAACGACAAAGTAAGAATCTTAAAGGCTGCCAGAGAGAGACAGAAAGTTACCTACAAGGGATCTCTTATTAGAATATCAACTGATTTCTCAACAGAAACACACCAGGCCAGAAGGGAATGGAATGAAATATACAAAGAGATGCAAATCAAGGGACTGAATTCAAGAATATTATACCCAGCAAGGATATTATTCAAAATTGAAGGTGGAATCAGGAGCTTTACAGACAAAAAATTACTAAGAGAGTTTATTACCACCAAACCAGCAATGCAAGAAATGCTAAAGGGACTGCTGTAAAAAGAAGAAACAGAAAGGCAAGAAGAAACACAGACATTAAGAAAAAAAAATGATGACAAACAAGTAATTATCAATAATAACATTGAAAGTAAATGGATTAAATGCTCCAATCAAAAGACATAGTGTAGCTGAATGGATAAGAAAACATGACCCACATTTTTGCTGTCTGCAAGAGACCCACCTCAGAACAAAGGATTCACTCAGACTGAGAGGGAAGGGATGGAAAATTATTTTTCAGGCAAATGGAAATGAGAAAAAAGCTGGGGTTGAGATACTTATATCTGACAAAATAGACCTCAAAGTAAGGGCCATAACAAGAGATAAGATAGACCACTACATAATACTAAAAGGAGCAATTCAACAAAAGATATAACTCTGGTAAACATATATTCACCCAATACAGAAGCACGCAAATACATAACACAACTTCTGGAAGATATCAAGGGAGAGATAGATAACAATATAGTCATATTAGGGGACTTTAATACACCACTGACACCACTGTATAAATCCTCTAAACAAAAAATCAGCAAAGAAACAGAAATCCTAAATGCCTCACTAGATCAAATGAAGTTTATAGATATCTTCAGAATATTTCACCCCAAAGCTACCGAATATACATTCTTCTCCAGTGCACACGGGACATTTTCAAAGATAGACCATATATTAGGACCCAGGCAAAGTCTCTCCACATTCAAGAGGATAGAAATCACATCAAGCATCTTCTCAGATCACAAGGGCTTAATATTAGAAATCAACTACAATAAAAAAATGGAAAAAAATCAAACATTTGGAGGCTATTAGCATGCTATTAAACAATTATTGGGTTACCAAGGAGATCAAAGAAGAAATAAAAAGCATTCTGGAAACTAGTGACAATAAAAACACAACAATCAAAAATCTATGGGACACAATGAAAGCAGTCCTGAGAGGGAAGTTCATAGCTCTACAAGCCTACCTCAAAAAACAAGAAAAAATGGTAATAAATTATCTAACCTTGAAACTTAAAGAATTAGGAGAACAACAAGAAAAGCCCACAGTATCCAGAAGAAAGGAAATAATAAAGATCAGAGCAGAAATAAATGACATTGAGACAAAAAAAACAAAAAATATCAATGAAACCAAGAGCTCGTTCTTTGAAAGGATAAACAAGACTGGGGCAGCTCTAGCCAGGCTCACCAAGAAACAAAGAGAGAGGACCCAAACAAACAAAATCAGAAATGAAAGAGGTGAAGTAACAACTGAACCCATTAATATACAAAGGATTGTAAAAATATACTGTGAACAACTCTACTCCAACAAACTGGACAATCTTGATGAAATGGACACATTCCTAGAAAAATACAAGCTTCCAAAACTCAATCAGGAAGAATAAAAAAACCTGAATAGGCTGATAATTACTGATGAAATTCAAACAGTAATCAAAAAGCTTCCAGCAAACAAAATATCTGGACCAGATGGCTTCACAGGGGGGTTTTACTGAACATTCAAAGAACTAAAACCAATCCTTCTCAGACTATTCAAAAAAAAAATCAAAAGGAAGGCACACATGCAATCTCTTTCTATGAAGCCAGCATTACCCTAATCCCCCAAACCAGATAAAGATACCACAAGTAAAGAGAATTACAGGCCAATATCCTTGATGAACAAAGATGCTAAAATTCTCAACAAAATTCTAGCAAACTGGATCTAGCATTACATTAGAATGATCATACACCATGACCAACTGGGATTTATTCCAGGGATGCAAGGCTGGTACAATATCCGAAAATCAATAAATGTGATACATCTCATATATAAATTGAGAGATAAATATCTCATAATCATATCAATTGATGCAGAAAAAGCATTTGCCAAAGCCCAACACCCTTTTCTGATAAAAACACTCAGCAAAGTGGAAATAGAAGGATCATACCTCAAGATCATAAAGCAGTGATGGGCAACCTTTTGAGCTTGGTGTGTCAAACTTCACCAAAAAACTGAGCATAACTCGGGTAGCATGTCACTTTGAGTAAAAAACATTACTTCACAAATGTTTCATCCTCGACATGCAGCCGCCTCAGCAGCCGCGTGTCATCAGAAATGGCTACGTGTGTCAGTGCTGACACGCATGTCATAGGTTCGCCATCACTGTCATAAAGGCTTATATGACAAACCTACAGCCAATATCATACTCAATGGGCAAAAATTAAAACCAATTCCCTTAAGAACAGGAATAAGACAGGGATGTCCGCTTTGACCACTCCTGTTCAACATAGTACTGGAAGTACTAGCCATAGCGATCAGACAAGAAGAAGAAATAAAAGACATCCAAATTGGAAAAGCAAAAGTAAAATTGTCATTATTCGCTGATGACATGATACAGTACATAGAAAACCCTAAAGACTCCATCAAAAAATTATTAGACTTAATAAATGAATTTGGCAATGTAGCAGGATACAAAATTAATGCCAAGAAATCTATGGCATTTTTATACACCAATAGTGAACTGACAGAAAGAGAGATTAAAAAACAATCCCATTTACCATTGCACACACACAAAAAATAAGATACCTAGGAATAAACTTAACTAAGGGGGTAAAAGACCTGTACTCAGAAAACTATAGGACATTGAATGAAGAGATAGAGGAAGACATAAACAGATGGAAGAATATATCATGTTCATGGACTGGTAGAAAAAAACCTCATTAAAATGTCCATACTACCCAAAGCAATCTATATATTCAATGCACTCCCCCTTAAAATACTAACAGCATATTTCACATATCTAAAAAGAACTCCCCAAAAATTCATCTGGAATAATAATAATAAAAACCCGAATAGCTACAGAGATCTTGAGAAAGTAGAACAAAGCAGGAGGGATCTCAATAGCAGTTATCAAGATGTATTACAAAGCCATTGTTCTCAAAGCTGCCTGGTACTGGCACAAGAACAGACATATAGACAAGTGGAACAGAACAGAGAACCCAGAAATCGACCCAAACCACTATGCTCAATTAATATTTGACAAAGGAGGTATGAAAATACAATAGAGTCAAGACAGTCTCTTCAATAAATTGTGTTGGGGAAATTGTACAGATACATGCAAAAAAATGAAACTAGACCACCAACTTACACCATACACAAAAATTAACTCAAAATGGATAAAGGACTTAAATGTAAGATGGAAAACCATAAAAATATTAGAGGAATCCACAGGCAGCAAAATCTCAGACATATGCTGAAACAATATCTTCACCGACACAGCTCCTAGGGCAATGGAAACTTAAGAGAAAATAAACAAATGAGACTACATAAAAATAAAAAGCTTCTGCACAGCAAAAGAAACCATCAACAAAACAACAAGAAAATTCACTGCATGGGAAAACATATTTGTCAACAATATCTCTGATAAGGGTTTAATCTCCAACATTTACAGGGAACTCATACAACTTAAAAAGAAGACAAACAGCCCAATAAAAAAAAATTGGCAATGGACCTAAAGAGATACTTTTTGAAATAAGACAGAAGGAAGGCCAAGAGACATATGAAAACATGCTCAAAGTCACTAATCATCCAAGAGATGCAAATCAAAACGACAATGAGGCATCATCTCACACCTGTCAGAATGGCTATCATCAACAAATCAACAAATGACAAATGCTGGTGAGGATGCCGAGAAAAAGGAACCCTTGTGCACTGCTGGTGGGAATATAGCCTGGTGCAGCCACTGTGGAGAACAGTATGGATTTTCTATAAAAAACTAAAAATGGAACTTCCATTTTACCCAGTGATCCCACTTCTAGGAATATATCCCAAGAAACAGGAAACACCAATCAGAAAGGATGTATGCACCCCTATGTTCATAGCAGCACAATTTACAATAGCTAAGATTTGGAATCAGCCTATGTGCCCATCAGCAGATGAGTAGTGGATTAAAAATCTTTGGCATATCTACACAATGGAATACTATGCTGCTGTAAAAAGGAATGAACTCCTACAATTTGCAACAGCATGGATGGAACTGGAGAACATTATGCTATTCAAAATAAGCCAGTCGGAGAAAGATAAATATCACATGATCTCACTCATATGTGGGATATAATGATCAACATAATTTGAGGAACAAGAATAGATCCAGAGACAAATGATCTGGGAGGTGGGAGTTAGAGAGCAACCAAAGTACTTGTATGCAAGCATACTAGCATAACCAATGGACACAGACACTGGGACGGTGGGGGCTTGCCCATGTTGGGAATGGCTGGGGGGGTGGGGTCAATTGGTGAAAAAGGAGACATATGTAAAACTTTAGACAATAAAAATATAAATAAAACAAACAAACAAAATGCAAATGAATAAATGCTAGGTAACTAAAGTAGTGTCTTAAATCAGTACTGTGTGGCAGGTACTATGCTAGGCTCTTGGAATACACATATGAGCATGACAGACCCAAAGCCAACTTTAGAGTTTAGAGTATCAGCCCAACACAATGTATTTTCTAGGTCCGGCACACCTTGCTCAAATAGCAAAGTTTCCACCTCAATCAAGTCATACATTCCTCTTACCTTTGGGGTGCCCTAAAGTCTCTCAACTTTTCATTTGCTTGGGTTAGGGGCTTCTATGTTCCATGTTTAATTTCCCTTCCTCACATAATCACCTGAAAGCTCTCATCTCCATAACACTTCCTCTTCTTTTAAACATTTTCATGACTCAGCAGCATGACTCCTGAGTACTTACATTCCCATTCCTCTGCTTTTCATCAGTTAGCTGAGAAGTGACGTCACTGTGATTACCCCAGGGAAAGACTGTTTGCCCCAAATATATCTCAAGAAGTAATATGTATAGTACACAACTTCATGTACATACTTGAACCCTAGGTTTTTCATCTATGTTTAATCAGTGGCATCTGAGAATGTGCTTTGTTACAAATAGTTGGCAAATTAAAGTTAGCTGTTTAAACAATGATAACTACACGACAGTGACTTCACAATGTTACTTTCAGCCTTCTTCACATTTAGGGAGCCTACAGATCCAGATGTTCAGCAATGCAGCCTTTTTTTTTGGTAATATCTAAAATTAACAATTGCTAACATTTATTGAGTGCTTATTATTTGCCAGGCATTCTGTTAAGCTCTTTCCAAAGGCCAAACTATTTTTAATATCATACAGGAGTGATAGTCACAGGCCAATGATATTATTTTTCTACAACCCATACAAGTTCTGATGTTCTTGGACTGTAATGCTACTGACTATGCCCATAAAACAAAAGCTATTAACCCCCCTTATTTAAGACATGTTTCTGATTCTTTGATACAGTAAACATTTAGTAGGCAAGTTTGAGGTGCCTGCCTAACCACACATTCCTTCTCTGAGAACTGCTTCTCACCTATAGTCTCTGCTGAAGAGATGAGCCTAAGCTGCCCAAGTGAACCCGTCCATCTTGCCCCCAACTGACAGAACCTACCTAATTCAAAATGGACCAATCCAATTCTCTTCCTGGGAATACAGAATTTAGGCCCCAGAAAACTGAGCTCTTTAGTCATTTGACGATGACCATGATGTTCTATGTGCAAGCAGTTAAGTGAAATAAGAAAATAGGTCTGCAGTGAGAGAAGAGTAGTTCAGAGATGCCATGGGAGAGAAACTGTGTGACTCCATGTAGTGTCCATTTCTATTGTTTTTCAGGCTCCTATGAGGACTGGCTTACTTTGTATACTGATTTGGGTTCTGTGATAATCCACTGTGTCATTTATTTTCAATAAACTCTCTCTTTTTTAGCTAGGTTTGATGAGTGTCTGTTCCTTGCAACTAGTGATTCATCCTATCTAATAAAAGAGTAATATGCAAATTGACCATCAATCCAAGACACAAGATGGCCACCTCCATGTAGTCAAAGATGGCTGCCCCAATGTGGTCACAAGATGGCCTGCAGGGGATGGCAGTTGGGGGCAGTTAGGGGTGACCAGGCCAGCAGAGGAGGGCAGTTGGGGGTGACCAGGCCGGCAGATGAGGGCAGTTGGGGGGACCAGGCCAGCAGGGGAGGGCAGTTGGGGGAGACCCATGCCTGCAGGTGAGGGCAGTTAGGGGTGACCATGCCAGCAGGGGAGGGCAGTTAGGGACAATCGGGCCGGCTGGGGAGCAGTTAGGCATTGATCAGGCTAGCAGGGGAGTGGTTAGGGGGTGATCAGGCTGGCAGGCAGAAGTGGTTAGGGACAATCAGGCAGAGGCCTGCAAGCGGTTGGGAGCCAGCAGTCCTGGATTGTAAGAGGGATGTCCGACTGCCTGTTTAGGCCTGATCCTACTGGGCCTAACCAGCAGTAGGACATCCCTCAAGGGGTCCCAGATTGGAGAGGGTGCAAGCTGGGCTGAGGAATACCCCCCCCCCCGGTGCATGAATTTGATGCACTGGGCCTCTAGTGACTAAAATAAAACCTTTATTGAGAGGCTATTAGACAATAAACACCTTACCAATGCTAGAGTATCCTAGTCCATTGTGATTGACTATCTGAAACTTTATGATTCTTATGGCTGGCATTCCCCTAGTAATTATCTGGATTATAGAAATACTGAAAGCAATAAGACAATTTAGGAGGCCAATGTAATAGTCTAAGAATATATGAAAGTTGGGTGGATATGAGAGATATTTGAGATATTTTAAGATATGTTCCCAAATTATCTGATACTTCTCTTTTTTTAAAAAAAAAAACTTTATTATTGAGAGTATTACAGATGTCCCCCTACTTCCCCCCCTTGCCTCCCTCCACCCAGTTCCCACCCCAGGCCGTCACCACCCTATTGTTTGTGTCCACAATGCATATATGCATATGTTCTTTGGTTAATCTCCCCCCACACACACACCCTGTTTTCCTCTGAGATTCCTTATTCTGTTCCATGTTTCCATGCCTCCGGTTCTATTTTATTCCTCAGATTATTTTGTTCATTAGATTCCTTATTTGTTTATTTTTATTTTGAGATTCAATTGTTGATAGATATGTATTTATTGCCATTTTATGTTCATATTTTTTAAATTTCTTTTTTTATTGTTTAAAATATTACATGTCTCCTCCCCCCACCATCAACCCCTCCTTGGCCATTTCCACTCCCCAGGACAAGCCCCCACCACCCCAGTGTCCATGTCCACTGGTTACGCTAATATGCATGCATATAAGTCCTTTGGTTGATATCTTACATCACCTCCCCCCTCTCCGCTGCCCTCCCCTGCCTTCCCTCTGAGGTTTGACAGTCTGTTCAGTGCTTCTCTGTCTCTGGATCCATTTTTGTTTATGTTCATATTTTTATTTCTTCTTCTTCTCCTCCTTCTCCTCCTCCTCCTCGTTCTTCTTCTTCTCTTCTTTTCTCCTCCTCCTCCTCCTCCTCCTCCTCCTCCTCCTCCTCCTCCTCCTTCTCCTTCTCATGCTTCTTCAAGAATACCCTTCCACATTTAATGTAATAATTGTTTGGTCATGATGAACTCCTTTAGCTTTTTCTTGTCTGTGAAGCTATCTGACCTTTAATCCTAAATGATAGCTTTTATGGGTAGAATAATCTTGGCTCTAGGTCCTTGCTTTTCATTACTTTGAATATTTCTTGCCACTCCTTTCTGGCCTGTAAAGTTTCTGTTGAAAAGTCAGTTGACAGGCATATGGGCACTCCCTTGTAGGTAACTAACTGATTTTTACTTGCTGCTTTTATGATTCTCTCTTTGTCTTTAACCTTTGGCATTTAAATTATGATGTGTCTTGGTGTGGGCCTCTTTGGGTTCATCTTGTTTGGGACTCTCTGTGCTTCCTAGACATATAAATCAATTTCTTTCATCAGGTAGGGGGAGTTTTCTGTCATTATTTTTTCAACTAGGTTTTCAATATCTTTCTCTCTCTCTTCTCCTTCTGGTACCCCCATGATGTGAATGTTGGTATGCTTGAAGTTGTCTGAAAGGCTCTTTACACTATATTCATATTTTTGGATTCTTTTTTCTTTTGCTTTTCTGATTTGGTGTTTCTTGCTTCCTCAGATTACAAATTGCTGATTTGATTCTTGGCATCCTCTACTATTGAATCACTGTAAATTATTCTTCATTTCAGTTAGTGTATGATTAATTTATGACTGGTCCTTTCTCATGTATTTGATGTTCTCACTAAGATCCTTGAAATTCTCACTAAGACCCTTAAAGGTCGTATTAGGATCCTTGAGCATCCTTATAACCATTGTTTTGAACTCTGTATCTAGTAGTTTGCTTGTTTCCATTTTATTTAGTTATTTTTATGGAGATTTTTTATGTTTTTCATTTGTGACACATTTCTTTGTCTCCACATTTTGGCTGCTTCCCTGTATTTGTTTCTATGTATTAGGTCTGCTGGAATTGATAGAGTGGCTTTGTGTAGTAGGTGTCTGGTATTATTCTTTTTAAGAGATTAATTGTATTCTCTTTGAGTGTGGGCTGTATTCAGTAACTTGTCTCTATTGAATAGAATATGGTGGGAGTGAGAGTCTGTAACTTCTGAAACTAGGTCATAAAAGGTCGTCTCCTTGTTCTTTCTGAGATCAGTCACTCTGAGGAAACATAGCTGTCATGTTGTGAGGTACTCAAGCAGCTCAATGGAGAGGCCCATATGTTAAGGAATTAATACCTTTTGCCAATAGCCGACAATGGAACTGCGGCCTCCTGCCAATGGTTACATAAATGAGCAAATTTGAATGTTGATCTTGTAGCTCCAATAAAGCCTTCAGATGACTACATACTCAGCTGACACTTGGACTGCAATCTCATGAGAGACTGCCAGAACCACCCAGCTAAGCTACTCCTGGCTTATTCACCTTCAGAAACTGAGTGAGATAATAAATGTTTATCATATTAAGATGCTAAGTTTCAGGATGGTTTATTACACAGCAATAGATAAATATGAGAGTTTGATGTATATGGTGAAGGAAAAAAATAAGGCAAGGATGGCTCAAAAATTTCTGGCTTAAGCCACTGGGTAGTGTGATTTACTGAGAAGGGAAGAGAGGTTGGAGGGCAATTTTGAGGGATAGTGGCCAGAGAGTAAGATCAAAAGTTCATTTTGCACAGGTTTTTAGACTGAATGGTATCCCTCCTTAACATTTATATGTTGAAGTCTTAACCCCCATGTGGCTGTATTGTGAGATAATGCCTTTGGGTGAGTAATTAGGTTAAGTAAGGTCATATGAGTAGGGCCCTATTCCAATAGGACTGCTGTCCTTACAAAAAGAAGAAGAGATACCAGATCTCTCTCTCTCTCTCTCTCTCTCTCTCTCTCTCTCTCTCTGTCTCTCTCTCTCTCCAATCATGCAGAGAAGAGGCCATATAAGGACACAGCTAGGAGGTAGTAGTCTTCAACCCAAGGAGAGAGCTTTCATAAGACAACAACCCTGCTGGCACCTTAATTTTGCACTTCCAGTCTCCAGAACTGTGAGAAAATAAGTTTCTGTTACTTAAGCCACTCACTCTGAAATAGTCTGTTATGGTTGCCTGAGCTGACTAATACAGACAGGTTTAGTTTGGGAAATCAGAACATTTATGGTATGAATATGCAGTGGTCAGGGGAAAATATACCTGGAACTCAGAAGAGACATGTAACTGCGGGAGTGATCTGATCATTAGCATTTGGAGGTAGATGATATAGATCATCCAGAGAGAAAAAGAACATGGAGAAGAAAAAGAATGAAAGTGGGGAGTGGGGATAGCACTAGTAATTGAATGATTCAATGATGAAGATAGAGTGAAGACTTTGAAGAAGCTGTTAGAAAGATAAAAGTCAACTGTAGCAGAAGTGAAGGAAGATTTTTAAGCCAGAGAAGTTGATAAGTGCCAAATACCCAGAAAATTTATGTGAGAAGAGGATATAGACAGGCTGCTAAGCTTTCTAATTAAGAGTTCCTTGCTAATGTTTGCAAGAGGGATTTACTTGGCTTCTGAAAAGCCAACTTACAGCTGATTGTGGTAGCCACTGTGCTGTAACACTTATATCTAGTTTTTTTCCAATTTAAATTCTTTATTGTTGAAAGTATTACATATGTCTTCTTTTTCCCCCATTGACCTCTTCCCACCCACTCCTGCCCCCAGCACAGGCTCTCACCCCCCTACTGTCTGTGTACATGGGTTATGCTTATATGTATGCATACAAGTCCTTTGACTAATCTGTTATGCCCCCACTCCCACTCTCCCTTGCCTTACCTCTGAGGTTTGATGGTCCTTTCAATGCTTCTATGTCTCTGGATCTATTTTTGTTCATCAGTTTATGTTGCTCATTATATTCCACAAATGAGTGAGATCATGTAATATTTCTCTTTCTCCAACTGGCTTATTTCACTTAGCAAAATGTTCTCCAGGTGGATCCATGACGTTACAAATGGTAAGAGTTCTTTCTTTTTTACAGCAGCGTAGTATTCCATTGTGTAGATGTACCACTGTTTTTTCAATCCACTCATCTGCTGATGGGCACTTCAGCTATTTCAAAATCTTAGCTATTGAAAATTGTGTTGCTATGAACATAGGGGTGCATATATTCTTTATGATTGCTGTTTCTGATTTCTTGGGATATATTCCTAAAAGTGGTATTACTGGGTCAAATGGGAGCTCCATTTTTTATTTTTTGAGGAAACTCCATACTGTTTTTCCAAAGTGGCATTCTCACCAGGAGTGCACAAGAGTTCCTTTTTCTCAACATCCTCGCCAGCACTTGATATTTGTTGATTTGTTGATGATAGCCATTCTGACAGGTGTGAGATAGTACCTCATTGTTGTATTGATTTGCATCCCTTGGATGATTAGTGACTTTGAACATGTTTTCATATGTCTCTTGGCCTTCTGTATGCCCACTTTCAAGTAATGTCTATTTAGGCCCTTTGCCAACTTTTTGATTGGATTGTTTTCTTCATTTTGTTAAGTTGTATGAGTTCCCCATAAATTTTGGAGATTAAACCCTTTTTGGATGTAACTTTGGCAAATATGTTCTCCCATGCAGTGGGCTCTCTTGTTGTGTTGTTGATGGTTTCTTTTGCTGTGCAGAAGCTTTTAATTTTGATGTATTGTATTTGTTTATTTCCTCCTTAGCTTCCATTGTCCTAGGAGCTGTATCAGTAAAGATATTGCTAAGACATATGTCTGATACCGTGCTGCCTATGGATTCTTCTAATATTTTTATGGTTTCCCATCTTATGTGTAAGTATTTTACCCATTTTTAATTTATTTTTGTGTATGGTGTATATTGGTGGTCTAGTTTCGTTTTTTGCATGTATCTGTTCAATTTTCTCAATACCCTTTATTGAAGAGACTGTCTTGACTCCATCATATGCTCTTGCCTCCTTTGTCAAATATTAATTGAGCATAATGGCTTGGGTCAATTTCTAGGTTCTCTATTATACTCCATTGGTCTATATGTCTGTTCTTGTGCCAGTACCATGCAGTTTTGATAAAAGTGGCTTTATAATATAATTTGATATCTGGTATTGTGATCCCTCCAACTTTGCTCTTCTTTCTCACGATTGCTGCAGCTATTCAGGGTCTTTTTTATTCCATATAAATTTTTGGAGAGTTTTTCTAGGTCTGTGAAATATGCTATTGGTATTTTAATGGGGATTTCATTGAATCTATAAATTGCTTTGGGTAGTATGGACATTTTAATGATGTTGATTCTACCAATCCATGAACACAGTATATTCTTCCATTTGTTTATGTCTTCCTCTATCTCTTTTTTCAATGTCCTGTAGTTTTCTGAGTACAGGTATTTTACCTCCTTGGTTAAGTTTATTCCTAGGTATCTTACTCATATCTACTTTCAAAGAAAAATGTGTTGCTTGCCAGCTGGGGATACTATCTGTGCATGGTCTTTAGCAGTCAACTCCTTCAGAGATTAACTAAGCTTCAGAGAGTCACTTTACCAACTCCATGCTTTTTTTTTCCAATTTGACACATGGACTGAATGATCTGTGTGGAAGCAAAGAAGTACTGCTATCTCAGCCTAATTCAGGGTAACTCTGAAGGGTCATTACCTTCTGGAGAACGCTGTATCACCTCATCTTCCTCTGCCTAACCTTGCTTCTTCTCCCTACCTTTCACAGATGTTGATCCCAATGTAACTCAATCATAAATATCCTGCATTCTAACTCTGTCTCAGATTCTGCTCTCTAGAGAACCCAACCTGAGACATCAGTTGAAGGAAAGAAGTAGTGGCTTCAAGTACTGCTCTCCCAAGGCCTCAAAGAGCCAAAGAAAAATGGGCCATAACCTCAGGGCAAGTATTTTGTCCTCTAAGTCTCCTATACCAGGCAGAAAGTTAGATACAAAATAGGTGCTTTTGCCTTATCTGTAGAACTCCAGGAGGAAGACAATGTTGTCAGTTAAATGACTAAGTCTTCAGATTTTCCCTTTCAAAAATTTAAAAGAAAATATAGGAACAGAAAAATCAGATTGATTTGCATTGCTTTCTCTCTGTCCCCTGCCTCTCTCTCTCTCTCTCTCTCTCTCTCTCTCTCTCTCTCTCTCACACACACACACACACACACACACACACACACACACACCTACCCCTTTCATTTCTCCTAGAAATAACTGATTACCTTTTAGTTCTTCCCTGGTCAAGGTCAGACAGGAAAAGTCATTATACTTTCTGTCTATTTCCTCTATCCAAGAAGGTTCTAGGGAAAGGAAGCAAAACAAGGGGACATGAATGGCTGGAAGCACTTTTGATTGCTAATAAGAGAAATGGCCCTGTGAGCTGGGGTCAAGCCAACTGCTAAGCTTCAGACTTAAACAATTTTAAACCTATTGCTTAAATGACAGGAACTAAGTGAATAGGAACAAACATACGGCTAAGTTGAAATGTCTAGGAGAATCATAGGGCAGGTCCAGAAGGAAGTTATACTTCCTTCCATTCTCAGTAGTCCTCTAACATGACAGACTCCACCCAACCAAGCCTCCTCTCTAGAGAAAAGCAAGCAGTAAAGAATACTTAATGAGGTGTGTTGTGATCACCAAAGAGGGAACTTCCCCACCAAGGCCCTGACTTCTTTTTTCATGCAGTGATCTGATTGGAGGTCCATGGAAGCTGTATGCTTGTGTGCAAGAGATATGCAAGGAGACATATGGAGACTATGGGTGTCATGATTACCCAGCACCAAGCTGAAAAAATGCAGATGCTGTGGTATTGTCGGAAGTGTAGGTGCTGACTTCATTCTGCCTCAGCCCAAAGTAAAAGGCTCTGGGAAAACACAGAATTAAAGGGATGCATGCAGGAAAGCAAATAAGAAGTATCTTTCAGGACATTTACATTACCCAGGTGAAATCGTTAATCTCTGGAAGCTTATTAAATTAATGATAACAGGAAAAACACTGAGATATGAAAGGCTGTAAAACAAGTGTGCATTTTCTTTAAAACAATTTCCCAGAAAATGTTAGGAAAAAGGGGGGCATACTTCAAACACTGTCCCAGTGTAAGATGTTCTCCAAAATGTCTCTGATGGTGTTTTGTATTTGAGGTTAGGAGGGTGCTATTTTAGAAAATACAGATGCGCAATGGGCATAAAAAGAGATGGGAAAGAAATCACAAAAGCTATAGAAAAAGGAATTTCAACAATGATAGGAATCTAAATAGAATTAACATACATTATCAGTACAACTGAAAAATAATGCTCAATTTCCCAACAATTACTTTGAAATAAAAAAAGCTACACACTATTTTAAAAATATGTTTTTATTGACTTAATAGAGAGGAAGGGAGAGGGAGTGATAGAAACATCAATGAGAAGGAAAGATGGCGGCGGAATAGATGGACGTGTCCTGAGCCTTGTCCCGGAGTGGGTAGAGTGAGCAGCTGAAATGAGTGGAATTCAGCCCGAATTTGGCGAAGAGACACAGCTGGTGAGATAGTTTACACCCGGGAAGGGCAAAGGTCCCTGGATAAAGGTAATATCAAGGATCTAGGCAGGAGAATCTGCCGAGCCTTTGTTGCCAGAGGGTCGGGGAATCTACAGGGTGCTGGGCCGCATCGCTGAGGACAGGCAAAGCATCTGTCTGTGAAAAAAAAAAAAGTGGACCACAGGACTGCATGAGGTAGGGGATTTTGGACCTTGGTGTCTGGATTTTGGATCTGAGCTGAGGCAACTCTGAAAGGCTGGCCGGACCGCGCAGTGCTGGCAAGAGAGGAGCTCGCGGGGACGCGGTCCCTCCTGGTGCTGGGGCCTGTGCCTTTCCCCACTGAACCTGTTTCGTGGGACCTTTCAGATACAGACACTTACCTGTGGCTGAGGTGCAGGAGAAGGTGTGGGCTTGTAAAATCTGGGGAGAGTAGGTGGTGGTCCAGAGGAGGTGGTGTCGGGTCTAGTGCTGAGTCATATCTAAACCCTGGTCGCCATTTTCTCCTGAAAGATAGCCCCTCCCTCCAGTCTCCAGGCAACAAATATAGCCACACCCAGATCACACCTTGAGTAATACAAGGAATCTGAATACTCCCTGAGGACATAGGATGGGCCTAAAGAGTAAACTTTAGCCCCAGCAACCAGAAACTGACAAACAGTACACTACAGATGAATGGAATCATAAGCCAGCCAAAGGAAGACACTCCACTTTTTTTAACTTTTATTTTTATTATCCCTTTTTTCTTTCTTTTTTTAAATCTTTATTTCTTATTTTCCTCTTTGTTTTCCTGTTTTGGTTTGTTGCTTTTTTATTTTATTTCTGTTCGCATTATTTTTCATCACTATTTTTTATTTGCTATTTTTAATTTTTTATAACATTTTTGAAATCATTTTTTTGTAAATTTATTATTTTTTCTTCTTATTCTCTTTCATCTCATCCACTTATTCCCTTTCTACTTCCTCAATATTAAATTGAGGTCCTCCCCATATTCATCCAATTCTTAAACTTATTTTCACTATATAAGATCAACCTCTACAGATTCTTCACCAATCTTCTTATTCCTTTGACTTTTATCCCATAAAGTTTTATCTCTCTTCTGTAGCATTTGTGCTCTCTTTCCTCTGCCCTATCTCTCTTTTCTCAGGTGGTCACTTATTTTGGGGTTATTGGTGTCATGAGTACATTTGTGCTTAGTTCCCTCAGTGTTGTGTCTTGTTGAGGTGAATTTTATCCGGTCAGGCCAAGGGGCTTGAGAGAAAACCACATAACTAGACACCTGGAGAGGAAACTCCATCCACGAAAGGGTCAACAACACCCCAGACCCAATTACAGAGGCAGGAAGAATTCAGCAGTGATGGAAAGAGCATGAGTGAGTGAGGGAGTAAAAGAGGAGCATGTGGTCAGGTGGTGTGTGTGTGTGTGTGTGTGTGTGTGTGTGTGTGTGTGTGTGTCACAGTTAGATCCCACAGGACCTTCAGGGGAAGGCTAATCAGGCTCGCCTAACTAGGCAGCTTCTGCTACCATTACAAAGAGTACCGGAAAGCCAGCTTATCCTTAGGGGACTAGACTTTTTGAAGCGGAGAGCTGCTGTAACTGGGTTCCCAGCCTCAACTCCACCCAGAGTGCCCTCTGATAACACCTGGGACTTTACAGCCACCCCTGCCAGGGACACGCTACCTAGGCTGTGATCTCATGGTCAACAAGGCTCCAGCTGCCCAGGGTGCAGGTTCCTGTAAGTTCAGAAGCAGGTTCCCCTCTAACTGGCCCAATGCTTTAGCCCAGGGCACTGAAACCATGTGAACAGCAGACATGTGAGCAGCTTGCTCCTGTCCAAGGAGCAGCAGACCTGCAAGCAACCCGCCACAGGCCTAAGAGCAGCAGTTTCACGTGGCCTGCCCCTGTCCAAGGAGCAGCAGCTGTGGGAGCAGCCAGTTCCACAGCAACCTCATAATCAGCCCACCCCCATCCAAGGAACAGAAGCTATATGAGCAGCCTCCCCCACCAGCTAGAGGAGGCACCACTGCTGCGAACAGCACCCATCAGAGGAACCGCTGCCAACGGAGAAGCAGCTGCTACCATAACCACCCAAGGAGCAACTGCAGCCAGAGAAGATACATCCACCCAAGGAGTATCCCCTGCATAGCTCGACATCTAGATCAGTTGGTGAGACCAAAATTGGGTAGACAAAGATACCCCCAAAGGAAAGAAAAGGAAGAAACACCAGAAAAGCAGCTAAGTGAAACAGAGGCATGCAATATGTCAGAAAAAGAATTCAGAATAAGGGTCATAGAGTTCATGAATCAGATGGAAGGAAAAATTAACACCTTATGAAGAGTCAAGAAGAAATGGATGAAAAAAATCAACAACTTATGTAAGAATCAAGAAGAAATGAAGAGTGATATAGCTGCAATAAAAAACACCATGGAAAGTTTCAACAGTAGACTAGGAGAAGCAGATGA
The DNA here is from genome assembly GCF_951640355.1 of Cnephaeus nilssonii. NCBI lineage: Eukaryota > Metazoa > Chordata > Mammalia > Chiroptera > Vespertilionidae > Cnephaeus > Cnephaeus nilssonii. The sequence continues at coordinate 103,086,068 of NC_137071.1, forward strand.
CCGAATTAGTGAACTAGAAGACAGGGAAGCAAAACACAGAAAACTGAATTGCAATTGGAGAAAAAATTAAAAGACAGGAGGAGAGCCTAAGGTAACTATGGGACAACATGAAACACAGCAACATACAAATAATAGGGGTGCAAGAACAACAGGAAGAAGAACAAGGGTTAGAAGAACTATTTGAAGAAATAATGTCAGAAAACTTCCCTGATGTGGCAAAGAAAAAAGTCACACAAGCTCATAGAGTCCCAAACAGGATGAACCCAGAAAGAACCACACCAAGACGCATCATAATTATAATGGCAAATATTCAGGACAAAGAGAGAATCTGAAAGGCTGCAATAGAGAGAGAGAAAGTTACATACAAGGGAACTCCCATTAGATGATCAAATGATTTCTCAACAGAAACACATCAGGCCAGAAAAGAATGGAAGGAAATTTACAAAGTGATGCAAAGCAAGGGACAGAATCCAAGAATACTCTATCCAGCAAAGTTATCAATCACTATTGAAGGGAAAATAATGAGCTTCACAGACAAAAAAATGCTAAGGGAGTTTTCACTACCAAGCCAGCAAGGCAAGAAATGCTAAAAGGGTCTGGAGTAAAAAGAAGAAATAAAAAGGTAAGAAGGAACACAGCCTCAAAAAAAATGGCTACAAACAAAAACCTTTCAATAATAACTTTAAATGAAAACGGAATAATGCTCCAATCAAAAGACATTGAGTGGCTGAATGGGTAAAAAAACATGACCCATATATATGCTGTCTACAAGAGATCCACCTCAGAAAAAAGGACTCATACAGATTGAAAGTGAGGGGATGGAAAAACATCTTTCAGGCAAATAGAAATGAAAAAAAAAGCTCAGGTAGCAGTACTTATATCTGACAAAATAGACCTCAAAGTAAAGGCCATAACAAGAGATAAGGAAGGCCACTTCATAATAAAGGGATTGATATAACAAAAGCATATAACCATGATAAACTTATATGCACCCAAAGCAGGAGCACCCAAAAACATAAAAGAAAAACTCCTGGAAGATATCAAGGGAGAGATAAACAACAATACAATCATAGTAGGAAAGATTAATACACCACTGACATCACTGGAAAATCCTCTAGACAAAAAAATCAGCAAACAAACAGGAATTCTAAATGACTCACTAGATCAGATGGACCTAATTGACATCTTCAGAGCATTTCACCCCAAAGCCACGGAATATACATTCTTCTCAAGTGCACATGGGGCATTTTCAAAAATAGATCACATATTGGGTCACAAACAAAGTCTCCCCAAATTCAAAAAGAATGAAATCATATCAAGCATTTTCTCAGACCACAATGGCATCACATTAGAAATAAACTACAATAACAACATTCCAAGAAATTCAAACACTTGGAAGCTGAATAGCATGCTATTAAACAATGATTGGGTTAGCAATGAGATCAAAGAAGAAATTAAAAACATCCTGGAGACTAATGACAAAAAAACAACAGTGCAAATACTATGAGAAACAATGAAAGCAGTCCTGAGAGGGAAATTTATAGCTCTACAGGCCTACATCAAAAACAAGAAAAAATGGTAATAAATCATCTAACTCAACAACTCAAATAATTAGAAAGAGAGCAACAAGAATAGCCCACAGTGAGCAGAAGGAAGGAAATAATAAAGATCAGAGATGAAATGAATGACATAGAGACCCCCCCCCAAAAAAAATAAAACAATACAAAAGATCAATAAAACAAAGAGCTGGTTCTTTGAAAGGATAAACAGGATTGATGAACCTCTAGCAAGTCTCACCAAAAAAGCAAAGAGGACCCAAATACACAAAATCAGAAATGAAAGAGGAGAAATAACAACAGATCCCACAGAAATATAAACGATTATTAAAAAATACTATGAGCAACTCCATTTTAACAAACCAGACAACTTGGAGAAAATGGACACAACCCTAGAAAAATACAACCTTCCAAAACTTACACAGGAAGATACTAAAAATCTCAATAGGCTGACAACTATGGAAGAAATTGAAGCAGTCATCAAAAAGCTGCCAACAAACAAAAGCTCGGGGTCAGATGGCTTCACAGGGGAGTTTTACCAAACATTCAAGGAAGAACTAAAACCTATCCTTCTCAGAATATTCCAGAAAATTCAAGAGGAAGGAACACTTCCAAGCTCATTCTATGAAGCAAGCATCACCCTAATACCAAAACCAGATAAAGATAACACAATGAAAGAAAATTACAGGCCAATGTCCCTCATGAACATAGATGCCAAAATCCTCAACAAAATTTTAGCAAATCAGATTCAGCAGTACATCAGAAAGATCATACACCATGACCAAGTAGGATTTATCCCTGGGATGCAAAGATAGTACAATATTCGCAAATCAATAAATTTGCTTTGAATTTGAATTTATAGATTTGAATTTATAGATTGCTTTGGGTAGTATGAAGCAATTGAGAGATAAAAATCACATAAACCAATTGAGAGATAAAAATCACATAGTCATATCAATGGATGCAGATAAAGCATTTGACAAAATCCAACACCCTTTCTTGATAAAAACTCTCAGCAAGGTGAGAATAGAAGGATGATACCTCAACATAATAAAAGCCATATATGACAAACCCAGAGCCAACACCATACTCAATGGGCAAAAACTAAAACCATTTACCGTAAGAAGAGGAACAAGACAGAGATGCCCACTCTTACCACTCCTGTTCAACATAGTGCTGGAAGTACTAGCCATTGCAATCAGAAAAGAAGACGAAATGAAAGGCATCCAAATTGGAAAAAAAGAAGTAAAACTGTCCTTATTTGCAGATGACATGATACTGTACATAGAAAACCCTAAAGATTCCATCAAAAAATTATTAGACTTAATAAATGAATTCGGTAAGGTAGCAGGATACAAAATTAATGCCAAGAAATATATGGCATTTCTATACACCAATAATGAAGTTACAGAAAGAGAGAGGAAAAAATAAATCCCATTTACCATCACACCAAAAAAATTAAGATACCTAGGAATAAACTTAACTAAGGAGGTAAAAGACCTATATGCGGAAAACTACACAACACTGAAAAAAGAGATAGAGGAAGACATAAACAGATGGAAGAACATACCATGTTCATGGATTGGTAGAATCAATATCATCAAATTGTCCATACTACCCAAAGCAATCTATAAATTCAATGTACTTCCCATTAAAATACCAATGGCATACTTCACAGACCTAGAACGAACTTTCCAAAAATTCATGTGGATTAAAAAAATACCCCGAATAGCTACAGCAATCCTGACAAAGAAGAACAATGTAAGAGGGATCACAATACCAGATATCAAGCTATATTACAAAGCCACTGTTCTCAAAACTGCATGGTATTGGCACAAAACAGACATATAGATGAATGGAATAGAACAGAGAACCCAGAAATCGATCCAAATCGCTATGCTCAATTAATATTTGACAAAGGAGGCAAGAACATACAATGGAGTCAAGACAGTCTCTTCAATAAATGGTGTTGGGAAAATTAGACAGATACATGCAAAAAAGTGAAACTAGACCACCAACTTACACCATACACAAAAATAAACTCAAAATGGATCAAGGACTTAAACATAAGACAGGAAACCATAAAAATACTAGAGGAATCTATAGGCAGAAAAAACTGTGACATATGCCAAAGGAATTTCTTCACTGATACTGCTCCTATGGAAATGGAAACTAAAGAGAAAATAAACAAATTGGACTACAGCAAAATAAAAAGCTTTTGTACAGCAAAGGAAACCATTAATAAAACAGCAAGAAATCCCACTGCATGGGAGAACATATTTGCCAATGATATCAACGATAAGGGTTTAATTTCCAACATTTACAGGGAAGTCATGCAGCTTAACAAAAAGAAGATAAACAACCCAATCAAAAAATGGGCAATGGATCTAAATAGACACTTTTCGAAAGAAGACAGAAGGAAGGCCAAGAGACACATGAAAACATGCTCAAAGTCACTAATTATCAGAGAGTTTCAAATCAAAACAAGAATGCGGAATCATCTCACACCTGTCAGAATGGCTATTATCAATAATTCAACAAATAACAAGTGCTGGTGTGGATGCGGAGAAAAAGAAGCCCTCATGCACTGCTGGTGGGAATGCAGACTGGTGCATCCACTGTGGAGAATAGTATGGAGTTTCCTCAAAAAACTAAAAATGGAACTCCCATTTGACCCAGTGATCCCACTTTTAGGAATCTATCCCAAGAATCTAGAAACACCAATTAGAAAGGATATATGCACCCCTATGTTCATAGCAGCACATTTCACCATAGCTAAGATTTGGAAACAGTCTAAGTGCCCATCAGCAGATGAGTGGATTAAAAAACTGTGGTACATCTACACAATGGAATACTACGCTGCAGTAAAAAAGAAGGAGCTCTTACCATTTGCAACAACATGGATGGAGATGGAGAACATTATGCCTAGTGAAATAAGCCAGGAAGAGAAAGATAAATATCAGATGATCTCACTCATTTGTAGAATATTATGAACAACATAAACTGATGGGGAAAAAAAAATAGATTTAGAGACAGAGAAACATCAATCAGAACGTTAAACCTCAGGGAAGAAATTGTGAGGTAACCAGAAACCCAAGAATACCTGAGAACGCCTTTCTAGCAATGCTGGCAATCATCAGCTGTACGGTAATATTACCTGGGGCAAATGGGGAATTATTTTGGACTTATGCTCCTGACCCTTCATGGGTAAGAGCCCTTATGTGGGCTGATCCCCCGCCTAATGTAATCACCAGTAATACCAAACAACTTGTTCATCCAGGAGGACCATGGGTGGGGCAAGAAAGTATAATTACAGAGGGGTCTCCACCCAGCTTCTCTTTTGTATGACACAAAATCAAAACACTGCCCCTTTGTGTGTAAAATTAAGAGAGGTTTCTGGCTTGTGGGGACACCAAAGAAAGGGTGCCACTACTATCACTACTTGCCCCTGGGAGAGGTGCAGAAAATGTAACTAAGAACTTGTCTATACAAAAAAAAATGGACAGCCAGTTTGAAATGGAATTGTCATGGCCTAGAGCAAAGAATATCCTTGCATGATGTTATTCTACAATGTCATTAAAATTTTCCCCAGGTTTGTGTTATCCCCATTACCTATAATAGTACCTTGCACCCATGGGGATCAATAAAAAATCACCTTTTTGGTGCTTGGAGACAAAAGTAACACATATCTTGATATTTTAGAATTACAACAGCATAATATACAATTTATCCCAAGCAAACTTACAAACTAATTCTTTGAATGTCTGGCAGCAATTTAAAAAGGACATGAAAGGATTTAATCCCTTCCATTGTGTAGAGGGCCCCCTTGGAAAGCACCTGAGCATTCTATATTGGTCCCTCTTGCCCTTTAGGCCAAGAGGGACCCTCTTATCACAATCCAATTGCCCACAGCTGTTGCCTGAGCTTTCTGTTCATGTCGAGGTTGAAGCCTCGTGATGACTGGTACCATGGATCCGTGTCTCACCCAGTGGGGCGAGCTGGGCCCTCCCGGGAGAAAAAACCCGGGTTCCACAAGATATGAGATCAGTGCTGTGGCCCCACCAGCAGGCGAGGGGATCCCAAGGTAGGTGCTGTGCATGGAGGCCGCAGGGGTGTAGGCTACCAAGGAGACAGAACTAAACCTCACATCACCCTGCTTGGCCCCGGAGGATGGTTGGTTAGCCAGAGCCAGGTAAGATTCCTCAGGGAAGGAACAACCTAAGACAGGCAAAGTCGCAAAGGGGCCATCAGGATAGAACTTGGGGGTCAACAGAGGTGGGGCACAGACCCTCACCCCCCCCCCCAACTTTGCAGGGGCCTGAACCCTCACCCCTTCTGAGGGAAGTCTCCTGCCCCCATGGCTGCTTAACATCCCATACCCAGCTCAAATTAGGACCCAGGTAACAGACAAAGACTTGGCCAACAGCAGGTGCCCTCTCTCTGCAACAAGACTTGTTTGAGTTGTCTTGTACCCATGGTGTGGGAAAGTGGGTTTTTTATATCTAAATTCAGCCTACCACCAGGAATGCTCAGGGCCCACTCAAGAAGGCAAATAATCCTTTCCACTAATATTTAAAGGGTAAAATAAGATTGTTGTTAGTGTATTAAAGTTGACAGTAAAATAGTAGTCACGTTTTCAGGCTAATTTAAATTGGCAAATTGAAATAAGCGAATATTCTAGAAAAATTAATTGTACTGGACAAAAAGCAGTTCCTAAAGTGTTAACTAAAATTTTTATTGGTAGTTCATCTCATGATAAAATTGCATAACATGTAATGAACCTAAAGCAGTCATATAATAGTGCAAAAATTAAAATTTAAAAGCTATCAAGACTACATTATAAAATTTTCAAAAAACTCCTAATATTTAAATAAAAAAGGGGGATAGTAGAAGAATATCTTGTAAGGAAAAATATCCTGTAAGTAAATTACATCTAGAAAATTTGTACTTTAGAAAAGTCATTGTAATGCTAACAGCAAGACACCCATGAAAAACACACATGGTGACAAAACAAGCCAGAGGAAAATCATTTGGGCAAAAAATGAAAAAGCATCCCAAGTCAAATTTATAGAAAATATTCCTTTATTAACTTTTGGTCGAGAATATGTTTGTATATTTTCAGAAAACAACTCCGAGACCATGTGGATTCCAGCAACAGAGAGGAATTGACAGTACTATTCCAGCCATGAAGACAGAAGAGAAGCAGTCCAGTGATGGAAGATGCTGATGTCGCCTTCCCATACTAGCAGTCAGCAGCTGTGCATCACTGCAGGTTGCCCAGGACCAAACCAGACAGAGTCGGACCTGCATTACCACCATTTGTCCACCATCAAGAACTGAAATATCATTGCTGACATGTACATATAAGGAACTGTTTGACATTGAAATTGGGTCTCAAAAGAACTGTTGGCCCAGAAAGAAACTCACTACAGACTGATTCATTTGCCTTTCAGCATAACCATTATTGCTTGTCTCATTTTCAGTTCTTATAAGTGTATTTCTAGTAGCACATGATCTCACTCATCTAGGGGAAATGATGAACAACATAGACTGATGAACAAGAACAGACCCAGAGACAAGGAGGTATGGATCAGACTGTCGGACCTCAGAGGGAGGGTAAGGGAGGGTGGGGATAAAGGGGAGAGATCAACCAAAAGACTTGTGTGCATACATATGATCCTAACCAGTGGTCAAGGACAACAGGGGGGTGGGGGCATGCGTGGGGAGGGGTTTGGGATGGGAATCAGGGGATGAGGACAAATACGTGATACCTTAATCAATAAAGAAATTTTACAAAAAGAAGAAGAAACATCAATGATGAGAGGGCCTGCACAATTCCTAATGGCAATGGAGCCCACAACTTGGGCATGTGCCCTGACCAGAGATTGAACCATCACCTCCTGGTTCATTGGTTGACACTCAATCACTGAACCACACTGCTCAGGCTACACACTATTTTTTTTAAATACCTAAAGCATAAAAAGGTTCAAATCAAGTATATACTTTGCAGGCAAGTATTCCTATGTGCTAACCTCATATGGTTTAATTTTCCCACATTATTTTTCTTCAGGTTCAGTATTATTTGTCAACCTGAAGAGCAAAGGAAATTGAAGATAGATCTGAATATGGATGTGCATATGCATTTAGATTCATTTGCCTCTATTATACAATGTGCATACCACTTATCACAACCCCAGTTATTCCATATTTGTGTTCCCTGTCTACTTGAAGGTCTTGCAATCTGGACTGTGTGCTGACTTAGTTGATGAATAATTGCCTTTGATTCGGACTCTATAAATGTAGCAGGAAGTGTGAAAGAAGTATTCTCCAAGGATCTTCTTAAAATTCTGCTTCAAATTAATACCTCCTCTAAAATCTAGAAGTTTTCCTCTGAACTACAATGTTATTGTATTTCATGGAACCCTAAAATTGAATGCTCAAATGAATGCAATGAGAACAGATTCTAGCATGGACCTTATGCCTCCTCAGAACCAAGATGTTCTTTCTTTGGTCTTCTAGTACCCTATTGCTTTGTATTCTACTTAAACTAATTTAAAGTCAAATTATTAGAACTCCAATATCCTTGAGTCTCATTGATCATTTTCAAATTATAGACAGAATTGTCAATTATTTATCAACTAAGTCAGCACACAGTCCCGATTGCAAGACCTTCAAGTAGACAGACAACACAAATATGGAATAACTGGGGTTGTGAGAAGTGGTGTACACATTGTATAAGAGAGGCAAGTGAGTAGGATGAGGAGCCATGGAAGGCTTTCTCCAAGAAGTGATGTCTGAGCTCCACCAAAGCACAGCTTTTGCCATTGTCAATTGTAAGCTCTCTGAGAGCAAGGACTGTTTATCATTTTACCACTGTGTCCTCAGTACCTAGAAGAGTATCTAACACTCAACAAATGATACTCAGGATATAAGTTTTCCTTTGAAAGTGTTACAAAGAAAGGAGTCTGCTTAAACATTTTCCCCTTCCATTTTCATAGTGGAAAACATACTTGATATGGATAAATAAGTAAACAAATGGGAAAAATGAGTCTTTAAGGAAGGAGCCAATTCAGCTCCATAACTGTGCAGAATTACAGTTCAGTTCAATAAACTTTGAGTGCCAGACCTGGCACTTGGTGCTGGGGCTACAAGGATGGCTAAAACACAGGCCCTGTCTTTAGGGTACTCATTGTCTCCAAGGGATGACATTGCAGGATGACAGAGGAGTAATGACTGTATATTTAGGTCATTTGGATATGAATGTATCTTTTTCCCCTAAGCAGATAGAATAATACATTAGAGAGACAGATTTGGAAACTTCCAACACCATGACAGCCTGGACATACTGAGAGTAATTCTTCCCATTAGAAGAAACACCTAGTTATCAAGAAGCTCAGATTATGTGTATATTAAATACTAGTATTTTTTAAGTTTTAGAAAATATCTGCAGAAAATTTATAATCAGATTTCCAAGGATGCAAATCTCATGAAGATTCTTTACTTTGGTTTGAAGTTTAAACATAACTAATGCTCAAGCAACCCTTGAAAGGAATGGAGGTCCCAGGGTGGCAATGAGGGTATTTTTAGGAATGAAGAATACGGGGAGGAAGGAAAGATTTGCATATGTTGATTGGAACTCAGACTTTAAATACAGACTACTAACTCTTTAAAAAATATTTTTATTGATTTCAGAGAGGAAGGGAGGGGGGAGAGAGAGAAACATCAATGATTAGAGAGAATCATTGATCAGCTGCCTCCTGCACACTTCCCACTGGGGACTGAGCTCGCAACCTGGGCATGTGCCCTTGACCAGGATCAAACCCAGGACCCTTCAGTTTGCAGGCTGATGTTCTATCCACTGAGCCAAACCAGCTAGGGCTAAACTACTAATTCTAAAGTTACTTGTCTTAATATGGCATACACTATCATGAAAGAAAATCTAGAATTTAGAAAGAATTTAGCCAGAACCTAGAAAATAAATAAGCTAGTCAGGAGGGTGAACTGTTAAGTATACTGTATATGAGCCAAATTCAGTCTAGAATTGTGTTTTGTTTAGTCACCACAACATTTTTTTTAAAAAGGAAGAAGTATTTAAATGCCTCTAGCTAGAACAAGCACTCTCTGGTTTGCCACAGATTCTACCATTCTTCATTGGCTTACATTAACCCACCCCATCCATTGATGATACCTGCCTGACCTCTGAGAAAGCATTTGGGTATATGACAACTGATTTAGTGACTTGTTGTTCCCATTCAACTAGATGAGCAAATGCTTCAAATTGGCACTACAGATCCCCTAACTTTAGGGGAAATGTTAAGAGCAACAATAAGTTAGCAAATGTTAGCAAGGGAGCTGAAATTGTGTGGCTGCCTTGACATGTCTGGACTGGAATCTTGCCCTAGCTCCCCACTGCTCTAAATTTTAGGCCTCTCACTTGCCAACACTGTCCTTACCACTGCCAGAATGCTAAAAGTAGAGGTGTACAAGGAACCCCACTCCATTCAAAACCTGCTCTATAGTTGCTTCAAGAATGGAAAATGTTTTTTCCTTCCTCATTTTCCATCTCAAGCAACTATAGAAGCAGAGCACTAGAAAAGCAGGAGAGAGACAGTACTGGCATTACTTGGGGTACAGGAAAGAGAGACATAATCAAGAGCACAGAGTGTAATGGACAAAGGTAAATGGAAATGAGGAAAATAAAAGCAAGCAAGAGGGAGCCAAAAGAGAATTTGAGAGAGGTGTGGTGATTCTGAATGGAATATTAGATCTTCTTAAAGGTATCTCCCACCCACATTACAGACTCATAATATCAGCACTAGAAGAGGCATGGAGTGACACTCTGGCCTAACCCTCTTACTATACCAAGGAAGGAAAAGAAGTTAGGAGAGAAGTGACTTGCTTAAGATCACACAGCAAGTGAGTGACTTACTGAGCTGAATCTTGAACTAAGGTCTCCTGCAATTTCCCAAGTTCTTTCACTCATAAACAATGGCAAGATGGAGCTGCTTGGGGAAAACATTTAATCTTATCTGCCTTTCCCAAAGTCCATGTTTCCTAGGGATGGAGTGTTAGAGAGGCCATTGATTCATTCATGCATTCATTCAAGAATAAGTACATTCTATGTGTCAAGTACTGTACTTGACTCTGGAAATGCAAAGAGCAAGAAAACATGATCTGTTCTAGTGCTGGGCACAAAGTAGGTATTTAGGAGCTCTTTCTCAACTTTCTAGAGAGTGCTGCTGAATAGAAATAGAATTTGAGGCAAAATTATGAACTATATGTATAAGTTTAATTTTCTGGTAGCTCCATTAAAATAAGTAGAAAGAAACAGCTGAAATTAATTTTAATAATATATTTAACTCATCATTTCAATGTATAAAATATAAAGCATTATAAATGAGATATTTAGCAATTTTTAGTACCAGGTCTTTAAAATATGGTGTGCATTGTCCACTTATAGCACACCTCAATTTGGTGTGCTATAAGTGGAAAATGAGAGCTCAATGGCCACGTATAACTAGTAACCACCGTACTGGACAGTGGTAGGTCTAAGGTGAATGACAGCCTTGCTCTGAAACACCTAACTTTGATGAAAATCACACTAGTCTCTCTGAGGCTTCATAATCTATGAGCTCGTTGTTTGGCTGGGAAGTGAAGTGGAGGCTACAGAGGTTGGCAGGTTCTAGAACACAGTAGAACTTAAGCCTTCAAGGATTCATGCTTTTGATTATTCAGGTGTGACATGTCCTAACCCACTCAGCCAGTGAGCAAATTCACATTCACATTCATAGTTCTACATGGCTTTGCTATTATCAATTTTAGAAATTTCATGCCAAATAAGAGTGGATTAACAAACTCAGTGGTAGCCCCACTCTCTGTGGTAAACAAACCTACTATATATTCTATCAGTGGTTCTCAACCTTCCTAATGCCGCAACCCTTTAATGCAGTTCCTCATGTTGTGGTGACCCCCAACCATAAAATTATTTTCGTTGCTACTTCATAACTGTAATTTTGCTACTGTTATGAATTGTAATGTAAATATCTGTGTTTTCCGATGGTCTTAGGCGACTCCTGACAGTGGTTCTCAACCTGTGGGTTGTGAGAGGGAACCCTCACAGCACCAAGCCACATCCCTGGGGATAGGCACAGCGTCTGACTGTGGAAAGAAGGGCCACAGGACTGCTGGACCTCATGGGATTCTAGAACTGGGTCCACAGTCACAAAAGGCTGAACCCAGAGGGTGCAGCCTGAAGGGCTGGCCAGACCGCCCAGTGCCGGCAGGAGAGGAGCACGAAGAGGCCCAGTCTTTCCCCTCTCTGTGGCCTGAGCCTTTCTTCACTGAACTTAGTTCATAGGACCTTTTGGATACAGACACTTACCGTGGCTGAGGTGAGGAAGGTGTGGACTTTTGGAGTCTGGGGAGAGTAGGGGGTCCAGGAGAAGTGTCAGCAAGTCTGGTGCTGAGTCATACCTGAGCCCGGGACCTTGCAGCCATTTTGTCCTGAAGAGATAGCCCCTCCCTCCAGTTTCCAGGCAACTGGTACACCCACACCCAGATCCCACCCTGAATTGCACAAAGGATTAAAAAAAATCTAAATAGTCCCTGAGAGTCCAAAGGGACTGGCCTAAAGACAGTACAGAAGACTGGGATCTTAAGCCAGCCAAAGGAATGACACTTCACTTTTTCATTTTTATTTATTTTTATTATTATTTTATCTTTTCCTTTTTTCTTTGTTTCCCTGTTTTTATTTGTGGCTTTATTTTTTATTTCTTTTCGCATTATTTTTCCATCACTCTATTTTATTTTATTTGCTATTTTTTATTTTTTATACCATTTTTTGAAATCAATTTTTGTATAAATTTATTATTATTTTCTTCTCATTCTCTTTCTTCTTATCCACCCATCCCCTTTCTACTTCCCCTACACTAAACTGAGGACCTCCCCATATTCATCCAATTCTTAACCTTATTTTCTGTATATAAGCTCAGCCTCTACAGATTCTGCCCCCATCCTCTTTGCTGGGTTTTTGTACATTTTTTTGGTTTATCTATTGTTTCTGTGGTGTTTTCCCTATACATATACATTATATATATATATATATATATATATATATATATATATATATATATATATTCTCCTTTTTTTTTTCTTTTTCTTTTCTCTCTCTTTGATATCATTTGTGCTCTCTTTTCTGTCCCCTAATTCTCTTTTCTCAGGTGGTTACTTATAGTGGGGTCATAGGTGTCATGAATATATTCGTGCTTTGTTCCCTTTGTGTTGCGTGTTGTCGAGGTGAATTTTATACTGTCTGGCCAGGAGCTAGAGAGAGCCACATTAAACAGACACCTAGAGAGGAAACTCCATCCACGAACCGGTAAATAACACCCCAGATGCAACTACAGAGGCAGGAAAAAGGCAGCAGTGAGGGAGAGAGTGTGAGGGAGGGAGGGAGCAAAAGAGGAGTGTGTGGTCATGTGGGGTGTGTGTGTGTGTGTGTATGTGAGTAAGGCACAGTTAGATCCCGCAGGACCTTCGGGGGCAGGCTAACCAGGCTTGCCTAACTAGGCAGCCTCTGCTACCATTGCAAACAGTACAGGGAGGCCAGCTTGTCCTCAGAGGCCTAGCCTAGCTTTTTTGAATGGGAGACCTGTTGTAACTGGGAGCCCAGCCTCAACTACACCCAGGGTGCCCTCAGAGAACACCTGGGACTCTACAGCCACCGCTGCCAGGGACCTGCTATCTCGGCTATGGTCCTATGGTCAACAAGTCTCCAGCCACCTTGGGCGCAGGCTCCTGTGAGTTCTTAAGCACGCTCTCCTCTGACTGGCCCGCTTTAGACCAGGGCACTGCAACCACACAAGCAGCAGCCCCGCGAGCAGCCCGCCCCAGGCTTAAGAGCAGCAGCCCACCCACAATTGAGGAGTGGTAGCCCCACACAGACCACCCCCATCCGAGGAGCAGCAGCTGCGCACAGCCCGCACCCTGCACCTGTCCAAGGAGCAGCAGCTGCGCGAGAAACCTGCCCCCATCCGAGGAACACCAGCCATATTAGCAGCCTGTCCCCATCTGAGGAGCATCAGCTGTGTGAGCAGCCCACCCCTGTACGAGGAACATCAGTGCCACAAGCAGCCAGCCCCCATTCAAGGAACAGCAGCTGCCTGAGCAGCCCGCCCCCATCCAAGAAGCAGCAGCCACACGTGCATCTCACTCCCGCCTCAGTAGCAGCAGCCATGCAAGCAGCCCATCCCCCATCCGAGGATCACCATCCACATGAACAGACCGCCCATGTCCTAGGAGCAGAAGTACTGCACAGCCCGCACTGACCTGAGGAGCAGCAACACATGCAGCCTGCACCTGTCCGATAGCAGCAGCTGGGTGAGCAGCCCATGCCCCTCCGGGAAGCAGCAGCCACATGTGCAGCTCACTCCCACCTGAGGAGCAGCAGTCACTAACACTGCCTGTCCCCCATCAGAAGAGCAGCAGCTGTGCGAGGAGCCCACACCCATACGAAGAATACCAGCCCAACAAGCATACTGCCCCTGTCCAAGAAGCAGCAGCCTCATGAGCAGCCTGGCCCATCTGAGGAACAGCAGCAACATGCAGCCAGTCCCAATCCAAGGAGCAGCAGGCATGTGAACAGTCTACCCCTGTCCGAGGAGCAGCAGCCCACGCCATCCAAGGAACAGCAGCTGTGCGAGCAGCCTCCCCCACCAGCCAGAGGAGACACCACTGCTGCGAACAGCACCCACAAGAGGAGCTGCTGCCAACTGAGGAGCAGCCATTTCAGCAACCACCTGAGGAGCAACAGCAGCCCGAAGAGCCACTGCCACCCAAGGAGAAGCCCCTACATGACTCGACATCTAGATCAGTTGGTGAGACCAAAAATGTGTAGACAAAGAAACCCCCAAAGGAAAGAAAAGGAGGAATAGCCATAAAAGCAGCTAAGCAAAACAGAAGCAAGCAAAATGTCAGAAAAAAATCAGAATAAGGGTCATAGTGTTTATAAACTTGATGGAGGAAAAAATCAACAACTTATGTAAGAATCAAGAAGAAATGCATGAAAAAATCAATAACTTATGTAAGAATCAAGAAGAAATGAAGAGTGATATAGCTGCAATAAAAAACACCATGGAAAATTTCAACAGTAGACTAGGAGAAGCAGAGGCCTGAATTAGCGAATTAAAAGACAGGGAAGCAAAACACAACCAAACCAAACTGCAATTGGAGAAACAATTTTAAAAAAGAAAGGAGAGCCTAAGGGAGCTATGGGACAACAAGAAATGAAGAAACATACAAATAATAGCGGTGCCAGAACAACAGGAAGAGGAACAAGGGTTAGAATACCTATTTGAAGAAGTAATGTCAGAAAAATTCCCTGATGCAGGGAAGAAAAATGTCACACAAGCAGAGAGAGTACCAAACAAGATGAACCCGAAAAGACCCACACCAAGACACATCATAATTACAATGGCAAATGTTCAGGACAAAGAGAGAATCTTAAAAGCTGCAAGAGAGTGACAGAAAATTACTTACCAGGGAGTTCCCATTAGATTATCAAATGATTTCCCAACAGAGATACATGAGGCTAGAAAAGAATGGAAGGAAATTTACAAAGTGATGCAAAGCAAGGGACTGAATCCAAGAATACTCTATCCAGCAAGCTATCATTCAAAATTGAAGGGGAAATAAGGAGCTTCACTGACAAAAAAAAAAAAAAAAAAGGGGAATTAATCACTACCAATCCAACAATGCAAGAAATGCTAAAGGGACTGGTGTAAAAAAAAAAAAAAAAAGAAATAAAAAGGTAAGAAGGAACACAGGCACAAAAAAATAAAAATGGCTGCAAACAAGTACCTTTCAATAATAACTTTAAATATAAATGGACTAAATGCTCCAATCAAAAGACACCGAGTGAGTGAATGGATAAAAAAACATGACCCATATATATGCTGTCTAAAAGAAACCCATCTCAGAACAAGGGACTCACACGGACTGAAAGTGAAGGGATGGAAAAATATATTTCAGGCAAATGGAAATGAAAAAAAAGCTGGGGTAGCAATACTTATATCTGATAAAATAGACCTCAAAGTGAAGGCGATAACAAGAGATTCAGAAAGCCATTTCATAATACTAAAGGGATTGATAAAACAATAGGATATAACCCTGATAACATAATGTATATGCACCCAATGCAGGAGCACCCAAATACTTAAAAAGCTCCTGGAAGATATCAAGGGAGAGATCGACAAAAACACAATCATAGTAGGGGACTTTAATACACCACTGACATCACTGGATAAATCCTCTAGACAAAAAATCAGCAAAGAAACAGCAATCCTAAATGACTCACTAGATAAGATGGACTTAATTGACATCTTCAGAACATTTCACCCCAAAGCCATGCAATATACGTTCTTCTCAAGTGCACATGGGACATTTTCAAAAATAGACGACATATTGGGTCACAAGCAAAGCCTCCCCAAATTCAAGAAGATTGAAATCATACAAGATTTTCTCAGACAACAATGGCATAATATTAGAAATAAACTACAATAAAAACAGCCCCAAAAATTCAAACAAGTGGAAGTTGAATAGCATGCTATTCAACAGTGATTGGGTTACCAAATTGATCAAAGAAGAAATTAAAAACATCCTGGAAACTAATGACAATAAAATCACAACAATCCAAAATCTATGCGACACAATGAAAGCAGTTCTGAGAAGGAAGTTTATGGCTCTACTGTCCTACCTCAAAAAACAAGAAAAATGGTAATAAATCATCTAACAATACAACTCAAAGAATTAGAAAGAGCGCAAAAAGAAAAGCCCAGATTGAACAGAAGGAAGGAGATAATAAAAATCAGAGCAGAGAGAAACCAAGATGGTGCCATAAGTAAACACCTAAACTGCTGCCTCACACAACAATTTCAAAATTAAAACTAAAAGACAAAATGGACATCATCCAGAACCACAGGAAGGCTAGCAGAGTGGAAATTCTACAACTAGAAGGAAAGAGAAAAGCACACTGAGATTCACAGGAGCTGCAGAAGGCAGAGGTACAGAGGTGCGCGAAGAGGGCAGGCAACTGAATACTCAGCTGGCTTTCTCAATCGGGTGGGAGACAAAAGCTCCTGACTCCTCTGAACTCCAGTTCCAGGTGAGACTCTGAGGCCCTGGCCTCATTCAGAAAGAAACTGGACTGTCTGGCAGCAGGCAAAACTTGAGGGCTGCTTTCTCTCAGAGGTGCTTGCAGCGATTACCACCGGACACTGAGACCCAGGAGCCTCTTGGGGCAGGGCTTATGGGAAACCATTGCTGTCTGCTCTGCCCTGAGACTCCACCCCATCCAAGCTGAGCACAGGAGCTTTTGCAAGTCTTGTCTCATAAGGGTGTCTCCATCACAGAAGTTCTCCTAGCATAGACACAGCTGATCCTCACAGCCAATTGGCCTGGAGGTCAATTCCTCCCAGTGATACCAACAACAATCAATGCTTAACTACAACAAGACTGTGCACACAGACCACAAAGGGGTGCACCAAGAGTGTCCACCTCAGGTAAATGGGGAGGCTGAGCCACTGGGCCCTATAAGACACCTAGCACACAAAGCCACTTTATCAACTCAGGGAAGCAGCCAAAATGCGGAGACAAAGAAACAGGTTACAAATGAAAGAAATGGAGAAAAGCAAATGACTGGATATAGAGTTCAAAACCACGGTTATAAGGTTTTTCAAGAATTTTCCAGAAAAGGCCAATAAATTTAGTGAGACCCTCAAGGATATGAAAAAAGACCAACTAGAAATTAAGCATACACTGACTGAAATAAAAAATAATATACAGAGATCCAACAGCAGACTAGTGGATCGTAAGAATCAAGTCAAAGATTTGAAATACAAAGAAGCAAAAAACATCCAACCGGAAAAGCTAAAAGAAAAAAGAATCCAAAAATATGAAGATAGTGTAAGGAGCCTCTGGAACAACTTCAAGCGTACCAACATCAGAATTATGGGGGTATCCGCCAGAAGAAGAGAGAGAGCAAAATATTGAAAAACTATTTTAAGAAATAATGACAGAAAAATTCTCCCACCTGGTGAAAGAAATAGACTTACAAGTCCAGGAAGTGCAGAGAACCCCAAACAAAAGGAATCCAAAGAGGACCACACCAAGACACATCATAATTAAAATGCCAAGAGCAGAAGACAAAGAGAGAACATTAAATGCAGCAAGAAAAAAACAGTTAATTACCTACAAGGGAGCACCCATACAATTATCAGCTGATTTCTCAACAGAAACTATGCAGGCCAGACGGGAGTGGCAAGAAATATTCAAAGTGATGTATAGCAAGAACTTACAACCAAGATTACTCTACCCAGCAAAGCTATCATTCAGAATTGAAGGTCAAATAAAGAGCTTCACAGATAAGAAAAAGCTAAAGGAGTTCATCAACGCCAAACCAGTATTATATGAAATGCTGAAAGGTATTCTTTAAGAAGAGGAAGAAGAAAAAAGGTAAAGATAAAAATTATGAACAACAAATACATATCTATCAACAAGTGAATCTAAAAATCAGGTGAATAAAAAAAATCTGATGAACAGAATAAACTGGTGAGTATAATAGAATCAGGGACATAGAAAAGGAGTGGAATGACAATTCTTAGGGGGAAAGGAGTGTAGGGAGTGCTGGAAGAGACTGGATAAAAATCGTACACCTATGGACGAGAACGGGAGGGGGGTGGTAATGGCAGAGGGTGGGGTGGGAACTGGGTGGAGGGGAGCCATGGGGAGAAAAAAGAGGAACAATTGTAATAATCTGAAAAATAAAGATTTATTTTTAAAAAATCAGAGCAGAAATAAATGACATAGAGACCAAAACAACAATACAAAACATCAATGAAACCAAGAGCTGGTTCTTTGAAAGGATAAACAAGATAGATGAACCTCTAGCCAGACTCACCAAGAAGCACAGAGAGTGGACCCAAATAAAAAAATCAGAAATGAAAGAGGAGAAATAACAACAGACCCCACAGAAATACAAAGGATTGTTAAAAAATACTATGAACAACTCTATTCTAACAAACTAGACAACTTGGAGGAAATGGACATATTGCTAGAAAAATACAACCTTCCAAAACTCAATCAGGAAGAATCTAAACATCTCAATAGGCCAATAACTATGGAAGAAATTGAAGCAGTCTAAAAAGCTCCCAGCAAACAAAAGCCCGGGGCCAGACAGCTTCACAGGGGAGTTATACCAAACATTCAAGGAAGAAATAAAACCAATTCTCCTCAGACTATACCAAAATATTCAAGAGGTAAGAACACTTCCAAGCTCATTCTATGAAGCCAGCATTACCCTAATACCAAAACCAGATAAAGACAACACAATGAAAGAGAATTATATGCAAATATCCCTCAGGAACATAGATGCCAAAATCCTCAACAAAATTCTAGCAAATTGGATCCAGCAATACATCAGAAAGATCATACACTATGACCAAGTATGATTTATCCCTGGGATGCAAGGATGGTACAATATCCGCAAATCAATAAATGTGATACATCACATAAACCAATTGAGAGATAAAAATCACATAGTCATAACAATTGACACAGAAAAAGCATTTGACAAAATCCAACACCCTTTCTTGATAAAGAGTCTCAGCAAGGTGGGAATAGAAGGATCATACCTCAACATCATAAAAGCCATATATGACAAACCCACAGCCAACATCATACTCAATGGGCAAAAACTAAAACCATTTTCCCTAATAAGAGGAACAAGACAGGGATGCCCACTCTCACCACTCCTGCTCAACATAGTACTGGAAGTACTAGCCATTGCTATCAGACAAAAAGAAGAAATAAAAGGCATCCAAATTAGAAAAGAAGAAGTAAAACTGTACTTATTCACAGATGACATGATACTGTACATAGAAAATCCTAAAGACTCCATCAAAAAATTATTAGACTTAATAAATGAATTCGGTATAGTAGCAGGATACAAAATTAATGCCAAGAAATCTATGGCATTTTTATACGCCAATAATGAACTTACAGAAAGAGAGACTAAAAAAGCAATCCCATTTACCATCGCATCAAAAAATTAAGATACTTAGGAATAAACTTAACTAAGGAGGTAAAAGTCCTATACGCGGAAAACTACAGGACACTGAAAAAAGAGATAGAGGAAGACATAAACAGATGAAAGAACATACAATGTTCATGGATTGGTAGAATCAACATCATTAAAATGTCCATACTATCCAAAGCAATCTACAGATTCAATAAACACCCTATTAAAATACCAACGGCATATTTCGCAGACCTAGAAAAAAACTTTCCAAATATTCATCTGGAATAAAAAAAGACCCCAAATAGCTGCAGCAATTCTGAGAAAGAACAACAAAGTAGGTGGGATCGCAATACCATATATCAAGCTGTATTAAAAAGCCACTGTTCTCAAAACAGCCTGGTACTGGCACAAGGACAGACATATGGATCAATGAAATAAAATAGAGAACCCAGAAATCGCTTCAAGACACTATGCTCAATTAATATTCGACGAAGGAGGCATGAACATACAATAGAGTCAAGATAATCTCTTCAATAAATGGTGTTGGGAAAATTAGTCAGATACATGCAAAAAAATGAAACTAGACCACCAACTTACACCATACACAAAAATAAACTTAAAATGGATAAAGGACTTAAACATAAGACAGGAAACTATAAAAATATTAGAGGAATCCACAGGCAGCAAAATCTCAGACATATGCCTAAGCAATTTCTTCACTGATACTGCTCCTAGGGCAATGGAAAATAAAGAGAAAATAAACAAATGGGACTACATAAAAATAAAAAGCTTTTTCACAGAAAAGGAAACTGTCAACAAAACAACAAGAAAGCCCACTGTATGGGAGTATATATTTGCCAATCTTATCACCGATAAGGGCTTAATCTCCAACATTTACAGGGAACTCATACAACTTAACAAAAGGAAGATAAACAACCCAATCAAAAAATGGGCAATGGAACTAAATAGATACATTTCAAAAGAAGACAGAAGGAAGGCCAAGAGGCATATGAAAACATGCTCAAAGTCACTAATCATCCGAGAGATGCAAATCAAAACGACAATGAGGTACCATCTCACACCTGTCAGAATGGCTGTCATCAACAAATCAACAAACGACAAGTACTGGCGAGGATGCGGATAAAAAGGAACCCTCATGCACTGCTGGTGGGAATGCAGACTGGTGCAGCCACTGTGGAGAACAGTATGGAGTTTCCTCAAAAAACTAAAAATTGAACTCCCATTTGACCCAGTGATCCCACTTCTAGGAATCTATCCCTAGAATCTAGAAACACCAATTAGAAAGGATATATGCACCCCTATGTTCATAGCAGCACAATTTAAAGTAGCTAAGATTTGGAAACAGCCTAAGTGGCCAGCAGCTGATGATTGGATTAAAAAAGTGTGGTATATCTACACAATGGAATACTACTCTGCGGTAAAAAAGGAGTTCTTACCATTTGCAACAGCATTGATGGAACTGGAGAGCATTATGCTAAGTGAAATAAGCCAGAAAAATATCACATGATCTCACTCATTTATGGAATATAATGAACAACATAAACTGATGAACAAAAATAGATCCAGAGACAGAGAAACATCTATCAGACCATCAACCCTTAGATGGAAGGTGGGCTAGGGGCATTGATCAACCAAAGGACTTGTATGCATGCATGTAAGCCTAACCAATGGACTCAGACAACAGAGTGGTGAGGGCATGGGGGAGGGTTGGGGGGGGGTAATGAGGGAATAAGGACACATATGTAACACCTTAATCAATAGAGAAATTAGAAAAGAAAAAGAAAACCAAAACTTCATTCTTGGTTAAAAAGGCCTGAGGAATACAAATCCATCAACAGAAAGGATAGTGGAATCCTTGAATTTGAGTTTTCCTAAAGGTTTCTAGACTGAGTCCAGGAGAATGTTAAGGATCCACTCTAACTTAAATATTCTGGCCTAGTTCTAAGATCTCAGCCTTTCCATTAGGAACAATGCCTTGATCTCTGGCATTTTTCCCCCTTAAGATTTTCTACTTACAACTCATTTGCAGCCTGGGTTCAGCCTGAGAGCCTCTACTGTTTCTACCTTGAAAGATCAAGTGTTCTCAGAACAGCTCTCAGGATGAGTAATGCAAAAAGTTAGCATCACAAAGTCCTCAGCATTGCTTGCTGCCTTGTCCCTGCCTGCATGCCACTCTTTTAGAAAAACATAGTTTGAGAATCCTAGACTATGAGGATTTAATTCTAAGTAGATTCAGATTTCATTTTGTTCCCGAAATCACACACTGTTAGAACAGGAAGAAAACTTGGATATGAAATAGTTGCATATCTACTTCTTCTTAATTTTTAAATTCTCATCGGAGGATATTTTTTTCCATTGATTTCTAGAATAGAAGGGAGGGAGGAGGAGGAGGAGAGAGAGAAACATCGATTGGTTGGCTACTGCACGCACCCCTACCATGCCGCTACCTGGGCTGAGGAACCTGCAGCTGAGGTATGTGCCCTTGACAGGAAATCCAACCTAAGACCCTTCAGTTGGCTGGGTGACGCTCTAACCACTGAACAAAACCAGACAAGGCCATTTCTACTTCTTTATATTGCAAATGAAGAAACTGAAACTCAGAAAGGGGCAGTGACTTGCCGAAGAACTCACTGGAAGGTAATAGAACCAAAGGGCTTTCAGTTTCATATCCAGTGCTTTTTACAGCATTTCCAGCTGTCCCCTGATTTTGAGAAGTCCTAATTGTTTCAAGATATCATGGACACACAGCAAACCTCAGGTCTTCATTCAGTGGATACTCTGACCTCAACCTCATACCAATCAAATCAAGATTTTAAAAGGTCTGTTTTTCCAGCCCTGAGATATTTTACTTTTGGAAACTATATGGGCATAAAACTTAGCAACATGCTCTCTTTTGTTATCTTCATATTTGTTTTCAAGAAATAGACATTTTAAAAATCATTTTCTAGATCTCCATTGGAATCCCACTCCAATTAGATTATGCCCACCATTTCTGCACTTACCTACCTTTGTCACCTCCAAATCTAGAAATAGGGTTTGACAGTGACAAGTGTGCCCTCTGCTGACTGGATGTCTACTCTGCAGTCATGTCCCAAAATTCACACTTGCACATTTGGAGCTTTAGCTACATTGAACAGAAACAAGACATGAATGAGAGTTTCCTTATTTCTTATAACGAATCTGTAAATATTTTTGCCAAATCAATATATTTGATATTCTTCTGTTCTTATAATGAAAAATTATTATTAAAGTTCTTTTCAAGTTCTGATTTTCTACAGATTTTGCCAGAAAAGTACATTTATAGTATTTATCATCCCCCACCCTATATAAACAATTAAAATGTATAAAAAGCACTTTCAAAATGTGAACTATGATTCAGTACAATAACACTCTTTTAAAATGGAACTTAAAAGGTGCCCCTTTCCTGGGAGTAGAAAAAGTAATTAGGAATATATTTTGAGGCCTTCCTAGATCCCCAGCTCTCCTGGGGTGTTGCTTTAGGAAGTGTCACTTTTCTCACAGGCCTCCTCCTGCCCTCCCTTGACCATAATTGCCTTGGTAGCCTTGATTCACTCATTCTCAAGCCTTTTCATCTGGAGGCCTCCCAGTACTCTCTGAGTATTGCTTCCTACTAGTCTCTCTCTCTCTCTCTCTCTCTCTCTCTCTCTCTCTTTCTCTCTCTCTTTCTCTCTCTCTCCTTCCTTCCCTCCCTCCCTCCCTAAGATCCGGGAAGGCACCTCCAAAGAAATTTGATAGAGATAGACACTGGAATGTGTTTGCTACCTGAAGGGAAGTGTAGATACTACTGAGGAACAAATGCCAACCCATTTGGAAGTCTCAAGGAGTTCAATGTTAGAACTGTTAGAACTAAGGCATTGATCTAGTTGAAGGTGGGGTGGAGGTTCAGAATTTCATGATTGTCTGTATATTCTCTTAAACCCTGTGGAGGTTGGCACATATAGAGGGGTTCTGATTCAGCTATAGTTTAATTCTCAGTGAAGGGTCAGAAGATGAGAGGACAGGAAAGTTATCAGAGGGAGAGGGAGTGGACAGGGGATGCCTCAGATTTGGGCAGAAGAAAAAACAAAAGGAAACCATAAGACCAAGAAGATTAAATAAATCCAGGAGGATCCAGGAGAAAGGAAGAACATGAGAGTAGCTGCAGAATGCTGAACAAACCCTGAGTTCTGATTTATTCCAAAAGATCTTGTGTAAAGGCAAGAAAGGTAGTGTCTTCCCCAGTCACTACCCTGACCCATACCTTTGCTATTCAATGGCAAATGGTGGCCACTTTTAACTCCTAGACAAGCAGCCTGTGGTCACTGCTTCTGAATCTAGTGAGGGAGACCACAAAACCTGGTTAGAAAAGACAACTGTTAGAATTCATATTGACAATAATTCAAGGCATGTGCTTAGGTTTTTGAGGGGGAGGGTGTGAATCAAGATGTACTGGGAAATGGTGGACCAACTCTTGAATACAATGGCTAACCCAGATTCTCCTTCTTATTTAATTAGAAACTGGAAAATATCGTCAAGAAAAAGTTTAGTATTATGGTTCTTTTTTAAAAAAAATTATCTTTATTGTTGAAAGTATTACAGATGTCCCCCCTACTTTTTTTTTCATTAGTGTCACAGTTCTTGTTGAGAAAAACTTAGTCTTGGGCTGAATAAAAGAGCAGTTTAGAGTGTGTGTGTGTGTGTGTGTGTGTGTGTGTGTGTGTGTGTGTGAAGTGAAACAGAGTTGGTGGCTGCTGTTCAGTCTGGGGTGGGGGGTTGTGGAAGCTTATCCCAGCACTGCCCAATGGTGCTCAGGGACAGGCAGAGAGGTAGCACACCCCCACAAACCACCACCATTATCAGGAGGTACCACTCCTAAACTTTTTACTTTTGTTCCTGTGGTTAGAGGTTTCCCCGCTTTGGCTTCAAGTGGAGATGCAGGGGTGGGGATGGGACTTAAAGGTGCACCCTGGGAATGTATGTATGTGTGAGCAATCATCCCAAGCTACTAAGAGATGGAGTTTATCTTCTCAATTTGTGGAGATCAGCTTTAATTGTGCTGAGCATAATGTGTCAACCAGATCAATTTTTCACAGATATTCCTGGGGTGCCACTGGGAACTTCAGGTCCATGTTCTTCACCAGGAACATAAAGTCAGTCACCTGTACCAAGCACTCAAAACCTCCTATTACTGTGCTCAGGTTGGGCTTTAGTCAGTTTTTTTTTTTGTTTTGTTTTGTTTTTTTTTTTAAGGAAGCCTGCTTCCCACTCAGCAAACCTGTTCCCCTTACTTTCCACCCAATCCACCCGGCCTGGCTGGTGCCTGCGTGATTTGAAACTTCAGCCCCAGCACCCTGACCCTCCCTCTCCCCCACCCTGTCTACCTGTAGCTCTCGGCTCCCAGAACCGGGATGTCTGAATAATGAGGGTGTTGTGTGGCTTTTTTTTCCTGTTGATTTAGTACAAGTGCACAATGAATGCAAAAAAAATAAATAGAAGGATGGAACATATGCCTCTTCGTAGTGAAAAGTCTTTTCCAATAAATAAAAAGAGGC
This sequence comes from Cnephaeus nilssonii, assembly GCF_951640355.1. Lineage (NCBI taxonomy): Eukaryota > Metazoa > Chordata > Mammalia > Chiroptera > Vespertilionidae > Cnephaeus > Cnephaeus nilssonii. Next base: position 103,111,270 of record NC_137071.1, read on the forward strand.
TGAGTTTTCACTGTTTCCTTTGAAGTGGAACTAATCATTTCAAGGATAGTTCACTTTGTCTTAACAAGGCGGGTGAATGGCAAGAGTCCTTCTTTTTGTTAAAGATATGTTTTCTTTATTTCAGTCAAAACTGATGATGATACTCCTTTCACGCTCGGTCCTCCAGGATCGTAAATCTCCACTCCTAGATACCCAAATCTCACTTTCAGATGGCAATCCCCCGCGGGTGACCACTCCTCAGACTAGGCAGGGGCACACCCAGCTTCCCCAGTCCCATCCCCCCTCCCCACATCCCCGCAGTTGCAGGGTGCTGATGTCCAAGGGTCCAAGTTCAATGCCATAGGAGGCGCTGCAGGGGGGGGGGGAGGAAGTGGGGGGGGTAGCGGACCTCCTAGACCCAGATTGCAGCTGAGCCCTGGGGTCTACTGAGTTTGGGAGGAAGAAAGTCCTGGGACTGGCTGCCACTTCAAAATAAGCGGGATACCCTGACTCCTATACTTTCCAAGGCCGGCTCAATCTTCTCCTGGCCCCAGAAATGTGAAAAATGTTCACAAAAGCTGCATACTCTTCATCCTCGATTATCAGCTGCTGATGCCCACTTTTGGGAAGAAAAGGTCACCCAAAAACCATCATGGCCAACAAAGCCGCTCAAATCCTAACCTTTCTTTCCCAGCACGCGCTTCCCTCAACAATCCTGAAGCCTGGGCTCCCAGTCCACAAAGAGCCACCCTTTTCTTGACGCCCAGGTCTGTCCCAGCTGGCTTCCGTGCCAAAGCAGGTGGGGTTGAGGTTGGGGTTGGGAAGCTTGGATTCTCTGTCCAAGAAAGTGTAATTGTGGTCTTGGGCCAAGTTCATCTACTCCTTAGCCCAGAGGTGAGGGAGGGGGCTCCAGAAATCCAGTCCCTATGGATCCCAGAGATGCTAAGCCTGGGGGGAGGGGGGGCGCTACCCGGGTCAGTTACCCCGTACTGGAACGAAGTGGGCTAGCCCCTCTTCCATACCGGGAAAGGGCCCTACCAAGGCAAAAGTAGAGTTTCTTTGGCCCGAACAACGAATTCGGTAAGTAGAGATCCCCTGCAAGGGTGGGCCTGCAACAGGCGAGCCCCAACAAACATGGTGAGCCCAGCTTCTTGGGAAGGAGCAGGCTGGGTACTAGGTGCCCAGTTCCGCCCAGGGACAAGGTGGTATTTTTGGCGGCCCAGCTCAAGCAGCTGCCCATTCACTTCTCTGGTGCTCTGGGCTGGGCGTGGCGGGCTGGAAATGTCGGAGGGGAAAGCGAGGGGATGATTTCTTCGCCAAGTTTTACGTTGGCTTTTGCCTCTTGGGGAAGGAACGTGGCCTCCGTAGGACCTCAGCATTGAACATTTGCATTTAGCTTGGGTTTTAAACTCTCCGCCTCACCGGACGGTGAGAATTGGCCTGCGCTCTGCGGCCAATTATCTTCCACCAGCAGAGCGGCTCAGGCCCACCCCTCTCTTTTCCACCAGTACTCCCAGGTCCCGGCAGTGTCCCACGGCAGGGCAGAGTCAGCTCCTCCCCCTGCCCCCGATGTGGCTCGAGAGCGCTTTGGGACCGAGATTAGCAGCTCCGTGACCCTGGAGGAAGCAACTCGGGGAAAGTACATCAACAGGGCAACTCCAAGAAACTTGGAGCCAGCTGTTAGCTCCGGTCCGGCTCTGATTATGTAAAGGAGCTCTTGCTTCTCTAAAACAAAACGAAACAAAAAAGCCACAGACTGTCCGCCTCCAACTCAGAGACATTGCCTGGTCATGCGCCGGTTCTGCCCTGTTCCCCACGCCATCCAAGCTAAGTTATCCAGGAGAATATTTGGAGGGCTCCGGGGAACACGGGGAGGGTTTTTCGAGAATTTCGCTTCTTTCTAAAAAGCCTGGCTTGGCGGATGACCCAGAGTCAGTCAACACATTTTTGGCAAGTTGCTGCCAAGGATCCTTCCAGCCTCAGTTTCTGCATCTGTTAGCGGGGAGCAATAATACCCTTTGTTCGGAAAGAGGGAGCTAATTGTGAAGCACACAGCAGGTGTTCAGAAAATGCTTATTCCCATTCTGCACCACGCAAGCTTCAGCCCCTTAACTTGCAGTTTTGTCTGGTCAGAAAGGTTGGAAAGTAAACCCATGTGAACGCTGAATGCTGTTTCATTGCCCCGGATTTTTTACTGTGGGTGGACTCCGTCCCCTGCACATGGGAACCCTGGTCCCGCACGTGGGGCGCCCTGTACTAGCTACCTTAGCACTCTCTTAGGCTGCCACCTGGGGGCTGGGACTGAGGGGGGAGAGCCGCCCGTTGCGCCTCCTTCCCTCCCAGCCTCTTGGTTTCTGGCCTTGGGGCCAAGAAAGGGGTTTAGAGGACTGCATCAAGCACTTCCAGAAGCCGGAGACAAAAACTAGGGGCAGCGGCTTATGCAACCTCTGGAACTCTGAGGATGCTGACGGCCCTCCCAGTTGTCTTTTCCCTAGCCCAAGTCTTGAACAGCACTGCGCACATCTGTCTGCCTAGGCCCAGTCATGGTGCGGCCGCCAGCGATTGGTCTGGCTCTGGCGGACTCAGGGCTCTGCCCGGCGCGAGGCGCAAGGCGCGAGCGCGGCGGTTCCTTCCCGCCACCGCGCCGTCTGTGGAGGTAACATCTGTGCCAAACCCTCTAACCCCCTCCACCCGCGCCACGCCAACTCCATTTATTTATTTATTTTAGAAAAAAAGAAAACGAAAAATCAACCTTCTTTTCCCTCCACAATAGACACATCAGGGGGCCTTTCACTTGGCCAATCTCAGGAGTTTTATATGAACTTCATTAAATCAATTACTCGGTGAACACATCACAATTTATTTGCAATTAGTATCAAAAATGCCTTACTTTTCTTAATAGGTCGGAGCAGATGTAGCTACAGAAGGGACAACGCATTTTCGTGAAATCTATCTCTTGCAACATATTAAATCTTCTGATCAGAAGAGAAGGAGAAATTCAAAGGCAGTTTAGAGGAGAGAGAAACCACTCTGGAGACAAATGCTGTCAGGTGCAGGTGTTGGAGCAGCTTGCGTTATAATTGTAACTCGCGAAAAGGTTGTCTTTATTATGCGCAGTAATTGAACAAAAGTCACCATAATTAAACGTCTGGTTTTCTCTGATGACAGAGGTGCATGTCTGAAAGGCGTGGAGTACAGAGAAGGACTTCAGAAATGGTTAATAAAGACACCCAGTTCTTTAAATAGTGGCTTTGTCTCATGGGGTGGGGAGAGACACAGAGAGAACAATTATCTAATTTTTATTGCCCCAAACCAGAGATTTATTGATTGTGACAACAGTTTTATTGTACATGGGAGGGGGTTGCTGAAGGTTTACAGAAATTGATTTACCTTCGTTTGGAAGTAAAATCATATGCAATAGTCTCCCGTTGGAAGATTGGACCTCAGCTCCTGTTAATGCCATTAGTGACACAAGATCAAATTTCAAATGAAGCCTTGTGACAATTACAGAAGGAAACAGATGCCCTTGCAAATTTAGGTCAAGTGTTCAAGATTCTGGTTTCATGGTCAAGGTTGTCTTGGGGGTATCCTTTAGGAGATGCTCATAAATCTGGCCTCTCCGAACTGGGGATGCACCTTCCAGGGGCGGGGGTGATGCAGGGGTGATAGAGGGAAGCTGGGGAGAACATTTATTTAGGGGGTCCTCAGGTCATTGAAAACAGAAGAGACGGCCAAAGGGTTGTAAAACTGGGCAAGTGTGCTGGGCTAGACAGTGTGTGGAGGGGGACATCAGCCACTACTGGGCGCTGTGGAAAAGAAAAACTGGCCGGAGTTGCAGAGACCTGGACTCCCGAGTCCTACTTGTAGTCCTCAGTAGGCATACTTGGAGGCTGTCCCTTAGCCTCGGAGCCTTTTTAAAACCCATCCGCAAAATGGTAATCATGGGCCTGCTCTTACTGGAAGGGTGGTGGTAAGGATTGAAGGAGATAACAAATTTAAAAGCCTCTAAATTTTCAAAGGGAAGGTATTATTCTGAAAGTGTAGCCCCCTTCATTTGCATTTTAATCACTTGATCTCGTGTCTCTTCCCTTCTCCTGGTGGTAACCTTCCCAGAAAGCTGCAGGCTTTGGCTCTGGCAACACCAATGCCTTCCTTCAGGGTATAAAAACATGTCTTTTACTCATTTCTTGATCCCAACCTGCATCTTTAAGCGTGACACTCTTCAGGATTTACATCCCTCTGGTGGGTGTTTTCCACTTGAGAACTCTTTTAAAGACATAGAACCATATTTTATTTACTGCCTTCTATAAATTATTTACTAGCAGGCTATGGTAATTCCATTAAAGCCTCATAGTTTGTTTATACTAAATAGTTATCTTGGGACTCCTTGCTTGCCCTAGAGCTGGGGGGCTCCGGGGAGGATGGGACAATTTGCACTGGCTAGAAATGTCCATGGAAAGGATAGGGATCCAATGAAAACGGAAATGACCTTATTTATCTTGGTGATTCATTAAAAATTAAATGCAATCTAATCGTCGTTTCTGTTTGGTGTGAAGTGTGATACTGCCCCCACTACCCCTTCCCCAACCCTCGTGTGGACTGGCCCACACGGGATAGCAAGATTTCTTACAAGGAACTAACTCAAGGAGGTAGGCATAAATCAGATTTGGGGAAGGTGGGGGATTTAGTGGAGGGGAGGCAGAGGAGGGATGCATGGACTGTTATTGGGATGAAGGGAGGGTGAAGAAAGGGGAAGTCCGGAGCTCCTTGCCCGGGTAGCTAGTGAAAGGGAACTAGCACTTCGAACTTTGTCTTTGGTACCCTCCCCCAACAAATGAATCCAGGCAGAAAACAAAAAACAAACAAACAACAAAAAAAAAAAAAAACAGCTGAGGGAAGGCACCAGACTTTATAGATTGGTGTGTGTGTGTGTGTGTGTGTGTGTGTGTGTGTGTGTGTGTGTACGCGCGCGCGCGCGCGAGTGCGAGCGTGCGAGGGAGGGGGAACGGGGTGGGGGGGAGCGCAGGCATGTCTGTGTCTCGCCAAGATTTTAGCATTGGCTCATTGGTTACTTCTTCCTACTTTTCCTTTCGTGTTATGTGTATATAAAACTATTTATATTTCTCTACTTAAGGACCTCTCTGGAAACTAAACATGCCAGAAGATATATTGGCCTTTGGGAGAGGGGGTTTCTCGTACCAGCCATAAATGAAATTTTTGTTTGAACTCGCTGCCTTAAATTATGTTGGCCTTGGAAAGGGGGAGGGTTTTATCTATTGCTGATGAAGGCTTTAAAAAAGAAGGCTCTAGAGGAATGTAGTAACTGTGTTTTAGTATCCCACCTCATTTTGCAGATGGGGTTTTCAGAATGGATATTAGTACGGCAACACAGGGAGAGATAAACAAGACAACGGGACAAAAAGCCAGTTGTTTGAAGCAGCTCAGAAATGATCTACAATAAATATAAAGGTCACTTATTTCATAGAGTATTGTTTTCTCTTTTCTTTCAGCTAAAATAGACAGGCAAAGTAAGAAAAATTATATTGGTCTCAGTGAGTGAAAGACCTACTGCTGTTCATTACAGAGCTGAAAATCTGAAATTAACTTAAACATTCAGGACACATGTTGTAGTCTCAATAGTTAGGTTCACGATAATTTAAAATTCAATGACATATTTTTAATATTCTTGGATTATATTTCTTGGTAACTTAGTTACCTTTATTAGCTTAAATCTTGTTTTATCAAAAAGGGGAAGGAAAATTATAATATGTATAAATATCTTAAGTATGCAAACATGCATGACACATTTTGTGATGATGGGGATGCTGCTTAACCCTGTGAACACCAACTTGAATGTACATTATATAACTGCATATTTCAATAGCCACATATATTTATTTTTAAAAATGGAAGTACAATTTACATAACATGGAATTAACCATTTCAAAGTGAGCAATTCAGTGGTATTTAATAGAGTTACAATGTGCAATCACCACCACTATCAAGCTACAAAACAGGTTCAACAAGGATGGTGATGATGATTTCACAGCAATATGAACTTATTTAATACTACTGATCTGTACACTTATTTCAGGCCATGGCAGAACTTTTAAATTAGTGCTTGTATTTCATATGACAAGTATTTTCTGTATGCTACTATTTCCTTAAAGTCTGTTTCATCACATTCTACTCCATACATGTAATGACAGATACAAAGTGGGGGGGTAAACAACATAATCTGCTTATTTGTATTTGTTCTAGAAGCTAGAGACACCTTGCTGTAAGTGCTCTGTTGGCCACTGTAATGTTCATATCTCTGTCCATATCCATTATACCCAGTATAATTATAGCTGCCATAGCCACTATAGTTTTGATCACCACCATAGGCACTATTGTAATTTCCATATCCTTGATCATAATAGTTATTAAATCCTTGGTTCCCCTTTTGGCCCTGACTTCAGCCTCGGCCCCTAGTACCACCTCATCCACCAGCTGCAGCAATTCTTCCTCCCTTTTGTTGTTGCTGTTGCTGCCTATATACCTCTTTGGGTTAGGCAATTTTTATTTTACACTTCCAAGAACCAAATTGATGATATCTGCTTTCTAACAATTTATTTACTTGCTCCTCATCCATATATGTGATAAAACAAAACCTCTTTTTTTCATTTGCTTTTGTATTCATGGGAAGTTCAATATTTTCAATCTCTTCAAAGGCTCCAAAATATTCTTTAATTTGCTCTTCAGAAGTATCTGGGCTCAATCCACACACAAAAGCCTTTTAGAGGGTCCCTTATCTTATAAAACTTTGGCCTTTTGGGGGCTCAATCAATTTGCCATCCAATCTGTGTTCCTTCAGTTCCAAAACATTATCAACACTAGCAGCATTTTTGAAAAGCATGAATACAAATTCTCGTGATCTTCTACTGACTGGATCTGTTTTAATTGTGCAGTATACAACTTCCCCAAATCGAGACAAATATTCAGTCAGATCTTTCTTGCTTGTATCCCAGCTCAAGCCTCCAATAAACACTTCACTATCATCCTGATGATTTTTGCTCTCCTTGATCTTGGATCCCTCTGCAAATTCTTCTGTGTTGCTGTACCTCCTCTATGTTGGTGGAGTTGTGTGTGTATTTTGGTGGGGGAGAAGGGGCTGCTGGCATGTAGTTCAAGACACAACATGGGCTTTTTAAATGAGAGGGTGGATCCCTGGACCACACTTACAAACACTATGTTAGTTATTGTGGAAGGGACACGAGGCAACGGTTAATCTTTAATCTTGCTGCTGGAGGCTAAGAACAGTAGTTAGCATAATAAATGCAAGAAGTTCATCAGAAGGCTGATGGACATCTTCAGCAGGGCTGAAGAGCTGCATATTATTACCTGCTGCCAAACAGCTGAGGGCAATTCCCCTAACCCCGTGGTCAACAAACTGCTGCTTGTGAGCCACATGCGGCTCTTTGACCCCTTGAGTGTGGCTCTTCCACAAAATACCATAGCCTGGGTGAGTCTATTTTGAAGAAGTGGCGTTAGAAGAAGTTTAAGTTTAAAAATTTTGGCTCTCAAAAGAAATTTCAATTGTTGTACTGTTGATACTTGTCTCTGTTGACTAATGAGTTTGCCAACCACTGCCCTAACCTGATAATCCTTTATTGGTTACCGAACTTTACTTTTGATATGCTTGTTTGCATTCCTAAAGGGCCAATGTGTTTTCCAGTAAATAAAAAGCCGTGGGTCTGGAGATTTGGGGAGCCACCCTGCTAGAGGGTGAAGCCTCCCCAAATGCCTTCCAAATTTATATTTCTTGTCTAGTCAGTATTCATTTATACGCAGCCCTTCTCCAGATTCCTGAACCCTTGCTGTGAAAAAACTGAGGAATTTATGGCGCCCGAGATAGGGACTGGAGAAGAAGATTCACCAGAGTGAAAAGAAGAAGTTGATCACTGGTAAAGGTGGGGATCACTGGTAAAGGTGGGGATCACCGGAAAATTCGGTGGGGAGATTCACTGCACATAAAGCCCATGCCAAGCTTTGGAATTCATGATCCAAAGTGGACAAGAACGTCTTTTTCAAGCCAAGCCATAATGGGGAAGAATTTGGTTAAACGGCAAAATTATAAAGAAATTAAAATGTCAAAAGGTACTCTCTTAAATCAGGCTAAAGGAAAATGAGTGGCCTTGTCATATTTAACTATGTGGGGTCTTGTTAAAATTGCAAAATACCTAATTTGTATTGGGGATCAAAAGTCTGTAATTACTAAAAAAGCTGCTGGATCCTCTGCCTCTAGTGTGGAAAACTAGGCAGCTAGAGAGGGTGGAGCTGTCAACTCTCTTGCAGGGGAACTCTGATGCTTTGTTTAAAAATTACCATATGTCAGGCAGAGTTTAGCTAAAATAACTTTAAAGGGTAGTCAATGCTATGGAGAGAAATTTCCAGGAAAAGAACTGTTTATATTAAGTCTTGTTTATATATTTGTTGATCTGTCCTTTTTGTTTGGCTTAATGTTTTTTTTTTAATTGAGGTATTATATGTGTACATATCTTACCATTACACCCCCCCACCCCACACCCATACATGCCCTCACCCCCCAGAGTTTTGCGTCCATTGTTTATGCTTATATGCATGCATACAAGTCCTTCGTTTGATTTCTTATCTCCCCCACCTTTCTTTAACTTTCCCCCTGTAATTTGAAAGTCTGTTTGTTGCTTTACTGTCTCTGTATCTATCTTTTTGTTCATCAGTTTATAATGTTCTTTATTATCCATCAATGAGTGAGATCATGTGGTATTTTTCTTTCATTGACTGGCTTATTTCACTTAGTATAATATTCTCCAATTCCATCCAGGTTGCTGCAAATGATGAGAATTCCTTCTTTTTTATGGCAGCATAGTATTCCATTGTGTAGATGTACCACAGTTTTCTGATCCAGTCATCTGCTGACGGGCACCTAGGCTGTTTCCAAACCTTAGCTATTGTAAATTGTGCTGCTATGAACATAGGGGTGCATATATCCTTTCTGATTGGTGTTTCTGGTTTCTTCGGATATATTCCCAGGAGTGGGATTACTGGGTCAAATGGGAGTTCCATTTTCAGTTTTTTGAGGAAACTCCATACTGTTCTCCACAGTGGCTGCACCAGTCTGCATTCCCACCAGCAGTGCACGAGGGTTCCTTTTTCTGCACATCCTCGCCAACACTTGTCCTTTGTTGATTTGTTGATGATAGCCATTCTGACAGGTGTGAGATGGTACCGCATTGTTGTTTTGATTTGCATCTCTCGGATAATAAGTGACTTTGAGCATGTTTTCATGTGTCTCTTGGCCTTCCTTCTGTCTTCTTTTGAAAATATTCTGTTTGGGTCCGTTGCCCATTTTTTAGTTGGATCATTTATCTTCCTTTTATTAAGTTGCATAAGCTGCCTGTAGATGTTGGAGATTAAACCTTTATCAGTGATGGCATTTGCAAATATGTTCTCCCATGCAGTGGGCTTTCTTGCTGTTTTGTTGATGGTTTCTTTTGCTGTAAAAAAGCTTTTTATTTTGATGTAGTCCCATTTGTTAATTTTCTCTTTAGCTTCCATTGCCCTAGGGGCAGTGTCAGTGAAGAATTTCTTTTGGCATATGTCTGAGATTTTGTTGCCTGTGGATTCCTCTAGTATTTTTATGGTTTCCCGTCTTATGTTTAAGTCCTGTATCCATTTTGAGTTTATTTTTGTGTATGGTGTAAGTTGGTGATCTAGTTTCATTTTTTTGCATGTGTGTGTCCAATTTTCCCAACACCATTTATTGAAGAGACTGTCTTGACTCCATTGTATGTTCATGCCTCCTTTGTCAAATATTAATTGAGCATAGTGGTTTGGGTCAATATCTGGATTCTCTATTCTGTTCCATTGATCTATATGTCTGTTCTTGTGCCAGTACCAGGCTGTTTTGAGAACAGTGGCTTTGTAATACAGCTTGAAATCTGGTATTGAGATCCCTCCTACTTTATTCTTCTTTCTCAGGATTGCTGCAGCTATTCTGGGTCTTTTTTTATTCCAGATGAATTTTTGGAGAGTTCTTTCTAGGTCTGTGAAATATGCTGTTGGTATTTTGATGGGGAGTGCATTGAATCTGTAGATTGCTTTGGGTAGTATGGACATTTTCATGATGTTGATTCTACCAATCCATGAACATGGTATGTTCTTCCATCTGTTTACGTCTTCCTCTATCTCTTTTTTCAGTGTCCTGTAGTTTTCCGCGCATAGGTCTTTTACCTCCTTAGTTAAGTTTATTCCTAGGTATCTTAATTTTTTTGGTGCGATGGTAAATGGGATTGATTTTTTAGTCTCTCTGTAAGTTCACTATTGGTGTATAGAAATGCCATAGATTTCTTGGCTTTAATTTTGTATCCCGCTACATTGCCGAATTCATTTATTAATTCTATTAGTTTTTGATAGAATATTTTGGGTTTTTTATGTACAATATCATGTCATCTGCAAATAAGGACAGCTTCACTTCTTCTTTTCCAATTTGGATGCCTTTTATTTCTTCTTTTTGCCTAATTGCGATAGCTAATACTTCCAGTACTATATCAAACAGGAGTGGTGAGAGAGGGCCTTCCTGTCTTGTTCCTGTTCTTAGGGGAAATGGTTTTAGTTTTTGCCCATTGAGTATGATGTTTGCTGTGGGTTTATCATATATAGCTTTTATTATGTTGAAGTATGAGCCTTCTATTCCCACCTTGTTGAGAGTTTTTATCAAGAAAGGGTGTTGGATTTTGTCAAATGCTTTTTCTGCATCTATTGATATGACTATGTGATTTTTATCTCTCCATTTGTTTATGTGATGTATCACATTTATTGATTTGCAGATATTGTACCATTCATGCATTCTTGGGATAAATCCTACTTGGTCATGATGTATGATCTTTCTGATGTATTGCTGGAGCCGATTTGCTAGGATTTTGTTGAGGATTTTGGCATCTATGTTCATGAGGGATATTGGTCTGTAATTCTCTTTCATTGTGTTGTCTTTATCTGGTTTTTGTATTAGGGTAATGCTGGCTTCATAGAAGGAGCCTGGAAGTGTTCCTTCCTCTTGAATTTTTTGGAATAGTCTGAGGAGGATAGGTTTTAGTTCTTCCTTGAAAGTTTGGTAAAACTCTCCTGTGAAGCCGTCTGGCCCCGGGCTTTTGTTTGCCGGAAGCTTTTTGATGACTGCTTCAATTTCTTCCATAGTTACTGGCCTGTTGAGCTGTTTAGATTCTTCCTGATTGAGTTTTGGAAGGTTGTATTTGTCTAGGAATATGTCCATTTCCTCCAGGTTGTCCAGTTTGTTGGAATAGAGTTGTTCGTAGTATTTTGTAACAATACTTTGTATTTCGTCGGGGTCTGTTGTTATTTCACCTCTTTCATTTCTGATTTTGTTTATTTGGGTCCTCTCTCTTTGCTTCTTGGTGAGCCTGGCTAGAGGTTCATCAATCTTGTTTATCCTTTCAAAGAACCAGCTCTTGGTTTTGTTGATCTTTTGTATTGTTTCTTTAGTCTCTATGTCGTTTATCTCCACTCTGATCTTTATTATTTCTTTCCTTCTGCTTACACTGGGCTTTTCTTATTGCTCTCTCTCTAACTCTTTTAGTTTTTGGGTTAGGTAATTTATTACCATTGTTTCTTGTTTTTTGCAGTAGGCTTGTAGAGCTATGAACTTCCCTCTCAGGACTGCTTTCGCTGTGTCCCATAGATTTAGGATTGTTGTGTTTTCATTGTTGTTTGTTGCCATGATGTTTTTTATTTCTTCCTTGATATCTTTGGTAACCCAGTCATGGTTTATTAGCATGCTGTTTAGTCTCCATGTGTTTGATTTCTTTGGGTTGTTTTTATTGTAGTGGATTTCCAGTTTTATGCCACTGTGATCTGAGAAGATACTTGATATGATTTCTATCATCTTGAATTTGGAGAGACTTTGCCTATGTCCTAACATATGGTCTATCTTTGAAAATGACCCATGTGCACTTGAGAAGAATGTATATTCTGTGGCTTTGGGGTGAAATGTTCTGAATATGTTGATTAATTACATCTGGTCTAGTGAGTCATTTAGGATTGATGTTTCTGTGCTGCTTTTTTGTTTAGAGGATTTGTCCGATGGTGATAGTGGGGTATTGAAGTCTCCTACTATGATTGTATTGCTGTCAATCTCTCCTTTGATATCTTCCAGGAGTTTTTTAATGTATCTTGGTGCTCCTGTATTGGGTGCATATATGTTTACCAGAGTTATTTCTTCTTGTAGGATTTCTCCCTTTAGTATTATGAAGTGGCCTTCATTATCTCTTGTAATGTCCTTCACTTTGAGATCTAATTTGTCAGATATAAGTATTGCTACCCCAGCTTTTTTTTCATTTCCATTCGCCTGGAAAACCTTTTTCCATCCCTTTACTCTCAGTTTGTATGCATCCTTTTTTTTTGAGGTGGGTTTCCTGTAGACAGCAGATATATGGGTTTTGTTTTCTTATCCAATCTGTTACCCTGTGTCTTTTGATTGGGGCATTTAATCCATTTACATTTAAAGTTATTATTGATAGGCACTTATTTGTCGCCATTTTTATTCTATACCCCTGTGTTCCTTCTTTGCTTCTTATTTCTTTTTCTTTTTTTTTTTTTTTTACAGCAGACCCTTTAGCATTTCTTTCATTGCTGGTTTGGTGGTGATAAACTCCCTTAGCCCTTTTTTGTCTGTGAAGCTCCTGATTTCACCTTCAATTTTGATTGATAGCCTTGCTGGGTACAGAATTCTTGGATTAAGACCCTTCCTTTGCATGACTTTGTATATTTCATTCCATTCCCTTCTGGCCTGATGAGTTTCTGTTGAGAAATCAGTTGCTAGTCTGATGGGAGTTCCTTTGTATGTAACTGTCTGTCTCTCTCTGGCCGCTTTTAAGATTCTTACTTTGTCTTTGGTGTTTGCCAACTTAATTATAATGTGCCTTGGTGTCGTTCTTTTGGGGTTCATTTTCCTTGGAACTCTGTGAGCTTCTTGGATTTGCGTGGGTTTTTTCTTCCCTATATCAGGGAAGTTTTCTGTTATTATTTCTTCAAACAGGTTTTCTATTCCTTGCTCCGTTTCCTTTCCTTCTGGTACCCCTATTATCCTGATGTTGTTTTGTTTTGTGTTGTCCCGAAGTTCCCTTAGGCTCTCCTCATGCTTTCTAATTTTTGTTTCTAGAAGCTGTTGTAATTGGGTATTTTTTTCCATCTTGTCTTCTAGCTCACTTATGCGGTCCTCTGCTTCTTCTAGTCTACTCTTGATGCTTTCTATTGAGTTCTTTACAGCAGTGATGTCATTTTTCATTTCTTCTTGGTTCTTCTTCATTTCCTCTTGGTTCTTACTCATATTGTCGAATTTGTCTTCCATCCTTTTCAGCCACCTTATGACCATTTCTCTGAATTCTTTCTCTGATAGGTTGTTTGCCTCTAATTCGTTTACTTCCTTTTCTGGTGATGCCTACTTCTCTTTCCTATGGGGGCTATTTCTTTGTCTCCCCATGGTCTCTCTACTCTGGATGTCTGGTTATATAGTTCTTTCTCTCTGGCGTTGATTTAAAGGTACAAAATACAACGCAACCAGGCACAACACACAACGCACTGAACAGAATTGTATTCACGATATTAATAACCTCCAATAAAGGTAACCACCAGAGAAAGACAAATTAGGGTATAGGAGTGGAAGAGGGAGAGTAAAAAGAAAGAACAAAACAAACAAACAAAAAAAAGAGTTTGAATCTGAACTTTGGAAAAGAGCAGAAAAAAAAGTAAAAGAAAAAAAAGTAAGAGAGACAAGAACAATACTAAGAGAGAAAAGGGGAACAAACTATATATATGGGGAGTAGACTCCACTAGAACAACCACTAGTCCCAGCAAATTCCAGCAACATGAGCCTGGAGATTAATACAAACTGCAACACCAACTAATATCAAGTGAGGCAAGGGAAAACAAAAGTAAAAAACAAACAAAAACAAAGCAAACAAAAGAACCAACCAAACAAACAAAAAGAATAATCAAAACAATCTCATAAAAAAGCATAAAAATTCAATCTAATCAACATTCAAGCAAACAACAACAAAAGGCCAGAGAGAAAAATAAAAATTTTTAAGGTAGCGTAGAGAGAGGTATGTATGGATTTGGAGCAGGGGGTTGGGAATTAGATATATAAGTAGGGTGAAATTTTAGCAGAGGGTAAACTGAAAAAGTAGGGAAAATCTATAGCCAGAAAGGGTTAAGAAAAACAGGAGACCAAAAGGGGAAAGGTTAGGAGGAGAGTGATGGCAAAATGTTAGTGTTGAGATAGGGTAAGGGAAAGATGCAAATAGAATGTAGGACACTAATCCCAAAATACAAGAAAGGGAAAATCAAATGACATTAAAAAAAAAAAAGTAAAATAATAGTAATAATAATGCTGATTGAAAATAAAAATGTAATAATTAAAAAGGTGAAAATAGAGTGAGGAAAAAGAAAAAAATTTAGTTTCTTAAGTAAAAGATGCAAAAAATGAAAATAAAAAATTAGAATGAAAAAATTTCAAAAAAAATTGAAAAAGGAATTAAAAATTAAAAAATAGGAAGACTAAAATGTGCAGTAGCGGCTGTCATTCACTTCCTCTAATATTCTGTTTGGTATGCCTGTTTCCCAGTCTGGGCGGTATTTCAGTTCAGCTTCGTTCCACTGCTTCTCAGTGTTGTAAGCCAGTCCTGCTTTTTGAGCAGGCGGTGTCTTAGTTTCTCATATTTATTTTTGATTACACCAGAGACAATTAGCGTTTCAGCCCCTGGGTGGCAGTGTTTCTGTATTGACTTCCGGGCCTCTCTAGCTTTTTTTTTTTTTTCCCTCTATGGCACTCACTACTGGTTTGTGGAGGTGTGAGCCCTCAGAGCTGCCTCTCCGATGGTCACACCCAGCTCTGTTCCCAGGTTCCGAAAAAACAACTTCCCCCTGCAGTCTTTCAGGGTTTTTCCACCTGGGTTTTCCTATGTACTGGGCTTAGTAATCAGAGTCGGAAAGAGCCCAAGTGTGCGGACAGTGGGTCTGTGCGCCAGACTAAGTAGCCTGCACTCCTTTGAAAATTCTTAGTCTGATCCTCCTCGTCAGATTAAAATGAGTTGCTTTTAAGAGGTCACTTCTGTTAGCAGCTCAGAGGACCCCCTTCCACATTCACGGATCACGGCAGTTTCAACTGCCGCCGATTTTTCTAGGCACAGACCTCCCGGTTCCTGCTGGTCCTGCGGTTCACGCGCTTCCCTCCCACCATGAGGATTAGAAACCACACCTTATTTCAGGCGAAATCTGACCTTTCCGTGGTGCAGTGAAGAGTTCCTTTGAATCCGAATGTTTGCGCCGATAGGGGACCGGTGTTCTGGTGCTCGCAGCTGTTCAGTGTTTGCAGTTGTCGCGGAAAGTCAGGTTTCCAATAAAGTCCTCCTTTCCTTGCAAGATGGCGGGGCGCCCGGTGAGCCCGCAGCTCTGGGAGGAGACCCCGGAGTTGAGTGCTTCACGGTCAGGGGAGCCCTGGCCAGCACTCCCCTGCCTTCTCCTGTAGTTTAGCTGTCCCTTGGCTTGCCAATATACAATCCCCCTGCGAACCTCTGTTGCTCCTACTCTCCGCCCCAGGACCAGACTCCAAACAGGACTCTATTCCGTCACCATTTTTTCTGGCTTTTCCTCCTGGTTTAATGTGTTTATTGTTAGTCTATTAAGCGTGCCTGGGCGGCCAGACCATTTATACTGAATTTTCCCAGAGTGAATAGGATGTGGGGGTGGGAAGACACGTGAGACAAAGGGAGGTAGAGATAAAATTTGGCAGAATTCAAGGGAGATGTCTGGGATTTCTGTAATTGTAAAGAGAGAAAGCTGGCTTAAGACAAAAGCGCTCACCATCCGATTTTGGATAGGTCTTGGGCTAAGCTCAATCTCTTTGCAGATGTTATAGAATAAACCCAAGACTACTTTCCTCAAAAATATGGCAAAATGACCCAAGGTAAAAAACACAGGCTGGTTCTAAGCAACAAGATTAGTGTTCCCATAATAAAGGGCAGTTTTTGAATAATAATGGACTGCATCCCAAAGTTAACCTTAAGGCCATTGAAAGTCAGTAAGTTATCTCTGTTACAGAATTTGCCAAAGAAAATGCCTTAGATAATAATAATTGGCTTTAGAATCTCAAAATTATTGAAACATGGATAAATAGATATAAGTAAAATAATTTGTAATAAAGCTTTTCAGTAATAATGTATTAATCCTTTGCACTTGCTTGCTTTTTTTCTCGATTCCTTTATTCTACTCGGGATTTAATTTTTAAAATACCCCAGATTTAACAAAGCGTGGCAGTAGAATAAAAAACTGGAGTTTCTTTTCATACAAACTTATTTATTTGGATTTTTTTATATTTCAAATTATTGATACATTCAAAGAGTATAAAAAAAGCTGCTACTGATGCTAACCGTGTCGAGTCACACTCGACATCTGAGTGCAAAATGTTAATAATTAAGGTCCAATCGCCCAGGGGAAATTGGCTTCACTCTTTGATAAAGGTGGGGGCTGGTCGCTTTTCCCTGAGCAGAAAAAAATGTGGCAATTTTACATTCAAGCAGAGCAACCTAGAGGCTTGCTTCTCCCCCACCCCCACTAAACATAGTTTTCCAAAGTCTTTAGTAACTTAAAACTTTAGAGTTTACTGAATTAAATAATAAAACTTATTAAATATCTAGATATTTTGAAATGACAAAATACTGAAATATTAATCTGAGTTTGCTGCATATGGAAAATCTAGAGGACAGCATTGAATCTATTTAATTAAATATGTCTTGTATTTTATTTGAAATATATTCTTTAAAATGTGAAGTTATTATTAATCTGAGAAATGCTAAGTGTTTAACTTGCCAGCTAAAATTTGAGTCTTCTAAGAGTTTAAAGTTCAAATTAAGTTGGAATAAATTATATGGTTGTGGTAACAAAATGCATAAAGTATAGAAATTTATTTTTGAGAAAAATAATTCTTGTATTTTTTTCTGGAGAAATTAGTATTTTAAAATATATTGTAGTCATTATATGTACTATGTATGGTAAAACTTCAATCTAGGTCTGATTAAGAAAGAGGATTAAATCTATGGTCTGAACCAAATTTTTAATATAATAACCAGTTTAAATTTAATTGATATCTTTTAGAATAATTATTTTGGAATATATATTAAAGGCCTAAGCAGCCATCACAACCAAACAGATAACTGAACAGGCTGCATGGGGTGACTAAGCTGGCAGGGGGGTTAGTGAGGGGCGACCAAATGACTGAGCAGCAGGCTGTGTGGGGTGATGAGGCTGGCAGGGGAGTTAGTGAGGGGTGACCAAGTGACCGAACAGCAGGCTGCGTGGGGTGACCAGGATGGCAGGGGGGTTAGTGAGGGGTGACCAAATGACCGAACAGCAGGCTGTGTGGGGTGACCAGGCCCGTGGGGGGCATTTGGGAGTGACCAGGCTGGCAGGGGGCAGTACAGAGTGACCAGACAGACGGGGGGCAGTTAGGGGTGACCAGGCTGGCGGGGGGGTTAGTGAGGGGTGACCAAATGACCAAACAGCAGGCTGTGTGGGGTGACCAGGCCCGTGGGGGGCATTTGGGAGTGACCAGCCTGGCAGGGGGGCAGTACGGAGTGACCAGGCAGACAGGGGGGTAGTTAGGGGTGACCAGGCTGGCGGGGGGGTTAGTGAGGGGTGACCAAATGACCGAAAAGCAGGATGTGTGGGGTTACCAGGCCCGTGGGGGGCATTTGGGAGTGACCAGGCTTGCAGGGGGGCAGTTAGGGGTGACCAGGCAGACAGGGGGGCAGTTGGGGGTGACAAGTCCAGCAGGGCAGGAAGTTATGGGTGGTCAGGCAGGCAGGCAGGTGAGCAGTTAGGAGCCAGTGGTCCCAGATTGCAAGAGGGATATCTGACTGCCAGTTTAGGCCCAATCCTGGTCCTGGCTTGAAGAGGGTGCAGGCTGGAATGAGGGGACCCCCAATGCACAAATTTAGTGCACCTGGCCATTAATATATATTTGATAATCTTTCCAAGTTAAATTTCAAGACTTTAACTGAGAGATGACTTTGGAACATTCCAAGGGCCCTGGAGTGATTCAAGGATTTATTCTCTTTTCTTAAAAGAAATATTTTTGAAATAGGCCAATTTAATATACTTGAAATCACATGGAAAGTTTTATCAAATAAAAATTAATGACTATATTTTATTTATATACATATATTTTAAATATTATAAAGGTTTTAACCTCTAAGGGAGGGCCGGACAAGGTTGCTGAATATTTCTTAAGCAGAACCAGATCTTTCAGCAGTGGAATTTTAAAAATAAAAGCAAACAAAGCCCTCAGGCAGCCTGCACTTCAAAATAGGCTGGGGGGTAGGAAGGCATCTGTATTTCATAGGTCAAACATAAATTTACTTACTTTGCTTTTTCAATAAAGATGCCTACTTTAATTACTTAAATAAATTAGCTTTTTACAATATAATCAAGGTCTCATTTAATTCAGCATATGAGAAGTGAATATTTTTATAAACAATTGGTTCTAGTAAAGGTCAAAGTAAAAATTTGCATACACCCTACAAGCTAGTCCTCTAAAATAGTTCCTGAGACCTCCCATGATCCTTCTGTATATGCAAATGAGCACTAGCCAAAAAGAATGCTATATAAAAATAAATTTTAAGCCTAACAAAAAGAGAAATTTAAAAATCTCTTCTCCTACTATTTACAGGGCAAACTGAAGGCTGTTATTCAGGCATTAAATCTGATAATTAATCAGTCACCGTAAGTACAAAGAGAGTCACTTAAAATATAGGCATGACAGTATTAGCCAGCATCTGAAAAGCAATCAAGTGTGTTGCTTGGTTTAAAAGAAAGAAAATAGATTTTTAAAAGAAACTTCCTAAATGTGGCCTAGAAATTATTCTGGGAGGAAATAAAGGGAGGTTTCCTTCAAATGTCTGGAAAACTGTAATTAAAAGTCAATGTATTAGGCTTCAAAAAGAAAAGTAAGTAATTTGCATTTTGCCTCTCTAACAAAGCTTATATATGCTCAAAGACTGATAGCAGAAATTCTATTAGTATCATTTACTGTAAACACCCAAAGACAATTTTAGAAAATAAGCCTTATTTCAGACTAATTTAAGTTGGTAAGTTGAAATAAGTAAATATTCAGGGGTACTTAGTTGTACTAGGCAGGAACCTATTCCTGGAGCATTAACTAATTTTTTACTGATAGTTCATCTCATAGTAAAAGCTGCCTTTCATGCAATGAATTCAGACCAGTCATACTTCTGTACAAAGAATTGAATTAAAAGCTATCAGGGCTGCATTGCAGGATTTCCAAAAGCCTCTTAATATTATTTAAAACAAAAAAGGGGTGATAGTGGAGTAATATCCTGTAAGTAAACTACATCAAGCCTTCATTACTTAAAATTTTTTCACTTTAAAAATTTTTTCACTTGTATTGCTGATGGCAAAATACCCATGGTGTCAGAATAAGCCAAAAGAAAATGGTTTGGCAAAACAAAAAGATCCCGAGAGTCTAGTTTATAGAAAGGTCCCTTTATTAACCTTTGGTCAAAAATATGCTTATATATTGCCAGAAAACTCCTCCAAGCCTGTGTGGATTCCTGCAACAATGGATCCAAGAGAGGAACTGACCAAACTACTCCACCCACAGATGGTGGTGGTCCCAAGCAACACGCTGATGAGACAGAGGAAAAACAGTCCAGAGATGGGGAATGGTGAAGATGCCTTGCCCTGCTAGCTGTCAGCAGCTGTGCGTTCGTGCAGGTTGTCCGGGACCAAACCAAAGAAGGTTGAACCTACATTGCAATTGCTCACTGTTTGTCCACCATACAGAACTGGAATATCTTTGCTATCATGTCACAGGGGACAGCAATTGAGAAGGGAACCCATAAAAAAACTGTTGGACAGTGATTGGAAAGGGGACTCAAAGAACTCATGGCTCAGAAAGGAGCTTACTGCAAACTGATTCCTTTGATGCCTGGCAGCAATTTAAAAGGACATGAAAGCCCTGGCTGGTTTGGCTCAGTGGATGGAGTGGCAGCCTGCGGACTGAAGGGTCCCGGGTTCGATTTCGGTCAAGGGCACAGGCCCAGGTTGTGGGCTAGATCCCCAGTGGAGGACGTGCAGGAAGCAGCCGGTTGATGATTCTCTCTCATCATTGATGTTTCTCTCTCTTCCTCTCCCTTTCTCTCTGAAATCAATAAAAGTATATATATATTTTTAAAAAAGGACATGAAAGAGCTCAATCCCTTCCATTGAATTTAAAAATCCTAAAAGGACCCGAGCTCTGCAAATGGCATACATTCTTGTTAAATTTATTAAATCAAAAAAGGGGGATATGTGGAGGCTAAGAACAGTAGTTAGCATAATAAATGCGAGAAGTTTGTCAGAAGGCTGATGGACATCTTCAGCAGGGCTGAAGAGCTGCATATTATTACCTGCTGCCAAACAGCTGAGAGCAATTCCCCTAACCTGATAATCCTTTATTATTTACCATACTTTACCTTTGCTATGCCTGTTTGCATTCCTAAAGGGCCAATGTGTTTTCCAGTAAATAAAAAGCCGTGGGTCTGGAGATTCGGGGAGCCACCCCACTAGAGGGTGAAGCCTCCGCCTGGTTCCCCTAAATGCCTTCCAAATTTATATTTCTTGTCTAGTCTGTATTCATTTATGTGCAACCCTTTTCCAGATTCCTGAACCCTTGCTGCAAAAAGACTGTGGCATCTTGCTATCATTAATAGAAAGTGGATTAGAGTGGCATTTCTTTTGAAATGTAATTCATAAGGTTTAACACAGCAATAGTTATTGTCAACCTTTTGGGAAAAGAGGACCAAGATTAGTTTTTGCAAACTATTTGTTTCTTGGCATCAAAACTGTTCCTAAATTCACAATTATGGAAAAACTTTGTGAATAATTTAGAATTGTCAGAGTCCCTTGCTCTTGTGTGTGCTGATGCATTCCTTTATTTCACAGGGTGAAAGGACATATGACTGTGACTAAAACAAATAACCAAAATTGAAGCTATCACTCATGTAACTAGAGCCACAGTGTCTGAAGCCATTAGAGAAGCTATTTTTGTAATATGCTACGAAGTGGTCAGGACTAGCCCAGAGTTGTGAGTTCAGACAACATTTTGAACCCTATCTTCCATCTTGGATCAATGTGCATTAAAGGAGTAAAGAATATGTTGGTAGACAAAATCATGGGTGGTTAGTTCTATAGTTCAACAGTTTGTTTCATTCTATTTGAAGAATGATAGTTTTCACAGGAGTTAGCTGATTTTTACCCATGCTGATAAAACTATAAAAGGCATACTTTACATTTAATCTTTGAACTAGCCCATTATAAAGGAAAAGTAAAAAATTGTAGCTAAATTCATCTGATACAGTCTCCCAAGGAAACTTTTTTTGCCTTAAACATTCTTTCTACAGCAGGATTTTTCAACCTTATCACTATAGACATTTTGGACTACACAGTTCTTTGTTGTGGAAAGGTATTCTGTACATTCTGGGATCTTTAGCAGCATCTTTGGCCTCTACCCATTAGATGCCAATAGCAAACCCTCTCACAGGTCTCTGCACCCTGAGTTGTAACCAGAAAAATGTTCCCAGAAATTGCCAAATGTCCTCTTAGGGCCAAATCAACCACTATTCTACAGTGTTATGTTTGATTTTTACACAAATTGTTTTCTTTTTTTGGTTGAATTCTGTAAAACGTAAAATCTTATAGTCAGCAAGGACCTTGGAAATTCATTCTTCACCAAATAGGGAGGCTGTTAAGAGCATAGACTTGAGTTCAAATCCTATATACTAGTTATGTGACCATAGGGAAATCACTTAACCTTCCTAAGCCTCAGATTTCTCCTCTGTAAAATTAGTCTTAAAAGATTCATGTGAGGATGAAATAAGATCATGCACAGTCTGAGCTTAGCATACTACCTTGTATATAGTAGTTAAGTAATATGCATGATCTATAATTAGTTACTGCATGCCTACTATGAGCCAAGCAATTTGTGAAGATCTCACCTTCATTGCAGGACACCTGTGCCACAGCTGGGTTAGATATATGTGGTAAAAGTTCAGCTTTCCTTATTAAAATAATCACCTGTAAATCATGACATTTCTCCTAAGAAGTGTCACTAGACTATAGCTGTGCCCCCAGTCCTTGTTTCTGCCTCACTTTCCTGGGGGTCTCTCCCTTAGATTCCCCATGCTACTTTCATTCTCCTCCTTCCTAGTCCCCTAATTTGGGAATATATGTGTGGGTTTGTCATTACTACAGCTGGAAGTACTGAAATATTCCGAGAGAACTTTACTGTCACTAAGGGGGAATAAAAAGGAAACTATAACATAAACAAGCAGCATAAAAATAGATTTCTAAAACAGCAGTTTCTGACCCTTTAATCCCAGTAAAAGTTTCAAGGAGCCTTACAAGTTTCCAATTCCCCTTCTAATTACATTCTAATGTAGTCCCTAAGAAGACAGGTATATTTATTCATTCATTTAACATATTTTAGTGACATGAAGGCAATGAAACCAAGTACATATTATAATACAGTTGACTGGGTTGGGGTGGGAGAGGTCAGGAATGATTTTCTAATTAAATTGTGTCTGTGCTGATCTCTTAAAGAAGAGAATGTGCTTGTATACTGAAGACCTAGAATAAGAACATTCCAGGCAGAAGGAGTAGCAACTGCAAATGCCTTGAGGCAGGACTGACCTGGGCATAAAAATAATAATGCTCACTATATTCCCCAGGCATTATTTGAAGAACTCTTGATATGCAAATTAATCCATTTTACAGATGGGAGGAATTGAGGTACAGAAACCTTAAGTTAGTTGCCCAAGATCACAGAGTTACTAGGCAATCAAGCCATAATTCAAGTCTAGTCAGCCTAACTCCAGAGTCTAGGCTTTTAACCAATACACTATACTGTCTGGAGCATGGAGATAGCATGGGTGAGCATGGGATAAGAGGATATTGGAGAGGCAGATGGGGGCCAATCCATGTGGAGACTTTATAGGTGTTGGGAAGGCATTTGGCTTTACTTTAAGAGCAGTGAGAAACCCCTGAAATATTTTGAGCAGAGGAGTGACATGATCTGGTTTACATTTTTACAAAATCACTCTGGCTTCTAGTTGAGAACAGACTGTAGGAGTAAAGGTTGGAGTCAGCAAGACCGGCCAGAGGTTATTGTAGTCATTGACGTGAGTGGAAATGAAGGGGGAAATGGAGGGATTTAGTAAATATGTTGGTGGTAGAGTTGATGAGACTTCCTGGTGAACTAGAGCGAAGGAGTTTAAGTGAAAAAAGAGGAATAAATCAAACACGACTGATATTTTTGGACTTTGGCAACTAGATGGATGGTGGTACTTAGCTTCTTGACTGCTCTTTAACCATGTAGATTCTGGGTGCCCTCCTGCCTTCCTGATACCTAAGAACTGTCTAGCCTCTACCTCTTGTTCTTTTCCAAGACAAATGTCAATGCTTTTGTTTTTTTTCCAGAATGCTCAGAATGCCCCAGGTTCTTCCCACTTGATTGCAGTATTCAGTTGCAGCAAACACCTAGTTCAGAACTAGTTTCCATGGCAAATATAAGTAGTTAACACCCTTGAGACAGTTCTCAGTTCATCCCTAAAGCATTCTGGAATGACTCCTTCAGGTAACTCCATTTCCCATGTATAGGCAATATGGCATAAAGAAAAGAAAGTATAGTTTGGCTGGTGTGGCTCAATGGTTGAGCATCGACCTATAAACCAGCAGATGATGGTTTAATTCCAGGTCAGGGAACATGCAGGGTTGCAGGCTCGATCCCCAGTATAGGGCAGCCAATCAATGATTCTTTCTCATCACTGATATTTCTATCCCTCTCTCTCCCTTCCTCTCTGAAATAAATTATATAGAAAATATAGCATAGAGGATGAGATCACTGGCTTTGGAGTCAGGCACATATTCAAACTCCTGCACCACCAATGACATGGCCTTAGGCAAGTTACCAAACCTCTCAAAACTTTAATTTCCCAATCTGTAAATTTGTATAGTATTTTCCCATTGTTAAATGAAAGAATGTACTATATAAAGTGCTATGTATTATAAGTACTCAGCACATTATGAATGTTGAAATTGATATTTATTATTATACTACTAGAGGCCGGGTGCATGAATTTGTACACTGGAGAGGTCCGGTCGGCCCACCCCAATGGGGGCCCATCAGGCCGGGCCAGCGGGGGACAGTGGCCGAGGGCAGTTGGCTGGCCAGCCCCTCCCCCAATTGGGATGTTGGGGCCTGATCAGGGCCTGGATCAGGTTGGTTGGCTGCTGCAGTGTGTGTCATAGCCACTGGTCGTTTTGGTCTTTCTGCTGTTCTGGTCACTGGGCTTTTATATATATGGATTACTTTTCACTTACTAGTTTTAGTTCTGTCCTAGAAGCAATGTAATAAATATGCTTCTTCTTCTTGAAGGCAGCATTTAGCATATGTAAAACAATTTCCATCTTTCTGAATCTACCCTTCTGAAAAATGTCTAATTTTTTTATTTGTCCATGGGGGTGAAACATTTCCAGATCTCCCTACGCCCTTAGCTTACTCATAGAAATATTGTGAAGAATTAATGAGGTAATGTAACCTTGTGAACTATGGAAGAGCTAAATAAATATTTTTATTCCTTAGCACTGATATATGTGATATATAATGATAATTTATCCTAATTTGCATATGAAACATTGGGGTACCAAAATCCAACTGTAACAAATTGTGAAATTCTAAATTTTAATCTCATGTTACTGAAAGAAAAACAGGAAATGCACTGTGAGCAAAGACAACCTTATTGCAGGAATCTAGTGCAAATGTTTAATTCCCAAAATATATATGCTGTGGTTTTGAATATTCATTACTTAGCCTAGAATTCAACCTTGACATGCAGAGTACAAACACCATACTTAATTCTAGATTTACAAATTTAACTCTCCTCTATAACATGGATAAAAGAAAAAGAACATGTAATGTTTTTGTGCCAGGTTCTATGCCAAATTATATATTTATCTTTTAAAAAAATCAATATACACCACCAATTAAAAGATGAATATATATGTTACATCCATTAATTAAAACTATTCATAGATTTAGAACAAAAACAATCTAAGTTTTAGTAAAATATATAGCCATGCTTTATGTGAATGTTGAAAAACTGTTGTAATTATCTTTGCTCAGGTTGAGTTAAAATTGTGAACAAAAATAGGTTTGGCCATTTCTTTCATCAAGGCCTTAAAGTTTTAGAAATGTTTGAGGTTTGACTTCATCATCAGAGTTGATGAAATACTCTTTCTACTTTCTATTAAAAAGCTTCAATATTCTTTGTATTATAAAAATGGCTCTAAAATAATTTTTTGCTATTTAATAATTCTATAAAATAAATTTGGCAGGAGAGAAAGATGGCTGCTGATGGGAAGGCAGACTGCAAGATAGTGCGTGAGTGAGAAAATGAAAGGAGAGTGTGTGGTCACACAGGGAGTGTTTATTTGTGAGTTGAGGGACAGCTATACTCCAAGGGACTGTTGGGGATTGCCAGACAGGGTTCACCTGACCAGGTAGCCCCCACGGCTGCTGAAATCCCTCCCAGAGCAATGGGCTCTGATGTGGAGACCATGCCATCTGGGAGGGGAGAGAGGCTGTTATAGGGAGCCTGAAAATCCTAGGGATCTACAACAACAACACCCAGCTAATAGCTGCGAACCCAGGAACACTGGACCCCAAGCAGCGTGAACATGCAAATTTGTAGGAGCTCTGCACCTACTCACAAAAATGTCAGATTATGCCTAGGATAAGGAGAGAGAGAACTACATAACCGGACACCCAGAGAAGAGAGATCATGGGGAGACAAAGAAATAGTCCGCATGTGAAAGAAAAGGAGGCATCATCAGAAAAGGAAGTAAATGAAATGGAGGCAAGCAACCTGTCAGAGAAAGAATTCAGAAAAATGGTCATAAGGTGGCTGAAAAGAATGGAAGACAAATTCAACAATATGTGGAAGAACCAAGAGGAAATGAAGAAGAACCAAGAAGAAATGAAAAATGACATCACTGCTATAAAGAACTCAATAGAAAGCATCAACAGTAGACTAGAAGAAGCAGAGGACCGCATCAGTGAGCTAGAAGACAAGGTAGGAAAAAATACCCAAGCAGAGCAGCTTCTTGAAAAAAAAAATTAAAAAGCAGGAGAGCCTAAGGGAACTTTGGGACAACATGAAACGAAACAACATTCGCATAATAGGGGGGTGCCAGAAGGAAAGGAAACTGAGCAAGGAATAGAAAACCTGTTTGAAGAAATAATGACAGAAAACTTCCCTGATATAGGGAAGAAAAAACTCACACAAATCCAAGAAGCTCACAGAGTCCCAAACAAAATGAACCCCAAAAAACAAATGCCAAGGCACATTATAATTAAATTGGCAAACACCAACGACAAAGTAAGACTCTTAAAAGTGGGCAGAGAGAGACATAAAGTTACCTACAAAGGATTCCCCATTAGACTAGCAACTGATTTATCAACAGAAACACATCAGGCCAGAAGGTAAGGGAATGAAATATACAAAGTCATGCAAAGGAAGGTTCTGAATCCAAGAATACTGTACCCAGAAAGGCTACCAATCAAAATTGAAGGTGAAATCAGGAGCTTCACAGACAAAAAAGGACTAAGGGAGATTATTACCACCAAACCAGCAATGCGAGAAATGCTAAAGGGTCTGCTGTAAAAAGGAGAAATAGGAAGTGAAGAAGGAACACATGGGTAAAGAATAAAAATGGCGACAAACAAGTACCTATCCTACATAATAAAAGGGTAATATGCAAATTAACCACCACTCCGCTACGCCCACGATTGGGCTGGCGGGAAGTGCAGGGGGGCAGGACTTGGGATGGCTGGGGCGGCTGATCGCACCGGCGGGAGGTGCGGGGGGCACAGGGGGGCGGAGAATCGAGAGTCCCTGTCCCCCTATGCCTCCTGCCGGCTCGATCAGCTGCCGCACTGCTAAGCGGGGACCGAATGGGGCCGGCAGGACGCTGAGCTCGCGTTGCCAGTGGCGGCGTGAGCTCAGAGCATCTGCGCCATGGCTGTGCTGTGGCACAGAAGGGGCCTCTGGGGCAGCAAGCCCACATCCCTGCCCTGACTGGGCATGCAGTGGGAGTGAACCAGCCTCTGGCGCCGCACGACCACGTACCCACCCTGGCCAGCTGTGCGGTGGGAGTGAACAGGCCTCCGGTGCCACGCGCCCATGTCTCCGCCCCGGCCGGTGGTGCGGCGGGAGTGAATGGGCCTATGGGGAATGGAGCTCAGCATCTGCGTGGCAGGGGAGGAACCAGAAAAATGGATATTTCCAGTTCCTGATGCTGACAGCCCTATGGGTGCCAGGGTCCTCCACCTGCAGCCCCCAGTCGCAGCCCATCAGCCCCAGTAACAGACTGGAAGCCCCCTGCCAGCAGTCCAGACGGGACCAGTGTGGCGCCGCAGTGGTGGGTGTCAGCGGGCATGCTACAGACATTAAATCACTGCCACCGAGGCCACCCCACCACACACACTCGCAAGTAGTATGGTCCAAGGGGGTGACTCCTAAGGCAAGGCTCCCATGGCAGCTGATGCTCACCATGCCAGGTGAGGAAGCTACACCAGAAAGCCCAAGCCCCCGAGTACCCGAACTGCAGTGCGTCGTGGGCCAGGGCCCTGAGGAGGCCCCAGGACAAGCATCTTCCCAGAGGCTGTGCAGAAGGAGGGGAGGAACCTCTGGCTACAGGCCGGGGTGAGGAATGCTGGCATCTTTGCAGGCCAAGACAGGGCTGAGGGACACCCCCTCCCGAACCCCCGTGCACGAATTTTGTGCACCGGGACTCTAGTCAATAATAACTTTAAATGTAAATGGATTAAATGCCCCAATCAAAAGACATAGAGTAATTGAGTGGATAAGAAAACATGACCCATATATCTGCTATCTACAGGAAACCCACCTCAAACAAAAAAGATGCACACAGACTGATGGTGAAGGGATGGAAAAAGGTTTTGCATGCTAATGGAAATGAAAAAAAAGCTGGGGTAGCAATACTTATATCTGACAAATTAGATCTCAAAGTGAAGGACATAACAAGAGATAAGGAAGGCCACTTCATAATACTAAAGGGAGCAATCCAACAAGAAGAAATAACTCTGGTAAACGTATATGCATCCAATACAGGAGCACCCAAATACATAAAAAAATCTTCTGGAGGATATCAAGGGAAAGATTGTCAGCAATAAAATCATAGAAGGGGAATTTAATACCCCACTATAACCTTTGGACAAATCCTCTAAACAAAAAATCAGCAAAGAAACAACAATCCTAAATGACTCACTAGATCAGATAGAATTAATTGACATCATCAGAATATTTCAGCCCAGAGACAGCCAAGATAGCGGTGTAGGTAAACACCTAAACTGCTGCCTCGCACAAAATTTCAAAACTACAACTAAAAGACAAAATATCTATGACCTAGAACCACGGGAAAGCTGGATGAGTGGAAGTTCTACAACTAGAAGGAAAGAGAAAAGAGCATTCAGTGCACAAGCGCTGAAAAGTTGAGGTACGGAGGTGCGTGCGAACCGGGCTGGAGGTGGGTATTGCTTTCTTCAACCCGAAGGGAGACAAGCTCCCGATTTCTCTGATATCGAGTTTCTGGGGAAACTCGGGGGACCTAAACTCCTATGGGGAGAAGCTGGACTGTCTGCCATCGGATCGGAAAGTGAGGGTGGCTTGCTTGCAGAGCTGCGCGCAGGAATAATTGTTTGCTGCGCTAGGGTGCGAGACACAGGGACATGGTCGGAGGTGTGGGGATGGCTTACTGGCAGCCATCATTGTTTGCCACACCCTAGCCTAGTGATGCCCTGAAACCCCACCCCACACAATCTACAAACCCACCCAAGCTCCAAGAAGCAGCTTTTGCATATGAATGTCCTTCCCTATCACAGCTTAACCTAGCAAACTTGCAACCCAGGTCAGACAGCAACAAAACCTCCAAACCCCAAGCAAAGAGGAGAAAACTGTAGTTCTCACTGTAGCTCCTGCTGGGTGGCCTCAGACAGTAGCTGACCTGCACCCCATTAGAGATCCAGAAGCCAGTGTACCTAGTGGTCAGTGTGAGACACCAGATTTCAACTCCTCACATCCATAAGTGACACATTCAAGAGGCAGACTCAGTGAGCACCAAAGCCCCACTGAAACAAGTCCTGCACCATAAGCGTGTCTACACAGCATAGCAGTTCTTCCATTATAAACACAGTGGGTCCTCACAGCCAATTGGCCTGGAGGTCAATTTCTCCCAGTGTACCAACAGCAATCAAGGCTTAACTACACCATGACTTTGCACTCAGTCCACAAAGTGGTATACCAAGAGCGTCCACCTCAGGTGATTGAGGAGGCTGAGCTACTAGCCCATATAGGTCACCTACCACACAAAGCCACTCCATCAACACAGGGAAGCAGCCAAAATGCGGAGACACAGAAACATGTCACGAATGAATGAAATGGAGGAAAGCAAACTACTGGACGACACAGAGTTCAAAACCACATTTATAAGGTTACTCAAGAATCTTCTAAAAACCACTGAGAAACTTGATGAGACCGCCGAGCAGCTTAGTGAGACATTCAAGGACCTTAATGAGAATCCTCTCTAATAAAATGGTAATATGAAAATTAACCATCACACCGCCACATAAGCCATGCCCACCAGCCAAGCCACGCCCACCAGCCAATCAGGGTGAGTATGCAAATTAACCCCTATCCAAGATGGCTACAGCCACAGAGAGCAAGGTTTCCCAGGTAACAGAGGAAGCCAAGCTTTCCTATAGCCGTTGCAGGCCTAAGCCTCCACTCAAGCTACAAAGTTTCAATTATAGAAGGTAAACAAATTCAAACAAATGGCGGCAGAATGGAGCTTGAGAGAGCAGGCCAGGGTTGCAGGCGGCAACAGGGGAAGCAAAGCTTTCCGCACACCCTGGCCCGGGCTCACCCGCTTAAGGCTACAAAGTTTCAATTGTAGAAGGTGTATTAACTGCCACAGAAATGGCTGTATCCATGGAGGGAGCCGCAGGCTTGGCTCCGCTCCAGGCTACAAAGTTTCAATTGTAGAAGGAAAATAAATTCCAGATACCAGGCCTCCGCTTGGGTCACCGGGGGGCATGGCCGGCCTGCAAACCACCACAGACCCCTCGCTCAGGCCACCCCACGCCCCAAGGGAATCCCACCCTGATCCGGGACACCCTTCAGGGCAAACCAGCTGGCCCCCACCCCTGTACCAGGCCTCTATCCTATCTAATAAAAGAGTAATATACAGATTGATCATCACTGCAACACACAATATAGCTGCCCCCATGTGGTCAAAGATCCTGCCCCCATGTGGACACAAGATGGCCACCACAAGATGACCAGCAGGGGAGTGCAGTTGGGAGGCACCTGGCCTGCAAGGGAGGGCAGTTGAGAGGCACCAGGCTTGCAAGGGAGGGCAGTTGGAGGTGATCAGCCCTGCAGGAGAGGGAAGTTAGGGGTGACCAGGCTGGCAGAGGAGGGAAGTTGGGGCAAACAGGCTGGCAGGGGAGCAGTAAAGCATCAACCAGGCTGGCAGCGGAGTGGTTAGGGGGTGATCAGGCTGGCAGGCAGAAGCGGTTAGGGGCAATTAGGAAGGCAGGCAGGCAAGCAGTTGGGAGCCAGCAGTCCTGGATTGTGAGAGGGATGTCCAACTGCCCATTAGGGCAGTCGGACATCCCTCCAGGGGTCCCAGATTGGAGAGGGTACAGGCTGGGCTGAGAGACAACCCCCCGCCGTGCACGAATTTCGTGCACCGGGCTTCTAGTGCCGAAATAATGGAAAAGGACCAGTCAGAAATTAAGCATACACTGTCTGAAATAAAGAATATACAAAAACTCAACTGTAGATCAACGTACTCCAAGAATCAAAACAAAGATCTGAAATATGAGGAATCAAAAAACACCCAACCAGAAAAACAAAAGGAAAAAAGAATTCAAAAATATGAAGATAGTGTTAGGAGCCTCTTGGACAACTTCAGGCATACTGACATCTGAATTATGGGGGTGCCAGAAGAAAAGAGAGAGCAAAATATTGAAAACCTCTTAGAGATTTCTGAGGAAATATGGCGACCGGCAGGAAGGTAGGGAGAGAGAGAGTGTGAGTGAGGAACCCATAGAGGAGAGTGTAGACGTGTGTGGTATGTGTGTGTGTATGAGCTAGGTCAGTTAGATTCTGCAGGTCTTCCAAGGGGCTCCCTAACCGGGCAGTCCTAGACGGTGGAGCCCCGCGCACAAAGCGGACACTTCTCGGTGGCTGGTGTGGACGCGGAGACCACGCCATCTTGGGAAACAGAGCTGCCTGAGACGAGGATCCTGGCTTCTGACACAAACCAGGACCCTGCAGCGACTGGGGGACAGAGAACTGCTATCACAGCTTCAGACCAACAAACAACAAGAATCCAGACTTCCCCGCAGATTTCCGTGAGTCAAAGAGCCTATCCCCCTCCCCGCAGGCGCGCGGATAGAGCCATAGTAACTGATAGACCCGCCCCTCCCCCAAGCTGCTGAGTGCCCACAGGTGCGCGGAAAGCGCCATATTAACTGATAGACCCACCCCTCGCCCAAGCTGCCGAGCTTTGCACAGGGACGCGCTCCCCCGTAGGGAATTTGGCGCGCACGGGACAGAAGCAGCTCACTGTCGGGGAAATCTGTCAGTGCGCACAGAGGGCTCCCCTTCAGGGAATTTGGGGAAATTTGGCTTGCGGGTCACAGCTCCCCCTTCGGGGATTCTTAGAGCGTGCACAGAGGGGCTTCCCTTTGGGGAATTTGGCGCGCAGGACGGACTCCGCCCCCCTTCCGGGACTCTGGGAGAGTTCACTGAGCCAGCTCACCTTCAGGATTTTAAGAATGTGCGCTCTAGCCGGTTTGGCTCAGTAGAGAGAGCACACACAGGACGCAGCTCCACTTCAGGGAATTTGGCACGCTGGACACAGCTGCCTGGGATCCCTGACTCACAGCGCATTCACACTAAGAGCCAGCGTCCCCAATTTTTGGTGCATGCACACACAGGGACCCTGATTCTCAACGAGAAACCGCACAAGGCAACAGAGACTTTGACACTCGAGTCTTGGTGCAGACACAGGGAAACTCTTGACTCCTGGCACATGCTAAGGATCTCATTTTCGGCACATACCAACAGTGTGGTGCAGACAGGGCCCCTGATTCTAAGTGTGCACACGAGACCACACGGAACACTGGGGACACTGACCCTGGGCAAGTCTGGTTCCCACCAACCAAAGGCAGCCACACGTCCTAGTGTCAGAGCACTTCAGTGAAACTCGGGTGGAGCGAAGTCACCACAGCACACGGCCCAGGTCCACGCAAACGGAAGCTTGAGCTTTCTGGTGATAGCCAGAATGGGGAAACGAAATAACTCACAGAGGAAAGAAAATGTGGAGTCGCCAAGAAAGGAAATTAGTGAAACTGAAGCTTGCAACATGACCGAAAAGGAGTTCAGAGTAATGGTCGTGGAATTTATACATCGGATGGATGAGAAAATCAACAACTTATGCAAGAATCAGGAAGAAATGAAAAGTGATATAGCTACAATCAAAAACACCATGGAAAGTTTCAACAGTAGACTACAAGAGGCAGAGGACCGAATTAGTGAGTTAGAAGATCAGGTACAGAAACAAGCTCAATCTGAACAGCAATTGGAGAAAAAAATTAAAAGCAGGAGGAAAGCCTAAGGGAGCTTCGGGATAACCTGAAACGAAGTAACATGCGTATAATAGGGCTGCCAGAAGGACAAGAAGAGCAGCAGGGATTAGAAAATCTATTTGAAGAAATAATGACAGAAAACTTCCCGGATATGGGAAAGATAAAAGTTATGCAAGTACAGAGAGTCCCAAGCAGGATCAATCCCAAAAGACCCACACCAAGACATGTCATAATTTCAATGGCAAATATAAATGATAAAGAGAGAATCCTAAAGGCGGCAAGAGAGAGACAGAGAGTTACCTACAAAGGAACACCCATCAGATTGTCAAATGATTACTCAACAGAAACACAACAAGCTAGAAGTGAATGGAAGGAGGTATACAAAGTGTTGCAAAGCAAAGGACTGAATCCAAGAATACTATATCCAGCAAGACTATCAATCAAAATTGAAGGGGAAATCTTCTTTGCAGACAAAAAAAGCCTCAGGGAGTTTATCACCACCAAACGAGCAATGCAAGATTTGCTAAAGGGAATACTGTAAAAAGAAGAAATAAACAGGTAAGAAGGAATACAGACACAAAAATAGATAACTACAAACAAATACCTTTCAGTAATAACTTTAAATGTAAACGGACTAAATGCTCCAATAAAAAGACTTCGAGTAGCTGAATGGATAAAAAAACATGACCCATATATATGCTGCCTACAAGAGACCCACATCAGAACAAGAGACGCACACAGATTGAAAGTGAAGGGATGGAAAAATATCTTTCAGGCAAATGGAAATGAAAAAAAAGCTGGGGTAGCAATACTTATATCTGACAAAATAGACCTCAAAGTAAATGCCATAACAAGAGATAAGGAAGGCCACTTCATAATACTAAAGGGAGAAATCTAACAAGAAGAAATAATTCTGGTAAACATATACGCTCCCAATATAGCAGCACCCAAATACATAAAAAAACTCCTGGAGGATATCAAGGGAGAGATTAATAACAATACAATCATAGTAGGAGACTCTAATACCCCACTATCACCACTGGACAAATCCTCTAAACAAAAAATCAGCAAAGAAACAGCAATCCTAAATGACTCACTAGACCAGGTGGAATTAATTGACATTTTCAGAACATTTCACCCCAAAGCCACAGAATATACATTCTTCTCAAGTGCACATGGGTCATTTTCAAAGATAGACCATATGCTGGGTCACAGGCAAAGTCTCTTCAAATTCAAGAAGATAGAAATTATATCAAGCATCTTCTCAGATCACAGTGGCATAAAACTGGAAATCAACTACAATAAATACAATCCAAAGAAATCAAACACATGGAGACTAAACAGCATGCTATTAAACAAGGACTGGGTCACCAGAGAGATCAAGGAAGAAATAAAAAACATCATGGCAACAAATGACAATGAAAACACAACAATCCAAAATCTAGGGGACACAGCGAAAGCAGTCTTGAGAGGGAAGTTCATAGCTCTACAAGCCTATTGCAAAAAACAAGAAACAATGGTTATAAATTACTTAACCCTACAACTCAAAGAGCTAGAAAAAGAGCAGCAAGAAAAGCCCAGTGTAACCAGAAGGAAGGAAATAACAAAGACCAGAGCGCAGATAAATGACATAGAGACCAAAGAAACAATACATAAGATCAACAAAACCAAGAGCTGGTTCTTTGAAAGGATAAACAAGATTGATGGACCTCTAGCCAGGCTCACAAAGAAGCAAAGAGAGAGGACCCAAATAAACAAAATCAGAAATGAAAGAGGTGAAATAACAACAGACACCGCTGAGATACAAAGGATTCTTACAAAATACTACGAACAACTGTATTCCAACAAACTGGACAACCTGGAGGAAATGGACATATTCCTAGAAAAATATAACCTTCCAAAAATCAATCAAGAAGAATCTAAACAGCTCAATAGGCCAATAACTATGGACGAAATTGAAGCAGTCATCAAAAAGCTTCTGGCAAACAAAAGCCCAGGGCCTGATGGCTTCACAGGAGAGTTTTACCAAACATTCAAGGAAGAACTAAAACCTATCCTCCTCAAACTATTCCAAAAAATTCAAGTGGAAGGAACACTTCCAAGCTCCTTCTATGAAGCCAGCATCACACTAATACCAAAACCAGATAAAGCCAACACAATGAAAGAGAATTACAGACCAATATCTCTCACAAACATAGATGCCAAAATCCTCAACAAAATTCTAGCAAATCGGCTCCAGCAGTACATCAGAAAGATCATACACCATAACCAAGTAGGATTTATCCCAGGAATGCAAGGATGGTACAATATCCGCAAATCAATAAACGTGATACATCACATAAACAAATTGAAAGATAAAAATCACATAGTCATATCAATTGATGCAGAAAAAGCATTTGACAAAATCCAACACCCTTTCTTGATAAAAACTCTCAACAAGGTGGGAATAGAAGTCTCATACCTCAACATAATAAAAGCTATATATGATAAACCCACAGCAAACATCATACTCAATGGACAAAAACTAAAAACATTTCCCCTAAGAACAGGAAGGAGACAGGGATGCCCACTCTCACCACTCCTGTTTGACATAGTACTGGAAGTATTAGCCATTGCAATTAGACAAGAAGAAGAAATAAAAGGCATCCAAATTGGAAAAGAACAAGTAAAGCTGTCTTTATTTGCAGACGACATGATATTGTACATAAAAAACCCGAAAGACTCCGTCAAAAAACTAATAGACTTAATAAAATGAATTCGGCAATGTAGCAGGATACAAAATTAAAGCCAAGAAATCTATGGCCTTGCTATACACCAATAGTGAACTTACAGACAGAGAGACTAAAAAGGCAATCCCATTTATCATCGCACCAAAAAAAATTAAGATACCTAGGAATAAACTTAACTAAGGAGGTAAAAGACCTATACACGGAAAACTACAGGACACTGAAAAAAGAGATAGAGGAAGATGTAAACAGATGGAAGAACATACCATGTTCATGGATTGGTAGAATCAACATCATTAAAATGTCCATACTACCCAAAGCAATCTATAGATTCAATGCACTCCCCATTAAAATACCAACGGCATATTTCACAGACCTTGAAAGAACTCTCCAAAAATTCATCTGGAATAAAAAAAGACCCCGAATAGCCACAGCAATCCTGAGAAAGAAGAATAAAGTAGGAGGGATCTCAATACCAGATTTCAAGCTGTATTACAAAGCCACTGTTCTCAAAACAGCCTGGTACTGGCACAAGAACAGACATATAGATCAATGGAACAGAATAGAGAATCCAGATATTGACCCAAACCACTATGCTCAATTAATATTTGACAAAGGAGGCATGAACATACAATGGAATAAAGACAGTCTCTTCAATAAATGGTGTTGGGAAAATTGGACAGATACATGCAAAAAAATGAAGCTTGATCACCAACTTATGCCATACACAAAAATAAACTCAAAATGGATACAGGACTTAAACATAAGACGGGAAACCATAAAAATACTAGAGCAATCCACAGGCAGCAAAATCTCAGACATATGCCAAAAGAAATTCTTCGCTGACACTGCACCTAGGGCAATGGAAGCTAAAGAGAAAATTAACAAATTGGACTACATAAAAATAAAAAGCTTTTTCACAGCAAAAGAAACCATCACCAAAACAACAAGAAGACCCACTGCATGGGAAAACATATTTGCAAATACCATCACTGATAAAGGTTTAATCTCCAACATCTACAGGCAGCTTATACAACTTAATAAAATGAAGATAAATGATCCAATAAAAAAATGGGCAACAGACCTAAATAGAATCTTTTCAAAAGAAGACAGAGGAAGGCCAAGAGACACATGAAAACATGCTCAACGTCACTAATTATCCAAGAGATGCAAATCAAAACAACAATGCGGTACCATCTCACACCTGTCAGAATCCTATCATCAACAAATCAACAAACGACAAGTGTTGGCGAGGATGCGGAGAAAAAGGAACCCTCGTGCACTGCTGGTGGGAATGCAGACTGGTGCAGCCACTGTGGAGAACAGTATGGAGTTTCCTCAAAAAACTGAAAATGGAACTCCCATTTGACCCAGTAATCCCACTCCTGGGAATATATCCGAAGAAACTAGAAAGGCCAATCAGATAGCATATATGCACCCCTATGTTCATAGCAGCAGAATTCACCATAGCTAAGATTTGGGAACAGCCTAGGTGCCCGTCAGCAGATGACTGGATCAGAAAACTGTGGTACATCTACACAATGGAATACTATGTTGCCATAAAAAAGAAGCAATTCTCATCATTTGCAGAAACCTGGATGGAATTGGAGAACATTATGTTAAGTGAAATAAGTCAGTCAATGAAACAAAAATACCACATGATCTCACTCATTTATGGATAATAAAGAACATTATAAACTTGAACAAAAAGATAGATACAGAGACAGTAAAGCATCAAACAGACTGTCAAATTACAGGGGGAATGTTAGGGAGAGGTGGGGGAGATAAGAGATCAATCAAAGGACTTGTATGCATGCATATAAGCATAACCAATGGATGCAAATCTCTGGGGGGTGAGGGCATATATGGGAGTGGGGTGGGGGGCAATGGTAAAATATGTACACATATAATACCTTAATAAAAAAATTGAAAAAAAAAAAAGAAAAGAAAACCTCTTAGAGGAAATAATGACAGAAAACTTTCCCTACCTTGTGAAAGAAATAGACTTACAAGTTCAGGAAGCACACAGAACCCCAAACAAGAGGAATCCAAAGAGGACTACACCAAGAGACATCATAATTAAAATGCCAAGTGCAAAAGACAAAGAGAGACTCTTGAAAGCAGCAAGAGACAGTTAGTTACCTACAAGGGAGCACCCATACAACTGTCAGCTGATTTCTCAACAGAAACTATGCAGGCCAGAAGGGAGTGGCGCGAAATATTCAAAGTTATAAACAGCAAGAACCTACAACCACAATTACTCTACCCAGAAAAGCTATCATTCAGAATTGAAAGTCAGATAAAAAACTTCACAGACATGAAAATGCTAAAGGAGTTCATCATCACCACACCAGGATTACATGAAATGCTGAGGGGTATTCTTTAAGAAGAGGAAGAAGAATAAAAAGGTAAAGATAAAAATTATGAACAACAAAATGACATCAAATACATACCTACCAACAAGTGAATCTAAAAATCAAGTGAATAAAAAATCTGAAGAACAGAATGAACTGGTGAATATAATAGAAGCAGGGTCATAGAAAGGGAGTGGAATGACAATTCTCAGGGGGAAGGGGGTGTGAGGGGTGCAGGAAGAGATTGGACAAAAATCTTACACCTATGGATGAAGACAGTGGCAGGGGGTAAGGGCATGGGGTGGGGTGGGGAATCAGGTGGAGGGGAGCTATGGGGGGAAAAAAGGAGGAACACCTGAAATAATCTCAACAATAAATATTTAGTTAAAAAAAAGAATATTTCAGCCCAAAGCCACAGAATATACATTCTTCTCAAGTGACCATGGGACATTTTCAAAGATAGAACATAAATTGGGTCACAGGCAAAGTCTCTTCAAATTCAAGAAGATAGAAATCATATCAAGCATTTTCTCAGATCACAATTCCATAAAATTGGAAATCAACTACAATAACAACAATCTAAAAAAATCAAACACCTGGAGACTAAATAGTATGCTATTAAACAATGACTGGGTTACCAGAGTGATCAAAGAAGTAATAAAAAACATCAAGGAAACAAACGACATTGAAAATAAAGTAATCCAAAATCTATGGGGCACAGTGAAAGCAGTCTTGAAATGGAAGTTCATAGCTCTTCAAGCCTACTGCAAAAAACAAGAAACAATGGTAATAGGTTACCTAACCCTACAACTCAAAGAATTAGAAAGAGCACAACAAGAAAAGCCCAGTGTAAGCAGAAGGAAGGAAATAATAAAGATCAGAGCGGAGATAAATGACATTGATACCCATAAAAACAACACAAAAGATCAACAAAACCAAGAGCTGGTTCTTTGAAACAATAAACAAGGTAGATGAACCTCTAGTCAGGCTCACCAAGAAGCAAAGAGAGAGGATCCAAATAAATAAAATCAGAAATGAAAGAGGTGAAATAACAACAGACCCCACAGAAATACAAAGGATTGTTGAAAATACTTTAAACAACTCTATTCCAACAAACTGGACAACCTGGAGGAAATGGACATATTCCTAGAAAAATACAACCTCCCAAAACTTAATCAGGAAGAATCTAAAAATCTCAATTCACCAATAACTATGGAAGAAATAGAGGCAGTCATCAAAAAACTTCCAGCAAAGAAAAGCCTGGGGTCAAACGGCTTCACATGGGAATTTTACCAAACATTCAAGGAAGAACTAAAACCTGTCCTCCTCAGACTATTCCAAAAAATTCAAGAGGAAGGAACACTTCCAAGCTCCTTTTTTGAAGCCAGCATCACCCTAATACCAAAACCAGGTAAAGATAACACAATGAAAGAGAATTACAGGCCAATGTCCCTCATGAACATAGATGCCAAAATCCTCAACTAAATTC
This sequence comes from Cnephaeus nilssonii, assembly GCF_951640355.1. Classification (NCBI taxonomy): domain Eukaryota; kingdom Metazoa; phylum Chordata; class Mammalia; order Chiroptera; family Vespertilionidae; genus Cnephaeus; species Cnephaeus nilssonii. The sequence goes on from NC_137071.1 coordinate 103,150,645, forward strand.
TAGCAAATCATATTCAGCAGTACATCAGAAAGATCATACACCATGACCAGGTAGGATTTATCCAGGGGATGTAAGGATGGTACAATATTCCCTAATCAATAAACGTGGTACATCACATAAACAAATTGAGAGATAAAATTTGTTTTATCACCCTGATCACATAGTCATATCAATTGATGAAGAAAAATCATTTTACAAAATCCAACACCCTTTCGTTCTTAAAAAAATATATATTTCTTTTTTGATTTCAGAGAGAAAGGGAGAAGGAGAAAGAGATAGAAAGATCAATGATGAGAGAGAATCATTGATCGGCTACCTCCTGCATACCCCCTACTGGGGATCAAGCATGCAACCCAGGCATGTGCCCTTGGCTGGAATAGAACCTGGGACCCTTCAGTCTGCAGGCTGACACTCTATCCACTGAGCCAAGCCTGCTAGGGCCCAACACCCTTTCTTGATAAAAACTCTCAGCAAGATGGGAATGGAAGGATCATACCTCAACATCATAAAAGCCTTATATGACAAACCCACAGCCAGCCTCACACTCAATGGGCAAAAACTGAAACCATTTCCCCTAAGAACAGGAACAAGACAGGGATGCCCACTCTCATCACTCCTGTTCGACATAGTACTAGAAGTATAAGCTATTGCGATTAGACTAGAAGAAGAAATAAAAGGCATCCAAATTTGAAAAAAAGAAGTAAAACTCCCCTTATTCGCAGATGACATTATATTGTATATTAAAAAAAACCCTAAAGACTCCCTCAAAAAATTATTAGACTTAATAAATGAATTCGGTAAGGTAGCACGATACAAAATTAATGCCAATAAATCTATGGCATTTCTATACACCAATAGTGAACTTAGAGAAAGAGAGACTAAAAAAGCAATCCCATTTACCATTGCACCAAAAAATCTAAGATACCTGGGAATATACTTAACTAAGGAGGTAAAAGACCTACAAATGGAAAACTACAATACACTGAAAAAAGAGATAGAGGAAGACATAAATAGATGGAAGAACATATCATGTTCTTGGCTTGGTAGATTCAACATCATTATAATGTCCATACTACCCAAAGCAATCTGTAGATTCAATCAACTCTCCATTAAAATACCAACAGCATATTTCACAGACCAGAATGAACTCTCCAAAAATTCATCTGGAATAAATAAAGACCCTGAATAGTTGCACCAATCCTGAGAAGAAGAACAAAGTAGGAGGGATCTCAATACCAGATATCAAACTGTATTACAAAGCCACTGTTCTCAAAACAGCCTGGTACTGGCACAAGAACAGACATATAGACCAATGGAATAGAATAGAGAACCCATAAATCGACCCAAACCACTATGCCCAATTAATATTTGTCAAAAGAGGCATGATCATACAATGGAGACAAGACAGTCTCTTCAATAAATGGTGTTGGGGAAATTAGAGAGATAGATGCAAAAAAAAAAAATGAAACTAGACCAGCAACTTATACTATACAGAAAAATAAAGTCAAAATTGATAAAGGACTTAAACATAAGACAGGAAACCATAAAAATATTAGAGGAATCCACAGGCAGCAAAATCTCAGACATATGCCTAAGCAATTTCTTCACCAATACTGCTCATAGGGCAATGGAAACTAAAGAGAAAATAAACAAATGGTATTACATCAAAATAAAAAGCTTTTGCACAGAAAAGGAAACCATCAACACAACAACAAGAAAGCCCACTGCATGGGAGAACATATTTGCCAATGTTATCACCAATAAAGGTTTAATCTCAAACATTTACTGGGAACTCATACAACTTAATAAAATGAAGATAAACAATCCAATTTAAAAAAATGGGCAATGGACCTAAATAAATACTTTTCGAAAGAAGGCACAAGGAAGGCCAAGAGACATATGAAAACATGCTCAAAGTCACTAATTATTCGAGAGATGCAAATCAAAATGATAATGCGGTATCATCTTACATCTGTCAAAATGGCACAAATCAACAAATCACCAAAGACAAGTGCTGGAGAGGATGTGGAGAAAAAGGAACCCTCGTGCACTGCTGGTGGGAATGCAGACTGGTGCAGCCACTGTGGAGAACAATATGGAGTTTCCTCAAAAAACTAAAAATGAAACTCCCATTTGACCCAGTAATCCCACTTCTATGAATATATCCAAGAAACTGGAAACACCAATCAGAAAGGATATATGCTCCCCTATGTTCATAGTGGCACAATTCACTATAGGGAAGATTTGGAAACAGCCTAAATGTCCATCAGCAGATGAGTGGATTAGAAAACTATGGTACATCTACACAATGGAATACTACGCTGCTATAAAAAAGAAGGAATTGATACCATTTGCAGCAGCATGGATGGAACTGGAGAGCATTATGCTAAGCGAAATAAACCAGGCAATAAAAGAAAAAATACCACATGATCTCACTCATTTATGGAAAATAAAGAACATTATAACTTGATGAACAAAAAGATAGATACAGAGGTAGTAAAGCATTGAACATACTGCGAAATTACAGCGGGAAGCCTGGGGATTGTTGGGGACAGGGGAAAGAGATCAACTGAAGGACTTGTATGCATGCATATAAGCACAGCCAATGGACACAAGACACTGGGGGTGGGTGGGATGAGGGAATGCGACAGGGGCTAGGGGAGGCTGGGTTAAGGTCAATGGGGAATAAAAAAGGAGATATATGTACTACTATTTGTAATACTTTAAACAATAAAATTAAGAAAAATAAATTTGGCAAATTACTAACAATTGAATTGAGATTAAGGCTATTTTTTTAAATTTTTTCATAGTTTTAAAACTTTCAAAAGTTAGGAAACATAAAAATGAAAGTTTTAATAAGCTATAATGATTTCAGTGCTTTTTAAACAATTAAAAGGTTAATACATGAACAAATAAATTTGAGTGATTTGGCATAATATAATTTAAATTTACTTTAAAATGTATGGATTCACAGTCTAAAATTATGTGGAAAAATGCATTTCAAATTTTATTAAGATGGAGTTTTTACTCCTTTATTTATTTCAAATATGTATTTTTTAAATTGATCTTCAGAGAGAAAGTGAGAGGGCTAGAGAGATAGAAACATTGATAGGCTGCCTCCTGAATGCCCCCTACTGGGGATCGAGTCCGCAATGCCAGCATGTGGGGATGGAACCAGTGACTTTTTGGTTCATGGGTCAATGCTTAACCACTGAGCCAAACCAGCCAGGCAGTTTTTATTCCTTTTAAACATACTTACTATCTCTCAGCTTCTGCAGTCATTCCCTACCCAGATATTTATTGAGTACCTCCACCGTGGCTAGTAATTGTCTAGATTCTATGTGAGATACAAAGATCTATAAGATACGGCCTGTGCCTTCAAGGAATTTACAAGCTAGAGGTAGTATCATATTCTTCAAATAGCTTTTAAGTATATAAGAAACTATAAGCTTATAAAAGACATCAAGCAAATATATTCCAGAAGTCCATTTTGTAATAGTTCTACTCTTAATTTTGCAGTTGACTTCTTTCTCTAAAGTAGAGAAGATCCCTATTATTGCCTTTTCATCCTCTTTGTCCTCTTTCTGTGCTTCCTACTCATCCATTTTTCTCCTTCTTTTTCTTTATTGTTCACATTATCATATTTTTATTCATATTTTTTAAGTGCTTGCAAACAGTTCTTGATACTTAAAGCTGTTTATTTGTTTTCTGCTTTTAAATGGCAGGAAAGACAGAAGTAAAATTATAATTGACCCAGGTTTATTAGAAACAAATTTTTAAATAAAAAATAAATTAACATTAACTTCATATGATCGATGCTTTTACCATTAAGTAATGTTTTATTACTAGTTCTAGTAAAATATTAATAACCCTTTTAAAAATTCCCTAATAGAGAACTTCTTGTGTGAAAATAATGTGTGTGTGTTTTTTTTTAATGGTTCCCACCTCTTGCTCTCCTGTATCTCTGTCTTAACTGATTTTTATGAGGGTACTGCAATTTAAAATCCTCAGAAATGTGGATTTAGAGGTGTGACTTTTGTATATTAGCAGCAATTACCATAGAGTATTATTTTTTTCTTTGGACTGTCCCTTTTCATTGCTCTGGGTAGAACCTTTTTGGTTGCAGAGAAAACTAAGTGATCTAATATCTGTGTTTGTATTTAGCTACAGAAAGATGGTCATTTATGTCCGCAAAATGTGGGGATACATGAACAATGGAAGCAAGAGGGATGGTGAGGGGTTTAGTCTGATTCAAGATTCAAAACTGATGGGGTTTTTTAAAGGAGGAAGGGAGAGAATAACAATGAGACGTTGTAGAGACTGCCTGGGAAGGCACATGAGAATGCTACATCTTATTCTATAATGTGGATGGGTCAGCTGAATCCAGTGGCGTTTGCAGAGCCATGTCCTGGAAACACACACCTTGCCAGAGGCAGGAGTGTTGTCAGCCTGACCTTCAGCCCAGGTGCCAGGGGGTGGGTTTCGTTATCTAAATCCAGCCAAGCACCAGGAATGAATATGACTTGGGCCCACCCAAGAATGCACATAATCTCCTTTGTCATGACCTTTAGTAAAATTTCCTGTTTTTTTAAAATTTCTTTACTGATTAAGGTATTACATATGTGTCCTTATCCCCCCAGTACCCACACCCACAACCCCCCTGGTGTCTGTGTCCATTGGTTAGGTTTATATGCATGCGTACAAGTCCTTTGGTTGATCTCTCCCCCTTACCCCCACCCTCCCCTACTTTCCCTCTGAGGTTTGACGTTCTGATCTATGTTTCTTTGTCTTGGGATCTGTTTTTGTTCATCAGTTTATGTTGTTAATTATATTCAATAAATGAGTGAGATCATGTGATATTTATCTTTCTCTGACTGGCTTATTTCATTTAGCATAATGCTCTCCAGTTCCATCCATGTTGTTGCAAATGATAAGAACTCTGTCTTTTTTACTGCAGCATAGTATTCCATTGTGTAGATATTGCTTCTATAACTTATGTTGTTTTTTTTCCTGTAAAGGCCACATAAAGGAAATTCATTGCTCAAATACATATTGAGTTTCCATTTTGCATCGGGCACTGTTCTAAGCACTAAGGACCCACGGACAAGTAACCAAAAGTAAACATGGTCCCTAGACCCCTGGAGCATTATATTTGGTGATGTAGTGAACACACACACACACACACACACACACACACACACACACACAGAAGTAATAAAAACAAGGAAAAATGGTAATAAATTATCTAACCCTACAAGTCAAAGAGTTAGAAAGAGAGCAACAAGAAAAGCCCAGCATAAACAGAAAGAAGGAAATAATAAAGATCAGAGCGGAAATAAATGCCATAGAGACAAAAAAACCCCCACAGAACAATACAAAAGATCAACAAAACCAAGAGCTGGTTCTTTGAAAGGATAAACAAGATTGATGAACCTCTAGCCAGGCTCAACAAGAGGCAAAGAGAGAGAGCCCAAATAAAATCAGAAATGAAAGAGATGAAGTAGTAACCGATCCCACAGAAATACAAAGGATTATGAAAAAATACTATGAACAACTTTATTACAACAAAATGGATGACCTAGACGAAATGGACATATTCTTAGAAAAATACAAGCTCCCAAAACTCAATCAGGAAGAATAAAAAAACTTGAATATGCTGATAACTACTGAAGAAATTAAAGCAGAGATCAAAAATCTTACAGCTAACAAAAGACCTGGTCTGGGTGGCTTTATAGGGGAGTTCTACCAAGAATTCAAAGAAGAACTAAAACCTATTCTCCTCACACTATTCCAAAAAATTCAAAAGGATGGCACACTTCCAAGCTCTTTTTATGAAGCCAGAATTTCGCTAATTCCAAAACCAGATAAAGACATCACAAAAAAAGAGAACTACATGCCAATATCCTTGATGAACATAGATGCTAAAATCCTCAAGAAAATTCTAAAAAATCAGATTCAGCATTACATTAGAAAGATCATACACCATGACCAAGTAGGATTTATCCCAGGAATGCAAGGATGGTACAATATCTGCAAATCAATAAATGTGATACATCACATAAATAAACTGAGAGACAAAAATCACATAATCATATCAATTGATGCAGAAAAAGCATTTGACAAATTCCAACAACCTTTCTTGATAAAAACTCTCAGCAAAGTGGGAATAGAAGGATCATACCTTAACATAATAGAAGTGATATATGACAAACCCCTAAAAATGGACCAAGACAGGGATGCCCACTTTCACCACTCCTGTTCAACATAATACTGGAAGTGCTAGCCACAGCGATCGGACAAGAAGAAACAAGGCATCTAAATTGGAAAGAATAAGTAAAACTGTCCTTATTCGCAGAAGACATGATACCATACATAGAAAACCCCAAAGACTCCATCAAAAAGCTACTAGACCTAATAAATGAATTCGGCAATGTAGAAGGATACAAAATTAACACCCAGAAATCTATGGCCTTTTTATACACCAATAATGAACTCACGGAAAGAGAAACGGAAAAACAAAAACAAAAAACAATCCTATTTACCATTGCACCAAAAAAATTAAGATACCTAGGAATAAACTTAACCAAGGAGGTAAACGACCTGTATTTGGAAAACTATGGGACATTGACAAAAGAGATAGAAGACATAAGCAAATGGAAGAACATACCATGTTCATGGATTGATGGAATCAAAATTATTAAAATGTCCATACTACCCAAAGCCATCTACAGACACAATGGCATACTTCAAAGATCTAGAACAAACTCTACAAAAATTCATTTGGAACACAAAAAAAGACCCCGAATAGCCACAGTTATCCTGAGAAAGAAGAACAAAGCAGGAGGGATCACAATACCAGACATCAAACTATATTACCAAGCCACGGTTCTCAAAACTGCCTGGTACTGGCACAAGAACAGACATATAGACAAGTGGAACAGAGCAGAGGACTCAGAAATGGACCCAAGCCATTATACTCAATTAATATTTGACAAAGAAGGCAAGAGCATACAATGGAGTCAAAACAGCCTCTTTAATACATAGTGCTGGGAAATTTGGTCAGATATATGCAAAAAAAAAAAAATGAAACTAGATCACCAACTTACACCATACACAAAAACAAACTAAAAATGGCTAAAGGACTTGAACGTAAGACGGGAAACCATAAAAATCCTACAAGACTACATAGGCAGCAACATTTCAGACATATGTTGTAGCAATATCTTTATAGACACAGATCCTAGGGCAAGAGAGACTAAGGAGAAAATAAACAAATGGGACTACAACAAAATAAAAAGCTTCTGCACAGCAAGAGAAACCATCAACAAAACAACAAGAAAGCCCACTGCATGGGAGAACATACGTATTTGCCAATGTTATCTCCGATAAGAGTTTAATCTCCAAAATTTACAGGGAACTCATACAACCTAACAAAAGAAAGATAAAAAACCCAATCAAAAAATGGGCAAAGGACCTAAATAGACACTTTTCGAAAGAGGACATTCAGAAAGCCAAGAGACACATGAAAACATGCTCAAAGTCACCAATCATAGAAAAGATGAAAATCAAAACAACAATGAGGTACCACCTCACACCTGTCAGAATGGCTATCATTAACAAATCAACAAATGACAAGTGCTGGAGAGGATTCAGAGAAAAAGGAACCATTCTTCACTGCTGGTGGGAATGCAGACTGGTGCAGCCATTGTGGAAAAGAGTATGGTGTTTTCTCAAAAATTTAAAAATGGAACTGCCATTTGACCCAATAATACCACTTCTAGGAATATATACTAAGAAAACAGAAACACCAATCAGAAAGGATATACTGTATGCACCCCTATGTTCATAGCAGCACAATTTACAATAGCTAAGATTTGGAAACAGCCTAAATGCCCATCAGCAGATGAGTGGATTAGAAAACTATGGTACATCTACACAATGGAATACTACGCTGCTATAAAAAAAGAAGGAATTCTTACCATTTGCAACAGCATGGATGGAACTGGAGAGCATTATGCTAAGTGAAATAAGCCAGGCAGTGAAAAAAAAATACCACATGATCTCACTCACTTATGGATAATAAAGAACATTATAACCTGATGAACAAAAAGATAGATACAGAGGCAGAGAAGCATCAAACAGATTGTCAAATTACAGCAGGAAGGCTGGGGAGTGTTGGGGGGTGGGGGGTAAGAGATCAACCGAAGGACTTGTATGCATGCATATAAGCATAACCAATGGACACAAGACACTGGGGCGGGGGTTAGGGCATGTTCCAGTGGGTATGGGAGGCCGGGGGAAGGTCAATGGGGAAAAAAAAGGAGACATATGTACTACTATTTATATTACTTTAAACAATAATAAATAAATAAATAAATAAATAAATAAATAAATAAATGAAAAAGTAAGTAAATAAATAAATAAATAGAAAAATGTCAGAGTAACATGTTCTCTGAAGAAAACAAAGGGTAATTTAATGGATAAAGATGGTGGAAGAATTCATTATACTTAAGTAGTCAGTAGAGCCTCTGAGAGGAGGCAACATTTTATTTTATTTTTTTATTATTATTTTTTAATTTCTTTATTGATTAAGGTGTCACATATTTGTCCTCATCCCCCCATTCCCATCCCACACCCCTACCCACGGATGCCCCAACCCCCTGTTGACCTTAACCATTGGTTAGGCTCGTATGCATGCACACAAATCCTTTGGTTGATCTCTCCCCCCTCCACCCACCCTCCCCTACGCTCCCTCTGAGGCCCGATAGTCCGATCGATGCCTCCTTGTTTCTGCTTCTGTTCTTGTTCATCAGTCTATGTTGTTCATCATTTCCCCTAGATGAGCGAGATCATGTGTCACTAGAGATATACTTATAAGAACTGAATGTGAGACGAGCAATGATAGTTATGCTGACAGGCAAATGAATCAGTCTGTAGTGAGTTTCTTTCTGGACCAACAGTTCTTTTGAGACCCAATATCAATGTCCACCAGTTCCTTATGTGTACATGTTGGCACTGACCCCTCAGCTCTGGATGGTGGACAAATGGTGGTAATGCAGGTCCGACTCCCTCTGGTTTGGTCTCACCCGGACCCAGGGGCACGGCTTCACCTGGACTCAGGGGCGCGTGGCCTCACCTGGAACCAGGTGCGCGCGGCCTCACTCGGACCCGGTCCCCAGCCTCACCCGGATCCAGGGGCACACAGCCTCACCCGGACCCGGGATCCAGCTTCACCCGGACCCAGGGGCGCGTGGCCTCACCTGGAACCAGGTGTGCGCGGCCTCACTCGGACCCGGTCCCCAGCCTCACCCGGATCCAGGGGCACACAGCCTCACCCGGACCCGGGAACCAGCCTTGCCCAGACCCAGGGGCGCGGCCTAGCACGGACCTGGGACCCAGCCTTACCCAGTCCAAGGGGTGTGAGGCCTCACCTAGACCCAGGGGTGTGTGACCACACCTGAGCCCAGGGATGCGCAGCCTCGCCCAGACCCAGGACCCAGCCTCACCCGGATCCAGGATCCAGCCTCACCCAGACCTAGGGGCGCATAGCCTCACCCGGATCCAGGGGGGTGGCCCCACCCGGACCTGACACCCAGCCTCACCCTGACCAAGTTCCCAGCCTCACCCGGACCCATGGGCGCGCGGCCTCACCTGGACCCGGGACCCAGCAGGGCTTCATCTTCTTGATCCCAATTCCTGTTGGTCAATTCCCTCTCAGCAATTCCTTTGGCCATTTTATCAGAGCTCCAGGGCGGCTGCTGCAGAACTCGTTGGGCGGTGGGCTCGGCGAAGCTCCGGTGTGCCCGGTGGCGGGCTGGTCCGGGGTCGCTGCGTCGGCCCTTGGGTCTGCAGCGGTAGCCGGTCGCCGAGCGTGTGCACCTGGCCGCTTCCGGGGCGTTGAGATTCTTGAAGGACTCAGAGGTCAGCAAGCGCGGAGTCTCCCACCCCATGTCTCCCAGGGGCTCGTCTGTCCGTGCTCAGCAGCGAGTGGAGCCGTCCCCTCAGCCGGAGACCGCCGGGGGAACTGCGCCGAGCACGTTCCAGGCCGCCATTGTGTCGCCTGAGCCGTAGTTCTTAAAGTGTGATCTTTGGCCCACCGGCATCAGCATCATCCCACATCCCCCTCTCTTTTATTCTAGTTGTAGAGCATCTGCTCAGCCAGCCCTCCGGTGGTTCTGGATGGTGTCTGCTCTGCTCTCCCGTCGTAGTCTCAAAATTGTTGTGGTAGGCAACAATCAGGCGTCCACCCTATGCCTCCATCTTGGTCCTCCTTTGTGTAGTTAAGTCTTGATTGTTGTTGGTGTCACTGGGAGGAATTGTCCTCCAGGCCAATTGGCCATGAGGACCCTCTGTGTCTATAAAGGAAGAGTTGCTGTGCAGGAGACACGTTTATCGGCCGGGTCTTGTTGCAGCAAGGCTTTGGCGCTCACTGAGTCTGCCTCTTGAATGTATCCCTTATGCGAGTGGTTGAAATCTGGTGTCATCTCACACTGACCTCTAGATGCCCTCGTTTCTGGGTCTCCAATGGAGTTTAGGTCAGCCACTGCCTGAGGCCACTCAGCAGGAGTTACAGCAAAAACTGCTGTTTCCTCCTCCTGTCTGAGCGGCCCTGGAGCAGTCCAACTAGAACCGCAGTTCATCTGGTCAAGCTGCCACAGGGCAGGCCACCCACATGCAAAAGCCGCTGCTTGGAGCCCGGGTGGGCCTGCAAAACGTGTGGGGCGGGTCTGCAAAACGTGCGGGCCAGGTCCCAGGGTGGGGCGGGTCTCAGGGCGGGGCAGGGTCTCAGGGCGCCACCAGGCCATGGCGTGGCGAACCGCAATGGCTGCAAGTCTGCTTTTTCTGCTTTCCATGTTTCTAAGCCCCCTCGTCCCGCACTCCAGCGCAGCAAACACTGATTGCTGGGCGCACCTCCGCAAGGAAGTTACTCCCACTCTCCGAGAAGGCTGAGAGTCCAGCCTCTCCCCGCAGGCGTCTGGGTCTCCCGCAAGTCCCCAGAAGCTGGATTTCAGGGTGATGGGGAGCTAATCTCCCCTAGGGTTGGAAAAAAAGCCGCACGTCCCTTCCCCCGCCACCAGCCCGACCCACGCGCCTCCGCACCTCATCCCCTCCGAGTTCGCACTTTCCTCTTCCCTCTTAGTTGTAAATCCACCATTCAGCCAGCTCTCCTGTGGTTCTGGGTGGCAGACGCTCTGTCCTCCAGTTGTATATTTGAAATTGCTGTGCACGGCGCAGTTCGTTTGTTTAACTTTGCCGCCTTCTTGGTTCTCCTCTCTCAAAATGGCTAAAGGACTTGAATGTAAGACGGGAAATCATAAAAATCCTCCAAGTCTGTGTCGGCGGCCACCGGGGCCCCGAGGATCTCACTGGGCAGCTCGGCCAGGTTGGTGACACGGATGGGCCCGTGCTGCAGAAAGATGGTCTCTTCCTTCACCGAGAGCCACTGCGCCGAGTCCGCGGCCGCCGCCACAGCAGCTGCTGCGGCCGCCAACGATCCCATGGCCCCGGCTGAGGTGCTGACTGAGAGGAGCAGCTGCCCGGCCTGGGGAGACGCGATCAGGAGTCGCCGCGCTCACCAGTCCATCTTTTAGTTGTATTTCCGAAACTGCCATGCGAGGCAACCGATCAGCCTTTCAACTCTGCCGCCATCTTGGCTCTCAATCCAGGAGGTAACATTTTAGCAGCAAATTAAATGACAAGAAGAGGCCAGCCATAAGAAATCCAGAAATAGAAAAGTGCTGACAGAGAGTACATCAAAGGCAAAGGACCTGTTAAAGAAATATAATAATGTCAATTCTCTTAATAATAATAGCTAATGTTTGCGTGTTTACTCTGTCATTTGTATTGTACCAGGGGTTATTTTAAGCACCTTATATTTATTACATCATTACTACAGATTCGGTGCACAGATTCGCACTCTGGTGAGGGTCCATGGATTGGGCTGAAACCAGCAGTCAAATTCCACCTGTCACTCCTTCCTGCTGCTCCCTCTCATCCTGGCCCTGTTGTGCCTGCCGTGGGCTCATGCCCAGTGAGTCCTGATCAGGAGAGGCTCTTGCTACTGCAGTGGTGCTTGCCAGCAGTGAGCCCTGCATCTGGAGCCCATTGGTCAGCTGAGCAGTGCTTCCACTATGGGAGGGCACTGACCAGCAGGGGGCAGCTCCTGCATTGAGTGTCTGTCCCCTGGTGATCAGTGCATATCATAGCCATCAATCCACTGGTCGGTCAGTCGCTTAGGCATATATACATACATATATATGTGTGTGTGTGTGTGTGTGTGAGTGTGTGTGTATATATATATATATATATATATATATATATATACACACATTCACAGTAACTCTATGAGGCAAATACTGTTATGGACCCTTTTTTAACCCTTTGCACTCGCTTGCATTTTTCTTGATTCCTTTAATCTACTCGAGATTTAATTTTTTAAATACCCCAGATTTTACAAAGTGTGGCAGTAGAATAAAAAACTGGAGTTTCTTTTCATACAAACTTATTTATTTGGATTTTTTTATATTTCTAATTATTGATACATTCAATAACCGTCACACTCGACATCCGAGTGCAAAAGGTTAATATAAGAAAATGAAACAGAGAAAAATCAAATAAGTTGCTGAAATTTATACAGCTACTAAGTGCCAGAATAAGACTTTAGACCCAGGTAGCCAGGCTTTCAAGCCCATCCTCTTAACTACCATGCATTATTAATCTCTTTAAATACAAATCAGTGTGGCTGAATTGTATGAATTCTGTCCTTGGACTTTAGGTTAGAGATGGAGTGTTTTAATAAGACCTCTCCCAGGTAATGCAGACACTTCAGAGATTACATACAAAAAATAATAATATAGACTTGATATAATTTATTTAAAAAGGTCATTAAACAAACACATAACAACAAACAGGAACAACAACAAATTCTGGGAGGGGAGAGAATCTGATTTCTAGAATTGCCACATTACCAGACAATGAATGAAAATAAGCTATTTTAAATATATTTAAGAACTAAAGAAACCATGTCTAAAGAACTGAAGGAAGGTATGAGAAAGATGCCTTACTAAGTATCAATAAAGGAACATAAATTATATATTTAAAAAGAACCAAATGAAAATTCTAGAGGTTAAAAGAAGAATAATTAAAAATGAAATATTCACTAGCAGAACTCAACAAATGTGATTAGTCAGAAGAAATAGGGAATTTAAGTCAATTGAATTTATACAGTCTGAGACATGGAAAGAAAAAAGAATGAAGAAAAATTAACCGAGATGCAAAGAACACTTAAAGCTCAACAGTAAGTAAACAAAGAATCAAATTAAAAATGGTTAAAAGGCCCTGGATGAAGGGTCACAGGTTCTATTTTCAGTCAAGGGCATGTACCTCGGTTTCAGGTTCAATCTCTAGCCCCAGTTGGAACATAGGCAGGAGGCAACAAATTGATATGTCTCTCTCACATTAATGATTCTCTCTCTCCTTCTCTTCCCCTCCCTCTCTCTAAAAATCAATGCAAAAAAAATCCTCAAGAACCAAGATGGCGGCATAAGGTAAACACCTAATTGTTGCCTATCACAACAATTTTAAAACTACAACTGGAAAACAGAGCGCACACCGTCCAGAACCACCGGAAAGCTGGCAGAGTGGAAAACCTACAACTAGAGAAAAAAAGAGAGGGGGATGCTGAGCCTTAGGAGCTGTGGAGGTGCGGAGATCCGTGAGCGCGGAAAGGGCAGGCGGCTGAATACGCGGCTGCCTTGCTCGCAGCACGCGGAGAAGGAGGGCAGCAGATGCGTGGCTAGCTTTCTCCTTTGGGAGAGAAACAAAACCTCCGGTCTGCACTGAAATCCAGCTCCGGTCGGGGAGAAACTGGTCTGTTTGGCAGCAGGCGAGGCTTGAGAGCAGCCTTCTCTCAGAGCCGCGCAGCCATTGTTTCGGACACGGAGAAACTGGCCCTCTTAGGGCGGTGCGGACGGGAAACCAAAGTTTGTCTGCGCCACCCTGAGACTCCGCCCCATCCAAGCTGAGCACAGAAGCTCTCCCAGCGGAGACACTGATGATCCTCACAGCCAACTGGCTTGGAAATCAACTCCCCCCAGTGATACCAACAACAAGCACGGCTTAACTACAACAAGACTGCACACACAGCCCACAAAGGAGTACAACAAGAGGATACACCACAGAAAACTGGTGAGGCTGAGCTACTGGGCCCTGCTAGGACACCTAACACACAAAGCAACTCCATCAACTCAAGGTAGCATCTAAAATGCGGAGACAGAGGAGGACCAAGATGGCGGCATAGGGCAGACGCCTGATTATTGCCTATCACAACAATTTTGAAACTACAACTGGAAAACAGAGCAGACACCATCCAGAACCACTGGAGGGCTGGCTGAGCGGATGCTCTACAACTAGAATAAAAGAGAGGGGAACGTGGGATGATGCTGATGCTGGTGAGCCAAAGATCACACTTTAAGAACTACGGCTCTGGCAACACAATGGCAGCCTGGAACGTGCTAGGCGCGGTTCCCCCGGCGGTCTCTGGCTGAGGGGACGGCTCCGCTTGCTGCCGAGCATGGACAGACGAACCCCTGGGGGACATGGGGTGGGAGAATCCGCGCTTGCTGACCTCTGAGTACTTCGAGAATCTCTATGCCCCTGAAGTGGCCAGGTGGGCACACTCGGCTACTGGCCGCCGCTGCAGACACGAGCGCCGTCACAGCGACCTCAGACCAGCCCGCCGCCACGCACCAGGCACACCGGAGCTTCGCCGAGCCTGCTGCCCAGTGAGTTCCACGGCAGCCGCCCCGGAGCTTTGGGAAAATGGCCGGAGTAATTGCTGAGTAGGAATTGACCAATGGGAGTTGGGATTGGGAAGACGAGGCCCCGCTGGGTCCCGGATACAGGTGTGCTTGCCCGGCGACTGGTCGCCGCTGCAGACCCGAGTGCTGCTGCAGCGACCTCAGACCAGCCCGCCGCCGCGCACCGGGTGCACCGGAGCTTCGCCGAGCCCGCCGCCCAGCGAGTTCCACGGCAGCCGCCCCGGAGCTTTGAGAAAATGGCCGAAGGAATTGCTGAGAGGGAATTGACCGACAGGAATTGGGATCAAGAAGACGAAGACCCTCTGGGTCCCGGGTCCGGGCGAGGCTGGGACCAGGGTCAGGGTGAGGCTGAGTCCAGGGCCCGGGTAAGGCCATGCACCCCTGGGTCCGGGTGAGGCCACATGCCCCTGCATCTGGGTGAGGCTGCATGCCCCTGGGTCCAGGCGAGGCCGGGTCCCGAGTCCGGGCGAGGCCGCGCACCCCTGGGTCTGGGTGAGGCTGGATCTCAGGTCCAGGTGAGGCCACACGCCCCTGGGTCCGGGTGAGGCCATGCGCCCTTGGGTCCGGGTGAAGCTGGATCCCAGGTTCGGGTGAGGCTGCGCACCCCTGGGTCCGGGTGAGGCTGGGTCCCGGGCCAGGGTGAGGCCGCATGCCCCTGGGTCCAGGAGAGGCCATGCACCCCTGCGTCCGGGTGAGGCTGGGTCCCGCGCCCGGGTGAGGCCACATGACCCCAGGTCCGGGTGAGGCCACGCGCCCCTGTGTCTGGGGGAGGCCGAGCTCCCCTGGATCCGGGTGAGGCTGGATCCCGGGTCCGGGTGAGGCCACGCGCCCCTGGGTCCGGGTGAGGCTGGATCCCGGGTCCAGGTGAGACCACGCGCCCCTGAGTCCGGGTGAGACCAAACCAGAGGGAGTCGGACCTGCATTACCACCATTTGTTCACCATCCAGAACTGAAAAGTCAGTGCTGACATGTACACATAAGGAACTGATGGACATTGAAATTGGGTCTCAAAAGAACTGTTGGTCCAGAAAGAAACTCACTACAGACTGATTCATTTGCCTGTCAGCATAACTATTATTGCTTGTCTCACATTCGGTTCTTATAAGTATATTTCTAGTAACACATGATCTCACTCATCTAGGGGAAATGATGAACAACATAGACTGAGGAACAAGAACAGACCCAGAAACAAGTAGGCATCGATTGGACTGTTGGGCCTCAGAGGGAGGGTTGGGGAGGGTGGGGGTAGGGGGGAGAGATCAACCAAAGGACTTGTGTGCATGCATATGAGCCTAACCAATGGTTAAGGACAACAGGGTGCTGGGGGCATGTGTGGGGAGGGGTGTGGGATGGGAATGGGGGGATGAGGACAAATATGTGACACCTTAATCAATAAAGAAATTTTAAAAAGTCTATTTTAATTTCTAATAAAGAAAATGAAAACAGTAAAAAAAATCCTCCAGTGAAGATTAAAGAAAAATGGGTAAAAGATCTTAATAGACAACTCACCAAAGAGGATATACAAATAAAATAATAAATAATCATCTGAAAAGAGTCTCAACATTATTGAATTGAGTCATTAGTGAATTACAAATTAAAACAACAATGAAATACCATTATATATCTACTAGAGACCCGATGCACAAAATTCGTGCAAGGGGGTTTGGCCCCCACCATCACAGAGGTGGCTGCCTCTGCTTTGGTCCCCACCTGCTGAGGCAGAAGTGGCTGCCTCAGCCCCACACCACTGCGGCTTCATCTGGAATGTTGTCCGGAAGGACGTAAGTCTAATTAGCACATTACACTTTTATCATTATAGATTAGAGTGACCAAAATCCAGAACGTTGACAACAACAAATGTTGGTAAGGATGTAAAGCAACAAGAGCATTCATTCATTGCTGGTGGGAATGTAAATGGTACAGCCATTTTAGAAGACAGTTTGGTTGCTTCTAACAAAACTAAATATTCTTTTACCATGTGACACAACAATCACACTTCTTGATATTTACCCAAAGGAATTGAAACCTTATGTTGACACAAAATCCTGCATATAGATGTTTATAGCAGTTTTATTCATCATTTCCAAAACTTGGAAGCAACAAAGATATCCTTCAACAGATGAATAATTAAATAAGCATGGTACGCCCACACAATAGAATATCATTCAGTACTAAAAAATGAGACATCAAGCCATGGAAAGACATGGAAAAACCCTAATTTGAAAAGGCTACATACTGTATGATTTTGACTATATGAGATCCTAAAAAAGGCAAAACTATGGAGACAGTAAAAAGATCAGGTTGCCAGAGGTTGGGTATAATGGAACATTATTCAGCCATAAAAATGAATGAAGTATGATATATTCTAAAACATGAATGTACTTTGAAAACGTTATGCTAAGTTAAGGTGACCAGATTTTCACATTGGTAAAGCGGGACAGCATTGACCAGGGGGGGGGGGGGGGTTCCTTGTTTAAAAATTTGGTCTATATGGAGCAACAAAAATTTTCATAGAACGCAAAAATAGTATTGTAATATATATTTTTTAAATTTCAACATAAGTACAATTTACAAATATAATAAATAAAAATTATGTAAAGTATTATTTTATTCTTTGGCATATTTCTCATTTGAGTGAATTTTTTTTAGTAGATTGCTGTCGTTGTTTAAAAGGTCATGAATTTGCCGTCACTTTCAAGGCCGGCGCTAGACTTTTTGCCGCCACTATAAAATATAAATAATACGAGTACTGTCTGCTAAATTCAAGAAAATTTATGTATTTATGAAATAAATAAATAAATTACTTACCTAAATTATCTGAATAGCTGATTTGTAATGACATCACTTGTTTAACTAGCTTACTAGCACGCAGTACGATGTGTATCGTCTGAGAGACAGTTACAAAATGTTTTCGTCGTTGCCAATCCCAAAAAATGCCATTGTTCATTAAGTCCAAACAATGGTGGTCGAATTCTAACAACTGATCAACAATGCGAACTTTGATAAGCGGTTCTCGATAATCAGTTCTCAACAATTATTTGTTATTATTAAAGTTTAACATTATAAAATTAACAAAAATAATATAAAACTCATATCCTGGCTAAATAGCCAAATGGCCGCCGAAAACCGTATATTCCCTTCCTGTTTTCCCGCCGTTCCCTAGCTTGTCATGCATTCTTTCCAAAAATCGGGACTTTTTTAAAATGCCGTGGGACTCGGGACAAATTGTTAAAAATTGGGACTGTCCCGCCAAAAGCGGGACGTCTGGTCATCTTATGGTAAGTGAAAGCAGCCAGACCCAAAAGGTTACATACTGCATGATTTGATTATATGAATTCTCTAGAAAAGCAAATCCATTGAGAGAGAAAAGAGATTGGTGGTTTCAAGGGACTGGAAATAGGAAGGAATGGAGAGAGACTGCTAAAAAAATGGTGTTTCTTTTTGGGGGTGATTTAAATGTTCTGGAATTAGTTGTGATAGTTGCACAACTCTGTTAATATACTAAAAACCACTGAATTGTATACTTTGAAAGGGTGTCAATTCTATGGTATGTAAATTATATCTCAAAACATCCTATCTAATAAAGAGGGAATATGCTAATTGACTGCCATGACCTCAAAGATGGTGGCACCCACAGCCACAAGATGGCGGCACCCAGTCCCCTCATCCCTGCCATGGCGACAGGCATGCGGCAAGGCCGGGCCCGCCCCAAGCAGACCTGGCCGCTCCATGTGCCTGCCTCCCGAGTCCCCCAGTCCCTTCAGCCCCCCAGCCACCCAGGGCCGGCCTGAGTCACAGGAAAGCCTGGGATGGTGGCTGCCTAGCTGCCCAGGGCCGCTTGAGGCTCAGTTAACCAGGGCCTGCTGAGGCTTGGCAGTGGTAGCAGCAGAGGTGTGATGGGGCGTCACCTTCCCCTGATCACCTGGTTGCCTTCCGCCCCTGAGGGCTCCTGGACTGTGAGAGGGGGGCAGGCCAGGCTGAGGGACCCCCCCTCCAGTGCATGAATTTTCATACACTGGGCCTCTAGTTTTATATAAAAACATACAACTTGAAAAAAAATAAAAACACACAAAGCCAGACTGCCTGGATTTGAATTTTGGCCATTGACATAATCATTCACCTAGCTAGTTTATGACTTAGTGACCATGGTAGATACAATAACCTGGTCCTAATTCTTCATTACATCAATAGTGGTATTGAACATTCACACCCAGTCATTGTATTTTGGTGAGTAACTTATACTTTTGAATCTCCTGACTTTGGGCTTGGTCATGTGCCCTGCTGTATCCAATAGGATGTTGGAGGACATGGTGCCAAAAGAACGTTTGAAATATTCTTGGGCAGTTGAACTTGCCCTCTTGTAATTGTGTCATTGCATAGGAATATGACACTTATAGTTAATAGCCTTACATTCTGGGCCCTACAGTGAAATACATGGAGCAGAACTGCCCCATTGACCTGCCAACTTGAAAGCAAGAAACAAATGTTTATTATTAAATGCCATTGAGATCTTGTGGTTGTTTGTTACACTGCCAAAGATGACAAACACATGAACAAATAATCCAAGGATTTGATAGCTTATAAGCACAGTGGTTTAATTTGCAGACATGTTATGTGTACTCTGGGGGTAAGTTTTGTTCGGCTCCATCTGTTTTCATTCTCAGATCTAATATGAAGGATTGGCTCTTCATATTATTATCTTACCTAATAATAGACAAATATGTAAATTGACCGTACCTTTGCTATGCCCACAGCCAATCAGAGTGAGTGAGTATGCAAATTAACCCACCAAAGATGGTGGCTAATTTGCATATGAAGGCAGGGCGGGCAGCACCATGGGCTGCTTCCGGGGGTATGGGTCCATCGGGAGCGGAGTAGGCCCTGCGGGCAGCACCATACACTGCCCACAAGGTACCAGGCCATGGCCAGGGAGGCGGTGGGGTGGGCAGCACCAGACTGCACAGGAGGGGTCCAGGTTCAACTCCTACCCAGGGAGGCGAGGCCGGACCACCTAGCCGCTCCCATGGGGCCTTGGGAGCATTGCTGCCCCAGGGAGGTGAGGCCGGACCTCCTAGCTGCTCCCGGGGGTCCCTGGCAACATCACCGCCCGCCACTCCCCAGGGTCCCTGGGAGCATTGCAGGCATGGGGTTGCTGAGACCCAGACCTGGCCTCTGGCCACAGATTCATAGCTTCCCGGAGACCAAGGGAATCTGCCTCATCTGCAGAGAGACAGAGGTTCTGCAGTGGCCCCAAGATGTGGGTGAATATAGTCAATAGTGTTGTAATGATGGTATGATGCCAGGTGGGTACTAGAGCCCAGCCAGGGATCAAGGGGCAAGGAAGGACTCCCGGGCAGAGGGGCAAGGACCCTCACCCCTGAGGCGGCGGTTGAGGGGTGGTGCCACCTCAATGGAGGGGTGCTGCACTGCAGGGTACTGGACTGACTGATGTGATTCAGAGAAGCTCCCAGTGCTAACGGCCTCGCTCAGGTGGCCTTCACACTTCAGAGGCAGTGACTCCTGCTTCTGCCTTGACCCAAAAGCAAGCCCGCGGTGCCCTGCCCCATAGCAGAGCATGCCTAGGCAGTGAGTCCAAAGCCTTCCACCTGCTCCAGAGAAGCAGGGGCAGTAAAGAATGGGGGGCATGGGACGGGGAGAGGAAAGAATGTGGAGCATCCGCAATGAAGAGGTGCTCGAGAAAGAGGCTCGGAAGCCTGACTAGAAGGTTTGTTCTGTTTGCTGGGAGGCTGCCCCTTAGGAAGCACAAAGAGCATGGCTCTGAGGGCTTCCTGTGTGCTGAGTCAAGTTCCACAGCCAACTGGAATTGGCCTCAGTTTCCTGGTCCGTAAAATGGATGAAGTGTGTCCCAGTGCCTTCACTGAGCTTTGATGGCCAATTGAGATACTATATAAAGAAAATGAGGGAAGAATTGAGAAAGAAAAGGAAGGATGAGCAACACAAAAGAAAGACTGAAAGGAACCTGTAAACCCATTGTCACTTAAATAGGGAATATAGTCAATAGTGTTGTAATGATGGTATGATGCCAGGTGGGTACTAGAAATATCAGGAAACACTTTGTAAAGTATATGATTGTCTAACCACTATTCTGTAACTAATATAAAACCTGAAACCAATACAAAATAATATTGAATGTAAAGAAATGAAAATTGGAGTGAAATTTTTATAAATTTCAAAGTTTAAATAAAAGCTGTAAAGAAAAGAAGGGGAGAATAAAAATAGTGTTTTTCATTTTAAAGAGTTGTCTTTATATGGTGCTTTTATACTTTTCTATGTCATTATCTCATTTTAATTTTGGGGCAACTTAAAGACAAGATAATTGTTCCCTCCACTATTCAAAGAAAGGAAATCTTGGTGTCTGGTCCTAATGATTCAATCGTCAAGCCCTTATTGTAAAGCAGGGTTAGTAAAATTTTCTGTGCAGGGTCATATCTATACTAATAAAAGCCTTGGGGTGATCAGGCCAGCAGGGGAGGGTATTTGGGGGCAAGTAGGCCTGCAGAGGAGCAGTTAGGTGTTAATCAGGCCAGCAAGGGAGCAGTTAGGGGGCAATCAGGCAGGCAGGTGAGCGGTTAGGAGCCAGCAGTCCCAGATTGTGAGAGGGATGTCCAACTGCAGGTTTAGGCCCGATTCCTGTGGAATCGGACCTAAACCTGCAGTTGGACATCCCCCGAGGGGTCCCATATTGGAGAGGGTGCAGGCTGGGCTGAGGGACATCCTCCCCAGTGCACAAATTTCATGCACCGGGCCTCTAGTATTGTTATAAAGATTGTAAGACTTATTCTAGTAGAGCACTTAAAACAGTGCCTGGCTAGGTAGCAAATAATAAATGCTAGATAAATGTTTATTAAATAAAAATAACTAAAGTTCTGCCTATATAATTGTTTCCTCTTGCCATAATGAAAATCATATATTCAGCCCTCTGCCATTATGTGTCCAGAAAGAAAGTTACTTTACTTATAGGCATTGAAAAACAATACATTTCTATTTTTAAAACTCTGTAATTTTAAAATTAAGCCTTAAAGAGTTGCTTAAACTCCTTTAAAGATGTTCCTATTGTGTGCTTGCAGTCAGATTAGTTCTTTCTGGAAAGAGGAGAACAATTTCTGTGTGGTAGAAATAGGACAGCAGGTGGTGGTAGCATAAAACAGAAGAAAAACTTCATGGATGAAAAAGGATGACAGCTAAAAGTCCAAAAAGCTGTTCACAGCTGTGATGGAAAGAGCATTGCAAGAACCCAGGTGTATAAGCTGTTGTCTGAGTTGCAACTACCCTTGGAATAAAAGAATTTCTATTCACCTCATGCTTTTCCATTTTTTCCTGCTATACCCCTAGTGCCAGTTGGGTGTTTTGATTGAAATGCTCTGCTCACTCAGCAAGCCTGTTAATCCCCCTCCCCCCAGGAACACTGAACACACACCTGGGATTTGTTAAAATTGTTGCAAGTGTTTTTTTTTCAGTCTCTGCTTCCTGACTTAAAAAAGGCAAGAGGTGATCTACTCCTGAAAATAAATCAGGAAAAAAAATTGTAACTGCAGACAAATGCAGCCTTTTCAGCACCTCTTCCAATTTATACCCAAATAGCAACTACTTGGGTGAAAACTGGGAAAGGAAGGACCTAAATATTTTGTCTTCTAGACCCTGCCCTGTACAAAAGGGAGCTTAATAAATGCCTATGATACTACACTTCTCATTAACTGTTTTACACATCCTCTCTTTGTATATCCTGTGATCTTTAAGGTGCCTTCCAGTCCTGGACATTCTCTACTGGGTATAAATAGAACTTAAAGCTTTAATGTGAGAGTAGTTGGGAGATCTCTAACTTTCTCTGTCTCTAATAATTTATTCATTACAATCTTAAATTAGAATGAGGTGATCTGTTTCCACATTAGAATGAAATTGACTTATTTTTCCAGTTTAGTCAGAAAGGCTCACTCTATTTCTAAATGTCTGTAGACTAGTTTCTTATGCCACAAACTCTACAGACCTCTCCTACCATACCTGACATTCATTCATTGAGAACTTTTGCCATATGCCAAGCACATACACTATTTCACTTCATATTCCCAATGAGTTAGTATTTCTCCATTTCAAAAATGAAGAAATAAAATCTCCAAAGCTAATGTAAATTTTTCAAAGTTATCATATGGTAGTGATTGAGTACATGGAATCTTAAATTAAATAGCCATGGTTTGAATTCTGACTTTGCTACTTACTAGATGTTTTAATTTGTTTAATTTATTTACCCTTTCTGTCCCTCAGTTTTTTTCAACTTTGAAAGAAGACGATATTGATAACACCTACCTCTTAAGATTGTTGTGAGGATTAAATGAGTTTGTTTTGTTTTTGTTAATCCTCACCTGAGGATATTTCCCCCCATTGCTTTTCAAAGAGAGTGGAAGGGAGAGAGGGAGGGAGGGAGGGAGGGAGGAAGAGAGAGAGAGAGAGAGAGAGAGAGAGAGAGAGAGAGAGAGAGAGAGAGGTGAGAGACACATTGACTGGTTGCCTCCTGCATGTGCCCTGACTGGGGGCAGGGAGCGAACCACAACTGAATCCAGCAATATAAAAATGTAGGGAAACAGCAAGAATGCTCCTTCCTTTCCCAATTTTCACTCAAGTACAGGAAGTCCTAGTCCCTATAATGAGGAATGCAAAGGAAATAAAAAATTTGCAAGTAAAAAATGAATAAATAAAATCGTCCCTATTTGTAAATGGCAAAATTGTCTATGTAGAAAACTCCCAAGGAACACACAAAAAACTCCTAGAACTAGTAAGTGACTTTAGCAAGTTTGCAGGATACAAGATCAACTTAGAGAAAATAAAAAAGCATTTCTATATATTAGCAATAAATATGAGGATTTGGAAATTTAAAATGCAATACAATTTATAATCACTAAAAATAGTGAAATACTTAGGTGTAGATTTAATAAAACATATACAGGATTTATATGATAAAACTACACAATGCTGATGAAATAAATAAAATAAGAAAAATAAATGGAGAAGCATATTATTTTCAAGGGTTGGAAGATTCAAAAGAGTAAAGATGTCAATTATCCCCCAAATTGATCTACAGTTTGAATACAATTCCTATCAAACTCCTGGTAAGAATTTTGTGGAAATATTCTAAAATGTATAATAACAATAAACAAAATGAAAAGGTAACCTACAGATTGGAAAATATTTTCAAATCATATATCTGATAAGGAATTAATACTCAAAATATAAAGAACTCAATAGCCAAAACCCCCAAATAATCCAATTAAAAATGGACAGAGGAACTGAATATACATTTTTCACTAAGAAGACATACAAATGGCCCATAGGCACATGAGAAGGTGCTCAACATCACTAATCATCAGAGAAATGCAAATTTAAACAAACCACCATGAGATATCACCTCACACGTTAGAATACCTATCATCAAAAAGACAAGAGGTAACAAGTGTTGCCAAGGATGTGGAGTAATAGGAACCCATGTTAACTGTTGATAGGAATGTAAATTGGTGCAGCCACCATGGAAAATAAAATAAAATAAAAATAGAACTCTGGTATGATCTAGCAATCCTACTTCTGGGTATATATAAAAAAGAATTGAAATCAGAATCTCATAGAGATATCTGCACATCATGGTTATTGCAGCATTATTCACAATAGCCAAGATATAGAAACAACCTAAGTACTCATTGATAGATGAAGTGACTATATATATATTATTCAGCCATGAGAAAGAAGGCATCTTACTATTTGTGACAAGTGAAATAAGTCAGACATAGAAAGACACATAACTTCATTTGTATAAATTTCAAACACAAGCAAACATAAATCCCATTGTTTAGGGACTCATATATAGGTTCAAAAAATATAAAGAAAAGCAAGTTAGTGATTACTATAGCAATCAGGAGAATGCTTAACTCTGAAAGTAGCCAGGAATCAATGGATGGGTTTCTGGCATGGGGACAATGTTGTTTCTTGATGAGGATGGTGACTACATGGGTGTTGGATTTATAGTTATTGTTTCAATCCTTGCTACCAGAAGCCTGGGAAATACAGAATGTCAGGCTTTACCCCAGACTTGTATTTTAACAGATCCTCAGGTGAGGCCTGTGCATATTAAAATTTAAAAAGCACTGATGTGAAGTTTACACATTTTATGCACTTTTTACGAAGGTGTTATATATCTCAAAATTTAAAAAATATGGTCTCTTTTTGTACATGGAAGAAATTTATTCAAGGAATTAGTTACACAGTTATAGAAGGGCCAGAGGCAGGGTTATCAGAGCCCACATTCTTAGGTTACTTGGCAGGATCTGAAGCCTTCCCAGAGACACAGCCATTGCTGGAGACATTAAAATATATGATCTATTTATTTTTCAGGTTCCATTAGGCTATCAACAATGCAGTTGTCTATCACTGCTATGACTTGAGTCATACATATATACATCTATATATTTAAAAGCCTAAGTGACCGTTCGACTGTTCAACCGGTAGCTATGACGTGTACTGACCACCAGGGGGCAGAAACTCTGACTGGTAGGTTAGCTTGCTGCTGGGGTCCGGCCACTGGGGACTGGGCAAGATGGGCCAGATGTGCCCTGGAGCCCTCCCACAGTCCCTCCCTGGCCCCAATCATGCACTGGTATAATCCATGAGCCTGGCCTGCACCCTCTTGTAATTCAGGACCCCTCAGGGGATATCAGAGGGCTGGTTTTGGCCCAATCCCCACAGGCCAGGCCAAGGGACCCCACCAGTGCATGAATCTGTGTACCAGGCCTCTAGTCTATATATATAAAAGCCTAAGTGACCAGTGCAACCGAACAGATGATGGAAAAGGCTGCATGGGGTGACCAGGCCAGCAAGGGGGTTAGTGAGGGGTGACCAAACCACTGAGCACCAGACTGCGTAGGGTGACCAGGCCATCAGGAGGGTTAGTGAGGGGTGACCAAATGACCGAACAGCAGCCTGCATGTGGTGACCAGGCCTGCAGGGGGGGGGGAGTTGGGGGCAACCCAGCCAGAGGGGTGGGCAGTTGGGGGTGACCAGGCTGGCAGGGGGGGGCAGTTGGGAGTGACCAGGCCAGCAGCAGGGGCAGTTAGGGACGATCAAGCAGTAAGACATCCCCTGAGGGGTCCCAGATTGGAGAGGGTGCAGTCTGGGCTGAGGGGACCCCCATTGCACAAATTTTGTGCACCGGGCCTCTACTATAATAATAATGCTAGTGCTAATAATGAGCATCAATTTTCCAGACACATAAACATATTACTTCACTGAGTTTTAAAGCAACCTCAATGTAGGCTTTATAATTGCCCTCCTTTTACAAATAAGGAAACTAAGATATAGAGCAGTCGAGTAGCAAATCTGGGATTCAAGAAGCTTCTGTAAAGCTTCAAAGACTGCATTCAAAGCCCCACATTAAGATTAGTGAATCACGCCCAGGCTGAGTGGCTCTTTTGGTTGGACCATCCTCCTCTACACCAAAAGGTGGTGGGTCCATGTCAGGACACATACCTAGGTTGTGGGTTCCCATGGGAGCAGGTACAGGAGGAAACCAAGTGATGTTTCTCTCTAACATCATGTTTCTCTCTCTCTCTAAATTTAGTTAAAATGATATCCTCAAGTGAGGATTAAAAAAAAAAAAGATTAGTGAATCACTTGGTTGCTGCAGCAGGAAGGAGAGCTGTGGGCAGCTGCCCTGATCAAGGAGGGCTCAGCCTCCTTGGGCTGCGGTGGTGGTTTTCACATGTAACCATCAGGCAGGCCTTCCAGGCCACTCCATGTTACCCTTTTCCTCTGTAAGCCAGGCCTACAGCCCTCAACTATCTGCAAGGGACATTGGGATGTTGGGATGGGCATTGGGATACAGACCGTCTAGCCTGCAGATGAACCCTCCCTACTCCACACCCAGCCTGGGTTGAAAAGGCTCACACCTGAAAAGATGATAGAAGTCTTGGACTCTCCTGCATTGGTTGGAGAATCCTTCACAGTGCAACCCCTACCAGGGACAGGCAGCTCTCACCCTGTCTGAAATTGGGCCATTTGCAGAAGGAATCTGGGGCTAGGCACACAAAAGGTCATTGGAGCGCATGATGAAAGGCATGGGCCTTTAGCCTCTGGGGCTAGCCTCGCCCTCCCAGAGCCTGGGCGTAGTAGCAGTCAGGGTCTGGCTCAGGGTTTCCACACAGCCTGGACAATGTTCCTCCTTAATTGAGAGAGGTTTTGTGCTTTAGTTCCTTCCCACTCTCAACAATGAATAGACCTAAACGCTGCAATTTTCTGATATCCACCCCCCACTCCAACCTTTTCCTGCATAAACTCTTTTAATGTGAATCACAATATAACTAAAGGTATTAGACATGGAAAGATGCTTTGAAAATTACCCCAGGTTTCCACTTAGTGCCTTTGGTGAACTGATAATCCATAGCAATCTTTTCTCTCTTCTCTTCTCTTCTCTTCTCTTCTCTTCTCTTCTCTTCTCTTCTCTTCTCTTCTCTTCTCTTCTCTTCTCTTCTCTTCCCTTCCCTTCCCTCCCCTCCCCTTCCCTCCCCTCCCCTCCCCTCCCCTCCCCTCCCCTCCCCTTCCCTTCCCTTCCCTTCCCTTCTCTTCTCTTCTCTTCTCTTCTCTTCTCTTCTCTTCTCTTCTCTTCTCTTCTCTTCTCTTCTCTTCTCTTCTCTTCTCTTCTCTTCTCCTCTCCTCTCCTCTCCTCTCCTCTCCTCTCCTCTCCTCTCCTCTCTTCTCTTCTCTTCTATTCTCTCTTCTGCTCTCCTCTCCTCTTCCTTCCTTCCTTCCTTCCTTTCTTTCTTTCTTTCTTTCTTTCTTTCTTTCTTTCTTTCTTTCTTTCTTTCTTTCTTTCTTTCTCCTTCCTCCCTTCCTTCCCCTTCCTTCCTTCCTACCTACCTTCCTTCCTTCCTTCCTTTCCTTCCTCCCTCCATCCTTCCTTTTCTTTCTTTCTTTCTTTCTTTCTTTCTTTCTTTCTTTCTTTCTTCTTTCTTTCTTTCAAGAGAGAGAGGAAGGGAGAGAGAGAGAGAGAGAGAGAGAGAGAGAGAGAGAGAGAGATAGAGAGAGAGAGAGAGATTTATTGTTCCAGTTGTTTATGCATTCATTGGTTGATTCTTGTATGTGCTCTGACCCGCATCAAACCCACCACCTTGGACATGCTCCAACCAACTGAGCTACCTGGCCAGGGCAACATTATATTCAAAATGTGAAATTATTTGTGATGTGATGGAATGAGAAGACATTGTTCTTGAGTAAAAAAAAATGCTTTTAAAAACCAGTACCATAGAGAACCAAGATGGCAGCACAGGTAAAGACTAATTGCTGCCTCTCACAACCACATCAAAACTACATCTAAAAGACAAAACAACTATCATCCAGAACCATGGGAAAGCTGGCTGAGTGGAAGTTCTACAATGAGAAGGAAAGAAAAAAGCGCATTGAGACTGGTAGGAGGTGCGAAGGTGCGGAGGTGCTGAGGCATGTGCGAAACAGGTTGGCAACTGGGTTATTTTTTTCAATCGGGAGGTAGATACAAGATTCCGATTGCTCTGAACTCCAGTTCCAGGCAAGACTCTGGGGACACAGACTCATACGGGGATAAACTGAACTGTCTGGCATTGGGCTGGAACACGAGGGCAGCTTTCTCTCAGAGGTGCTCTAGTGATCATTGTCCCTGCATGGGGGCAATGGACACAGAGACTTGGAGATCTCCCTGGTGCAGGGCTAACTGGCAGCCATTGCTGTTCGCTCTGCCCTGGTGATTCCCTGAGACCCTGCCCCACACAATTTACAACCCCACCCAAGCTGTGTGCAGCAGCTTTTGCATATGAATGGCCTGTCCTTTTGCAGCCTAAAATTTAACAAACTGCAGCTGGATCAGAGAGCTCCAAAGCTTCCAAAAGAAGGTCCAAGGCCAGGCAGAAGCAGACTGCCTTCCTTCACAGCTGGGCCTCATATGGGCACTTCCAAACCCCAAACAAAGAGGAGGAATCTGAAGATCTCTCTGTAGCTCCTGCTGGGTTGCCTCAGGCAGTGGCTGACTTTGCATCTCCTTGGAGATCCAAGAGCCAGTGTACCCAGTGGTCAGTGTGAGACTATACCAGATTACAACTCTTCACATCCATAAGTGCCACATTCAAGGGGAAGACACAGTTAGCACCAAAGCCCCACTGATGCAAATCCTGCCCCATAAGGGTGTCTCTAGCACAGCAGTTCTTCCATTGTAGACACAGCTGGTCCTCACAGCCAATTGGCCTGGAAGTCAATTCCTCCCAGTGATACCAACAGCAATCAAGGCTTAACTACAACAGGAGTGTGCACACAGCCCACAAAGGGGTGCACCAAGAATATCCACCTCAGGCGACTGGGGAGGCTGAGCCACTGGGCCCTACAGGACACCTACCACACAAGGCCACTCTATCAACACAGGGAAGCAGCCAAAATGCAGAGACAAAGAAACATGTCACAAATGAAAGAAATGGAGTTGAGCAAACTACTGGATATAGAGTTCAAAACCACAGTTATAAGGTTACTCAAGAATCTTCTAGAAACTTCTGAGGAACTTAGTGAGACCTTCAAGGATCTCCATGAGAATGCCAAAAATAAATTGAAAAGGACCACTCAGAAATGAAGCATACACTGACTGAAATAAAGAATAATATACAGAGATTCAACAGTAGACTAGAGGATCCCAAGAATCAAGTCAAAGATTTGAAATACGAGGAAGCAAAAAACACCCAACTGGAAAAGCTAAAAGAAAAAAGAATCCAGGAGATGGAGAAAATGGTGGCAGAATAGAGATGTGTTCCAAGCCTGGTCCCGGAGCAGAAAGAAAGAACAGCTGAGGTTCGCATGGGGAGTGTTTGTTAGCAAGCTAAGGGACAGCTAAACTCCAGGAGAAGGTGGGGGAGTGCTAGGCAGGGTATCCCTGACCGTGCAGCACTCACAGTGGCTGGGTCCCCTCCCGGAGCTGCGGGCTCAGAGGGGGAAACCTTGCCATCTTGCAAGGGAAAGAGGATTTAATCGGAAGCCTGATTTTCCACAACAACAGTGAACACTGAACCGCTGCGAGCACCAGAACACTGGTCCCCAATTGGTGCAAAAACGCAGATTCAAAGGAGCTCTTCACTCCACCAAGGAAAGGTCAGATTTCACCTGGGATAAGGAGAGAGAGAAATACATAACCAGACATCCAGAGAAGAGAGACCATGGGGAGACAAAGAAAAAGCCCTAATAGGAAAGAAAAGCAGGCATCACCAGAAAAGGAAGTAAACGAATTAGAGGCGAGCAACCTATCAGAGAAAGAATTCAGAGAAATGGTCATAAGGTAGCTGAAAAGAATGGAAGACAAATTCGACAATATGAGTACTAACCAAGAGGAAATGAAAAAGAACCAAGAAGAAATGAAAAATGACATCACTGCTGTAAAGAACTCAATAGAAAGCATCAACAGTAGACTAGAAGAAGCAGAGGACTGCATAAGTGAGCTAAAAGACAAGAAGGAAAAAAATACCCAAGTAGAGCAGCTTCTAGAAAAAAAAAATAGAAAGCAGGAGGAGAGCCTAAGGGAACTTTGGGACAACACAAAACAAAACAACATCTGCATAGTAGGGGTTCCAGAAGGAAAGGAAACTGAGCAAGGAATAGAAAACCTATTTGAAGAAATAATGAGAGAAAACTTCCCTGATATAGGGAAGAAAAAACTCACACAAATCCAAGAAGCTCACAGAGTCCCAAGCAAAATGAACCCCAAAAAACAAACGCCAAGGCATATTATAATTAAATTGGGAAACACCAATGACAAAGTAAGAATCTTAAAAGCGGCCAGAGAGAGACAGAGAGTTACATACAAAGGAACGCCCATCAGACTAGTAACTGATTTCTCAACAGAAACTCATCAGGCCAGAAGGGAATGGAATGAAATATATAAAGTCATGCAAAGGGAGGGTCTGAATCCAAGAATACTGTACCCAGCAAGGCTATCCATCAAAATTGAAGGTGAAATTAGGAGCTTCACAGGCAAAAAAGGACTAATGGAATTTATCAGCACCAAACCAGCAATGCAAAAAATGCTAAAGGGTCTGCTGTAAAAAAAAGAAATAGGAAGCAAAGAAGGAACACAGGGGTATAGAATAAAAATGGCGACAAATAAGTATCTATCAATAATAACTTTAAATGTAAATAGATTGAATGCTCCAATCAAAAGACATAGGGTAATGGATTGGAAAAGAAAACAAAACCCATATATCTGCTGTCTACAGGAATCCCACCTCAGGAAAAAAGACACATACAGACTGAGAGCGAAGAGATGGAAAAAGGTTTTCCAGGCCAATGGAAATGAAAAAAAGCTGGGGTAGCAATACTTATATCTGACAAATTAGATCTCAAAGTGAAGGACATAACAAGAGATTACGAAGGCCACTTCATAATACTAAAGGGAACAATCCAACAAGAAGAAATAACTCTGGTAAACATATATGCACCCAATACAGGAGCACTACAATACATAAAAAAAATCCTGGAAGATATCAAAGGAGAGATTGATAGCAATACAATCATAGTAGGAGACTTTAATACCCCACTATCACCATTGGACAAATCCTCTAAAAAAAATCAGCAAAGAAACATCAATCCTAAATGACTCAATAGACTAGGTGGAATTAAACGACATCTTCAGAACATTTCATCCTAAAGCCACAGAATATACATTCTTCTCAAGTGCATATGGGTCATTTTCAAAGATAGACCATATGTTAGGACATAGGCAAAGTCTCTCCAAATTCAAGAAGATAGAAATCATATCAAACATCTTCTCAGATCACAGTGGCATAAAACTGGAAATCAAAACAAACAAACAAACAAAACTGGAAATCAAGTACAATAAAAGCAATCCAAAGAAATCAAACACATGGAGACTAAACAGTATGCTATTAAACAATGACTGGGTTACCAGAGACATCAAGGAAGAAATAAAAAATATCATGGCAACAAATGACAATGAAAACACAACAATCCAAAATCTATGGGACACAGCAAAAGCAGTCTTGAGAGGGAAGTTCATAACTCTACAAGCCTACTGCAAAAAACAAAAAAAGGTAATAAATTACCTAACCCTACAACTCAAACAGTTAGAAAAAAGAGCAACAAGAATAGCCCAGTGTAAGCAGAAGGAAGGAAATAATAAAGATCAGAGTGGAGATAAACCACATAGAGACCAAAGAAACAATACAGAATATCAACAAAACCAAGAGCTGGTTCTTTGAAAGAATAAACAAGATTGATGAACCCCTAGCCAGGCTCAACAAGAAGCAAAGAGAGAGGACTCAAATAAACAAAATCAGAATTGAAAGAGGTGAAATAACAACAGACACCGCCGAAATACAAAGGATTGTTACAAAATACTATGAACAACTCTATTCCAACAAACTGGACAACCTGGATGAAATGGACATATTCCTAGAAAAATACAACCTTCCAAAACTCAATCAGAAAGAATCTAAACAGCTCAATAGGCCAGTGACTATGGAAGAAATTGAAGCAGTCATCAAAAAGCTTCTGGCAAACAAAAGCCTGGGGCCCGATGGCTTCACAGGAGAGTTTTACCAAACATTCAAGGAAGAACTAAAACCTATCCTCCTCAGACTATTCCAAAAAATTCAAGAGGAAGGAACACTTCCAAGCTCCTTCTATGAAGCCCGCATCACCCTAATACCAAAACCAGATAAAGCCAACACAATGAAAGAGAATTACAGACCAATATCCCTCATGAACATAGATGCCAAAATCCTCAACCAAATTCTAGAAAATCGGCTCCAGCAGTACATCAGAAAGATCATACACCATGACCAAGTAAGATTTATCCCAGGAATGCAAGGATGGTACAATATCCACAAATCAATAAACGTGATACATCACATAAACAAATTGAGAGATAAAAATCACATAGTCATATCAATTGATGCAGAAAAAGCATTTGACAAAATCCAACACCCTTTCTTGATAAAAACTCCCAACAAGGTGGGAATAGAAGGATCATACCTCAACATAATAAAAGCTACATATGATAAACCCACAGCAAACATCATACTCAATGGGAAAAAATTAAAACCATTTCCCCTAAGAACAGGAACAAGACAGGGATGCCCACTCTCACCACTCCTGTTTGACATAGTACTGGAAGTATTACCTATTGCAATTAGACAAGAAGAAGAAATAAAAGGCATCCAAATTGGAAAAGGAGAAGTAAAGCTGTCCTTATTTGCAGATGACATGATATTGTACGTAAAAAACCCTAAAGACTCCATCAAAAAACTAATAGACTTAATAAATGAATTCAGCAATGTAGCAGGATACAAAATTAACTCCAAGAAATCTATGGCATTTCTATACACCAATAATGAATTTACAGAAAGAGAGACTAAAAAAGCAATCCCATTTACCATCACACCAAAAAAATTAAGATACCTAGGAATAAACTTAACTAAGGTGCTAAAAGATCTATACACGGAAAAATACAGGACACTGAAAAAAGAGATAGAGGAAGACATAAACAGATGGAAGAACTTACCATGTTCATGGATTGGTAGAATCAACATTCCTAAAATGTCCATACTACCCAAAACAATCTACAGATTCAATGCACTCCCCATTAAAATACCAAAAGCATATTTCACAGACCTAGAAAGAACTCTCCAAAAATCCATCTGGAATTAAAAAAGACCCCGAATAGCGAAAGCAATCCTGAGAAAGAAGAATAAAGTAGGAGGGATCTCAATACCATACTTCAAGCTGTATTACAAAGCCAATGTTCTCAAAACAGCATGGTACTGGCAGAAGAACAGACATATAGATCAATGGAACAGAACAGAGAATCCAGATATCGACCCAAACCAATATGCTCAATTAATATTTGACAAAGGAGGCATGAACATACAATGGAGTCAAGACAGTCTCTTCAATAAATGGTGTTGGGAAAATTGGACAGATACATGCAAAAAAATGAAACTAGATAACCAACTTACACCATACACAAAAATAAACTCAAAATGGGTACAGGACTTAAACATAAGACAGGAAACCATAAAAATACTAGAGGAATCCACAGGCAACAAAATCTGAGACATATGCCAAAAGAACTTCCTCACTGACACTACCCCTAGGGCAATGGAAGCTAAAGAGAAAATTAACAAATGGGACTACATCAAAATAAAAAGCTTTTTTTACAGCAAAAGCAACCATCAGCAAAACAACAAGAAACCCCACTGTATGGGAGAAGATATTTGCAAATGCTATCACTGATAAAGTTTTAATCTCCAAAATCTACAGGCAGCTTATGCAACGTAATAAAAGGAAGATAAATGATCCAATAATAAAATGGGCAATGGACCTAAATAGAATCTTTTCAAAAGAAGACAGAAGAAAGGCCAAGAGACACATGAAAACATGCTCAAAGTCACTAATTATCCGAGAGATGCAAATCAAAACGACAATGCGGTACCATCTTACACCTGTCAGAATGGCTATCATCAACAAATCAACAAATGACAAGTGTTGTCGAGGATGCAGAGAAAAAGGTACCCTTGTGCACTGCTGGTGGGAATACAGACTGGTGCAGCCACTGTGGAGAACAGTGTGGAGTTTCCTCAAAAAACTGAAAATGGAACTCCCATTTGACCCAGTAATGCCACTCCTGGGAATATATCCGAAGAAACTAGAAACACCAATCAGAAAGGATATATGCACCCCTATGTTCATAGCAGCACAATTTACAATAGCTAAGATTTGTAAACAGCCTAGGTGCCCGTCAGCAGATGACTGGATCAGAAAACTGTTGTACATATACACAATGGAATACTATGCTGGCATAAAAAAGAAGCCATTCTCATCATTCCCAGCAACCTGGATGGAATTGGAGAATATTATGCTAAGTGAATTAAGCCAGTCAATGAAAGAAAAATACCACATGATCTCACTCATTTATGGATAATAAAGAACATTATAAACTGATGAACAAAAAGATAGATACAGAGACAGTAAAGCATCAAACAGACTGTCAAATTACAGGGGGAAAGTTAGGGAGAGGTGGGGGAGATAAGAGATCAACTGAAGGACTTGTATGCATGCATATAATCATAACCAATGGACGCAAAACTCTGGGGAGTGAGGGCATGTATGGGAGTGGGGTGGGGGGGACAATGGTAAGATATGTACACATATAATACCTTAATAAAAAAATTTAAAAAAAGAAAAAAGAATCCAGTAATATGATGATAGTGTTAGGAGCCTCTTGGACAACTTCATGCATACCAACATCCGAATTATGGGGGTGCCAGAAGAAGAGAGAGAGCAAAATATGGAAAACCTATTAGAAGAAATAATGACAGAGAACTTCCCCTACCTGGTGAAAAAAATAGACTTACAAGTCCAGAAAACACAGAGAACCCCAAAGAAGAGGAATCCAAAGAGGACCACACCAAGACACATCATAATTAAAATGCCTAGGGCAAAAGACAAAGAGAGAATATTAAAAGCAGCAAGAGAAAAATAGTCACCTACAAGGGAGTACCCATACGACTGTCAGCTGATTTCTCAACAGAAACTATGCAGGCCAGAAGGGACTGGCAAGAAATATTCAAAGTGATGAATAGCAAGAACCTAAAACGAAAATTACTCTACCCAGCAAAGCTATCATTTAGAATTGAAGGTCAGATAAAGATCTTCACAGACAAGAAAAACTAAAGGAGTTCATCACCACCAAACCAGGATGATATGAAATGCTGAAGGGTATTCTTTAAGAAGAGGAAGAAAAAGAAAAAGGTAAAGATAAAAATTATGAAGAACAAATACATATCTATCAACAAGTGAATCTAAAAATCAAGTGAATAAGAAATCTGATGAACAGAATAAACTGGTGAATATAATAGAATCAGGGGAATAGAAAGAGAGTGTACTGACAATTCTCGGGGTGGGGGGAAGGCGGTGTGGGAGGTGCAGGAAGAGATTGGACAAAAATCTTACACCTATGGACGATGACAGTGGCGGGGGTAAGGGCATGGGGTGTGGTGGGAACCTGGTGGAGGGGAGCTATTGGGGGAAAAAAGAGGAACACCTGTAATAATCTGAACAATAAAGATTTATTTTAAAAAAGACAGTACCATAGATGGTAATCTACTACAGGAAGCAATATTATTTTTCCATTAATTCATTATTTATTACAGTTGCAATAAAATATGCATGAAATTAGGATTTAAAGTAGAATGAAATATTCTTTTTTCAAACTTGACAAATCCAGATGTTTGTTTTCTGCATTTGTGTGTACCTATTAGTTTTTTAAAATTTATTGTTTAAGGTATTACAAATAGTAGTACATATGTCTCTTTGTTTTTCCCCCACTGACCTCCCCCCATCCTCCTCTACCCCCTGGCACTTGCCCTTGTCCCCCCACCCCCAGTGTCTTGAGTCTGTAGGTTGTGCTTGTATGCATGCATACAAGTCCTTCGGTTTATCTCTTAACCCCCCAACCCTCTCCTACTTTCCCGCTGTAGTTTGACAGTCTGTTCGATACTTCTTTGCCTCTGTCTATTTTTGTTCAACAGTTTGTAATGTTCTTTATTATCCATAAATGAGTGAGATCATGTGGTATTTATCTTTCACTGACTGGCTTATTTCCCTTAGCATAATGCTCTCCAGATCCATCCATGCTGTTCCAAATGGTAAGAATTCCTTCTTTTTTTACAGCAGCATAGTATTCCATTATGTAGATGTACCAGTTTTGTAATCCACTCATCTGCTGATGGGCATTTAGGCTGTTTTAAAATCTTAGCTATTGTAAATTGCGCTGCTATGAACATAGGGGTGCATATATCCTTTTTGATTGGTGTTTCTGTTTTCATGGGATATATTCCTAGAAATGGTATTACTGGATAAAATGGCAGTTCCATTTTTAATTTTTTGAGGAAATGCCATAATGTTTTCCACAGTGGCTGGACCAGTTGTCTGCATTTCCAGCAGCAGTTAAGAAGGGTTCCTTTTTTTCTGCATCCTCTCCAGCACGTCTCATTTGTTGATTTGTTGATGATAGCCATTCTGACAGGTGTGAGATGGTACCTCATTGCTGTTTTGATTTGCATCTCTCGGATGATTAGTGAGTTTGAGCATGTTTTCCTGTGTCTCTTGGCTTTCTGAATGTCCTCTTTGGAAAAGTGTCTATTTAGGTCCTTTGCTCATTTTCTGATTGGATTGTTTTTCTTCCTTTTGTTAAGTTGTATGAGTTCCTTGTAAATGTTGGAGATTAAACCCTTATTGGAGATAACATTGGTTAATATGTTCTCCCACGCAGTGGTCTTTCTTATTGTTTTGTAGATGGTTTCTCTTGCTGTGCAGAAGTTTTTATTTTGATGTAGTCCCATTTGTTTATTTTCTCTTTAGTTTCCATTGCCCTAGGAGCTGTATCGGTAAAGATATTGCTACGATAAATGTCTGCTATTTTATTGCCTATGGCTTCTTTTAAGATTATTATGGTTTCCCATCTTATGTTTAAGTCCTTTATCCATTTTGAGTTTATTTTTGTGTATGATGTGGTTGGTGGTCTAGTTTCATTGTTTTTACAAGTATCTGTCCAGTTTTCCCAACACCATTTATTGAAGAGACTGACTTGTCTCCATTGTATGCGCTTGCCTCCTTTGTCAAATATTAATTGATCATACTGGCTTGTGTCAATTTCTGCATTCTCTGTTCTGTTCCACAGGTCTATATGTATGTTCTTGTGCCAGTACCAGGGAGTTTTGAGAACAGTGGCTTTGTAGTATAGCTTGATATCTGGTATTGTGAACCCTCCAACATTGTTCTTTCTCAAGATTGCTGCAGCTATTCGGGGTCTTTTTTTTATTCCAGATGAATTTTGGGAGAATTTTTCTAGGTCTTTGAAGTATGCCATTGATATTTTAATGGGGATTGCATTGAATTTATAGATTACTTTGGGTAGTATAGACATTTTAATGATATTGATTCTACCAATCCATCAACATGGTATATTCTTCCATTTGTTCATGTCTTCCTCTCTCTCTTTTTTTAGCATCCTGAAATTTTCTGATTATAGGTCCTTTGTCTCCTTGGTTAAGTTTATTCCTAGGTATCTTAATTTTTTTGTTGCAATGGTAAATGGGATTACTTTTTTTGTCTCTCTTTCTGTGAGTTCATTATTGGTATATAGAAAAGCCATAGACTTCTGGGTGTTAATTTTGCATCCTGCTACATTGCTGAATTCATTTATAAAGTCTAATAGTATTTTGATGGAGTATCTGAGGTTTTCTATGTACAATATAATGTCATTTGCGAATAAGGACAGTTTTACTTCTTATTTTCCAATTTGGATGCCTTTTATTTCTTCTTCTTGTCTGATCTCAATGGCTAGTACTTCCAGTACTATGTCAAAGATGGGTGGCGAGAGTGGGCATCCCTGTCTTGTTCCTGTTCTTAGGGAAAATGGTTTTAGTTTTTGTCCATTGAGTATGATGCTGGCCATGGGTTTGTCATATATAGCTTTTATTATGTTGAGGTATGATTCTTCTAGTCCCACCTTGCTGAGAGTTTTTATCAAGAAAGGGTGTTGGATTTTGTCAAATGCTTTTTCTGCATCAATGGATATGATTATATGGGTTTTCTCTCTCAGTTTGTTTATGTGGTGTATCACATTCATTGATTTGTGGATATTACACCATCCGTGCATCCCTGGGATAAATCCCACTTGGTCATGGTGTATGATCTTTCTAATGTAATGCTGGATTTAATTTGCTAGAATTTTGTTGAGGATTTTGGTGTCTATGTTCATGAGGGATATTTTCCTGTAATTCTCTTTCATTGTATTGTCTTTATTTGGTTTTGGGATTAGGGCAATGCTGGCTTCATAGAAAGAGCTTGGAAGTGCTCCTTCCTCTTGAATTTTTTTTGAATAGTCTGAGGAAGCTAGGTTTTATTTCTTCTTTGATGTTTGATAAAACTCCCCTGTGATGCCATCTGGTGGAGGGCTTTTGTTTGTTGGATTTTTTTTTAAATTATTATTACTGCTTCAATTTCCTCCATAATTATAGGCCTATTCTGATTTTTTTATTCCTCCTTGTTGAGTTTTGGAAGGTGGTATTTTTTTAGGAATATGTCCATTTCTTCTAGGTTGACCATTTTGTTGGACTAGAGTTGCTCATAGTATTTTTTTACACTTTGTATTTCTGTGGGGTCTGTTGTTATTTCATCTCTTTCATTTCTTATTTTGTTTATTTGAGTCCTCTCTCTTTGCTTCTTGTTGCACCTGGATGGAGGTTCATCAATCTTGTTTATCTTTTCAAAGATCCAGCTCTTGGTTTCATTGATCTTTTTTATTGTGTTTTTTTTTGTGTGTTTTTTTTTTGTCTCTAAGTCATTTCTTTCCACTCTGATCTTTATTATTTCTTTCCTTCTGATCACACTGGGCTTTTCTTGTTGCTCTCTTTCTAATTCTTCAAGTTGCAGAGTTAGATGGTTTATTACCAGTTTTTCTTTTTCTTTTTTCTTTTTTTTTTAGGTAGGCCTGCAATGCTATGAACTTCCCTCTCATGACTGCTTTCACTGTGTCACATAAATTTTGGATTGTTGTGTTTTCATTGTCGTTTGTTTCCAGGATGTGTTTTATTTCTTCTTTGAGCTCTTTGGTAACCCACTCATTGTTTAATAGTGTGCTATTCAGCCTTCAAGTGTTTGAATTTTTGTGATTGTTTTTACTGTAGTTGATTTCTAATTTTATGCCATTGTGATCTGAGAAGATGTTTGATATGATTTTAATCCTCTTGAATTTGGAGAGACTTTGCCTGTGACCCAATATGTGGTCTGTCTTTGAAAATGTCCCATGTGCACTTGAGAAGAAGGTATATTCTGTAGTTTTGGGGTGGAATGTTCTAAAGATATTAATTAAGTCCATCTGATCTAGTGATTACGATTGATGTATCTTTGCTAATCTTTTGTCTAGAGGATTTATCCAGTGATGTTAATGGGGTATTAAAGTCTCCTACTATGATTGTGTTGCTGTAAATCTCTCCCCTCATATCTTCCAGAAGATTTTTTATGTATTTGGGTGCTTCTGCATTGGGTGAATAAATGTTTACCAGAGTTATTTCCTTTTTTTTTTTTATCGATCCCTTTAGTATTATGATGTGGCCTTTATTCGATCCCTTTTATCGATCCTTTTAATATTATGTTATGGTCTTCTCTCTGTGGTCTATTTTGTCAGATATAAGTATTGCTACCCCAGTTTTTTTTTTTCATTTTCATTTGCCTGATAGATATTTTTCCATTTCTTCTCTTTCATGTGTGTGAATCCTTGCTTTGAGGTGGGTCTCCTGTAGACAGCATCTACACTGAGTGGCCAGATTATTATGATCTCTGGAGGCCCGGTGCATGAATTCATGCATGGGTAGGGTCTGGCCAGCCTGGCTAAGGGGAGGGTACATGGGCAGTTGGCCTGCCTGCCTGCTGGTCGAATTCTTGGTCGAGGGTACAATTTGCATATTATCCTTTTATTATATAGGATATACACTGAGTGGCCAGATTATTATGCATTCAGAGATCATAATAATCTGGCCACTCAGTGTATATTGGTCATGTTTTCTTATCGATTCACTCACTGGATAGCTTTTGATTGGAGCCTTTAATCCATTTACATTTTATGTTATTATTGGTAGGTACTTGTTTGTAGCCATTTCTGTACTTTATGCCTGTGTTCCTGCCTCTATTTTTATTTCTTCTTTTAACAGCATTCCCTTTAGCATTTCTTGCATTGCTGGCTTGTTAGTTATAAACTCCCTTAGACTTTTTTTTGTCTGTGAAGCTCCTGATTTCCCCTTCAATTTTGATTCATAGTCTTGCTGGATAGAGTATTCTTGGATTCAGTCCTTTGCTTTGCAACACTTTGTATACCTCCTTCCATTCTTTTCTAGCTTGATGTGTTTCTGTTGAGAAATAATTTGATAATCTGGTGGGGATCATTTGTAGGTAACCCTCTGTCTCTCTTTTGCAGCCTTGAAGATTCTCTTTTTGTGATTAACATTTGCCATTGTAATTATGACATGTCTTGGTGTGGGTCTTTTGGGATTCATCTTGCTTGGGACTCTCTGTACTTGTGGAACTTTTTTCTTCCCCATATCTGGGAAGTTTTCTGTCATTATTTCTTCAAATAGATTTTCTAATCCTTGCTGCTCTTCTTGTCCTTCTGGCAGCCCTATTATACGTATGTTAATACTTCATTTCATGTAGTCTCAAATCTCCCTTAGGCTCTCCTCCTGCTTTTTAATTTTTTTTCTCCAGTTGTTGTTCAGATTGAGCTTGTTTCTCTACCTTATCTTCTAACTCACTAATTCGGTCATCTGCTTCTTCTAGTCTACTGTTGAAACCTTCCATGGTGTTTTTGATTGTAGCTATATCACTTTTGATTTCTTCCTGATTTTTGCATAGGTTGTTGATTTTCTCATCCATCTGGTGTATGAAGTGTACAACCATTACTCTGAATTCTTTTTGTCATGTAGCATACTTCTGTTTTACTTATTTCCTTTCTTGGTGACTCCTCATTTTCTTTCCTAGGGGATTGTGGCGTTGCCCCATTGTTACTATCACCAGAAGGTTCAAACATCAAGTTGTGTGTGCCTGGGCTGAGTGCAGTGGGAGCTTCACACCACCACAGAGTGTCAATGAAGAGCTCTGACACCAAGATGTGTGGCTGCCATGGATTTTTGGGAGCTACACTCACCCAGGATCAGAGTCACCGGCGCTCAGTGTGGTCTCCTGCGCACACCTAGAATCAGGGACCCCGCCTGCATTGTGCTGAAACAGAGACCCTGCTGGTGTGTGCCAAAAATCAGAGTCCCCTAACTTGTGCTAGGAGTCAGAGTTCCCCTGTACCTGCACCAAGAATTGAGTATCAGAGTCTTGTTATTTGGTGCAGCCTTGTGTCGCTGAGAACCAGGGTCCCTGTGTGTGCATGCTCCAAGAATTAATGTCACTGGCTCTTAGTGTGAATGCACTGGGAATCTGGGATCCCAGGTGCACACGATGAGAAACAGAGTCAGGTCACTGGTGCTCAGTGCTGCCTCTCGCCTGGAGAATCATGGTTCCCAGTCTGCTTGGGGGACTGGCTTTGCACAGTAGCACTGTGTTGGCATGAGGTCGACTCCTGCACTGTGGAAAACAGACTTCCATGTGCGCTTGCCCAGAATTTTAGTCAGGTGGCACTGCTGCCCTGCGTGGGCATGGGGTTTGGTCACTGGATTGTGTTGCGGGGAACAGATTCTCACTGTCTGTGCACGCCCAGGCTCAAATTCCTGTAGTGGTGCTGTGGCCCTGTGAGAGGGGCGGGTCTAGCAGTTCCTATGGTGCTGCTGGGAGCCTGTGGGGAGGGGGATGAGCTCTGTGACTCACAGAAATCTGCGGCCAGGATGTATGGATTCTTGGTGTCTGTAGGTCTGCAGCTTTGGTCACAGGTCTCTGTCCCCAGTGGCTGCAGGGTCCCGGTTTGCATCTGAGACCAGACTGGGTGGTGCTGAAGCCAGGATCCAGTCTTAAGCAGCTCTATTTTTCAAGATGGTGTGTTCTCTGTGCCCACG
The DNA here is from genome assembly GCF_951640355.1 of Cnephaeus nilssonii. Classification (NCBI taxonomy): domain Eukaryota; kingdom Metazoa; phylum Chordata; class Mammalia; order Chiroptera; family Vespertilionidae; genus Cnephaeus; species Cnephaeus nilssonii. The sequence continues at coordinate 103,193,099 of NC_137071.1, forward strand.
ATTGCTGCCCCAGGAATGTCCGAGGTGGCAGTGGGGCTCAGCCATCTAAGACTGCTCGGTTTGGCCGCCCCTTGGAAGACCTGCAGAATCTAACTGTCCCTAGCTCTCTCTCTCTCTCTCTCTCTCTCTCTCTCTCTCTCTCTCTCACACACACACACACACACCACATGTCCACACACTCCTCTACCGCTCCCACACTCGTTCACATTCTCTCCCTCCCTACCTTCCTGCTGGTCACCATGAAAAAAATGGACCCTGCCTTTTAGAAAGGATTTTAAAAAGCATTAAATAGGACACAAGGGAGCTATTTGTTCCTTTATGAGGCTTTTCAAATAAAACATAAGGTTTTAAAGTATTACTTGCTGTTTTGGCTGTTGTTTTTTCCCCTCCACACACTGCATTTGCAGCTCCAAGCATATCTGTGGATAGTACTCTCCTTAGCTCCAGACGTGAAATCCTGCCATGTATACTACAATGTTGAGATAATTAACGTTATGGAAGAACCTGTGGTGTGCACTTTACCAAATTCACAATTTTATAGATAAGTGCTCACCCCCATCCCCAAACACTGCCCAGCTGTAAAGCCAGCAGGGCCATAGGAAATCCTATCTAAGGAAGAAGTCTCTTTCAGCCAATGTTAATCTGTCTTCCCTCAAAGGTAAAAAGCAGTCAGGGTGAAGCTTATCTCATGAAACAGATGAAAGCAGCAACTGAACCCTTTGGCATCATCCATTCTTCACCTAGATGTCCGTTTAGTTCAGTCTTCCATAAAGACACTTCCTGCACATAATTTATAAACTTGAAAGGGAAGCAATTGATCAGAGGAGTTGTTCCAATATTTCAGGGAGGACAGCTGGGTTTAAACTAACCTTAAAATCTACCTGAAGCTGCCCATTTCTCAGGGCTATTTTGAGAAGAAAAAGTCATTGATGAAACTTTAAAACAAGTAAATGTAACCTTGCTTTCAAGGAGTTAATACATTAATACCTTGAAATTTATTGCTTTAAAGCAATAAAATAATCCTTTTTTAAAAACTAGTAAATATCAGAAGTATGGACTTCCTGGTTTTCCTGACATTTACCTCCCAGCCTGTCCAGACATTAGCCCGACAAGGCATGCTTTGAAGCTTAGCCCTTTAAACTCCATACAAAATGTAGAAAATTCCTGGGTCCTTGGAGCTATTACTTTAAAGACAAAGGGGCAGCTTATAAATTGGGATTAGTAGACTGAAGGAAAGAGTGTGAGATAGGGAGAAAAAGAACCAGTCTTCTCTCTGCAACTTTCCACTGTGTGTGCTATTCAGTAAGTCAACTCCCTTCTCTGAGCCACACTTTCCTCATCTATAAAAGGAAGAAAGTTGGAATAAATGCTTTCTGAGGTCCTTTTGAGTGTCAGCAATTTATGATTCATCATCATTTCTGATTTACTTATGATGATGGTATAAGAAAAGCTAATGACATAAAAATAGTTTTATTATAGTAGCAAGAATACCTATTTCCAGAGAGTTGGATAGGAATCAGCACTATCATAAATTTATATGAGAAAAGCAGAAGCTGTTTGTTTGGCATTATAACTGCAAAAATATGTTCTAATCAAAATGTCATTTCCTCTTGGTAATTAAAGCCTCAGCAAAAGTCCAAATGCAGCCAAAATTGCCTTGCATAAGTGTGTGTGTGATGGAGTATTGAAAAGAGCATAAGGTTAGAGTATGGAGTTGTAGTTCAAATTATGGCTCCACTACTTATTAGCTGTGTGACTTTGGAGAAGCTGCTTAATCTCTCTGATACTCAGATTCCTCATTTATAAAATACTGTCAATTTCTCCAGATTGTTGAAAGAATTAAATTAGATATCATACCTAACCACCTTGGCAAGTAGCAGATGGTCAAAGAATTAGTCACTTTGTCCCACCTACTCCCCCTATATAATACATAGAAATCAGTCTTGATTTTCAGAAATGTATAATTAGTGATCAAATCAACAATAACACACTTAAGAAGAATTAGGTAACAATATCAGACAACAAATGAGTAGTAAAGACCGAATGCAGTTTCAAAAAGACTGAAGTGGTTATGGAAGATTCTTAGAGAAGTTAGGATCTACTAAGAGATATCTCATCTTTATCCTTGCATTTTAAAATGTAAAGTATGTAGAGAGATTTTTGTTCTAAGTGTATAGATGAGGAAATGGGATCACAGCAGGTCAGTGACTTGTCTAAAGTTACACAGCTTATAAGAAGAGGAGCTGGCACTTGAATTCACGTTTTCTGGTCCCAGATCCAGTGCTCTTTTCAAAGCAAAGAGGCAGAGTCTTGATGGGTAGGGAAGATTTCGTTATGGAGAGAGAATATAAAACAGGAGTTACAGCAGGAAAAGAAATACAGGTGTGGTGATATTAGCTATCAGATCGGAATTACCTCATCCTCTCACCACCAATTCCATGAACCCAGATGCACTGGATTTGCCTTCCTTCTTTTATCCAATACTAAAAACTAGATTCCAAACCATCTCACCTTTTTAAAGGCTCTGTGCCTGCAATTTTTAAATTCTTGCTTCTCATTAATATATCCTTATTCACAGAAAAACTCATAAGAAGAGTTGTCTCTAGTTTCTATCTTTATATCCTCACTTTCCTTTTCTTTTATCAGGCTTCCAATTTCACCACTCAACTGAAATGGCTATTATTAAGGCCAACAATGGTCCCTATATTTGACAAATCCAATGGCCATTCTCAGTTCTCATCTTTCTTCATCTCTCAGCAGTATTTGACATGGCTGAATACTCCTCCCTTCTGAAACCTCTTTCTTCTCCAGGCTTCCAGAAATACATATTCTCCTGGGTTTTCTCTTATTTGGCTATTACTTCTCAGTCTTTTCTATTGTCCCTTATTTCTCCTTTTCCTGACTTCTAAACGTTGGGGGACCAAGGCTCGATTCTAGGACCTTATTATGGGCTGAATTGTGTTCTCCCAAGTTAAAATTTTAAAATATATTTGTATTGATTTCAGAGAGGAAGGGAGAAGGGGATAGAAACATCAATGATGAGAGATAACCATTGCTGGGCTGCCTTCTGCAGGCACCCTACTGGGGACCATGCCCACAACCTAGGCATACGCCGTTGACCAGAATCAAATCCAGTACCCTTCAGTCCGCAGGTCAATGCTCTATCCACTGAGTCAAACCAGCCAGGGCCCAAGTTCATATTTTGATATCTAACACCTAGTACCTCAGAATGTGATTGTACTTGGAGATATGGTTTTTAAAGAGGTGATTAAGTGAAAATAAGGCTATTAGGATAGGCTATAATCCAATTTGTCTCATGTCCTTATTAAAAATTTGGTCATACAGAAACACCAAGAGCACACACACAGGGAGGTAAGGCCATGTGAGGACATAGTGAGAAAGCAGCCTCATATAAACCAAGGAAAGAGGCCTCAGGATAAATCAATCCTTTTGACATCTAAATCTTGGACTGCTAGCCTCCAGAACTGTCAGAGAATAAATTTCTGTTGATCTGCCTTGTAACCCAGTGATTCTACTTCAGGGGATTTATCCAAATAAATCAAGCATTATTTACAATAGCCAGCTATGGAAACAACTAAGTGCCAATCAGTTTATGAGTGTATAAAAAAGTGGTGCTACATATATACAATGGAATAGTACTCAGCCATAAAAAAGAATGAAATCTTACCATTTGAAACAACATGGATGGACTTAGAGAGTTTTGTGCTCAAGGAAATAAGTCAGTCAGAGAAAGACAAATGCCATATGATTTTACTTATACATGGAATCTAAAGAACAAAACAAACAAAATTGAAACACACTCATAGACACAGAGAGCAAGCTGGTAGTTGCCAGAAGGGAGGGAGGTTGGGAGGACTGGGTGAAAAAGATGAAAGAATTAAGAAGCACAAATTGGTAGTTACAAAATAGTCACAGGGATGTAAGTAAAACATAGGGAATGCAGTAAAAAATATTGCGATAATCATCTATGGTGCCATTTGGGGTACTGGAAATATCGAGGGGAACACTATGTAAAGTATATGATTATCTAACCACTAAGATGTACACCTGAAACCAATACAAATTAAAAATAAATAAATAAATAAATAAAATTAATTTCTGCTGTTTAAACTACCCAGATTGTGGTATTTTGTTATGACAGCCCTAGGCAAATTAATACAGACATCTCTTGTCTGTTTTCAGTGCTAATACTCACATCTTTCTGATTTCATCTAGTCCCATGGCTCTAAATGCCATATATTTTCTAACAATTCCAAATTTATATCTCTATCCTGCAACAGTGTTTTCTTACTCCAACACCCACACTATAAATCACTGTTTTAAATTAGAGTTATTTCCTTGTACACCTCTATTAATGTGGGCTATGACTACATAATTAATTTTTTCTTTGGTCTATTTGTTTTTGCTCTTATAAAAATACTGGTGACTCATACTGTACTTGAGATATTTTTCACTTAGGGTTCATTCACGACAAATTTTTTTATGATATACTTTTGCGATTGACTTTTACAAAGCTAAATGCAATAGTTTCACTTTATCCTTGTTAAATTTTATCTTCTTGGTTTTTATCTATCCTTATAGCATATCAAGATTTTGAAACTTAGTTATGTTATCCATTATATTACTCTCTGCCTTGTCTTTGTCATTTGCAAACTTTAAAAGCATGACTATCTCCATCGAAGTCTTGAAAAAAAAAGTTGAACAGTGCAAGATCAAGAAGTGAGTTCTGTGGTACACTAATTGAGAGTCCCCTCTGAGTTGTCCTCAATTCAATAATCTACACTCTGGCCATTGCTTCCCAATCAGTTCTAGATCTAGCTAACTAAACCATCATCTAACCCTATATCGCCATCTTGTTCCCTTGAATGTTATATAAGACTATTTGAAATGCCCTGCTAGAACCAATTTATTATAGAATGATGGCAGAGTGGTAGCAATGAGAAAGGGAAAAAAAGACAGATAAGATATTTCAAAGGGGCATGAATTTGATGATACTTGGGAATTAGAAGAGAGGAGGCATACAAGTACAGTGCAGAGGTTGCATCCTGATACCCCATGGATTGAGTTTTATTTTTTGTTCTACACAGAAATTTTTAAAATTTGATAGGTTGCCCAAAAATATGAATGACTCTCAACAGTGTTACTCCAAGTACAAAAGAGTACATATTGTATGGGTCTATGTATATGAAGTCCTAGAACATGAAAATTAATCTGTGTTCAAAAAAATCATTCCAATGGTTATTTTGGGTAGGAAATGGTAGGATGTGACTGGACAAAGGTACAAAGGAACTTTCTGAGGTGATGAAAATGTTTTATATCTTGATAGGCATTTAAGTTATACAGGTATCTATCTATCTATCTATCTATCTATCTATCTATCTATCTATATTGTCAAAATGCATCAAATAGTACACTTAACATTTGCTCATTTAATTGTTTGTGAAATTTGCCTAAATAACAAGAGCAAAATACTATGAACTAATACTTAACTCAAATGATACACATTGTGGAGTATTTAGAGGGAGTGTCCTGATGTCCACAACTTACTTTGAAATGCATTGAGAAGATAGGTTGAGGGATAGATATATGAAAAGCAAGTATAATAATAAGTTAACAGTAGATGCTAGATGACAGGTATATGTATGAGTATTTAAGGTAAAAGTTTTTCAATTTTTTTGTATATGTTTAAAATTTTTAATAAAATTGTAGAAGTAAAAAATGACAGGTTGCGTACATTTAAAAATTGGGATTTTCAATAAAAATCTATATATTTGCCTTCTCTTAAAAAGTTGAAAGATCTGGCAAGACTGGTTTTATTCATGGCTGAAACTGAATTGTGCACTATGGGACACTCTACTCCTGTTGTTTCCCCAGTGGAGACAGGTTGCACTGTTATTAATTTTTTTCTTGAATCTAGTCTGCTTTGCTTATTTAAACTATTACCATGTTGCCTTGTAAGCAGTGAAGTTTTTAAAAAGTTATAGTTGACATACAATATTATATTAGTTCCAAATGTACAACATAGTGACAACATTCATACAGTATACCTTATAAAATTACCACCACAAGTCTAGTAACTATGTGTTATCGTACATAGTTATTACAGTATTTTGATTATATTCCCTGTGTTGTACATTACATCCCAGTGACTTGTTGTTTTTTAAATACTCACCAAAGGATATTTTTTCCATTGATTTTTAGAGAGAGTAGAAGGGAGAGAGTGAGGGAGAGGGAGAAAGAGAGACAGACAGAGAGAGAAAAACATTGATATGAGAGAGACTCATTGATTTATTGCCTCCCACATGCACCCCAACCAGGTCGGGGATGGAACCTGCAACCCAGGTACATGCCCTTTACTGGGAATCCAACCCTTCAGTGCGTGGACAATGCTCTAACTATGAGCCTCACTAGCCAGGGCTCTGTGACTTATTTTATAACTGAAAGTTGGTACTTCTTAACCTCCTTCCCCTTTTCCACCTATTCCCCAACCCATCCCATCTGGCAACCATTAATTTGTTCTCTGTATCTGTGAGTTTGTTTTCATTTCATTTTGTTCATTTATTTGTTTTTTAGTTTCCACATATGAGTGATTTCATACTGTATTTGTTTTTCTGACTTATTTCACTTAGAATAATATTCTCTAGGCCCATCAAATGGCAATATTTCATTCTTTTTTATGATTAAGTAATGGTTCATTGTGGTGTGTGTGTGTGTGTGTGTGTATGTGTGTGTGTGATAACATCTTTATTTATTCATCTATTGGTAGACACCTATGTTGCTTTCATATCTTGGCTATTGTAAGCAATGCTAAAATAAACATAGGGGCACTTATATTATTTTAAATTAGTGTTTTTGTTTTCTTCAGAAAAATACCCAGGACCATGTGGTAGTTCTATTTTTAATTTTTGAGGAACCTACATACTGTTTCCCATAGCAGCTGCACTAGTTTAAAATTCTATAGCAGGTGAGTTTTTACCTTTGCCATTTGGTTAGTCACCCAGGCTTTGGCTTCAGATGGACCTGAACTTATCCATGGAGAAATTTTCTTTCTCTGAACCTTAGCATCCTCACTTGCAAAATAATCATAATACCTAATATAACAGGACTGTCATGAAGATTGTGTGACATAATACACAGTTTCTGGCACATAGTAAGTTCTTAATAAATAATAGAATTCTTTCTTAAGGTTTCAGTCAAAGCTGTTGTCAATAGTCTTGATAAATGGTAAATAGGTAAAAAAATGTGACCCTTGACAGAAATAGGGAAATTGAGTCAGGATGTGGGAGAAAATAGATATGGAATAAGATGTGTCCAGTTTTAGGCAAGTAGAATAGAGGTAATAGCTGGACATATGACTTGTAGCGTGTACCAGACATCTGAAGACAGGAAAGTGAAGTCAGGGCTGGAGACAGAGTTTAATGGAGTCCCCTTTAAATAGGTGGTAGGTGGAAACACTGGAGTGGGTGAGAACTTTAAAGCAGACAATAGAGAGGTGAGCAGATATTCAAGGAGTGAACTTCAAGGACCATCCACAAATTGAAAGTAGGAAAAGAAAAAAGAGGCAGAGAAAAAGGAGTACACCCTCAAAGCCAAGAGAAAAGAGTGTTTTAAGGAAAGAAAGGTGTAAATAATCAAAATCCTATGGAAGCATATTGTAGGAAAGTGGTTTACACTCACTTGTCAAGCAATAGAGAAACAACAGGACCCAAACAAGGGCTCTGTGACATCCTCCATTTGACCTGATTGCTCCTTTTAGGTTGTAGCTTTTAATATGGCCAGCAGGCCACAGTCTGTCATATGTAAACCAAGTAACATGTTCTTTAGAAAATAGATTCATTATATGGTTGTAGTCATAATTCTGATAGTCTTACTGAGGTGAAGCAATACATATTATCATAAGAAAGAGAAGTAAAATGTGTTCTTTATACAAGGTAAAATCAGAACTTGGGGAATTGGGAGGGGACATAAACATCAAGCTTTTAAACTTTTCATTGTGACTTGATATGAAACTGACTTTGAAATCAACATTATGTTTGACATTAATTTATAAATATGGGGCTGAAGTGATATTTATATCACTATATTTATATCACAATATATTATATTACTAGAGGTCTAGTGCACAAAATTTGTGCACGGGTAGGGTCCCTAGGCCTGGCCAGTGTTCAGGGCAAGTTGGGGCCTTCCAGCTGCCAGCCGGGGCCTTCCTTCATTCCATGCCACCCCCTGGTGGTCAGCACATGTCATAGCGAGCAATTCAACTCCCAGTCTCCCAGTGGAATTCCCGAGGGGACACTTTGCATATTAGCCTTTTATCTAGATGGTAATCAATTATAAACTGGGCTTTGAAAATGCTTTAAATTTTCATTTAAAATTAAATGGAGAACTGTCTGGTTTAATGTGATCCTTCCCTTAGAACACTGCTCCACTCCGAGGCAACACACACTGGCTCACCTCTGTGCTCACCACAGCCCCAAGCTTAGAAATGGCTCCGAGGGCAAGAACAAGGCTCAGGTACCTATATCTTTCCCTGACCCTGCCAAGCTGACTACTTGAGCTAATGAGAAAGATAAATATCACATGATCTCACTTATATGTAGAATCTAATGAACAAAATAAACTGACAAACAAAATAGATCCAGAGATATAGGATCATGCAATGGACTGTAGAATTCAGAGGGAAAGGGAGAAGAGGGTGAGGCAGGAAGAGATTAACCAAAGAACTTACATGCATATATGCATAACCTGTGGACACTTGAGGATGGAGCTGGAGTGAAGGCTTGGGGATGGAGTGAAGGCTTGGGGATGGAGCTGGAGCAGGGAGAAGGGGGTCAATGGGGAGTGAAGGCTTGGGGATGGAGCTGGAGCAGGGAGAAGGGGGTCAATGGGTAGCAGGAAGGGGGACATCTATAATACAACAAAAATATTTAAAAAAAAAAAGAATAAGAACTCTGCTTCAGGAGCTCTGTAACATGGACTCCTACCTTGGCTAATTATTAGCTGTCTGACCTAGGACTGTTTCTTAACCTCAGTTTGTACAATGGGGATGTTAAAATTCACACACTTGTTTTAGGAATTAAATTACTTAATTCTTACAAAGTGCTTATAAAATGTTGACTGTAGTTACTATGTATCAAGAACTAACAAAAAATTAATAGCATGTGTCCAGAAGAGAAAAGTGAACATAATACACCAAGGAAGCAAAACCTAAACTACACTAAATATAGTGTAGTGTTTAAAGGCATAACTCTGGAGTCAGATTGCCAAGATTTGACTACTTGGCAAGCTAGGTTACCTCTGTACCTCAGTTTCCTCCTCTGTAAAATGGACATTATCATTAGTATCTATCTTATAGGGTTATTGTGATAACTAAGTGAGTTAATATGGAAAGTATGTACATAAAGCTCCACATAGCAAGCACTACATGTTAGCTTCTATGAATTTTCAGTGTTACCAAAGAAAATGAACCAGTAGCTTTTACAAAGTCCATATATTTATGCGACTCCTTGTATTTTTTTTTATCCTCACCTGAGGATATGTTTCCATTGATTTTTAGAGAATGTGGAAGAGAAAGGGAAAGACAGAGAGAAACACCAAAGTGAGAGCAACACTTTGATTGGTTGCCTCCTGCATGAGCCCTGACCTGGGCCCCAGCCAGGGAGGAGCCTGCAACCTAGGTACATGCCCTTGATCAGAATCAAACCGGACCCTGCGGGCAGCAAGCCTCGGCACTATGCCAAACTGGTTAGGGCAGGATATGACATTTCTTAGCCCTCCAGAATCAGACCTTCATTTTTTTCTCCAGAAGTGTGGTGGAAAAACCCTAGATCACCTTTTTGGATTCTTATACTCAAGTTACTAAGAATATTACCAGTTGCATACAGGGAGCTTAGCCAATGAGCTGTAAGAAAAGGTATTTCCTCTGTAGTTCACACTGATCGCCTCTGATCTCTGGCCTAAAGCCTTGGGGACTGGGCAGCCCCCCCCCCCCCAACTCCCTCCAATTGCCAGCTCTACCCCTGCCAAGGCCTAAAGCCTCAGGGACTGGGCAGGGGACCCCCAGCTCCCTCTGATCACTGGCTCTGCCCCTGCCCAGGCCCCAAGCCTCTGGCAGGGGCTTGGGGCCTAGGCAGGGGACCTCCAGCTCCCTCCAATCTCTGGCTCCGCCCCTGCCCAGGCCCCAAGCCTCTGGCAGGGGCTTGGGGCCTAGGCAGGGGACCCCCAGCTCCCTCTGATCACCCGATTGCTGGGCTCCGCCCCTTCCCAGGAGCCCCCTGGCTCAGGCCCTTCCCAGGTTGCTCAGGACCCATGGGGGGCCTACATTGGAGTGACCTGGGTGCTGAGAAAGTTCCCGGGACCCAGGCTGCTGGGCGCATATGTATGCAAATTAACCTCCATCTTTGTTGGGTTAATTTGCATACTCACTCTGATTGGCTGTGGGCGTAACGGAGGTACAGTCAATTTACATGTTTGTCTATTATTAGGTATGCTGTTATATTTATTATATGTCATTCCTAAAATCCATGGCTGAGTTAGATTAATTCTTTTTTTTTGTAATTTAAATCAGTTTTTATTTTTCAATTACAGTTGACATACAATATATTAGTTTCAGTTATAGACATTATATAACTTACTAAGTGACCATCCCAATAAATGTAGTACTCATCTGACATCATGCAATATTATTAGAATACTAGATGCCCAGTGCACAAAATTCATGCAATTGGGGGGGGTCTCGTAGCCCAGCCTGCACCCTCTTGCAGTCCAGGGGACCTCAGGGGATGTCCGACTGATGGCTTAGGCCCACTTCCTGTGGGGAGCGGGCCTAAGCTGTTAGTCGGACATCCTTAGTGCTGCTGCAGAGGTGGGAGAGGCTTCCACCACTGCCACTGTGCTTGCCAGCCATGAGCCCAGCTTCTGGCTGAGTGGCACTCCACTTGTGGGAGCGCACATTTCACCAGGGGGCAGCTCCTGCATTAAGTGGGGTTTGGCCAAAACCAGCTCTCTGACATCCCCCGAGGGGTCCCAGATTGTGAGAGGGTGCAGGCCAGGCCGAGGGACCCCACGGGTGCATGATCAGAGCGGGAGAGGGACATGGGAGGTTGGCCAGCCAGGGAGGGACTGTGGGAGGCTCCAGGGTGTGTCCAGCCCATCTCACTCAGTTCTGATTGGCCGGACCCCAGCAGCAAGCTAACCTACCAGTTGGAGCGTCTGACCCCTGGTGGTCAGTGCACATCATAGCGAGCAGTTGAGCAGCCTTAGCATATCATTAGCATATTATACTTTGATTGGTTGAATGGATGACTGATGGCTGGACACTTAGCATATTAGGCTTTTATTATATAGGACTAGAGGCCTGGTGCACGAATTCATGCATGGGTGGGGTCCCTCTGGGTGGCCTGCAGGAATTGGCTGAAACCCACAGTCCAATGCCACCTGCAGCTCCTACCTGCCGCTCCCGCTCATCCCGGCCCCACTATGCCTGTCGTGGGTTCACGTCCAGTCAGTCCCAATGGGTAGAGGCTCGCGCTGCTACAGCGGCGCTCACCAGCCATGAGCCCTGCATCTGATGATCTCCCAAGGGGAGTGGTCTGCAGGATTGGGCTGAAACCAGCTTGTCAACATCCCCCGAGGGGTCCCAAATTGCGAGAGGGTGCAGGCCAGGCTGAGGGACCCCACAGGTGCACAGTCAGGGCTGGGGAGAGACGTGGGAGGTTGGCCAGCCAGTGAGGGACTGCGGGAGGGTTCCAGGGTGTGTCTGGCCCATCTCACTCAGTCTCGATCAGCCGGACCCCAGCAGCAAGCTAACCTACCAGTTAGAGCATCTGACCCCTGGTGGTCAGTGCACGTCATAGCGACTAGTCGACTGGTCGACTGTCTGCCCCCTGGTGGTCAGTGCACATTATAGAAACTGGTTGACCAGTTGATTGTCTGCCCCCTGGTGGTCAGTGCATGTCATAGCGAGTGGTTGAGTAGCCTTAGCATATCATTAGCATATTATGCTTTGATTGGTTGTTCGGTTGTTCTGCAGTTTGGTCTATTTGCATATTACCCTTTTATTATATAGGATTATTGACTATATTCCCTATGCTGTATTTTACATCCCATGGCTATTCTGTAATAACCAATTTGTAGTTCTTAATCCCTTCAGCATTTTTGCCCATTCCCTCAACTTCCCTCCCATCTGGCAACTGTCAAAATATTCTCTGTATCTATGAGACTGTTTCTGTTCTGCTTCATTTATTTTGTTGTGTTTTTTTACATTTATTTGTTGATAGATATGTATTTATTGCCATTTTATTGTCCACATTTTTTATCTTTCTTTTCCTTTTTAAAGAAGACCCTTTAACATTTCATCTAATATGAGCTTGGGGGTGACAAACTCCTTTAACCTTTTCTTTGTCTGGGAAGCTATTTATTTGTACTTTGATTCTAAATGATAGCTTTGCTGGGAGAGTAATTTTGGCTTTAGGTCCTTGCTTTTCATCACTTTGAATATTTCTGGCCAATCCCTTCTGGTCTGCAAAGTTTCTGTTGAGAAATCAGCTGTCAGTCTTATGGAGCTCCCTTGTAGGTAACTAATTGCTCTTCTTTTGCTGTTTCTAAGATTCTATCTTTGTCTTTACTTAACCTTCTGTGTTTTAATTATGATGTTTCTTGGTCTGGGCCTCTTTGGGTTCATCTTATTTGGGAATCTCTGTGCTTTCTGGAATTATATGTATATTTCCTTCACCAGGTTAGAGAAGTTTTCTGTCATTATTTTTTCAAATAGGTTTTTAATTGTTTGCTCTCTCTCTTCTCCTTCTGGAACCCTCAGGACGCAAATGTTGGTACACTTCAAGTTGTCCCAGAGGCTCCTGACACTATCTTCATTTTTTTATTCCTTTTTTATTTTTTCTATTCTGATTGGGTGTTTTTTGCTTCCTTATATTCCAATTTGCTGATTTGATTCTCAGCTTCATCTATTCTGTTGAATCCCTATAAATTATTCTTCATTTAAGTTAGTGTACCCTTCATTTCTGACTGGTTCTTTTTTATGATTTCCATGCCCATTTTATGGTTTCCATGTTCTTTTTTTATGTTATTGAAGTTCTCTCCAAATTCAACTACTCCTCTCCTAAGTTCATTGAGCATCCTTGTAACCAGTGCTTTGAACTCTGCATCTAGTGGATTACTTATTTCCATTTTGTTATTTTTCTGAAGTTTTATTCTGTTCTTTTATTTGAGACATGTTTGTCTCTTTATTTTGGCAGCCTCCTTGTGTGTTTGTTTCTATATATTAGGTAGAACTCATGATCGTGGTGGAGTGGCCTTATGTAGTAGGTGTCCTATAAGTTCCAGTGACATAGCCTCCCTAATCACCCAAGCTAGGCACTCCAGGTGCACCTTCCTCCCTCCATGGGTTGTGTACAACCTCCTGCTGTAGTTGAGCCTTGATTGCTGTTGGCACATCAATAGGAGGGATTTACCCCCAATCCAACTGGATGAAAGGACTGGCTGAGACCATTGATTACCATGCGGGATCAGCTGTGCAGTGGCCTACCCCAAAGAGCATGAATTACTTCAGCAGGGCTCTGGTGCCCACTGAGTCTGTCTCTTGAGCATGTCACTGTGGAGGTGTTTGGGAGGTGTTTGGGTGGTGTTTTGATGTGGTCTGAAGCTATCCATTGGGTGAGCTGGCTCCGGGACCTCCTCAGAGATGTAGGCCAAGATTAGCTGCTACCTGTGTTCTGCTCAGGGTTACCCATCATGAGCTACAAAGTGATTTTCAGATGGCTGCTACTTGTGCTGGGCTTGGAGGTGCCCAGGTGAGGCCAACCTGTGAAACAAGGCCAGCTGCTGTTAGTGCCGGGCCTGGGGCCACTTAATGAGAGGTATGGGGCATGCTATAACCAGATGCTGCTTGTTTGAGAGATTTTAGGAAAGTTTAAATCATGAGCCAAGACAGGCCATTTGTATAGAAAAAAATCACTGGAAACAGTTTTGGTGGGCCTGCTAGTTTGGTGGGGAAAGATATCAGAGAATGACCAGAGCAGGGTGAGCTGTGTGAGCCAAGTTGATGGAGACTCAGAAATGGCACCTATGTGCCAGCTCTGTGGGAGGGCTCAGAAAAGGAACAATGCCCTCAGACAGCACTTTTGTCTCTGAGAAATCTGCACTGCTATCTCTTGCCCTGATGCCAGATAATTCAGTTCCTCTGAATATGTTCCTGGTGCCTTTCAAGCTGTCATCCCAGTGCTGGAGCTCAGAAAGAATTAATCAGTGTAAATCTGTGTGCAGGCCCTTTAAGAGGAACTGTCTGGGACTCCAGCAGGCCTCTGTCTCCCTCAGCCACAAGCCTTGTTGGTTTTTACTCTCAGAAGTTTTGGGGACTTTTCTTCCTAGCACTGGAACCCTGATCTTGGGAACCTGATGTGGGGCTAGGACCCCCTTTTTCCTCAGGAGGAACCTCCACAGCAAAGATGTCCCTCTTGATTTTTATCTGCCACATTTAAGTGTGGAACCAGCCTGTTCTGCATCTCTGCCCCTTCTACCAGTCTCGATGTGGCTTCTTTTATAAATTCCTAGTTGTAGGACTTCTATTCATCTAGATTTTATGTAGTTGTGAATGATTGCTCTATAGTTTATTTGTAATTTTTATGTGGTTGTGGGAGGGTGCAAGTACAGCATTACCTATGCCACCATCTTGATAGGAAGATTACATTAATTATTTCAACATTTCATAGTAAGTGAAAATGGTCTAAGTCAAGGAAGCACCATTATTTAAAAACTGTTTTTGATCACTACTTTAAAATAATGTTATCCTGGAGACATATAGTTATTTTAAAGCCTTTGATTATATTTATATATTAATTAGAAGCCCGGTGCATGAAATTCATGCACGGGGGTGTGTGTCCCTCAGCCCAGCCGGCAACCTCTCCAATCTTGGACCACTCGAGGGATGTCCGACTGTCCTCTCACAATCCAGGACTGCTGGCTCCCAACTGCTTGCCTGCTTGCCTTCCTGATTGCCCCTATCCACTTCTGCCTGCCAGCTTGATCATCCTCTAACTACTCCCCTGCCAGCCTGATTGATGCCTAACTGCTTCCCTGCCAGCCTGATTGCCCATAACTGCCCTACCCTTCAGGCCTGGTCACCCTTAACTGCCCTCCCCTGCAGGCCTGGTCCCCTCCAACTGCTCTCTCCTGCAGGTCTGAGTCCCCCCCAACTGCCCTCCCTTGCAGACCTGGTCCCTCCCAACTGCCCTCCCCTGCTGGCCATCTTGTGGTGGCTATCTTGTGTCCACATGGGGGCAGCCATCTTTGACCACATGGGGGCAGCCATCTTGTGTGTTGGAGTGATGGTCAATTTGCATATTACTCTTTTATTAAATAGGATAGAGACCTGGTGCACAGGTGGAGGCCAGCTGGTTTGCCCTGAAGGGTGTCCCAGATCAGGGTGGGGGCTCCTTTGGGGCATGGGGCAGCCTGGGCGAGGGGCCTGTGGTGGTTTGCAGGCCAGCCACACCCCCCGGTGACCCAAGTGGAGGCCCTGGTATCTGGGATTTATTTATCTTCTATAATTGAAACTTTGTAGCCTTGAGAGGAGGCCAAGGCAGGCCAGGGTGTGCAGGAAACTTGGTTTCCTCCATTTCCAGGAAAACCCAAGCCTCCTGCTCGCTCTGTGGCTGCAGCCATCTTGGTTGGGTTAATTTGCATACTCACTCCTGATTGGCTGGTGGGCATGGCTTGTGGGTGTAGTGGAGGTACAGTCAATTTGCATATTACTTATTAGATAGGATGTGATTAGTATATAGCTGTGCTGGGAAAAATAGAATCCTCATCTTAGCTCAGTGTCAGATTTTATGTTTGACACCAATTGTACATTGATATTAAAGAAATGTATACAAAATTCATTCTTAATCTTTAAAAAAGCTATAATATTAATTCTTCAATCATCATTCATTATCCTCCAAAATGCCTCTTAAAAATTCTCTTAAAAGATGCATTTCCATAAACTCATGAAATTGCACTTGGGATTTCCTCTGTTCATAAGTTTAGCAAGCTATTGGTTTATTCACTTAGCAAATAAAACCACCAGAAGGGTTTTGCAAGTTTTATCTATTTCTGTTCTTACCATTTCAACTAGGCTGCCTAGATCACTTCTTTAAGCCTAACTTAAGTGTTCCAAATGTTAACAGTTTTCATTTATAGCTTCCAAGTGATAAGGTGTACAAAAATTTCAGAATTTATATATGTAATTAATTCTTAGGACTCATCCAGAGACCAACCTATTCAACTTATCCAAATGTCAAACCCAAAGCTTAATTTACTCAGTGACAAATTTTAGTTAATTATCTATCTTCTGTTTTCCTTCTAAAAAGTGAATAAACATACCATAAGACAAAATCTGTGCCTTAATCACTAATATGTTTACACTTTATTTCTCATGGAAACTGTTTTAACTCTGAAAGTAATTGGTTATATTTTAAAAAATACAGTCTGTTTGTAAAAATTATCATTGTTATAAACAGAATGTCTTTAAATAAATTGAAATTATTCTTAAGAATCGTTCAAGATTAGTTATAAACTAGTAAATGATGGAGGATGAAAAAAAATTGATGATCCATCAAAAAGCTTCTTCACAAACTGAATTCCACCACCAAAGTATTTTCACATGAGCTGATATCTTTTTCATCTTAAATAGTATTAAAACGTGTTTAATTAGTATGCACAGATTGGTTCAAATTTAAATCCTGTGGGGATCTTATTGTACAGTAACAAGATTATTTCAAAAGGTAAGTTCTAATCATCTGGTCTTTAAAAAGGAGAGATTTTTAAGATAGTCTTCTATCCTTGAATGAAAAGATGAAGTATATTATTTTGCATTTAATTCATCCATCTTCTTTTAAACTTTATTTATTACATGCTCTTTAACCTATTGTATTTGTTAAATCTTTCGTGGAATTCTTTGCTTTCATGTACAGTCAACTCTTGATGATTTCAATTCAACAATACAATTGGACAAATATTTATTGAGGATTTGCTAATGGCACAACTAATCTAAAGCAGCAGATCATTTTTTTAAATAACTCATATTTGGTTTTATAATATATTATGATTTTTTTTATAAAATACGTTGATTTGTATAGTGCTTTATAATTTTCAGAGTACTTTCACATACATTATCTCATTCAATTTTATGCAAATTCACTTCACTGCTTTGGAAAGATTTATTTGGCTTAGGCTGATTGATATTAATATTAATTTGCATTCACTAAGCACATACTGGCTGAACAGCAGGAGCAGGCGGCTGCTGGAGTGTGCTGGGGAGAAAAGGAAGCTCATCTGCGATTATAGCTCTGAGATGGACAATAGAGCTGATGCACATAATAAGGTGGTAATGACCACACATACACACTGGCATATATGCCTTAATTTATTTTTCCATTGCTATTAACTACTGAAACAGGCATTTGTGGAGGTTTAAAATGGATAGCTAATTATGATGGGCAAATAGATGGCATAATAAGTGTGTTTGGATGAGTCACTCACTCCAGATATAGTAGTTGAGGAAACCTTTGTGACTATCAGTATTGACTCTGGAAAAATAATTTAAATGGAAATGAACAAAGTAACCACAGATAAGACTTCAGCATCAGCTCAGAAAGTGGAGGCTGATGACAGCAGATCCATTAGCAGAGGAGAATTAGATACTGATTTTAGCCAAAGAAGCAGCAGCAGCCATTTTACATCTGGCATCACATTCATACTTTGATTTCACTGGGAGGGCAAAAATGAGGGATGCAGATAATATAGTTTCTAGTTTTGGAGATTGGGTTTGAATTCCAGCTCTTGTAGTTGTTGACTGTAAACTTTAGCTGTCCTAGCTGCAAAAGTAGTTCATACCTCACAGGGCTATTGTAGGGATTCCAGGAAATAATGTGTATAAAACGCTCCACACAGATCCTGGCACATAGCAAGCACTCAAATGGTAGCTGTTACTTGTAGTAGTTTTTTTTAAATTGTAGTTACTAATGACTTGTCTTTTCTAAGAGAACTGCCCACATTCTCATGCCCAAGACAGCTATTTGGAAACAGGGTGATTGCAGCAGATAGCAGACAGCTGGTTGGGGTAGCAGGTGCAATATACAGGAGCAAAAAACTAGAAAGGAAGAAAGGCTGTATTCATTTCCCTTAGAGAGTGAACTTATGACAAACAGGAGTTTGAGCACACTGGCCAGCAGATCATTCAGGCAGAAGTAGGAAGCCAACCTCACTGCTTCCCATGGAATTATGAGATGGACAGTAGAGAGAGGCCCTTGTGTTTTCTTTATTCAGTGTGGATCACAGGGGTCTTGACATCCATCTCCCCAGTCACCTTCAATTGCCAGAAACAGACCTTGGGTCTGCAAACACAGCAGCCTAGAATGGCAGGAAAGACCATAGGGGGTCTAGGTTTGGAAAGAATAAATTTAAACAAGGATCCAAAACATCCAGGCAGTCTGACTTGATTGATAAAGGCCTCTCTCAGGAGAGGAATACACACAGGGGATATGGAAGGAGAGAGGCTCTCAGAAACAAATAGGCTGTGAGAACTGAAGAAATGATGTATATAGCAATCATTCTGGATTAATGTGATGCCTTCAAATAGAAAGGAAACATGACAAGTTACTTCAGGTTTCTTCACACAGAGTTTTTATTTGTTTCTTTGGGGCCACGACCCTTTTGAAAATCCAATAAAAGATATGTATTCTACCAAAAAAAATGAAGCAGATGTACACTTACCCACAAAATGTTACATGCATGCAATTTCAAAGGGCTTATGGATTGCATTAAACTCAGAATAAGAACCTCTGTTATCCAAGGAGACAGGTTATAGTGGAATTAATATCATGAAGATGTGCTGGGATTTCCAAATCTCAAGATAACAGTTGCCCAGTGTTCACCTCAGTATTGAGTGAAATGAGAAGCAGTTGATTAAGCTTTCTCATCAGTACATAGGCCCTAACAGTCCCAAGCAACAGTGCCATTTCACTACCAAACAACCTCTAATTTTCACCAAAGGAACCATACTAGCACTAGTGAATACCTTCTGGGTCCTAAGGGGTATTCTAATAAGGATAAGTAAAGGAAGAGTGAAACTCCAGAGAAGTATTTTTCCATGCTGGGCAAGAGGTGGTTTCAGAATTTTAGCTCATGATCTGTCATTTACATCTTTACATCTCTGTACCTTGCACTAACAAAAAAGAATTAGTATTGGGCCCCAGAGCCATGATTTATTTTATGTACTGCCTTTCCCTTCCTTAGCTCTGCCACAAGCACAGACCATATGCGAAGGATGGAAGACCACTAGCTAAGCACTTCAATGGTCACAAATCAAGTCACCACCTTAAATAATGGAATATTTCTTGTTTAGACACTTTCAAGTTCCACAAATCCAGAAATAGCAATTTAAATGACTTAATTTTCTTCTCCATTGACTTTAATGAAGATTTCCTTTGGTTCAGCCATTCGGCAAACTCTCAAATAGTGTTGGGAGTGTTTGAGTTGGGGCAGAAATGTCTGAGAAACGGACTCTGATTATGCAACTGAAATATGAATTTGGATTAAATGCTCTCATGGAACAGCCTGGAAAGGCTAACTGCATATTTTAAAAGTTAACACATTCCAATACAGGTGCAGTAACATTTAAAACACTGAAGCTGATGGACCTAAAGCCTGAAGACACTTATAGTTCTTTTTATTTTATTTAATTTTTCTCTCAAGGACATCTTTAGCATCCAACTATCAGATGAGGGTGCTTGGATACTGGAACTTTCCCATTTCCTTTTGCCCCATGGAGGCCAAACAAACCAAACACAGCCTTGAGTGAGTCCTGACAGGCTTCATGTCTAAGTTCCAGCATTGAGGAGGTATTAGGGACCTTCCCAGCCACATGACCTCATTTTATGCTGGAGGAAACCTAGGCTAGAGATGGAAAACACTGACTGAGTAATCTGGAGGCTGTACATGAAAGGGCAATGCTAAAGTAGCGGTAAGATAAAGATGAAAGTAGATGTCAGAAAGCACGGGAAACATAGAATTGAAAATTCTCAGCTCAGAATCACAGCCTGATTTTAGATTTAAGATAAAAATGTCAATTTTATTAGGTTTAAGACATTGAGAGCCTAATAATAATCAAAACTTGTCTGGGATGAGCATGAGTTTTGTTATAAGTACCTTCCTTTTTTTTCATTTCTTATATTTTATATGACCTTAAGATGACATTGATGAAAATGTGTCATGTATTAATTTAAATATAATGACAATATTGGATTAACTATTGTTAAATAGTCTTCTTTAGTAATTGCAAAATGAATTGTCATTTAATCACAAGTTTGTCCTAGGGCTAAACTAATAATTATCATACCCTGAAGCCCCCCCCCCCACACACACACACTTGCAGGCATTTTCAGTACATTAAGTCACCAGTTTCAAAATTAATTTCCCTGAATGGCATCAACAAGAGTGACAATTGTCAGCATGGGCAAGCACCTTCTTACTCTGATACATCAAGATTAAACTCAGAAGAGCCCAAATGTCTTGGCTGGATAGGAATAGTATGGAACAAGCAGAGAGAATGGGGTGAAGCAAACCCAGACTCTATACCTTCACAGTCTAGAAATATACATTATTTTGAGCAATGAACTAATACATTAATTCCTGGGACTCTGCTGGATTTTGATTTGGCCATGCTTATGCTACTCTTCTCTTCACCTCTCCCACTAAAGTGTCTGAGTAGTTAATGATGTGCATAATAGTTCATGTTTACTTAGTCTTTACTATATGCCAGGTAATGTTCTACATGCTCTACATGTCCAGATCATCCCATTTAACCTTCACAAGTCTCTGCAGTAGGTACTGATATGACCCTCAGTTTATAGTTAAGAGGCACTAAGGTTGTCACCTATCCAGGGTTTTCAGGATGTGAGCCTGAGTCTAGCTGATCTCAAAGCTCCTGTGGCAGGCTCTTCTGCCTCCTAATCCACAGTTTATATATAGGTGTTGCTTTGACGGGTTTATATTAGCTCTTAACATAACAGAGCATCACAAAACCAGTAGGCCACTGGCATGATCATATGTTTACTCCAAAGGCTTAGAACTTCCATGTCAATCCCCACTTTACCCTTGGGCTGATGTGTCTTCATTTAGGATCAGGAAATTCCAATGTACCAATCCTGAGGCTTTTCTTCCTTTATGAGCTGGGCAGTCAGCCTGGGGTGTGGTGTGGGGAGAGAAAAGAGATAAGACAGGGCCCAGCCTCTGTCCTTGAAAAGCTCCTGTTGTCTATTGTCTGGATTCAACAAGAGCTCAATAAATTGATTGCAGAAGCCTGTCTCCAACACCACTGGATAGCTGTATGTAACAGCCTACAGGAACAGAGGAGAGGTAAAGAAGTTTGAAACAGATGCACTGTGAAGTCAGTGGCCCAGGGAAAGCCCAAGGTCATGTGGTGGAAGGCAATAAATTCAACTTGTCTGTTTGAAACCATTTTTTTTCTTTGCATAGGAATTTCTACCTTCTCCTTCTAGTTACACAGATAAGTTAAGCCTATGAAAACCATCAAATAGGTCCTTTGCTATTTTTTTTTCTGTGTTAAGATGTGGAAATGAGCCCCAAGAGAAAGTGCACATCTTAGAAACATGGTCACAAGTCAAATATTCCCCCAAAATGTCTGTAGCTAATCAGAAAAATTCAAGTACAGCCTTTGCTGATTGATAGGCGTGACCAAGCAATTCCCCACAGTTTATAAAGCAGCTTCCATGTAGCCACCCACATATTTGCTGATACCTGGAAGAAGCACAATATAGTTCAAGCTCTGGTGGAAATGAGAGAAAACTTTGAAAAGGCTGTTTTATTCCACCCCAGAAATAATATATTGTCCATGACCATCATTTCTCAATCTCCCTAAAGAACCAGTCTTCAAAGATTTAAATAACTACAAGGGGATTTAGAAAGTCAGACCAGAAAGAGCCACAGGCAAAGATTAGTGTCAGGAAGGCTGACAGGTAAATTGTCATTATGGTGTGCTATGTGGGAAGAAATGCATGTAGCCTGTCACTAATTTCCTCACTAATTTCTCCTAACAATGGTGTGGCCCAACCCACATGATCCAACTCCATGGATTAGGAAGGAAAGCAAAAATAATAATAAGTATAAGTCAAGCTTACTGCATCACTAAACATATCATTATTATCTAACACTTAAACAGCATGGAAGCTGGTTCATCTTGACAATAGCAGCTTATTCATAACTCATGGAAAGTGAGTAGCACAATATAAGAGTTCAAGTTCACTTCCAGCTTCCAGTTCCTCAGAGGTAGGGAATAATGTTATTGGGGCTAGGCTAGATTTGTAAAATCAATGAAAAATCAGTTTGCCTGTTCTTTGCTTCATTGGGAGGAAAAAATAAAGGAGGAAAAAGAAAGAGAAAAGAAGAAAGCCTGATAGAGGGAATCAGATGAGGGGAAAAGCAGACCAAATTCAGAAATGAGGAAAATTATACCCATAAAGAAAATAAGCAAATTCATTGGCCCTGTATGGAGAAATGTTCATTTACCAATCACCTCTGACACTTGTGTCAGGAGAAGTGTAAAACTGTTGTCCTGAATGAAGCAGTTCAATCATCTCTGTCCTCAGGGTAATCTGATACTCTCTCATTCCTGCTATGCCTGCTGCTGGGGAAATACAGGAGTGGAATTTCCCCATTGTTCATGAGAGTGGAGCTCTTGGGCTGCTGCTGAAATAAGAATTTTCAGAAGCCTCCACGGGAGGAGGAGAGGTGGTAGAAAATTTTACTGGTATGGAGTTACATTCCTCAGTTTCCAATGTCCCATTTCACCCAAGCCAGTCCTAAAGAGGGGCAGCTGGGAGCTCAGCAGATACATAAGGAGGGCCAGTGGCCAGAGTTTCCTTTCCATGCTGCAGCCAGGTGTGGTCCAGCATCCAAGCGTCCAAGCTAATTAAAGCCTATTAGTCTATGTATGGAGTCCAGCTTGGCTGTACGCCATGTGGGCACAGGGGAACCAGAAACCTGGCATGCCAGAGTGAGAAGAGAGAGAGCAAAGAGAAGGAAGGAACTTCCTTTGTTTGGAAGTTTAAATATTTAGGTTTCACTTACTTGTAGTGACCAACGCCCATCCTGGCCACCCATTTGTTCCCATGTATGACTGGGAGAAAGGTAGCATCTTTCCACATCACTCAGATCTTACGGAGCATGCCTCTAAAGTGCCTTTGTCTATTCCCTTCCCCCACCAATCAGCAGGGAACAGACGTGGAGAATTTTAAATGCAGCTTTTGGCAAAGCTGTATAAATGGCATGCCTATATTATCTGGTCTCCCCTTTTACTCCGTTCCTGTTAAATAACAACCAGATTATTACAACAGCATCACACCTACATTCTTATTGTTCCCAAATTTCCACTGTTCCAAAGCTCAGCACAGGGCCTGGCCTGCAGTGGGAGCTCAGGGAATAGCTGTTTATACATCTCCTTCTTAGATCACAAGCAGACATGAAATGTGTACAGAATTCAAAATCAGGCAACATTATTGGGTTTGGGAGCTGGTTTTAAGAGGTGTGGGAAGGAGCAGCTAGAAACCACTAGTGGAGAGCCAACATCTCATATAATGTGGAAAATATAAATGTCACCAGTAATTCCATCCAGAAATTACCACTCTTCACATTTTAGAATAGTCAGAATAGTTTTTTTTTTCTTCTTGATTGTGATGGGCCATTGGACAGCATTTGTCTTTCTTCACTTTTCCCTTTCTCATGGGATAGTGTGTCAAGATTCCACAACAATAAAATAACACTCATTTCTTTAGCATCTCATAGAATCCTCAGAGTGGGAAATGACCCAAGAGGTTATGTCATCCAATCCTGTAATACTGCAGATAAGTAGCCTGAGGGCCAGATGGGGGTAGTGACTTTTCCAAGGTTGCACAGCTAGTAAGTAGCAGACTCGGGATTTCAGGCCGAGTTCAAAGTCAGATATTTAGCTACAATGTTATACATATGAAACAGACCTCCTTTCCTTCTTAAAGGAAACAAGACCCGTTTATCAAAACATGATCTCTAATATTACACTGTAGAGCACAGGTTTAATGAAGAGAGAGAAGGCCTGGTCAGGGAGAGTCTGGGCCTGAGAGGTTAGGAATAATTTAGTTCATTCAAATGTTTTCTGAGCCAGGCCTTCAAGGGTAAAGCTATTGGTCAGAAGGAGGGGAACTGATATTTCAGACAGGGAGAAAGGTAGAAGCAATGCAGCAGTGGATATAAGCCTGTGTTTCTCTGGGGCAGAGTGGAGGCGAGCTGGCTGAAAGACAGTATACATTGGTAAGTAGGAGAATTAGTGTCCTAAGTCTGATTCAAATCACATTTATTGAGTTGCTATTATGTCTAAGGCACTGTAATAGGCAGTGGTGAGCAAAAACACACTGTTTCTGTCCTTATGGAGCTTATGGTCCTGTGGGAAAGACAGATTTCAGTTAAGCAATCCAATTAATGTAATAATGCACTGAGATAAGTACTCTAATGGGAAAGAGCACACGTCTTTATAAGACCTGACTGAAGATCAGAGGAAGAAGACTTCCACAAGGGAGTGATACTTGAGCCGAGATCTGAGAATAAATAGTCCTTCCCTGGCTTCCTACAGTCACCTGGCTAACCTCTGTCCTAGCACCATGTTGCAATTGCCTATTTACTTCTCTGGCTCTCCACCTAGACTGGAAACTCCTTAAAAGGAGGGACCAGATCTGTCATGTTCACTCTTTTAGCCTTACTTCCAATAGTGCCTGTCCCATAGTAAGTGCTCAGTAAGTATTTGTCTAGTGAATTTGTGAGTGTGTGCAAATATACAAGTGCACTTGTATGTGGGAGATGGTAGTTGGTTAAAAGAAACTAGAGGAAAGGCACTGGGGGATCATGAGTGATAGGATGGTTACAAGGGTATTCACACATCCACATAAACTGCTATAACCTCCGATGCTATATTGAATAATAATTATAAGAACTACCATATGCTGAGCACCTACTATATGTCTGGCACTTTACATATGTATTATCTCCTTTAATTTTCATGAAAACCCATTTGAAATAGGCATCCTGGTTTTACAGGTGAGAAATAACTAAGTCCAGAGGGATTAAGTAACTTGTTCAACATCACGTAGGTAATACATTGCAAAGATAAGATTTCGACCAAAATCTGCCTGACTCCAAAATCTGAGATTATAGCCACTATGGTGAAAAATGCTGTTATTACTTTAAGTGGGGTGCTTATTGCTTTATGGTAGTCTCTCTGATGCGTACTCCAAATGTTCCAGGCACAACAAGCAGAAGTGAGAGGAATATAATATCCAGAAAACAGGAAGCAAGAGACAAGGAAGGACAGAGGGACTCCTGTCTCCCTACTCAAGTGCCACACCTCAGTGATAGGACTTCAACACACAGTTGCTTTGAAATTTTTCTTTTTTTAAATTTCTTTATTGATTAAGGTATTACATATGTGTCCTCATCCTCCCATTAACCCCCCACTCCCCCACTCCTGCACTCACCCCACTCCCCCGTTGTCTGTGTCCATTGGTTAGGCTTATATGCATGCATACAAGTACTTTGGTTGATCTCTCCCGCTTACCCCCACCTTCCACTACTTTCCCTCTAAGGTTTGATGGTCTAATCGATGCTTCTCTGTCTCTGGATCTGTTTTTGTTCATCAGTTTATGTTGTTCATTATATTCCATAAAGAGTGAGATCATGTGATATTTATCTTTCTCTGACTGGCTTATTTCACTTAGCATAATGCTCTCCAGTTCCATCCATGCTGTTGCAAATGGTAAGAATTCCTTCTTTTTTACTGCAGCGTAGTATTCCACTGTGTAGATGTACCACAGTTTTTTAATCCACACATCTGCTGATGGACACTTAGGCTGTTTCCAAATCCTACCTATGGTGAATTGTGCTGCTACGAACATAGGGGTGCATATATCCTTTCTGATTGGTATTTCTAGCTTCTTCGGATATATTCCTAGAAGTGGGATCGCAGGGTCAAATGGGAGTTCCCTTTTTAGTTTCTTGAGGAAACTCCATACTGTTCTCCACAGTGACTGCACCAGTCTGCATTCCCACCAGCAGTGCAGAAGGGTTCCTTTTCCTCCTCATCCTCGCCAACACTTATCCTTTGTTGATTTGGTGATGATAGCCATTCTGACAGGTGTGAGATGATACCACATTGTCTTGTTTTTTTTGTGTTTTTTTAAATTTCTTTATTGATTAAGGTATCACATATTTGTCCTCATCCCCGCGTTACCTTCCCAAATCCCCCTACTCATGCCCCCACCTCCCTGTTGTCTATGAACAATGGTTAGGCTTATATGCATTCATACAAGTCCTTTGGTTGATCTTTCTCCCTTACCCCCACCCTCCCCTAACTTCCCTCTGAGGTTTGACAGTCTGATCGATGCTTCCCTGTCTCTGGATCTGTTTTTTTCATCAGTTTATGTTGTACATTATTTCTCATAGATGAGTGAGATCATGTGATATTTATCTTTCTCTGACTGGCTTATTTCACTTAGCATAATGCTCTCCAGTTTCATCCATGTTGTTGCAAATGGTAGAAATTCCTTCATTTTTAGCGCAGCATAGTATTCCATTGTGTAGATATACCACAGTATTTTAATCCACTCATCTACTGATGGGCATTTAAGCTGTTTCCATATCTTAGATATGGCAAATTGTGCTGCTATGAACATAGGTGTGCATATATCCCTTCTGATTAATGTTTCTAGTTTCTTGGGATATATTCCTAGACATGGGATCACTGGGTCAAATGGGAGTTCCATTTTTAGTTTTTTGAGGAAACTCCATACTGTTCTACACAGTGGCTGCACCAATCTGCATTCCCACCAGCAGTGCACGAGGGTTCCTTTTTCTCTGCATTCTCACCAGCACTTGTCATTTGTTAATTTGTTGATGATAGCCATTCTGACAGGTGTGAGATGGTACCACATTGTCATTTTGATTTGCATCTCTCAGATAATTAGTGACTTTGAGCATGTTTTCATATGTCTCTTGGCCTTCCTTGCGTCTTCTTTCAAAAAGTTTCTATTTAGGTCCATTGCCCATTTTTTGATTGAGTTGTTTATCTTCATTTTGTTAAGCTGTATGAGTTCCCTGTAAATGTTGAAGATTAAACCCTAATTGGTGAGAACATTGACAAAAATGTTCTCCCGTGCAGTGGGCTTTCTTGTTGTTTTGTTGATGGTTTCTTTTGCTGTGCAAAAGCTTTTTATTTTGATGTAGTCCCATTTATTTTCTCTTTATTTTTCATTGCTTTAGGAGCAGTATCAATGAAGAAGTTCTTTCGGCATATGTCTGAAATTTTGCTGCCTGTGGATTCCTCTAATATTTTTATGGTTTCCCGTCTTATGTTTAAGTCATTTACCCATTTTGAGTTTATTTTTGTGTATGGTATAAGTTGGTGGTCTAGTTTCATTTTTTGCATGTATCTGTCCAATTTTCCCAACACCATTTATTGAAGAGACTGTCTTGACTCCATTGTATGTTCATGCCTCCTTTGTTGAATATTAATTAGGCATAGTGGTTTGGGTCAATTTCTGAGTTCTCTATTCTATTCCATTGATCAGTATGTCTGTTCTTGTGCCAGTACCAGGCTGTTTTGAGAACTGTGGCTTTGTAATAGATCTTGAGGTCTGGTATTGAGATCCCTCCTACTTTATTCTTCTTTCTCAGGATTGCTGTAGCTATTCGGGGTCTTTTTTTATTCCAGATGAATTTTTGCAGAGTTTGTTCTAGGTCTGTGAAATATATCATTGGTATTTTAATGGGGATGGCATTGAGCCTATAGATTGCTTTGGGTAGTATGGATCTTTTGATGATGTTGATTCTACCAATACATGAACACGGTATGTTCTTCCATCTGTTTATGTCTTCCTCTATCTCTTTTTTCAGTGTTCTGTAGTTTTATGCATATAGGTCTTTCACCTCCTTAGTTAAGTTTATTCTTAGGTATCTTAATTTTTTTGGTGCGATGGTAAATGGGATTTCTATTTTAGTCTCTCTTTTTGTAAATTCACTATTGGTGTATAGAAATGCTATAGATTTCTTGGTGCTAATTTTGTATCCTGCTACCTTATTGAATTCATTTATTGAGTCTAATAATTTTTTGATGGAGTCTTTAGGGTTTTCTATGTAGAGTATCATGTCATCTGCAAATAAGAACAGTTTTACTTCTTCTTTTCCAATTTGGATGCCTTTTATTTCTTCTTCTTCTCTAATCGCAATGGCTAATATTTTCAGTACTATGTCGAACAGGAGTGGTGAGAGTGGGCATCCCTGTCTTGTTCCTGTTCTTAGGGGAAAAGGTTTTAGTTTTTGCCCATTGAGTATGAAGTTGGCTGTGGGTTTGTCATATATGGCTTTTATGATGTTGAGTTATGATCCTTCTATTCCCACCTTGCTGAGAGTGTTTGTCAAAAATGGGTGTTGGATTTTGTCAAATGCTTTTTCTGCATCAATTGATATGACTATGTGATTTTTATCTCTCAGTTGGTTTATGTGATGTATCACGCTTATTGATTTGCGGATATTGTACCATCCTTGCATCCCTGGGACAAATCCTGCTTGGTCATGGTGTATGATCTTTCTGGTGTACTTCTGGATCCGATTTACTAGAATTTTGTTGAGGATTTTGGCATCTATGTTCATGAGGGATATTGGCCTGTAATTTTCTTTCATTGTGTTATCTTTATCTGATTTTGGTATTAGGGTGATACTGACTTCATAGAAGGAGCTTGGAAGTGTTCCTTCCTCTTGAATTTTTGGGAATAGCCTGAGGAGGGTAGGTTTTAGTTCTTTCTTGAATGTTTGGTAAAACTCCCCTGTGAAGCCGTCTGGCCCCGGGCTTTTGTTTGCTGGAAGCTTTTTGATGACTGCTTCAATTTCTTCCATAGTTATCAGCCTATTGAGATGTTTAGCGTCTTCCTGATTGAGTTTTGGAAGGTTGTATTTTTCTAGGAATATGTCCATTTCCTCCATGTTGTCTAGTTTGTTGGAATAGAGTTGTTCATAGTATTTTTTAACAATCCTTTGTATTTCTGTGGGGTCTGTTGTTATTTCGCCTCTATCATTTCTGATTTTGTTTAATTTGGGTCCTCTCTGTTTGCTTCTTGGTGATCCTGGCTAGAGGTTCATCAATCTTGTTTATCCTTTCAAAGAACCAGCTCTTGGTTTCATTGATCTTTTGTATTGTTGTTTTGGTCTCTATGTCATTTATTTCCACTCTGATCTTTATTATCTCCTCCATTCTGCTTACACTGGGCTCTTCTTGTTGCTCTCTTTCTAATTCTTTGACTTGTAGAGTTAGATTATTTACTACCATTTTTTCTTGTTTGTTTTTTTTTTTTAAAGTAGGACTGTAGAGCTATAAACTTCCCTCTCAGGACTGCTTTCATTGTGTCCCATAGATTTGGGGTTGTTGTGTTTTTATTCTCATTAATTTCCAAGATGTTTTGAATTTCTTCTTTGATCTCATTGGTAACCCAATCATTATTTAATAGCATGCTATTCAGCTTCTTAGTGTTTGAGTTTTTTGGATTGTTTTTATTGTAGTTTTTTATAATATTATGCCATTGTGGTCTGAGAATATGCTTGGTATGATTTCAATCTTCTTGAATTTGGGGAGACTTTGCTTGTGACCCAATATGTGGTCTATATTTGAAAATGTCTCATGTGCACTTGAGAAGAACATATATTCCGTGGCTTTGGGGTGAAATGTTCTGAAGATGTCAATTAAGTCCATCTGATCTAGTGAGTCATTTAGGATAGCTGTTTCTTTTTTTAAATAAATCTTTATTGTTCAGATTATGACAGTTGTTCCTCTTTTCTTCCCCCATAGCTCCTCTCCACCTGATTCCCCCACCCACACACCATGCCCTTACCCCCTGCCACTGTCCTCATCCATAGGTGTAAGATTTTTGTCCAATCTTTTCCCACACCCCTCAGTTCCCTTCCCCCTGAGAATTGTCAGTCCATTCCCTTTCTATGCCCCTAATTTTATTATATTCACCAGTTTATTCTGTTCATCAGATTTTTTATTCACTTGATTTTTAGATTCACTTGTTGATAGATATGTATTTGTTGTCACTTTGTTGTTCATAATTTTTATCTTTACCTTTTTCTTCTTCCTTTTCTTAAAGAATTCCCTTTAGCATTTCATATAATCCTGGTTTGGTGGTGATGAACTCCTTTGGCTTTTTCTTGTCTGTGAAGCTCTTTATCTGACCTTCAATTCTAAATAATAGCATTGCTGGGTAGAGTAATCTTAGTTTTAGGTTCTTGGTGTTCATCACTTTGAAAATATCTTGCCCCTCCCTTCTGGCCTGCATAATTTCTGTTGAGAAATCAGCTGACAGTCATATGGGTACTCCCATGTAGGTAACTAGCTGTTTTTCTCTTGCTGCTTTCAAGATTCTCTCTTTGTCTTTGGCCCTTGGCATTTTAATTATGATGTGTCTTGGTGTGGTCCTCTTTGGATTCCTTTTGTTTGGGGTTCTCTGTGCTTCCTGGACTTGTAAGTCTATTTCTTTCACCAGGTAGGGGAAGTTTTCTGTCAATATTTCTTCAAATAGGTTTTCAATATCTTGCTTTCTCTCCTCTTCTGGCACCCCACCCCCCCCACCACCAATAATTCAGATGTTGGTATGCTGGAAGTTGTCCCAGAGGTCCCTTACACTATCTTCATATTTTTGGATTCTTTTTTGTTTTTCCAGTTGGGTGTTTTTTGCTTCCTCATATTTCAAATAAAAAGACATCGAGTAGATGAATGGATAAAAAAACACGACACATATATATGCTGTCTACAAGAGACCCACCTCAGAACAAGGAACTCACACAGACTGAAAGTGAAAGGATGGAAAAATATCTTTCAGGCAAATGGAAATAAAAAAAAAAAGCTGGGGTAGCAATACTTATATCTGACTAGCATTTAGTTAGTTTATGTTTAAAGTTATTATTGAAAGGTACTTGTTTGTAGTCATTTCTATTTTTGTTCCTGTGTTCCTTCTTACCATTTTATTTCTTCTTTTTACACCAGTGCTTTCAGCATTTCTTGCATTTTTGGCTTAATAGTGATAAAATCCCTTAGTTTTTTTTGTCTGCGAAGCTCCTGGTTTTCCCTTCGATTTTGATAGTCTTGCTGGATAGAGTATTCTTGGATTCAGTCCTTTGCTTTGCAACACTTTGTATACCTCTTTCCATTCCCTTCTAGCTTGATGTGTTTCTGTTGAGAAATCATTTGATAATCTGATGGGGGATCCTTTGTAGGTAACACTCTGACTCTCTTTTGCAGCCTTGAAGATTCTCTGTCGTTCACATTTGCCATTATAATTATTATGTGTCTTGATGTGGGTCTTTTGGGATTCATCTTGCTTGGGACTCTCTGTACTTGTGTAACTTTTTTCTTCCCCATATCTGGGAAGTTTTCTGTCATTATTTCTTCAAATAGATTTTCTAATCCTTGCTGCTCTTCTTGACCTTCTAGCAGTCCTATTGTACGTATGTTACTTCATTTCATGTAGTCCCAAAGCTCCCTTAGGCTCTCCTCCTGCTTTTTAATTTTTTTCTCCAGTTGCTGTTTAGATTGGGCTTGTTTTTGTACCTTATCTTCTAACTCACTAATTCAGTCCTCTGGTTCTTCTAGTCTACTGTTGAAACCTTCCATGATGTTTTTGAATCCAGACATCCTGGCTGCAGATTTCTGTGAGTCACAGAGCCCATCCCCCTCCCCACAGGCTAGTGTGCAACACCACAGTAACTGACAGACCCACCCCTCACCCAGGTTGCAACGCCACTACAGGAATTTGATTGTAGCTATATCACTTTTCATTTTTTCCTGATTCTTGCATAGGTTGTTGATTTTCTCATCCATCCAGTGTATGAATTGTATGACCATTACTGTGAATTCTTTTTCTGTCATGTTGCATGCTTCAATTTCACTAATTTCCTTTCTTGTCTACTCCTCATTTTCTTTCCTCTGGGGATTGTGTCATCTCCCCATTCTGACTATCACCAGAAGGTTCAAACGTCAAGTTGCGTGTGCCTGGGCCTTCTGCAGTGGGAGCTTTGTACCACTCAAGTGTTACTGAAGAGCTCTGACACTAAGACGTGTGGCTGCAGTGAGTTGGTGGGGACCAGGCTAGCCCAGGGTCAGTGTTACTAGCGCTCAGTGTTTCCTCGTGTGCACACCTAGAATCAGGGAACCCACCTGCACTGCGCTGAAACAGAGACCCCCTGGCATGTGCCAAAAATCAGAGTCCCCTAGCCTGTGCCAGAAGTCAGAGTTCCCCTGTACCTGCACCAAGAATCGAGCATCAGAGTCTCTGTTGCTTCATGTGGCCTCGTGTTGAGAATCAGTGTCCCTGTGTGCACATGCACCAAGAATTGGAGTCACTGGCTCTCAGTGTGAATGCACTTGGGGTCATGGATCCCAAACGCACGTGTTAAGAAACAGAGTCAAATCGCTTGTGCTCAATGCTGCCTGAGAATCGGGGTCCCAGTCACCTTGGGGGACTGGGTTGCACAGTATCACTGTTTTGGCAGAAGGTCCACTTCTGCCATGCAGAAAACAGACATCCGTGTGCGCTTGCCCAGAATCGAAGTCAGGTGGCATTGCTGCCCAGCATGGGCTTTGGGTTTGGTCTCCTGATTGCATTGCAGAGAACAGATTCCCAGTGTCCGTGCACACCCAGGCTCAAATTCCTATAGCGGCACTGCAGCCTGCGTGACGGGTGGGTCTATCAGTTACTGTGGTGCTGCCCTCGAGCCTGCTGGGAGGGGAATGGGCTCTGTGACTCACAGAAATCTGCAGTCGGGATGTCAGGATTTTTGGTGTCTGTGGGTCTGCAGCTGTGGTCGCAGGTCTCTGTCCCCAGTGGCTGCAGGGTCCTGGTTTGCATCTGAGGCCAGACTGGGTGGTGCTGAGGCCAGGATCCTAGTCTCAAGCAGCTCTGTTTCTCAAGATGGCTTGGTCTCTGTGCCCACCCTGGCTGCCCCAGAGTGTTTGTGTTGGAAGCAGGGCTCCGCAGTCTAAGACTGCCCTATTTTGCAGCCCCTTGGAAGACCTGCAGAATCTAACTGTCCCTAACTCATACACACATACACCACACATGTCCACATACTCCTCTATCACTCTCTCACTCTCTCACACTCTCTCCCTCCCTACCTTCTTGCTGGTCGCCATCTTCTCCTCTCTCTACCTTTGATATTTTTCTGACCATTTCTTATAAGTCCTCTAAAGCCGTGGTTTTCACACGTTTTGGTCTCAGGATCCCTTTATACTCTTTTTTTGTTTGTTTTTGTTTTTAAACAGATACATCAAAGTGAATGTATTTTAGGCAAACACAATAAAGGCACAAGAGAAATCAAATGTTATAATAACACTACTGATAATAATGGTAATTTAACAACAAATTATTTCTGTATTATCTATGAAGTGAAGCAGAAGACAACATCTAATAGTCTTGTTTCTTATTCTTTTTTTTAAATTTTCTTTATTGATTAAGGTATTATATATGTGTCCTCATCCCTCCATTAACCCCCCCCTCCACTCATGCACTCACCGCCCTGGTGTTCCTGTCCATTGGTTAGGCTTATATGCATGCATATAAGTCCTTTGGTTGATCTCTCCTCCTTACCCCCACCCTCCCCTACCTTCCCTCTGAGGTTTGACAGTCTGATCGATACTTCTCTATCTCTAGATCTGTCCCGGTTCATCAGTTTACGTTGTTCATTATATTTTATAAATGAGTGAGAACATGTGATATTTATCTTTCTCTGACTGGCTTATTTCACTTAGCATAATGCTCTCCAGTTACATCCATGCTATTGCAAATGGTAAGAATTCCTTCTTTTTTACTGCAGCGTAGTATTCCATTGTGTAGATGTACCACAGTTTTTTATTTTTTTTATTTTTATTTATTTTTTTAAATTTCTTTATTGATTAAGGTATCACATATTTGTCCTCATCCCCCCATTCCCATCCCACACCCTTCCCCACACATGCCCCCACCCCCCTGTTGTCCCCAACCGCTGGTTAGGCGCATATGCTTGCACACAAGTCCTTTGGTTGATCTCTCCCCTTTACCCCCACCCTCCCCTACCCTCCCGCTGAGGCCCGACAGTCTGATCCGTGCCTCCTTGTTTCTGGGTCTGTTCTTGTTCATCAGTCCATGTTGTTCATTATTTCCCCTAGATGAGTGAGATCATGTGCTATTAGAAATAAACTTATAAAAACCAAAAATGAGACAAGCAATAATGGTTATGGTGACAGGAAATGAATCAGTGTGTAGTGAGTTTCTTTCTGGGCCAACAGTTCTTTTGAGACCCAATTTCAATGTCTAACAGTTCCTTATGTGTACATGTCAGCAATGACATTTCAGTTCTGGATGGTGGACAAAAGGTGGTAATGCAGGTCTGACTCTCTCTGGTTTGGTCCTGGGCAACCTGCAGTGATGCACAGCTGCTAACTGCTAGTATGGGAAGACCACGTCAGAGTCTTCCATCTCTGGACTGGTTCTCTTCTGTCTTCATGGCTGGAGTAGTCCTGTCGATTCCTCTCTGTTGCTGGAATCCACATGGTCTCGGAGTTGTTTTCTGAAAATATACAAACATATTCTCGACCAAAAGTTAATAAAGGAATATTTTCTATAAATTTGACTTGGGATCCTATTTCATTTTTTGCCCAAATAATTTTCCTTTGGCTTGTTTTGACACCTTGTGTGTTTTTCATGGGTGTCTTGCTTTTAGCCTTACAATTAATTTTCTAAAGTATTAATTTTCTAGATGTAATTTACTTACAGGATATTTTTCCTTACATGATATTCTTCTACTATACCCTCCTTTTTGATTTAAATGTTTGGAGGCTTTTGAAAATTTTATAATGTAGTCTTTTTTTTTTTAATTTCTTTATTGATTAAGGCATCACATATTTGTCCTCGTCCCCCCATTCCCATCCCACACCCCTCCCCACACATGCCCCCACCCCCCTGTTGTCCTTAACCACTGGTTAGGCTCATATGCCTGCACACAAGTCCTTTGGTTGATCTCTCCCCTTTACCCCCACCCTTCCCTACCCTCCCCCCGAGGCCCGACAGTCTGATCCATGCCTCCTTGTTTCTGGGTCTGTTCTTGTTCATCAGTCTATGTTGTTCATTATTTCCCCTAGATGAGTGAGATCATGTGCTATTAGAAATACACTTATAAGAACCGAAAATGAGACAAGCAATAATGGTTATGGTGATAGGCAAATGAATCAGTGTGTAGTGAGTTTCTTTCTGGGCCAACAGTTCTTTTGAGACCCAATTTCAATGTCCAACAGTTCCTTATGGGTACATGTCAGCATTGACATTTCAGTTCTGGATGGTGGACCAATGCTGGTAATGCAGGTCTGACTTTGTCCGGTTTGGTCCTGGGCAATCTGCAGTGATGCACAGCTGCTAACTGCTAGTATGGGAAGGCCACATCAGCGTCTTCCATCTCTGGACTGCTTCTCTTCTGTCTTCAAGGCTGGAGTAGTCCTGTCGATTCCTCTCTTGCTGGAATGGTCTCGGAGTTGTTTTCTGAAAATATACAAACATATTATCGACCAAAGGTTAATAAAGGAATATTTTCTATAAATTTGACTGGGGATCCTTTTTCAATTTTTGCCCAAGTGATTTTCCTCTGGCTTGTTTTGTCACCTTGTGTGTTTTTCATGGGTGTCTTGCTTTTAGCCTTATAATTAATTTTCTAAAGTATTAATTTTCTAGATGTAATTTACTTACAGGATATTTTTCCTTACATGATATTCCTCTACTATCCCCTCCTTTTTTGATTTAAATGTTAGGAGGCTTTTGAAAATTTTATAATGTAGTCTTGATGGCTTTTACATTTTAATTTTTTGCACTATAATATTACTGTTTTTATTACTGTGTATTGTTTTTTTGTTCTCTATGTCATTCATTTTTGCTCTGATCTTTATTATTTCCTTTCTTCTGCTCACTGTGGGCTTTTCTTGTTGATCCCTTTCTAATTATTTGAGTTGTTGAGTTAGATGATCTATTACCATTTTTTCTTGTTTTTTGAGGTAGGCCTGTAGAGCTATACACTTCCCTCTCAGGACTGCTTTCATTGTGTCCCATAGGATTTGCAATGTTCTGTTTTTATTGTCATTAGTCTCCAGGATGTTTTTAATTTCTTCTTTGATCTCTTTGATAACCCAATCATTGTTTAGTAGCATGCTATTCAGTTTCCAAGTGTTTGAATTTTTTGGAGTGTTTTTATTGTAGTTTATTTCTAATAT
This sequence comes from Cnephaeus nilssonii, assembly GCF_951640355.1. Lineage (NCBI taxonomy): Eukaryota > Metazoa > Chordata > Mammalia > Chiroptera > Vespertilionidae > Cnephaeus > Cnephaeus nilssonii. Next base: position 103,229,493 of record NC_137071.1, read on the forward strand.
TATGCCATTGTTGTCTGAGAAAATGCTTGATATGATTTCAATCTTTTTGAATTTGGGAGACTTTGCTTCTTACCCAATATGTGGTCTATTTTTGAGAATGTCCCATGTGCACTTGAGAAGAAAGTATATTCCATGGTTTTGGGGTGAAATACACTGAAGATGTCAATTAGGTCCATCTGATCTAGTGTGTCATTTAGAATTGTTGTTTCTTTGCTGATTTTTTGTCCAGAGGATTTATCCATTGATTTCAGTGGTGTATTAAAGTTCAGTACTATGATTGTATTGATGTCGATCTCTCCCTTGATATCTTCCAGGAGATTTTTTTTGTATATGGGCGCTCCTGCATTGGGTGCATAAACATTTACCATAGTTATATCTTCTTGTTGAATTGCTCTCTTTAGTATTATGTAGTGGCCTTCCTTTTCTCTTATTATGGCCTTTACTTTGAGGTCTATTTTATCTGATATAAGTATCGCAACCCCAGCTTTTTTCTCATTTCCATTTGCCTGAAAAATGTTTTTCCATCCCTTCACTCTCAGTCTGTGTGAATCCTTTGCTCTAAGGTGGGTCTCTTGTAGACAGCAAATATATGGGTCATGTTTTCTTATCCATTCAGCTACCCTATGTCTTTTGATTGGTGCATTTAATCCATTTACGTTTAATGTTATTATTGATAAGTACCTGTTTGTTGTCATATTTTTTCTTAGTGTTTGTTTTTCTTCTTGCCTTTCTCTTTCTTCTTTTTACAGCAGTCCCTTTAGCATTTCTTGCATTGCTGGCTTGGTAGTGATGAACTCTCTTAGCCCTTTTTTTATCTGTGAAGCTTCTGATTCCACCTTCAATTTTGAATGATAGCCTTGCTGGGTATAGTATTCTTGGATTCAGTCCCTTGTTTTGCATCACTTTGTGTATTTCATTCCATTCCCTTCTGGCCTGGTGTCTTTCTGTTGAGAAATCAGTTGATATTCTAATAGGAGATCACTTATATGTTACTTTCTGTCTCTCTCTTGCAGCCTTTAAGATTCTTGCTTTGTCGTTGGTGTTCGTCAATTTAATTATGTTGTGTCTTGGTGTCGGTCTTTTGGGGTTAAATTTGTTTGGGACTCTGTGTACTTCTTGGACTTGGATAGTTTTTTTCTTGCCAATATCAGGAAAGTTTTCTGTCATTATTTCTTCAAACAGGTTTTCTATTCCTTGCTTCTCTTCCTCTCCTTCATTTATCCCTATTATTCGAATGTTGTTTCGTTTTGTGTAGTCACATAGCTCCCTTAGGCTCTCCTCTTGCTTTTAAAGTCTTCTTTCCAATTGCTGCTGTGTTTGTGTGTGTTTTCCTACCTTGTCTTCTAATTCGCTGATGCGGTCCTCAGCCTCTTGTACTCTACTCTTTAGGCCTTCCATTGTGTTCTTTATTGCAGCTATGTCATTCTTCATCTCCTCTTGGTTTCTTTTCATGTTGGTGACATTTTCATTCAGCTCCTTATAGTTCTCATTGAGTTCTGTGTATTTGTCATCCATCCGCTTACACATCCTTATAACGAATACTCTGAATTCTTTCTCTGTTAGGCTGCTAGCCTCAAGTTCATTTAACTCACTTTCTGGTGATTCTTCTTTTTCTTTCCTTTGGGGATTTCCTTTTTGTCTCCCCATGTTTTCCTGTAATGTTTTAATTGTAGATCCAGTTGCTTTGCTGCCCAGGTTCTTTTGGGGATGGTGCTACTGGATTAATCTCAGTTTTCCTGGGTTTTTTAATCTAGTGTAGCTCCTACTCGATCTATTTGGGTTCTCTTGATGTAGACCTGCGAGCTTGAGAGGCACAACTGCGGCGTCTAGATGTCAGCAGCTGTGGGTGGGAGTGTCTCAATTTTTGCTGTCTTGAACCCTTAATTGTAATCATACATGCCCAGCAGGGACTCACAGTGGCCCCCAGGTACCGTCTGTTGGAGTGTTGGGGCTCAGGGTATCTGGTCTTTGAAAGGTGTTGCTGTGATGCCCTGAGATCTGCAGTCGTGGGGTGAGCAGACCCAGCTTTTTCTGTTGCACCTGTGGTGGATAGGTTCTTACTCCCAGCAGTGTTTTACAGGAGCACCCTAGGTACTTTTGCCAGTGAGGCACACTGAAGGGCTCTGAATGGCCCTGGCAGTGTAGCCGGGTAATTGGGGTGCCTATGGGCTGGTAGCCACGGTAAGTGAGTTCAAAGCTTCTACTGCTGGAGGGGCGTGCGCCCCCTGCTTGTTCAAGATCACACCCAAGGAGAGCTCACAGTGGCTCCCACTATCGCCTTGTGGTTGGTTGGGCTCAGTGTGTTAGTATCTGTGGAAGCGCACTCTCCGGTCGCAGAGCTCTGATGCACTCCAAGGGGTCCTGGCACTAAGGTTGAGTAGCTGGGGTTAATGTGGGCAACCCTCCAGGAAGAGGGAATTCAGAATTTCCACTGCGGGTCCGCGCGCCTCTGTCTGCGCAGAATCACACCCTTGGGTGCAAACCCTGAGCAAAGTGACCTGGGGCTGAGAACACGCAAGTGTGTGCGCAGCTGGGGTTAATGTGGGCAACCCTCCAGGAAGAAGGAAGAAGGAATTTCCACTGCGGGGCCGCGGGCCCCCTTCTGCACAGAATCTCACCCTCGGGTGCAAACCTGGAGTGAAGTGTCCTGGGGATGAGACCACACGAGTGCGTATGCAGCTGGGGGCAGCTGGGGTTAATGTGGGAAACCCTCCAGGTTGGGGGAGTTTGGAATTTCTGCTGAGCGTGCCCCCGTCTGCGCAGAATCACAACCTCGGGTGCAAACCCGAAGTAAAGTGACCTGGGGCTGAGAATGCGCAAGTGCGTGTGCAGCTGGGGTTAATATTGGCAACCATCCAGGAAGAAGGAAGAAGTAATTTCCACTGCAGGGCCACGGGCCCCCGACTGCACAGACTCTCACCCTTGGGTGCAAACCCGGAGTGCAGTGTCCTGGGGATGAGACCACACGAGTGCGTGTTCGTGCGCGTGGGTGGGAACCAGGGGTTCTGCTGTTGGGGAGGGGGAGTTGCACTTACAGCTGCGGAAAGCTGTGTCTTTGGAGGTGGAAGTCCCAGGTTCTGCGAGTCTGCAGCTGGGGTAGCAGGATATTGGTTGGAGTGAGTGCTGGGTCACGGGGCAGTTCCAAGGCCTGTCTTGTTGGTGGTGTTGATGAGTTTCTACCTAAGGCCATTCTCCACTCAAGATGGCGTGGGCTCCCTCTGTGCTAGGGTCCCGCTGTCCCGGGAGTGCCTGCAGCAGTGGTAGTCTCTCTTTGTCAAGGAGAGGCTTTCTGCCAGCCCCTGCTGCTCCTGCGAGATTTAACTTTCCCTCACTCACTCTCACACACCCCACGCACAACCGCACACTTTCCTTTTATACCCTCAGTCACTCACTTCCTCTCTCTCCACTCTGTCCTGCCAGCCGCCATCTTCTTCCTCCCCCCTTTATACTCTTAAAAATGATTGAGAACTTACAAAGCTTTAGATTGTGTGGGTCATATCTATTGCTATGTTTCATGTTATAAATTAAAACTGAAAAATTTCAAAAACATATCTATTAATTCATTTATAAAGAATAAGAACCTTATCACAAATATTTTTATGAACAACTGTATTTTCAAAAACAACAGAAAATTTAGCAAAGAGTGGCATTTATTTACATGTTTGCAAATTTCTTTAATGTCTGGCTTAATGAAAGATAGCTGGATTCCCATATCTGCTTCTGCATCCTGTCCTCTGCCAAGTTGTTTGGGGTGTAGTATATGTAGAAAACCCTGTCACACACTGACATGTAGTTGAAAAAGGAGGAAAGCATCTCAAGTACCCCCAGGGTTCCTCCAATCTTGCTTTGAGAATCCAGACTTTTAGACTTGCTGTTGTAAAGTCTCTTTCCTACCTGCCAGCATTACATTAGGGCCACATGTGTGCCAAAGAAATACAAAATAGCAACAGGTCTTTTCAGGAGGAAAAACATTTCATAGTTGCCAGACCACCACAAAAATAGATTTGGCTGAAAAGAATAGCCCTCCATGAACTGAATCAGTTCAGGAAGCTAAACAGCCTGATTACACAGGCTCAGATGGGCTAATTTAAGGATTGACAGAGGATCATAGAATGCTGCTTGGGAATTGGTGGCACAACTAACTTCTTCTTAAAGTGCTTAGCTGGAGAGGGGCTTCTTAAACAACCTTATTTTTATCTCAGATTTTGTGAGTGGCAGAGCCATTTAAACACCCACCCCAATGTTCCAGGCTAACCTATTACGTTTCCATTTAAGCATCATTATTATTAAAAATAATTGTAGGCAGAGGAGCAATGTCCAAAAATGCCTGTTGAGGCACTCATACCTCTATTATTATTATTATTTTGAAGGAGAGAACAGAAGAATAAATTCTTAAAATTTATTTTTATTGTTTAGAGTATTACAGATATCTCCCACTCCACCTGGCTCCTACTCCACCCCAGGCCTTCACCACACTATTGTCTGTGCCAATGGGCTATGCATATATTCATATAAATTCTTTGGTTAATTTCTCCCCACCTCCCTGTCTCCTCTCTGAGATCTGTTAGTCTGTTCCATGCTTCCATGTTTCTGGACATATTTCTATTTGTCAGTTCACTTTGTTCATTAGATTCCACATATAAGTGAGATCATATATTTATCTCTCTCTGACTGGCTTATTTCTCTTAGCATAATAATCTCCAGGTCCCTCCATGCTGGCTCAAAGGGTAAAAGATCCTTCTTTTTTTACAGATGCATAGTATTCCATGTGTAAATGTACCACAGCTTGTTTATCCACTCATCTACTGATGGGAACTTAGGCTGTTTCCAGATTGCAACAATTGTAAATAGTGCTTCTATGAACACAGTGGTGCATATATTCTTTCTGATTGGTGTTTCAGGATCCTTAGGATATATTCCTAGAAATGGGATCACTAGGTAAAATGGCAGTTCCATTTTTAATTTTTTGAGGAATCTCCATACTGTTTTCTACAGTGGCTGCACCAGTCTGCATTACCACCAGCAGTATTCTAGGGTTCCCTTTTCTCCATATCTTCACCAGCACTTGTTAATTTATTGGAAAGTGTGAGGTGATTCCTCATTGTAGTTTTAATTTGTATCTCTCTAATGATTAGTGACTTGGAGCATCTATCTATACTAATAAAAGGGTAATATGCAAATTGGTCATGACGCCTTCACAGTAACAACCAAACAGCAGGCTTCATGAGGTGATCAGGCCGGTAGGGGTATTAGCGAGGGATGACCAAATGACTCATCAGCAGGCTGTGTGGGGAGACCAGGCCAGCAGGGTGGGCAGTGAGGGATGACCAAACAACTGACCAGCAGGCTGCATGGGGCAACCAGGCCCGCAGGAGGGGGCAGTGAGGGGCAACCAAGCGGGCAGAGGGGGCCAGTGAGGGGTGACCAGGCTGGAGGGGGGGGGAAATTGGGGGCGATCAGGCAGGCAGGCAGAGGTGGTTAGGGGTGATCAGGCTGGCAGGGGGAGCAGTTAGGGGCGATCAGGCAGGCAGGCAGGTGAGCAATCAGGAGCCAGCGGTCCTGGATTGTGAGAGGGATGTCTGACTGCCAGTTTCAGGCCGAAACCGGCAGTCGGACATCCCCCAAGGGGTCCCGGATCGGAGAGGGTCCAGGCTGGGCTGAGGGGACACTCCCCCCCATGCCCGAATTTTGTACACCGGGCCTCTAGTGTATATATATATATATATATATATATATATATATATATATATATACATATATATAAAAGCCTAAGCAACCAGCCGACCGGCCGACCCGTAGTTATGATGCACACTGACCACCAGGGGGCAGACACTCAATACAGAAACAGAAACTACAGGAATGGGAACATGGAACAGATTGATGAATCTCAGTGGGAAAGGGGTAAGGGGGAGGGCGGGAAGAGATTAATCAACCCCCATTACAAAGTAACACTGAACCTGACCACCAATAAATTCCAACACTTATTTAAAATTCTCTCTAATGAGAGGGTTAAGAGATGGATGGTGGGGAAATGTACATCCTGAAGGCCCAGATTTGAAGGAAGTTTAAGGCCTTGCTCCTACATCTGGGAAACCCAATCATCCACTATTAACACCATTGTCAACAGAAGACTGGAGTCCTGTTTTAAAGGAATAAAATACAAAATATGACCTTAAAACTGTATGTCACTTAACATCATGCACTAGACGCCCTTCTTTCAAGTTTGCCAATGGGTCCAGAAAAGACCCAAGTGGGGGGCAGCCTTGGGAGATGGATTGTCTCTGCCTTTCCAGCTCTTTAAAGGTTGGGGTCCAGCTGCAGGATTGCCTTATATTAACACTAGCTGTCTTTCTAGATCAGCAGTGCTTGGTTTCTTCTTTGGAAACATCTCATTTCCTGCTAATGTCATCTCCAAGAATACCTGCTGGTTTGCTAAGATCCAGAGAAGAAAAACATATGCATATGTCAATTGCATGTTCTTCTGTTGTGTGATGAATGCAGCGGTTTTGTGCAGACAATGCAGGGAAATCATGAAAGTTGGGGAGGTCAACTACATAAATGTGCATCTCTCTGCCTTCTTCTTTTCTCCTACCCTACTCCCCTAGTACCCCCTTCCTAACACATGCAGATGATTTCACGCCAGGTTTTGTGCAATACTATTTTGGAAAGTGGCAAAGTTAGATAGTTGGGTAAACATGAACTCAGCTAGGACATTTTTGTGGTGAGACAAAATTTTATGTTTTATCTAAGCATAATTTGGAAGTTCATTGCCAGTGCTGTTTAGGCATTCTGGCTACAGATGGCAGAAGTACAGAAGAGTCTTCTCAAGTGATTGGAGAGATCTGGGACCTTTCTATTGTATGTATCTGCACTCAGAGTGAGAACTAGGGCATTTCTGGAACTGTTGAAGTGCTCTGTAACATTTGTGCTGCCCTGGTTGGGCTATAAAAGTGCTACATGGGTATATTTTCTCTGTCTCTGCCTATTTATATATCTGTCTTTGCCTTTCTTCTTTTCTCCATCTTGGTTTCACTCTCTCTGTCCCTCATACACACCCACACTTCAGTACCAGAGAGCTCTGTAGAGGGTAATATTTACCTACCCTCCCCCATCCCTGTCTTTTGTCTTTGCATATCCTATGTCTAAGCTGCCATGCACCCTGAGGAATTGCTTGCCCTGCCTGGCTACCATATGATCTAGAGCCCTGCTCTGGTTTTGCCTCTCTTTCCATCTCTTCATCAAACCCATTCACTCTCAGGCAATCACAACTGCTACCCTAGGCCACTGCAGATGGCCTGGGTCTCCAAGAATTTCTCCATTGGCTTAGCCCTGGCAGATTTCCTCAGATGCTCTGAGCTTGTGATGGCTTCATCTCAGTAACATCATAAGTGTGAATAAGACTCAAACTTCACTTCCTCAAACAGGAAGGATATTCATAGAAGAATATAACAGGTTGTTAAAAAGAGAAATATTTTCTGGAGGTTACATGGTGTATTAGCTTTGCAGTTTTCTAGACCTCTTAGACCCTGTTTGGACATGTATTAGCTCTTCACACAAGGGAAGAGGTTAGAGGCAATTTGAGCAAAACAAGAAGAAAATCTGAAAAGTAGGGATGGATTTCACACAGGGAGATTAATCCCATTTATTAGAATTACAGGTGGAAGGGAAGAGAAGGTAATAGTGGAGGTGAGGTGGCAGGAGTGGTGATTGGCCTGAAGGAATTAGGAGAGCAGAAAATGTTGAAAACATAGCCTAGGGTCACATCTAAGTAATGGAGGAGCCATCAAGATTCATCGAAGTTTTCTGATGGAAAACTAGAATCTAAAATATTTCTGTAAATGGTGATAACATATAACTAAGGATGATCATAATCACATTTAGGGTGATCATGACCAGACATCCTGTCTCTCACGTGACAATATGTCACCATATATATTTCTTTGAAGGACTATAGGGACAACAGATGCCTCCCCAAACAAGCTTATAGAGTGTTAAAAGCCTGTCAAGTAATTATTACAAAGTATTTAAACAATGAGGATTTAAAAATCTTTTTTCTATATCTAATTTCCTCACAGATTAAATTTTTTCACTTTGGGTGGGAGAATAGGCACTTCAATGCGGGGAGTAAAATGTAAGTTGTGGCCTTAATGACTTCTCTTCTTTCCCTAAACTCTTCTCCCAACCTCACCTAACTGCAAATATTTTCTGTACAGACTTCCACAAGCTGGCAGCATATTTCTACAGCAGAAATACATGTTTGATTTATGAATCAATCTCAGTATGCAGCAAAGTGATGACAATCATTGTCTCTGGACTGTGAGATTACAAATAACTCTTTTTTTCTTTTTGCTTATCTGTATTTTCTGGTTTTGCTGCAGTTAATATGTAATACCAATAAACAGAGACATAATAGAAATAGTTCTAAAGAAGATTATATTTCATTATAATGTCAAGTAAATGAAACTAGATTGAAAATTATATAAGCAGTATGACCTCAACTTAGTGAAACATAAATGATTAGGAAAACAAACCAGAAGGAAGTCTGCTAAAATGTTAATAGTTGTCTCTGGGATAAGGACTCAATGTACTAGGCTAGGCTGAGAAGGGGAGCATTAAAGGGTGCAGATTTTAAGGAGGAACTCACTTTCAGGGTCATGCAAGTGCAGGATTGTCATTTGACAGTGAGCGACTCCTTAGATTTTATGCTTTTAGCACTTTGCTTGCCTCATCCTAATCTGGGCCCAGCAAGGATGATTAAGATGGGAAGATATTTGAACTCTTTAACCACTCCATTTGGAAATGACTATTTTGATTGGGCACTTGTAGAAAGAAATGTAGTTATTATATGATCTATTTCCCTCAGTCTATAAGCAACCAGTTATTTTATTTTGTTTTTAAATAAATCTTTACTGTTCAGATTATTACAGATGTTCCTCTTTTTCCCCCCCATATATTCCCTCCACCAGGTTCTCCACCACACCCCATGCCCTTATCCCCCATCATTGTCCTCATCCATAGGTGTAAGATTTTTGTCCAATCTCTTCCTGCACCCCTCACGCCCCCTTCCCTCCGAGAATTGTCAGTCCACTCCCTTTCTATGCCCCTGATTCTATTATATTCACGTTTATTCTGTTCATCAGATTGTTTTATTCACTTGATTTTTAGATTCACTTGTTGATAGATTTGTATTTGTTGTCACTTTGTTGTTCATAATTTTTATCTTTACCTTTTTATTCTTCTTCCTCTTCTTAAAGAATACCCTTCAGCATTTCATATCATCCTGGTTTGGTGGTGATGAACTCCTTTGGCTTTTTCTTGTCTGTGAAGCTCTTTATTTGACCTTCAATTCTAAATGATAGCTTTGCTGGGTAGAGTAATCTTGGTTGTAGGTTCTTTTTAAAAAAATATATTTATTGATTTTTACAGAGAGGAAGGGAGAGAGAGTTAGAAACATTGATGAGAGATTAACATCGATCAGCTGCCTCCTGCACACTCCCCACTGGGGATGTGCCAGCAACCAAGGTACGTGCCCTTGACTGGAATCGAACCCGGGACCCTTGAGTCCGCAGGCCGACGTTCTATCCGCTGAGCCAAACCGGTTTCGGCTTGGTTGTAGGTTCTTGCTGTTCATCACTTTGAATATTTCTTGCCACTTCCTTCTGGCCTGCATAGTTTCTGTTGAGAAATCAGCTGACAGTCTTATGGGTACTTCCTTGTAGGTAACTAGTTGTTTTTCTCTTGCTGCTTTCAAGAGTCTCTCTTTGTCTTTTGCCCTTGGCATTTTAATTATGATGTGTCTTAGTGTGGTCCTCTTTGGATTCCTTTTGTTTGGGGTTCTCTGTGCTTCCTGGACTTGTAAGCCTATTTCTTTCACCTGGTAGGGGAAGTTTTCTGTCATTATTTCTTCTAATAGGTTTTCAATATTTTGCTCTCTCTCTTCTGGCACCCCCATAATTCAGATGTCAGTACGCTTGAAGTTGTCCCAGAGGCTCCTTACACTAACTTCATATTTTTTGATTCATTTTTCTTTTTGTTTTTCTGGTTGGGTGTTTTTTGCTTCCTCATATTTCAAATCTTTGGTTTGATTCTTGGGGTCCTCTAGTCTACTGTTGAATTTCTGTATATTATTCTTTATTTCAGACAGTGTATGCTTAATTTCTGACTGGTCCTTTTCCATTTTTTTGGCATTCTCATTAAGATCCTTGAAGGTCTCACTAAGTTCCTCAGAGGATTCTAGAAGATTCTTGCGTAATCTTATAACTGTGGTTTTGAACTCTATATCCAGTAGTTTGCTTTCCTCCATTTCTTTCATTTGTGACATGTTTCTTTGTCTCCACATTTTGGCTTCTTCCCTGTGTTGATGGAGTGACTTTGTGTGGTAGTTGACCTATAGGGCCCAGTGGCTCAGCCTCCCCAGTCACCTGAGGTGGATGCTCTTGGTGCACCCCTTTGTGGGCTGGGTGCACAGTCTTGTTGTAGTTAAGCCTTGATTGCTGTTGGTACACTGGGAGGAATTGACCTCCAAGCCAATTGGCTGTGAGGACCTGCTGTGTCTATAATGGAAGAACTGCTGTGCTGCAGCCACTTTTTGGACAGAACTTGCTTCAGTGGGGCTTTGGTGCTCACTGAGTCTGCCTCTTGAGTGTGTCACTTATGGATGTGAGTAGTTGAAATCTGGTGTAGTCTCACACTGACCACTAGGTACACTGGATCCTGGATCTCTAAGGAGGTGCAAGTCAGCTACTGCCTGAGGCCACCCAACAGGAGCTACAGCAATATCTGCAGATTTCTCCTCTTTGTTTGGGGTTTGGAATTTTTGGAGCTGTCTGACCCAGCTGCAGTTTGTTAGGTTAAGCTGTGAAAGGGTAGGCCATTAATATTCAAAAGCTGCTGCACACAGTTTGGGTGGGTTTGTAAATTGGGTGGGGTGGGGTCTCAGGGAATCACCAGGCTGTAGCAAACAGCAATGGCTGCCAGTCAGCCGCCTCTGTGTCTCCCAGTCTCCCCATCCCGCACCCCAGTGCAGTAAACAATGATTCCTGCGAGCACCTCTGTAAGAAAGCCACCCTCACTTTCCGACCTGATGCCAGACAGTCAAGTTTCTCCCCGTAGGAGTCTGGGTCCCCAGAGTCTCACCAGAAACTGGAGTTTAGAGCAGTTGGGAGCTTGTATCTCCCTTCCAACTGGAAAAAACTGTGCATCCAGTTGCCAGCCCAATTCGCGCGCCTCCACACCTCTGCTTTTCTGCCCCTCTGCACATCCTACCCGGTCTCAATGCACTTTTTCTTTCCTTCTAGTTGAAGAACTTCTACTCAGCCAGCTTTCCCATGGTTCTGGGTGATAGTCATTTTGTCTTTTAGTTGTAGTTTTGGTGTGGTTGTGAGAGGCAGCATGTACAGGTGTATACCTTATGCCACCATCTTGGTGTTTGTTTGTTTGTTTTGCAACCAGTTAATTTTATAACTTCTCTTTCCAGTCTTGTTCCTATGTCAGCCTGCTTTTCAATGTTCTTTACCAATACTCTGAATTCACTTGGCCTTTGGCAAAATTCTTACTATGAATTAAGACAATCAACTGCTTTCTTTGATTCTATGTAAAGGAAGCTTCCAGCCTCAGCTGGAGCTTTATCTCAACACTGCCTAGCAATCCTGCATGTCTTTTATCAGCTCCTTCACCCATTCCCCATGAAAGTGATTTAAAACCTTGTCAATTATTAAATTACTCATCACATCACCTGCTTTATTCTCAGTAAATGACTTTGCTTCCTCTATCAGTCTGGGTTCCAGCAAGAATTAGATGTCACATCCAAACTGGATAATTAAAATTAGCTTAATGAAGGGACAGAGTTTCAGGAAACCAACATGGCATAGTGTACATTCTTGGGCTAGCAATAGTGGACAGTATTAAATCCCTAGGCTTTTGGGGCAAGGAAAACAAGCAGTCATCAGAACTTGCAGAAGGCAACTGTGTAGAAATGGCTGCCTGACAGAAACTATGGCCTTTAGTAGAAAGAAATAGTTGACCTGAAACAAAAAAGTAAGGAGAGTACTGGGAGAATAAATACCCAGGCCTCACCTACTTTACACTCTCACATCTCCAGCTGGTGTCTCCCATTGGCCAAACTCAAATTGAAGTGCCATGTAGGTCAGCCTCCTGTTTACAGAGCAGGATGGAAAAGAGTGGAGTATGTATCTGGACAGGTAGAACTCTTATTTAAAAACAAATAAAGACCATTGAGTAGGATTTTTCTCAATTCCTGCAATTTTTTCCTAAATATGATTGTAGCCTTTTCTCTTTCTTTCCCATCCCAATGGAAGTGATGACCCTAGTCCTATTTAGAGTCAGTCCTGTGTTGTGGCCACCACTTGTCCTGACTTTCCTGGAACCTCAGGCCATTAGTTACTCCATTTCTAACTTACATCTTCAAGCTTTCCCTTCACAGGTTTCTTCCAACTTAGCATGTCAATGTATTCTCCCATTTTAAATGTAAACAAAACAAAATAAAGTACTTTCTCTTATGACTTGGTGGCCTCCTTTACTACCCCTCCCCTACCCTTCACAGACAAGGTCATGATGGAGCCATATACCATTGAAAACATTTAACTTCCTCACCTTCCACTCATTAACCAACTGTAGTCTGACTCTTGACATAGATAAAGGACACATTTTTATCCTCACTCAAATCTCTAAAGCATTTGACATTGACTAATCCTTCCTTCTTGAAACTCTCTTCTGCTTGGTTTCCTATGCAAGGCAGGAAAGTATAGTAGTTAACGACATGTCCTATTGAGCTAGAGATAAATAGGGTTAACCCAGCTCTGTGTCTTTCCTAGTCTTGTTTCCTCACATTTGAAATTGAGATGGTGTGCCTGACACACTGCAAGTACTTTATAAATGAGTGCTATATCTGTGACTTCACTCTCTCTGTTTTCCTGAAAAATTTTGGCCACCCCTCATAATCTTTTTTTCATTATTCTCTTTTCATGTATGTTACCAGAATCATGGTTTTTTTAATCCTTTATTTTATTTATTCATACTGCATGGGTGAACTTGTCAAAACCACTGCTTTAACTACATTTATATGATATTGATTGCTCATCTCTATTACCTATCCCAAAATCTTTCCTATGCTCAAAATTTGTTATTGAATATATCCACTGGCATTGCAAATTCCACATGTCTGAAACCACACTCATGGTGTTTCTTTCATCTTTTTATAAATGCTCCTCTTTCAGTGTTTCTTATCTCAGGAAATAGCACCAAAAGTTAGCTATAATAGCTAGAAATCTGGGCTCCATTCTTGATGTCCTCCTCTTCCCAATTGCCCCATTTCAAGTCTATCAATCAATATACATCCTGCTGTCTATTCTACTTCTTGTGTTTTGAATTCCTCCCACTTCTCATCACTACAGAAATTACTATAGTTCACATTCTCATTACTTTTTACATGAGCACTATAATTGTTCTCTAGCTTCTATTACTCTGCTGCCCTCTATGAGTCTATCTCAATTTTGCTTGTTAGCTAATTTTGTTCATTAGATTCCACATATGAGTGAAATCATGTGGTACTTGTCTTTCTCTCACTGACTCATTTCATTTAGCATAATGCTCTCCAGGTCTAACCAAACTGTCATAAAAAAATAAAAGGTCCTTCTTTTTTATGGTCAAGTAGTAGTCCATTGTGTGTAGGCCACATCTTCCTCCATTCTTGAAGAAAACTCCCATCCAGACCCAAATTCTATTTCAGACTTGAATTATGAAAATGTTAAGACTATGATTTCTCATTACCAAAACCCAAGATGGTTGCAGCAAAATCATGAAACTCATGACAAAGAGCTATCCTATTTCATCTCAATCTTGGCTAAGGTTAAATGGTCACCTGTCAATTTATACATATCTGCTTCAAAAACAGTTATCAAAGGGCAGAGGTTTTAGGGAGTAAACTTCTAATGTTCTTGGCCATTTTGTGACTTAGGCATGGAAGTAGGTACAACACTGGCGGATCTAAGTTCACACCTGAAAATGACATTTCTCTTCTCTGAACTCTCATGCCTCTCACAGTCCTTTACTGATTTCAGCCCTGAGGTATAGTTAATTTTGCACATACTTTATCTTCTCTCCTAGACCATGCAGGACCTTGTGACCAATCCATCTCTATAGCCTAAAGTGCCTAGCACAGTGGTTGGTACTATTGTGGGCTTCAATAAATAATAATTGAATGAATAAACTAATTATATCTTGTCATTTTCCAGGTTTTACAACCTGCTGGCCTGGAGGAGTTCGTTTACCAGAATAGCTTTGTTTTCTTATAAAGGACTTTATAGGCTGCTGAAGCACCTGAAAGGTCACTAGAATCACTGTATCCTGTGGTTACATCTTTAGTTTAAGTTATAGCTGGTAATTCACATAGTTCCATTCTATTTAGTTCATCTTCATTTACTTTTGGATAATGAATGATAGATAGAAGTATGTGTCAACCTGATTGACTGGTAGTGGTTGCCTGGGACACCTTGGTCAGAAGAGTTTTGAGAAATCTGGACCCAATGGGGAAATAATTCTGTGACTGATTGGCAAGGTTTTCCTGGATACAGTGGGGAGAGTATAAGCACAGATAACTCACATTGCTCATCTCCTTTTAAGAGTGTGCCCTCAGGTCCTGTTTCCCCCACAGATAGAATATCAATTTATAAGATATGGATCATAATAGACTGTAGGATCCAAAGTTTGTTAGTTTCTGCTTAAGCTCTTATTTCTCATGAGCAATTGAAATCCAAAATACTTTTTTTCTTAACCTGGAATCAATGAAGTTCTAATGTTATAGTAGATGTGAACAGGATTGGCAAAAGTAAAAAAGTACTACACAGGTGGTAGGGGCTATTATTCCCTCACTTCATTTTTAGTGCAGTGGTTCTCTAAGTGTCTCCCTGGAACATCAATATTAGCACCCCTTGGGAATTTTCAGAATGTAAACTCTCAGGTTTCTTCCCAGAACTACTGAATCAGAAGCCACTGTTCCAAGTCCACTAAATAACTCAGATAGGTAAACATCTGATTAGCCCTGGATTTTGCCTTTTTTCCAAAGGAAGGAGGCACTTTATTTTTAGGATTAGGCCCCAAAATAAGAATTCCATTAGGACCAAGCATCTTTCAATCCACTAAATAAGTATTTATTAAAAACAACAACAACCCTCTAATTCTCTCCTCAATCCACCCAAATAAAATACTAATCCATTGGGCAAAGCATCATGTTTTGTTATGATTAGCATATTTAACATGGAGCCTTTGTCCAAATTCTGTCTTAATACAGATCTACCTTTGGTTTCACAGAACAATAATTATATACCAACTAGAGGCCCGGTGGAAGAAATTCGTGCGTGAGTATGGTCCCTAGGCCGGGCCTGCGATCAGGGTCATCTTCCCTGGCTGCCTGCAGCCGGCCCTGCCCCCCGCCACCACCCACCCCTGGTTCTCCATTTGCCATCTGGTGATCAGAGCCGGATGGCCAGGGGGAGAGGGGGAAGGAACTGAGAGGTTGGCTGTTCCTACCCACTCGCCAGCCCTGCCACCACCACGGGTCGCCATCTGTGTGTGGGGTGACTGGCAGGGCGGGGGCCTTGGCCTGGTGCTGCCTATATTCCCCCCAACCACCCCCAGTTCCCGGTTTGTCAACGGGCGATTGCAGCCTGACAGCCAGGGGAAGGGACCTAGAGGTAGTCAGTGTGCCTCATAGAGACTGATCAAGTGGTTGTTCTGGTTGTTCCACCATTAGGGTCAATTTGCATATTATGCTTTTATTATATAGGATAGAGGCCCAGTGCATGGGTGGGGGATGGCTGGGGGCCCTGGATTGGGGTGGTGGTCCCTGCTGAGGGGTGGGGCCAGCAGGGGTGAGGGGCCACAGGAGGTTTGCAGGTTGGCCACACCCCTGATTGGGGTGGGGGTCCCTGCTGGAAGGCGGGGCTGGCTGGGGCAAGGGACTGCAGTTGTTCTGGTCTCTGGTCGTTCCGGTCACTGGGCTTTTATTATATAGGGTGACTGTTAAATAAAGAGGGTCTTTAGAATGTGGCTCTCACACAGGAGCACTTATTCTCATCATTAAAGCAGTGCTATATATTGTTTCCAAGATATGGGAATAGCTTCATGATGACCATGATACCAAGTTAGGCATTAATCTCAATGACCATCCTTGGAGGTGATGCCATTATTATCTCTATTTTTAAAATGAGAAAACTGAAGCTTGGAGGGGTTAACGATCTTCCTACCCCAAACCAGACAGTGGAGCAACAGGAAATCTTTGATTCAGGTTTTCTGGGGTAGCCCATTTATTTTTCCTACTTCAGACAGGGCTAACAACCTATTCTTGCTTCCCCTGGCCGTTAAACACACACACACACACACACACACACACACACACACACACACACACACACTAAGAAGAAAGTTGCCTAACTTCTTGGGGACTCCATTAGCATTTGAAACTAGACTTAAGTAGAGCATAAGGGATTTTAATAATCCTTACTGTCTTTCTTCTATCTAATTTAACTCTGAATCAAGTTACTGAGGAAAGTTGTGAAATCTCTTTTTTCCTGATGCTTCTTAAACATTAAAAAGTTAATCTTACTGGAATGCTTGAATTCAGCCTTGCCTGAGGTTTCACCTAAGTCTGAGAATTTGGGTAAAGAAAGGAATTATCCATCACCAAATATTGCTTGTCTCTGAAAATTGTCATGATAAAATTAATATTATTTTTTATTATTTTTGAAAGAATAAAACATACAGAATCTTAGTAAAAAGAATAATATCTACCCTCAAGATAATAATTTAGATAAAGAAAATAGATTAGTTCACCATTTCTAACACTAACAAACATTGATGGAGTTTCTATTATGCATCAAGCACTGTGCAAGGACATGTGGGAGATAAGGATGTGAAATCATCAATTAGGATGTGTTTAGAGATATGGTGACATTTTGTTACTGTTTTACCAAAATGACAGTGTTCCCAAAAAAGCTGCATCAGAATGTAATATGGCCCTTTAAAATATTTTTGCTATCAATAAACTTAGAGTCATGAAGGAGTAATAGTGCCCATGTGTTTGTGATTTATATCATTATCACTAATCTTTACCACAATACTGAAGCATAGATATCATCTCCTTTTTATATAAGAGGAAATTGAGGACAAGAGTTATGTAATTTGCCCAAGATTACATATCAGGTGAATAACTGAGCCAGTATTTGAATCCAGGTCAGTCTATTTTGTTGAGCCAAACCAAATGGAATGGTGGGGGGCAGCAGCTAGATTGCAGTGGATGGAGGAGTCATTTGTAAACAAGGAGACAAAGAAGGGAAACATAGATGACTCTTTCCCAAGCCTGGCTGTAAAATTTGGAAGAGAAATGTGCCAGATATATAAGGGTTAGGGAACATTTATTCTGGCTCGTTTTGTTGGTGGACATGATCAAAGAAAATGCAGTGTCTGCCCTCTAGGCCTTTATGGAAAGAAACACTCCTCAAATTTGTCCTACAGAAAACCACTGATATAGACACTAACTGGTCCAATTGATCTTGTTTGATATTCAGTAATTCAAAGAAGGGAGAGCCATCATCAGAAAACAATGAAGGAAACAAGTATGGGAGACTGGGAATAGGAAAACTGCACCTTACAGATCTTTCCATCATGGTTCTCTATGATGCACAGTATGCCATTCTAAAGGACTAGTTTGACACCCATCTGTGGTAGGCAAGATCCCAAAATGGCCCTTAAGATTTCTGGTCCCAGGTATACATGCCCTGTGTAATCACCTTAAGTGTGAGTGGTACCTGTGAATATAGAGTTATCATCCCCCTGTTTATGTCACATTATATTTCAAGGGGAGATTATCTTGGATGGATCTGATCTAATCAGGCAAGCCCTTTAAAAGCAGAGTTTGCTCCAGCTGGTTGCTGAAGAGGGATCTGAAGGTTGGGAAGAATTTGACACACAATTAATTACTACTTGAAAAATGGAGGGGACCGCATGACAAGGAATGTGGGCAGCTGTAGGAGCTGAATGTTATCCCTGACTGACATTTAGCAAGGAAACAGGGATTTCAGTCCTGAAACCTCAGTGAACTGAATTCAGCCAACAATCTGAATAAGCCTGGGAACAGATTTTCCCCAGGTTTTCCAGATGAGAACTCAGCCCAGCCAAAACCTTGATTTTAGCTTCTTGACACTGAGCAGAGAAGCCAGTTGAGTCACCCCCTACAGAACTGCAAGCTAACAAATAAGAGTGATTTAAGTCACTATGTTTATGGTAATTTGTTGAGCAGTAAGAAAAAACAAATATACCACCTTTTCTAAGAGACTTTTCCTAACTAATCCCAGCTTAATATGGTCCCCTGAGAATAGGGAGCATGCCTTATACATCACCATGCCCCTCACTGTGCTCAGGGCTTCACACAATTAAAAGCACACAATAAATGACAAAAAAAAAATCAGAGAGAAAACATTCCCTTTAAAGTTTAATTCTTGTTTTATCAAACCACAGGACAGGTGCTCCCTGGGAATGAATGAGTGAGTGAAATAATTAATTACTGAACATCTATACATATTATCATAAGAGCTCAGTTGTTATGCATAGGGAAGCATATCTATAAATACACTCATATTACAAAGTCCAAACAGTACCCAAATCTGTGATGGCAGCTTTGTTCCCTAGACCCACTAGGTTTACTTTGCCTGATGGATGATTTGCATAATCTAAACAAGTTTTTCCATGATGTATTCAGTCTTCCTCGTTCTTTGCTCATAATCCTGAGACAGACAAATAACCTATTTCTCTTTATCTTCTTCATCAGTCAACAATTATACAGATGTGGCATTGAAATAGAATTTGGGCATATATGTCCAAAGAAAGCAATACAAATATATAAATGCTAAGGAGAAATAAGTCTTTATGCTTTTTGGAGAACACATGACTGCTAATGATTTATTTTATATATGCATACATGTATATGTATATTTACTAGTATGTGTATATATGTATGCACATAGACACACGCATAAAGGAAAACTCACACAGTTTACAAAAGTCTTGTAAGATTATAGGACTATTTGAGCCTCAAAACTCTCTGAAGCAGACAGGATAAAGATTTGTATATCTTTTTTAATCCTCACCCGAGGATATTTTTCCATTGATTTTTAGAGAGATTGGAAGAGAGAGGGAAAGACAGAGAGAAATATCAATGTGAGAGAAACATATGGATTGGTTGCTTCCTGCACATGCCCTGGCCAGGGAGGAGCCTGCTACCAAGAGATGTGCCCTTGACCAGGGAATCGAACCCAGGACCCTTTGGTCCATAGTCCGACGTTCTATCCACTGAGCCAAACCAGCTAGGGCTGTATTTTTATTTTTAAATGAAGAACCTGAGGTTCAGTGAAATCATTTGCCCAGATTTACACAGCAAATTAGGGAAATTGTTGAAGGGCTAGATTTCCAATGTCTACTGCTGTTTCCTGTGATAATCATTTAGGCATGCTTCTGATGACCTTTTCATGAACATCTAGAAATGCCCACAGGTACTAACTTAGTTCTTGGCTAACTAAAGCCCTTTAAAATGATTTTAAAGTCAGATGATATAATAATCAAAGTTGTAAAAACTTTGATTTTATCTCATGGCATTCATTCATTCATCAAATATTTATTGAACACCTACAATGGGCATTGTTCTTGATGTGGTAAATACAGTGGTGAAAAAGGCAGTCACGGTCCCTTTCTTATAAAGTTTACATAGTCAAGTCATTCACTGAATTACACAGAAATACTGCCATTGACTTAAGTTAAGGAGCCCACATTCTTCCCTTCTTGACTCCCTTAGGTAAGAGGCTGGGAAATGTAAAGAAAGAAGAAATAGAGTGGTGAATGTAACATTGTTTTTGCCACATGTTCCAAGGGAAGAGGTGAGTCTTCCATCCACTTTCCCTTGTGTGCTGATTTTAGTCAGGGCTCTTTTGCTACATGGTAAACCCACTCAAGTCACCTCCAAGACAAATGGAGAGAGTATTGCAAGGACATGCTTGCGTTGGACCTGGCCTCAAAATATATCAAGAGACAGCTACTTTTCTGTGGATTACTCAGGGGCTGCAATCTCTTTACTTGGTCTTGCCTGTTTTATCCTGCCTATGTGCTCCATTCACCTTTTTACCAATCTGATTTCATAACTATTCTATCTGTACATACAATGGCCCTGGGTCTCCCTGATGCCTTTCCAGCTCAGCTGCCCTGACAGTTTCTCAGTTTTCCAGACTAAATTGCCAAGGGCAGAAGTTTACTTCCTCAACTCTTTTTTTTTAAACCAGGCCATCTGAACTACTTAGATCCCTGACCAGCCCATATCAGACACAATTGGGCCAATGGCCCATCTCGGTCACATAAGGCATAGCAAGGAGGCCAGGTCACATAGTACACTGACAATTCAACAAGACTATAGGACAGGAAGTTTCTCCTGAAGCATCTTCTGCTGTTCGCAAGGCAGACAACAATTGACATACACTGAGTGGCCAGATTATTATGATCTCTGAACACATAATAATCTGGCCACTCAGTGTCTATACTATATAATAAAAGGTTAATATGCAAATTGTCCCCTCTACCAGGAGTTCGACCAGCAGGCAGGCCGGCCAACCGCCCATGTCCCCTCCCCCTGGCCAGGCTGGCCGGACCCCACCCATGCACGAATTCATGCACCAGGCCTCTAATATATATATATATATATATATATATATATATATATATATACACACACACACACACACACTGAGTGGCCAGATTATTATGCGTTCAGAGATCATAATAATCTGGCCACTCAGTGTACATAGTACAATGAAATCTTTAAGACAATGGGTCTATATGACCACAGGACAGGAAGCTCCTAAGTGCCATAACTATGCAGGGCCAGCAGACTATCCCAGAATCAGCTTGGTGGCAATATTGTGTTTTAGCTCATTTCATCTCCATTCCATGCTCCTTCTGATGTACCTTCCTATACTGCAGCGGATAGAAAGCTAGAAGTTATATTTCTCAGTTTCTCTTGCAGCTGGGTTTCTAGATGCAAAATAGATTCTACCAATTGGATGCACTTGCTTGGTTTTCCAAGGCAGAAGTGAAATGTAGGCCATTTCTCTGCCTTTTTAGTTGTTTTCTGCAAGCAAGCAAGGTCTCAGGAGTGCAAGACTTTTCTTTACTGGTGGTCCTGTGTCTATTCTCTAGCTTTCTGGATGTTGGGAAGCAATTGAAGCTGAGATACTGGCCAGAGTTTCTGTTTTAGTGCCCAGTGATCATCTCTGTGTGGGCCTAGAGACAGTTGGGGTAGAAATAGTGGGCTTCTTAATTCCATCTTCCTGATTCCTGGATAACAGCAGCAGCAGTGTGTTCTTGAATTTGGTGGTTTCATTGGTGGCATTAGAGATAGTAGTTCTTCACTGTAGTCAGTCTGTCATGTTATGGGAGTCATTTTTGGATGTCTAACAAAGAGCCCACTCCTTCAGCCTTACAAATAATCTTTCAGTATCCTATATAATAAAAGACTAATATGCAAATTGACAGAAAAGCGGAAGACCAGTCGGTGGGGGGTGGGGCCGGCCAGCTGGTGGCGCCAGACCAGCCTAGGCAGAGGGTGGGGACTGCGATTGGGGGGTGGCAGCAGAGGGGCGATTGGGGGGTGGGGCTGGCCACTTGCTGGACGGCGCCTTCCCCCAATTGGCCTGCCAGTTGCCTCCCACAGAGGGAGGCCACCGGTGGTGGCAGGGGTAATGGGGGGCAGAGCCAGAGCTGCCCCGGGCTGATGGCTGGCGGCTGGCGAGTGCAATGGTGGTGGCAGGAGCCTCTCCTACCTCCAAGGCAGCTCTAAGGATGTCCGACTGATGGCTAAGCCATCAGTCGGACATCCCCAGAGGGCTCCTGGACTGCGAGAGAGCACAGGTGGTGCTAAGGGACCCCCCAAGTGCACTGGGCCTCTAGTATTAAATAATTTCTGATTATTATATCTTAAGTGGTTTCTGTTTCTTACCTTGAACCCTGACTGACAGACACATCAACTGTGCACTGCCTCAATGTGAAGTGGAAAATAGAGCAGTTTAAAAACAAGAGTGCATTCATCAACCCATTTGGTTGTTGTTGGTTTTTTTTTTGTTGTTGTTGTTGTTTTTTTGCATGTGAAATACTACTGAGAGTCTGTAATTGGAAGATGACTGTTTCACATCTCACCCCCCCACACCCCCTATTTACTAGTGACTTCCGAAATATAAGCTGTTTCATTAATCACTAAAGGAACTTTATAAAAAATATGCTGCAGCAAATTTCAAAGTTAAAAATATTGGATTTTAGATTTAACTAAACAAACAGTTATTGAATTCCTCCTCTATGCCAGGCACTGGACTAGGGGTGGCTGATTCAAAGATAAGTAGAATTTGGTCTGTGTTCTCAGAAAGTGTACCGCTTCCATGTTAGGGAGAATAATTTTAATACAAGCCAACACTTGATAAATACTAAGGAAGACTTCTCATCAAAATGCAATGAGAACATGGGGGAGGAAGAAAGATAAACTCTGCCTGAGGTGGGACAAAGAATGAGTCCTAGATGAGGTGTCAACTAAGCTGGGCCTTGAAATACAAGTAGAATATTGTCATAAGGAACAATATTGCCCTTGTGGGAATCCATTAAGCTCTATATAAGGAACAATATTGCCCTTCTGGGAATCCACTAAGCTCTATCTTCACTTTTTAAAATATATATATATATATATATATATATATACATTTTTATTGATCTCAGAGAGGAAGGGAGAAGGAGAGAGAGAGATAGAAACATCAATGATGAGTGAGAATCATTGATTGGCTGCTTCCTGCATGCCCTCTATTGGGGATTGAGCCCATAACCCGGACATGTCCATGACCTGAAATTTAACCATGTCCTCCTGGTTCATAGGTCAATGATCAACTACTGAGCAACACTAGCCAGGCTATTTTCACTTAAAAAAACAAAACTTCCATGTGAGTGTAATTTTCACTGTCTTTTTTTCATACTTTTACTTTTCAACTGAAAGTGCATGTGAGCCACACATGCCTCTTGGGGCAAGCAGAAAGTGGAAAAATGTGGAAGTGAATTGCACTGTGGAATTTGTGAGTGGGTGCTAGCAATCTGCATTAGGAGGCAACCATTAGAGTTACTAATCAGTACTTGCTGAAATTACTTTCTATCAGCCAGACAAGATGTAATCAAGTTAAAGGATGAAGGCTTTGGGCAAAACAAAGACACAAACCAAGTATGGAAATTATTTTCTAGGGGCCTCACAGCAAATCAGGAGAAATTCTAGGAAGAGCAGGATAATATAGCTCAAGGAACAGGGCATGGAGGACCAGAGAACTTGAATTCTGGTCTTGACTCTGATACTAGTAGGGTTTGTGACTTTAAACAGGCCTCTTTGCCTCTCTAGCATTTGATTATTTATTTATTTGCCTTTGGATAATAGAATAGAGAACAAGAGCAGCCAGCAAACACTAGGCTAGATTCCAGAAGCCTAAAAACTGACATATTAAAGAGGCCCTAAAAATGCACTTATACCATCCCAATCCTCATCATTTCTACATTATCTAAAACAAGAATGGCCCAGAAATTCATCTTACACAACCTTTCCATATTAAAACCCTGGCCTGAGGAATTTAGTATGTAGATTAACCCCAATTAGACCCTATTTGCCTATGTAAGCAAGTAAAAATCTTTGTAATTTCATGTCTTCAATTATTAAATGACACAGAAACACAGCCATGGAAAATGGCATCACATATGGGAAAAACAAGGTTCAGAGAGATCTAATGACTTATGCAAAGTCAAACACATAGTAAGTGTCAGGGTTGGTCCCAGAACTCAAGCCTATCTCACTCCAGAGCCCAATTTTTTATCCCTATCCAAATAATGCTGACATAGATAAAGCACTTAGTTACTGAATCTTTTCAACCTCTTCTTGAGGTATGACTATTTAACATTTTTAAAGAGGAGATGAGTAAGGCTCATGAACTTTAAATTTGTTTTCTATTGTTATGTAACAAAATCACCACAAAGTTATTGGCCTAAAACAACACCCATGTATAATTGCAGTTTTCATGGGTCAGGAATCTGGGGACAACTCAGCTAAGTCCTCTGCTTAGGGTTTCACAAGGCTGCAGTCAAGGTATTGGCTGTGGTTGGGATCTCAACTAAGGCTCAAGGTCCTCTTGCAAACCCATGGGTTTGTTGGCAAAATTTATTTTCTTGGCAGTTCCTTCTTTAAGGCCAGCAGAAAAAGGAATCTGACTTCTTCAAGTCTCTTCTTTCAGGGAAGGCCTTGAACCTCTTTTAAAGGGATCAACTAATTAAGGTCACACTCACCCAAGAAATGTTTGATTAACTAAAGTTAATTGATTAGATTCCCTACTTATATCTGAAAAATCCCACCACATTTGTGATATTCTTTTGGTTAGAAGCAAGTAACAGTCTCCACCCACATTCAAGAGGAAGGACTTATATAAGGATATAGATACCAGAGTGTGGGAATTATAGGGGCCATCTTAGAATTTTGCCTACCACAAAGTTGAAGCAACTTTTCCAACTGATGTTTTTCATGTTTCTATCATAGGCACCCAAATTATTTGATATCTCTGGAGCCACAATTGCAATAATTGTTTTAGCATATTCTTCCTAATAGCTGTGTTTGATTGCCATATCTTACCTTATAATAGACAAATATGCAAATTGACCGCACCTTTGCTACGCCCAAGCCACGCCCACTAACCAAGCCACGCCCACCAGGAAACCGTTGCAGGGACATTGGGGTGTGGCGGAGCCCAAGGCTTTCCCGGCCTTGGGCACCAGCGGGCAGCCTGCACCGATCGCAGGAAACCACTGGGGGTCGGCTCCTGTGATCGATCGGTAGCAGGGACGCTGGGTGCGGCCGAGCCCAAGGCCAGGAAAGCCTGGGGTGGAGGCTTTCCCGGCCTTGGGCATCAGCGGGGAGCCTGCACCCATCACAGGAAACCACTGGGGGTCGGCTCCTGCGATCGGTAGCAGGGATGCTGGGTGCCACCGAGCCCAAGGCCACCGCCCGGGGCCAAGCCCCGACCCTGTAAAAGGCAGAAGGCGGTGGCCACAGCCAAGGCCTGGGTCCCCGGTGCCGGCAGAAAACTGGTGCAGGCAGCCAGGTGAATGAAGGTCTATTGCACGAATCTTCGTGCAAACAGGCTACTAGTAATAATTTAAGACATGAAGTTTATAAAACAAGTGCTAAAAGAAATTCCAAACTAACAGGGTTGCTGAGAGGATTAAATTCAATAAAGTATGTTAATGCCTCACAGGTAGGATACACAAAGTAAGTGCTCAGTGAATAGTGGCCATGGTAGGGAAGAATAGAGTCCTGGGCCTTCTCTTGTCTCTGGGATATGCCTGTCTGGAAAGCTGGTGGGAAGTTGGATGGGTAGAGCGGGGGTCCAGCTATATGTCTCCAGCTCAGAGGCCAAAACACTCTGCACCCTGGCTCTACACTCTGCCAGTGGTTTCGCTTTGCTTCTCAGAGCCAGGGCTTATAGCCAGGTAAATGGTCTGGAAGCTTCCAGTTCCACAGCCAGGTCCAGTTTGAGAGTTTACTTTTGATTCACCAAGAAGCCTTATGTGTGCAAAGGAAGTGCAGTGTAGTAGCTTCAGGTTAGAGCTGTAAAATCAGAGGGTCTTGTGTTTGGATCCCAACTGTGTGGTATAAGGCAATTTAACATTAATTTTAATCTGTGCCTCTGGCTATAACGTGGGGGTTATAAATATTAGTTACCTCATGGGATCATTCATTGAGTTGGAAAATATTTATTGAGTGCCTACTAGGTACGAGTTATGTTGCTAGATTCTGAGGATACAGCAGAGAATAAGCAGACAAGAATCTTGACCCTCATGGAGGAATATAACAAGATAATTAAGTAAATATACAACATGTTTCATAGTGATAAATGTTATGCATTTATGAGAGGGAGCTAGTGTGTCATAGTTGTGGCAGGGGATCACAATTTTATTTATTTTTATTTATTTTTATTTTTTTCCCACATACAAAATACAGTTTTATTGTTGTTCAATAAGGAGAAAAAAAAATCCCTACCATTGTACTGGTGTTTTGCTAATTGCCTCCCATCAACTTTTATTTACTTGTGTTAAATATCAGGAAGCTGAAAATTCTGAAGAGACTTAAAAGGACAAAGATTAGTCAAGGACAAAAGTGGCCTGATCAACATCCTTATTTTTATATTTTGCACACACCCTACATGTTTGCCCGGCACCCCATGGGCATTTTTCTTAACAGGTGAGGACGTGCTCTCCTGAAGCGTCATGTATTATTGCTGTAGTTTTGGCTAGTTTATTTATTTTTATTTTTTTTTAATTTAAATAAATCTTTATTGTTCAGATTATTACAATTGTTTCTCCTTTTTTCCCCCCAGATCTCCCCATCACCCGGTTCTCTCCCCCCGCCCCCCCGTTGTCCTTATCCATAGGTGTATGATTTTTGTCCAGTCTCTTAGGGGATCACAATTTTAAATAAGGTAGTCAAGGAAGGCCTTATTGAAAAGATGATCAGAAGCAAGTGAGGGGCCAAGCCATGTATATATTGGGAATGAACATTCCAGGCAGAGGGCACTGCATGTGCAAAGGCTCTAGGATGAGAACACGCTGTAAGGCTTGGGAACAGCAAGGAAGCCAGTGTGACTGGAAAGGGCTGTGTGTGGGGATTTGTGAAGATTAAATGAGGTAATATGGGTGAAGCATGCAGAACAGGGCCTGGATCTAAGGAGTCCCTCAGTAAGTTTGGGGTGTGGCATGGAATAAAAACACTAGCAGGACTGTGGGTACCCACCCAATCTGCACAGACTAGATTTGAGCCCCCTTGTGGAAGTGTATGTGTGGTAGAGCCATTCTCCTCCTTTCCAAAAAGAATATAGTCTTACTTGGGTACATTTAGGACTACACTCAATGCCATTTTTACCTGGGAGCTGGCACC
Source organism: Cnephaeus nilssonii (assembly GCF_951640355.1). NCBI lineage: Eukaryota > Metazoa > Chordata > Mammalia > Chiroptera > Vespertilionidae > Cnephaeus > Cnephaeus nilssonii. The sequence goes on from NC_137071.1 coordinate 103,256,542, forward strand.
ATGACTGATGATCCTCTTATGTGCAAGCCTCACCAAGAAAGCTGGCATGGAGAAAGGAGACTGTGGCCTTAAGTGATTTTCCATGCCATATGGGGCAGAGTGAGGTTAGGACTAGAGATCCATGGTCATTTTAGTGGTGGGGTGGAAGGTAATAGGCTAGTGAAATGTGGTTCTGTGGCCTCATTTTTACCTGTAGGTTAGGGAGCCTCAGGGTATTTCAGGTTGCACATACAATCACAACTAACCATAATTAATTCCTGGGATAATTGGAATCCTCATAATCCCATGAGGTACAGGCTACTATTTCTCTAGTTTACAGAAGAGAAATTGGACACAGTAAGATCAAGTGCTCTGTCCAGTATCAATCAGGTGATGAAAGATGATGGCAGGAGCATTAAGATGGCTGTTGCATGTAAGGGAGCCAAATATGTATATGGAAGTTGGGATACAGGGCCAGGAAATGGGATATAATACACTAGCTTGGAGTCAGCAGGGGCGAGAAAGAGAAGTTCCTGAGTTCAGCACTCCAACTACCAGTTGCATTATTTATGGAGTGCTGACCATCCTCCAAACAGCACATTAAGAGCTTTACAGAATGACTTCATTTCACCCTCACAGCCACTCTGAAAAGTAGGCACATTATATCTCCACTTTGTCAGAGGAGAAATTGAGGCTCAGAGAGATTAAATGACTTGGCGAAGGCCACATAGCAAGAGAGTAGCAAAGCTGGGATCCAACTTAGATCTGGCTGACTCTAGAGCCCAGGTTTGCAGTAGCCAATCCTTCTGACCTGTGTGAGTAGCCACCTGGAGGCCCAGAGGTAGAGTTGCCAGACCTTTTCATTCCTGCAAATAAAGGACCTGATGCCTGCATTACCTACAGCAAATAGGTCAAGATTCTTATGGTCTTTGCCAATGTATCTCCAGGCAATTAAGTTCAATCTCTCAGGGAAAACTTTCTAATTTCTAATTCTAATGTAGCATCAACCAAAAGTTTCAGAAAAATCTATATAGTTTAGTTCTAATTTTCCATAAGCACATAAATATAGCCTATAGGAATACTACAGATACTTTATTCATTCATACCCTGTATTAACTCATCTGTGGTCTATTGAAAGCATAATTAAAAGTTAGATGCCACCAGAAATCAATTAAAAAAACTGAGCAATTCTAGAGAGATTTTACTTTTCAAACCCATTAGCAATGGGGGAAAAAAACTGTTAGAAGTTCTAAGAACAAATGAGGATAACGAGCACTCACTAAATGCATTGACAGGCTAGGTTGTTTAGAAGCACAAAGCCTCAGGGAATGAGCCTACAGTCACTAAAAGTCTTATTTTCAACTTAGCACTGGGTGATGTTGGGTCAAAAGCCATGCTGGATATTCTCCATTTGTTGTTCCAGATCCCCTTGCCATCATCATTCTCCATCCTGCTCTGTGCTCCAAGAGGTAAACCCTTTTAGACTGCATCACCTGGGCTTTATAGTCTCCTAGATTCTAGTTGGCTTTGATCAATGAGAAGTATTGGCAGGAGGTTGAAGGGTAAAAGGAGAGAGAGAATGGGGTATTTATTCCCTTGGCTCCCTTACTGTCTCATTGTTATAGAATGAATGTTTGTGTTCTTCCTCCCTTCCAATTCATAAATTGAATCCTAATCCTCAGTGTGATGGCAATAGGAGGTACGGCCTTTGGAGATGATTAGGTCATGAGAGCTGAGCCATTATGAACAGGATTAGTGTCCTTATAAAAAGATCCCAGAGAGCTCCCTCACCCTTTCCCTCATGTAAAGACACAGAAAAAAGACAATTCTCTATGAACCAAGAAGCAGGTACTCACCAGACATCCAAGAACTGTGATAAACAAAGTTGTTTATAAGTCACCAGTTTATGATACTTTGTTATAGTAGCCTGAACAGACTAAGACACCAGGCCACAGATTGGCAGAGCCTGCCTTCTTTCACAAAAAGCCACATCTGCTGCTGTGCGGCCCCCTCCCACAACTATAGCTTTCAGTGAGTTCCATGTCTACTTCCCTCTGCTCCTTCAGGCTAGGGGTGGTAACTGCTTCCTGCTGTGGCAAGACTTAGAGTCTTTCACCATCCCCTGTCATCTCCCTTTCAGCTTCCTTTACCCAGCCAACAAACTTTTGTAAGTAGTCTCTTCCTTAGACTCTACTCTTTACCCTTTTGGGTACACTATCTCTTTCCTGCCAGTGCCATGATGAATGTGTTCATATAACATCTGTGGGCCTCAAAGTCTCTGTTTGAGTAATGAAATTTTGTCTTCTGACCATTCCAGAGAGATTCAATAATTCATCAAATATTTGTGGAATGCTAATATGTGCCAGATGCTCAGAGGAGAAATGAGAAAACCAATGATGCCCTTGGTCCTATGAATAGGAGGCATTGGAATTTCAATCCCAGGAGAGAATAGCACTTCATTCCATCCTGACCCTTTCCAGCATTTCCAGCAGGGAGCTCAGAGCTGGGGCTGGACTTAATCACCAAGGAGCAGCTGCCTTACTAACTTAGAGTTTTTACCCAAGAAATCCTGAGTTCTGGGACAGTAGGTTCAGGGAAAAGTGTAGGATATATGTGTTGTGAAGGCTGGAGATAAATTTTTCTTAAGAAATCTTTATGTGATAATAATAACTATAATTAAATGTAAAAAAATAGGTTTTGAATCCAGGAAACTCAGTTGCAAGTCTAGCACTTTCAGTTGCATGAAGAAATATCTAAACACCTAAGAATAGGGCCTGGGTTATAGTAAATAGTCCATTAATGATAACAAACACAGCAACAACAATAAGAGCAATAACAACAATAGCTAACAGCTATATGTTGATTAGAATATGGCAGGGACTGCTTGAAAGTCCTTTGCATATACTTACAACAACCTTATGAAATGGATCTTGTTAACCCTATTTTCCAAGTGGGAAAAAAAGAAGTATGGAGAGCGTGTTTATTTCCTATAGCTGCTATATCAAATTGCCATAAACTACTTGGCTTAAAATAAAAAAAATTATATTTTCTTTGTTCTGGAGGCCAGACTCCAAAATCAGTATTATTGGGTGGAAATCAAGGTGTTAATAGAGCCTTACTCCCTCGGAAGGCTCTGGTGGAGAATCTCTTCCTTGCCACTTCCAGCTTTTGTAGTTGCCAGAATTCCTTGGCTTTTGGTCATATCATATTTTTCTATATGCAAGCCCAGGGATTAGGAACTAGATATTTTGGGGGGCATTATTCAACCTATCACAAAGAGGTTAAGTAACTTGTCCACAATAACACAGATACTCATTATTATAAATTCTGTATTACTATATCATTTGGGAGAAATTACTTAATTTCATCTATGTAATGGCAGTGAAAAATCCATACCCTGTGGCAAACAAAGAAATAATTATTAAGATCTTCAAGGAGAATGTGAAAGTACAAAGGCAGGGCCTCTTTCTACTTCAGCTTTTTGTCTAAGCCAGCCCATAATAAGCATTTAGGACAAGTTCATTGAAGGAACAAATGAATGCATTAATGAGAGCACAGTATATTCACACTGATCTTCTAAGTTTACAAAGTTCTTTATATCCATCAGGTCATTTGACTTCATAATAAGCCTGTGATGTAGGTAGTGTGGGTCTTACTATTCCAATTTTATCCAGGTGAAGCAGGCTAAGAAAGGTTAATAAGAAAACAATATCAGCTAACATTATGAAGTGATTGCTCTGTGCCAGGTACTGTACTAAGTCCTTGCTCAAGGTTGCACAGCTATTAAGTTACATGACAGTAAATGATATAGCTTAGCAAGTTAAAAACAAAACAAAACAAAACTGGGCTTCTCAGAATTCAGGGCCCAGGCTGTGAAGGGGGTAGGTGACCAAAGGTTCTGGATTTTCCTCCTGGAAACAGCTGGTGTAGAATGCCAGGACATGAATTCCGATTTGGAGTTAGGAATGCCAGTGTCAGAGAGAACCTTGATTCAAATGCAGGTTCTATTGCCTTACCTTGACTAAGCTTCGTCACCTCTCTGAACCTCCGTTTCCTCATTTGCAAAATCCTATCTAATAAAGAGGGAATATTCTAATTGACCCTCACGCTGTCGCAAAGATGGCAGCATCCACAGTCAATAAGGAGGAAATATGCTAATTGACAGCCACAAGATGGCATCGCCCAGTCCCCTCAGCCCCCCAGCCATCCAGCGCTGGCCTGAGGCACAGGCAAGTCTCAGATGGTGGCTGCCCAGCCACCCAGGGCCGCCTGAGGCTCAGGTAACCAGGGCTGGCCAAGGCTTGCGCTGCCAGCAGTGATAGCAGCAGAAGTGTGATGGGGAGTCGCCTTCCCCTCATCACCAGGTTGCTTCCCACCCCTGAGGGCTCCTGGACTGTGAGAGGGGGCAGGCCAGGCTAAGGGACACCTGCTTCCAGTGCATAAATTTTCATGCACCGGACCTCTAGTAAAGATAATAATGGTTCCTACTTCACTGGGTTGTTGGGAGAACAAAACAAGATAGTCTGTGTAGGCACTTAGTGCAAGGCCAAGCCAGGATATTCAACAACTGCTGTTATTATTAATGTTGTCACTGTTAGTATCCATTGTATTATACAGCCAAATTGGGTGTGGAGATTTTTACCACCCAAGTGATCTTGGGAAAAGGATGTGGCTTCCAAGTCAAAACTCAGAAGTTCTGGTAATTGGAATCCCTAACTATTTTCGCTTCCTTTCTGTCCCTTTCAAGGCTGCCATTGTGGCTATTCACTTGGGCCATTTTTATTGGGTTCATATGTCTTCACGGGAGGGAGACAAAGTAGGTGCCAAAGGGAGATGTTCTAGAGCTGGATAGCTGGGCTGACTCTCTCTTTTACATGTCCTTGACCTCTTCTGGGCCCAAGATATTCTTGCTGCCCACACAGTCTACCACCTAGACATTATCCATGGTACAACAGGGTACTAGGCTATGCTTCCCCCTGACAAAGAGCTGTCTTGGAAGCCTGGACCACTCAGAGAGCTAAGTCATTTCTGATACCTGTGCACTGTAATCCTGAGGACAGGACTATAGCCAACCACCTGAACAACACTTGGGTATTTGGCTTGGGCATAGCTCTTGAGGTCCTTATTTATATCTTGTTCAATACCCTTTCCCCCACCCCTACTCATGCTGTTTCACAAAAGATGAGACCTCTACTGGGATAAGTTAGTCACCTTTCTCATCACCCTACACCATCACCAGTCTGGCTAGAGACTAGAACAGTTGTACAGTCTGGGAAGTTTTCCAATTCTATCTTTTAATAAAAACCTGAGCTGCAAACTCAAGGCTGGCTGCCAGGGGAAGGGGAAGCTGTTCAAAGCTATCTTTGAAACTCATTCTGACTTCTTCTTAAAAATCTAATATTTTATATATTATGTTTTATATAAATAAATATTATGTATCAATAATAGTAATGACTTTATTTAATACTTGCTATATATGACACTGTAATAAGCATATATTATATACATGGTCTTATTTAGTGTTCACAATGACTTTATAAGCCATTTCACAGGTGTGAAAATGGAGGCATTTCTCCAAAGTCACACAGCTAGTAAAAGGCTGAACCAGAATGCAAACCCAAGGTTGTGAGATACCAGGACATGTGCTCTATGGGGAAGCATGGGACTTGGTTGGAAAGTCTGTAAGGAGGATTCTCTGAAAGGTCAGGGACCTCTAGGAGGACCTTGCCGAAGGCGGCAACCTTTGCCTTGACTTTGCCAAACAAGTCCAAGCCCCTGGATGTTTTGCTGGAATCTCTATGTTTAGTCTTTAGATCTGACCTTGTAGAAGCATGTGCTTTCTCAAGGATACTTACCCTGCTGATTTTATCTAGAGGTTAATTTTAGTTCAAGCTGTTGTTACAATAAAAGCTTAAGGAGGCAAGCCTAATGGGGCAGTCTGGTGCCTCTTGCCAGGCAGCCCTTTAGCCTCTCTTTCACAGAAATGTGTGTCAGAGTAATCATTCATCCATCACTCAGGGTCTGCTGGTCAGTCCCAGCAAGTGGTGTCCTGTGTGAGGACCAAGGAATGCAACAAAATGCGACAGAACCCTTGAAAACGAAGAGGAAGAAAATGAAAGTAACTGCGCTTCGGATTTCCAAGTTCAAGGGAATTGTTTCTCAGCTAAGGAATTCACTATCTCTGTTATACTTCTTAAGAATGTGAGTGTATTTTCCATTGGAAAAATAAGCCTATTTCTGAAAGTAAGGAAAAAAAGGTTTTTCCTATATTTGCTTGGGAAGCAAATGTTTTATATATATTATTAAAATGATTATTATGTTAATCAGGAAGTTGATTAAATGAATAGATTACTTAATACTGTTTAATAATAATCTACACGAATAAAAGAGAAATATGCAAATTGAACATCACTTCGCAATGCCCACCAGCCAATCAGGAGTGAGTATGCAAATTAACCCAACAATTATGGCGGTGACCCCGCCCCCAGCCACTCTGGGCCTCTGGGCAGCACGCATGCAGGCGTGGAGTGGCCGGACGGGGTGGGACGCCTGCTATGAGGGGGAGTGTGGGGGGTGGAGGGAGCTTCAGGAGCGGCGCTCTGGCGGGAGCAAAGACTGAAGACTCCAGACAGAGCAAAGATGAAAGGTGCTGGCCAGAGCGAAGGCCTGCGTCCTGGGTGCTGGAGGAAAACTGGTGCCAGCAGCCAGGGGAAGGAAGGCCTATTGCACAAATCTTTATGCAACGGACCTCTAGTAACATATAATAATCTATACTAATAAAAGCCTAAGTGGTCCTCGTGCCCTCACACAATGCCCTCATGTCATCACAAGGTGGCCACCACAAGATGACCGCCACAAGATGGCCACTACAAAATGGTCAGCAGAAGAGGGCAGTTGTGGGTGATCAAGCCTGCAGGGGAGGGCAGTTGGGGATGACCAGGCCTGCAGGGGAGGGCAGTTGGGTGTGACCAGGCTGGCAAGTGAGGGCAGTTAGGGGTGACAGGGCCAGCAGGGGAGGGGAGTTGGGGATGATCGGGCTGGCAGGGGAGCAGTTAGGTGTCAATCAGGCCAGCAGGGAAGTGGTTAGGGGTGATCAGGCTGGCAGGCAGGTGAGTGGTTAGGAGACAGCAGTCCTAGATTGTGAGAGGCATGTCCAACTGCCAGTTTAGGCCCAACAGTCAGACATCCCCCGAGGGGTCCCAGATTGGAGAAGGTGCAGGCCGGGCTGAGGGACACCCCCCGGTGCATGAATTTTATGCACTGGGCCTCTAGTATAATACATTTGACTACTTCCCAGGGTTTAACTTTTAAGATTTGCTTTCTCTCCTTATAAAGGAAATTTTATACTTAAGGTATATGGCAGTGATGGCGAACCTATGACACGCGTATCAGCACTGACACGCGTAGCCATTTCTGATGACACGCGGCTGCTGGGGCAGCCGCATGCCGAGGATGAAACATTTGCTGCTCCTGAGGATGAAACATTTGCGAAATAATGTTTTTTCCTCAAAGTGACACACTACCCGAGTAATGCTCAGTTTTTTGGCGAAGTTTGACACACCAAGCTCAAAAGGTTGCCCATCACTGGTATATGGGAAACTCTGTCAAATAAGGAGATGATAATTACATTCTATTTATATATGCATATCAAATAGATTATAATATGCTTTCATTTATAACTAATTGTTATGTTATTATATTGTGGAATATTGTGTTTTACAAAAAGGACAAGATTCCATGTCATTTACATTACTCTATGAAGTATCTAAATTTATAGAAATACTAGCAGGAAAAATCAAAAGAAATAATTTTATTACAGAGCTGAATAAATAGAAAATAATTATAGTTTTTGTAACTTTTATTGAAAGTATTGCTAATTCTTAAACTTTTCGTTTTCCAGACGTAAGGAAGTGTTTTTAAAGCAATTTGGTAAATTACATATATATCTCTCCCTACCAGTCCCTCCAAAATTTAGCAATTCTTAATAACTAGCAATACATTTCTTTACATAAATTCAATAGGACTATTTTCAATTATAGCTATACTAGTAGCCCTGTGCACAAATCCATGAGCCAGTAGCTCTCTGCGGAGCCTGACCACTTCTTGCCTGCTGCCCAGAGGCTCTCCACAGCCCAGAGGGCCAATCCGCACCCCAGCCTGGCCAGAGGCCCATCTGTGGCTGGACGGGGAATGCTTGCCTTGTCGCTGCAGTGACACAGCAAGCATTCTTCCGGGCTGCTCACTCTGCCCGCTCTCAGTGGCCAACTGCCACCCTGGGACTGGGGTATTCAGGCGGGGCTGAGAGGACTGGGCACCGCCATCTTGTGGCTATCGGTGGCACCATCTTTGTGACGGAGTGATGGTTAATTTGCATATTGCCCTTTTATTAGATAGGATTACTCAAGATAAAAACTGACAATAGGCCTGCTTATAGCAGCCATACCTTTGCCACCTTTTACAGGACTTAGTCTATCCAGTATTCCACAGGAATCTCTTACAATCCACAGGGGCAGGCCATTGTTGATCATGCCTTTCAACATTAAAGAGCATGCTAGTAAAACAAAAAGGGAGAATATAGGACTCAAGGACCCAATAAATTATTAACATGGGGGAGAGGATATATGTGTATTTCTACCCCCACAGGGTCACTATGGATTCCAGCTCACTGGATTAAACTCTATCATGGCATGTCACTGTAACTACCAGAACTCCTCTGGCCACTATAGTATAACTTTCACTAATAATCTTACTGATAATAGCTTAACTTGAACCACTCACTCCTATGCATTTGTTATGGCCCCCAATCTACTAATAAACCATAGTTCATCTTTTCTAGTACAGGTTGGAGAAGGAGTTTATATTGCATCCTGTATTACCACCCAGACTATTACTTCATTGAACATCAGCACTATTATGGTACTTAAAAGACAAGCAGAAATCCTAATACCTGTTAATCACACCAGGAAATGGCAAGACTCATCAGCTACCGAAGTCTTAGAAATAGCATTGAGCCAATTATGGCTCAAGAAATTTTTGGGAATGCTCATTGCAGCCGTCATCTCTGCTATTGTTATTCTTACTACCACCAGCATCGCCATGGCGGCCCTTTCTGAGTCTGTGAAGACTGCCACATTTGTAGACAATATGGTCTATAATGTTAACTAGGGAATTCCTGTTTCTGCTCAGATCAGGGTTGTACCATATACAACAGCACATAGATAAAAAAAAATATTAGCTAGACTACAGGCAATAGAGGCAGCCATTGAATATCTGGGGAAAGACAGGACGCCATAGCATACAGGCAAGTGCTTACTAGTAATTGCGATTGAGAGCATAAGCACATATGTGTCACCCCTTTAAAATAGAACAGTAGTTACCATCAGTGGATTGATGTTAAAAAGCATCAATATGGAGTCTTTCATGATAACCTTACTGAAGAAGTAAACATGTTGCAAAGACAAATTAGAGAGTCCTTACTTGCTATCAATAAACATGAAAAACAGACTACTGCTTGGAATACAGTAAAGGAGCATTTGGAGTGGATTGACCTCACCACATGATTTCCTGGAATCAATTGGTACCTGATTGGACTAACCATTGCTGTCATTGTAATTCTCTTTGTTTTTCTTATAGTCTACAAAATCAGAACTCCAGCAGTGAACACACTTCTCAGACCCCAACATTCCAAAGCAGAAAGTTCACTGCCTCCCTCTGTCTTCTGCAGTCAGCAGAACAAAAAGGGGAGAGATGTGGGGAAGCACGGGACTTGGTTTTAAAGTCTGTAAGGAGGATTCTCCGAAAGCTCGGGGGCCTCTATGGAGACCTTGCTGAAGGCAGCAGCCCCTGCCTTAACTTTTCCAAACAAGTCTGAGCCCAGGTGTTTTGCTGGAATCTCTATGTTTAGTCTTTAGACCCAACATTGTCTAAAGACTTGCTATATATGACATGTGCTTTCTCAAGGATACTTACCCTGCTGATTGTATCTAGAGGTTAATTTTACTTCAAGTTGTTGCTACAATAAAAAGCTTAAGGAGGCAGGTGAATGGGGCAGTCTGGTGCTTCTTTCCAGGCAGCCCCTTAGCCCACTCTTTCACAGAAACGTGAGTCAGAGTAATCATTCATCCATCGCTCATGGCCTGCTGGTCTGTCCCGGCAGTGCTCTTGATGCTCAACCACTGACATGAGTTGAGATGACTGAGCTAGTCTTTCTTTATTCCTTCTCCTCAAATTCCTTTTAAAAGTCACTTGCAAAAGAACCTCAGGCTCTACCAGAATCAGACATTGCATCTTCTGGGGTTCAGTTGCTCATTTTTTGTCATCTCTCCTCTCACCTTGCTTACAAGTTTCCCTTCAGAATAATAGTAGCGGTTTATAGTTGTGAAATCTGTGACCTGTACAAGGAAGGCTACATGGCTAGAGAGGAATACAAAACAAGCCTGAAATGCAATCTATGCCCTGTTCACCAAGCCATTTTTCCCTCAGGATTACATCTGAATCAAGAGGCATTTTTCTCCAATTCATACAAAGACACTGTATGGGCTACTCCTGTTTCTGCTCAGATCAGGGTTGTACCATAAACAGTTTGCCACTGGACTTGCTGACTTCTTTAGGTTTTGGGGATTTTATAAGTAGAGAGTCACACAACATCACTAATTAAGAAGAGTGTACAGATAGGCCACAGAATAAAAACTCAACTGAATACAAATGCTTTAACATTAAGTACAGAGTGGAAGATCAACCTCTGTTGGTGTAGCATTCATTCACACATTCAATCATTTATTCATTAACAGGTATTACTGAGTTCCTACTATGTGCCAAGTATTATGCTGGATGCTAGGAATATATGACTGCATAAGATAAAAGCAGTTCTTACCCTCATAAAGTTTACAGTCCAGCGGAAGAGACATGCAATAAAAGTAAAGAAACAAATAAATACATAATTATAAATCATTTTAAGTTGTGCTATGGAAAATAGTAGAGAATTATGAGAGAAAAAAGCAGGGAAGTCCTACCCTAATTATGTGGTTATGGAAGTCTTCTTTAAAGGAAGAATATTTCAACTGAGATTAAAGTGTGAACAGGATATATCTAGGTGAAAATGGGAGAACAGTATTCTTATTAGAGATAACTTTGTGTATGAAGTAGAATGACTAACTGTCCCAGTCTTCCCAGGATGGAGGGATTCCTGAAACATGGAACTTTCAGTACTAAAGTCAGAAAGTCCTGGGAAAACTAGGACATTAGCACCTGTAGTATGAAGGCCCTGTTGTGGGAAAGAGCTTGATGCATTCAAGGAATTAAAAGAAACAAACAGATGTTGGCCTATGGTACAATAGGGGAAAAATATGAGTTGATGCAAGTGAGGCAGTCAGAGGCTTGATCATTCAGGGTGTAGGACATCATGGAAAGTGTTGGCGTTTTCTTCAAAGAACAATGGGAAAGCCACTAAAAAAATTTAAACAGTGGCAAAGTTAGGAGATTATGACAGTAATTCCAGAGAGAAATGATTGTGTCTTGGATCAGGGTGATGCTAGTGGAGTGGTGAGAAGTGAGTATTCAGGATACAGATTAAAGAAAACAACAGGTGGAATCAACTTTGCCTAGTGCCAACAGCTTTTTCCCAGGGGTATTTGTCAAAAACAATCATCAGCAATTGTTTAACAAAAGAGCTTCCTGAAGCAGTGTATGAAACTTGGGGCAAACAATGAGACACCAAAGAGTTTAAAAGGAAACACTGGAAAATAAAATATCCATAAGGGACTTTGAAGACATCTGACATATTCTTGGAAATGTAGAAGGGCACATGCATGTATAGGACTATGTACATGCATAGGGTAATGAACATAGATACACCTGAGAAGGCCCTAATGTCACACCTTGGGATGACCTTGAAGGAAGTGAAGGTTATGGCAGAGTTGACAACTGCCTTCTGGATTGTTGAAGGTGTGTCACAACATGTATACATAAGCCCCCAAAAGAGACTGGGAGACTTATTTTTCCCCGACATTTAAAGAAAACTCTAACTGTCAGCTAACCAAAAAGAGAATTCAGTTGTCACGCATGACAAAGAATACAGACTTAATGGGTTTTGTTCAGAAAAGTCACTAAATAAAAAGAAATAACAATAAAGAGCAACAAAGAACCCTGGTGAGCGGAGATGGAGGAAAACCAGAAGACTTTGTGTTATGTGAAACCAAGAAATGAGTGTATTTCAAAAAAGAGGGAATGTTTAATTGTGCTGCATGCTGCCAAGAAGTCATGTAAGATGAGGACAGAGAAGTGATCACTAGATTTGTTAACCTGGAGGTCATTTGTGACATTAATAAGAGCCGTTTCAGTTAAACAGTGCAGTCTGAAACCTCATTAACATGAATTGAAGGAGATAACGAAGGGTAGGCAGGGAATAAACTTAACTCCTCCAGTAGACTTTTTTTGAACAAAGGCCTTCAAGTAATATGAAACGGAAGTAGACAAAGTATGAGAAGACTGTGAGTGTTCTTAGATATTTTCTGAGACACTCTTCACAGTCTCCATTCTACTTGCTCCCTCGAGACTCAGAAACCACTAGCGAGTTGGGTGCCTTTGGTTCAGGTCCTTCCCTGCTTTGGGTCTCACTTTAATCATTTGTAAAATGATAGGTTGGAATCCGGTTAACATATTTCAAAATAAACTTCATGACATACTAATTGCAACATTTGTTTGGTGAACACCAAGAATTTTGTGGTCAAATACAACTGGAGAACACAAGGTTAAACAAAGTTAAATAAAAAATCTTTATTGCAGGAATTCTCAGAGCCTTTAATGGGCTAATGTGAATTTCACATTTCCAAGAGTGGGATATAGTATACAGCTTGACTCTAATATAATTGAGGAAGAAAATTTTATTTCTTGGACAATCTATAAATAGCTTATGAAAATAGTATTCTAAGCAACACATTTTGAGAAATACTGGATCTCCAAGGGCTCTTCTAGAGACAATCTCCTTTGACTCTTATCTATATATATAAAGAGGTAATATGCAAACTAGGCTGGGACACCCTAACGGGTCACGACCAGATAGGAGGAGGTTGCGTGCACAGGTGAGGCCCGGAGCGGAGACAGGGGGGGCCTGCCTGAGCTGGCTTGGTGGCTCAGGTGGCCCCAAAGCGGACACAGGCAGGGGGGCCTGGGGACATTGCGAGTCAGGTGTGGGTCCAGACCCCCTGCGGCACTGGTCTGGCCTGACTCCCATGGTGGCTGGTGCTGCGTGAGTCAGGCTCAGGTCTCAGTCCCCCACGGGGTGCCTCCTCACACAGCAGGAGGCGGGGTGCCTCCTTGCATGATTTCAATCGCATGCTGGGCCTCTAGTACTAATATAAATGTATAGCCCTAGCTGGTGTGGCTCAGTTGATTGGATCATTGTCATATTCACCAAAGGGTTGTGGGTTCAGTTCCTGGTCAGGGCACATACCTAGGTTGGGGGTTCAATCCCTAGTTGGGGCATGTATGGGAGGCAACCAATCCATGTTTTGCTCTCACATTTCTCTTCCCCCATCTTTCTCTCTTAAAAAAAATAATTACAAAAATATATTCTTGGTTGGGGATTTTAAAAAATGTGCAAAACCTTTATTAATTTATGCCCAAATAAATCCAAAATATTTAAGTTATTATAACAACAGCTATTATTTTATTGTGTGCTTAGTATGGATATGATTTGTGTAAAGTACCTTACATGTATAATGAGAAAAAAATTACCCTCCACCTCATAAAAACAAGGAGGTGATTGGCAACTTATCCAAAAACTTAATAAAGTCTTTTAAGGAGGTCATTTCTAAGCCTCAGCCAGACACTTGCTTATTAAAAAAGAAGAAAATAAAATAAAATGAGAAAAGAAGAGAAGAGAGAGAAGAGAAGAGAAGAGAAGAGAAGAGAAGAGAAGAGAAGAGAAGAGAAGAGAAGAGAAGAGAAGAGAAAGAAGAAGAAGGAGAGACAAAAAGAAACCCAATGCTAAGCTTGGGGGTTAAGGGTTAGAAAGAGCTGAATTGCTTTGCATGAGAAAGTGGAAAAAAATTAGCCCATCCTGTGTAGCTTAGTGGTTTGGTTGGGCATCAACCTATGAAGCAGGAGATCACAGTTTGATTTCTGGTCAGGGCACATGCATAGGTTGTGGGCTTGATCCCCAGTAGGGGGCCTGGAGGAGACAGCCAATCAATTATTCTCATCATTGAAGTTTCTCTCTCTCTCTTTCCCTTCCTCTCTGAAGTCAATAAAAATATGTTTTTAAAAAAAGTGGCAAAAATTGGTTATTTTGTTTCAGAGAGAGGGAGCAGAGAGAAGTCAGCTGATCTACTTGGAGGAGTGGTCAAAAGACTTTGAAGAATCTTTTCAGTTTTAAGGTATTTGTTGTGCTGAAACAACTTCTACTCCAAACCTTCAATAAAGTATATTATAAAACTAGAGGCCTGGTGCACAAAATTTGTGCACAGGAGGGGGGTCCCCTTAGCCCAGCCTGCACCCTCTCCAATCCGGGACCCCTTGAGGCATGTCCAACTGCCTAAACTGGCAGTCAGACATCCCTCTCACAATCCTGGACCACTGTCTCCTAATCGCTCACATGCCTGCCGGCCCGGTCGCTCCTAACTGCACCCCCACTGGCCTGGTCACCCCTTACTTCCCCCCCTGCTGGCCTGGTCACCCCCAACTGCCCCCCCCTGCAGGCCTAGTCACCCCTCACTGCCCCCCCCTGCCAGCCTGGTCACCCCCAAATGCAACCCCCCACTAGCCTGGTCACCTCTTACTGCCCCCCCCTGCTGGCCTGGTTGCCCTAACTGCTCCCCCCCACCAGCCTGGTCACCCCTGAATGACACCCCTGCCAGCCTGGTCACCCCTCATGGACCCCCTGCCAGCCTGGTCACCCCACGCAGCCTGCTGTTCAGTTGTTTATTCATCCCTCACTAACCCCCTGCCAACCTGGTCACCCCACACAACCTGCTTGTTCAGTCATTTGGTCATCCCTCACTAACCCCCTGCCAGCCTGGTTGTAGGCAGCCATTTTGTGAGGGCATGAGGGTTAATTTGCATATTACATCTTTATTATATAGGATAAATGCTTTGTAAATCATTGCTTTTGTTGTTGTTAGTATTTTGGAGGAAGTTTTGTCATTGAAAATTTAAAAAGCATTTGAATTCTAAGTTTGAGTTAATAGGGGGAGGGAGCCAAGAAACCTCAAATGGCCATAATTTGAAGAACAGGAATTCAGAGTAGGAGAAATCCAGAGATTAAGGTTACCATGCAATTATTATACCCCCAGAAATTTGCAGACATCTTGGGAAGAAGTAATAGGAGTTTGAGCCAATATTACCAAAATCTTAAAGGTGAAAGACTTCCACAGCTGACACCTGGGTTACATAAGCAGGATTTCAGTTAATCTTGACAGCAACCCTTTGAGGTAGGTACTGTTATTTATCTCAACTTTTCACCTGAAGAGAGTAAACTGAGGCTCAGAGAGGTTAAGAGACTTGTCCAAGGTCACATAACTTGTGAGAGGCAGAGTCATGATCCCAGACCAGATTTGTTTGACTCAAAAACTCATGTACTTAACGACTATCCAACTGCTCCTTTGAAAAGACTGCAAGTGAGCCCTAGCCAGTGTTTCTCAGTGGTTAGAGAGTTGGCCTGCACACCAAAGTGTCGTGGGTTTGATTTCCAGTCAAGGATATATACCTGGGTTGCAGGTTCAATCCTAGGCCCTAGTCTGGGTGCATGCAGGAGGCAACCAATAAATATGTCTCTCACATTTCTCTCTCTTTTTTCCTCTCTCTCTCTCTCCCTCCCTCACTTTCTTTTTTTTTTAATTTAATGAATCTTTATTGTCCAGATTATTAAAATTGTTTCCCTTTTTCCCCCTATAGCTCCCCTCCACCCGGTTCCCACCCCACCCTCTGCCCTTACCTCCCCCCTGCATTGTCCTCATCCATAGGTGTACGATTTTAGTCCACTCTCTTCCTGCACCCCCCGCACCCCTTTCCCCCTGATAATTATCAATCCACTCCCTTTCTTTGCCCCTGATTCTATTATATTCACCAGTTTATTCTGTTCATCAGATTTTTAATTCACTTGATTTTTAGGTTCACTTGTTGATAGATATGTATTTGTTGTTCATAAGTTTTACCTTTACTTTTTTCTTCTTCCTCTTCTTAAAGAATACCTTTCAGCATTTCATATAATACTGGTTTGGTGGTGATGAACTCCTTTAGCTTTTTCTTATCTGTGAAGCTCTTTATCTGACCTTCCATTCTGAATGATAACTTTGCTGGGTAGAGTAATCTTGGTTGTAGGTTCTTGCTATTCATCACTTTGAATATTTCTTGCCACTCTCATCTGGCCTGCATAGTTTCTGTTGAGAAATCAGCTGACAATCGTATGGGTGCTCCCTTGTAGGTAATTAACTGTTTTTCTCTTGCTGCTTTTAATATTCTCTCTTTGTCTTTTGCCCTTGGCATTTTAATTATGATGTGTCTTGGTGTGGTCCTCTTTGGATTCCTTTTGTTTGGGGTTTTGTGTGCTTCCTGGACTTGTAAGTCTATTTCTTTCACAAGGTGGGGGAGGTTTCGGTCATTATTTCTTCAAATAGGTTTTCAGTATCTTGCTCTCTCTCTTCTTCTGGCACCCCATAATTCTGATGTTGGTACTCTTGAAGTTGTCCCAGAGGCTTTTTACATTATCTTCAACTTTTTGGATTCTTTTTTCTTTTTGCTTTTCTGGTTGAGTGTTTTTTGCTTCTTTGTATTTCAAATCTTTGACTTGATTCTTGCGTTCCTCTAGTCTGCTGTTGGGTCTCTGTATAATATTTTTTTATTTCAATCAGTGTATGTTTAATTTCTAGTTGGTCCTTTTTCATATCCTTGAGGGTCTCGTTAAATTTATTGGCCTTTCCTAGGAAATTCTTGAAAAACCTTATAACCGTGGTTTTGAATTCTATATCCAGTCGTTTGTTCTCCTCCATTTCTTTCATTTGTGGTCTGTTTCTTTGACTCCACATTTTCGCTGCTTCCCTGAGTTGGTAGGGTAGCTTTGTGTGCTAGGTTTCCTATATGGCCCGGTGGGTCAGCCTCCCCAGCTACCTGAGGTGGACACTCTTGGTGCTCCCCTTTTTGGACTGTGTGTACAGCCTTGTTATAGTTAAGTCTTAATTGTTGTTGTTATCACTGGGAGGAATTGACCTCCAGGCCAATTGGCTGTGAGTATCCGCTGTGTCTACGCCAGGATACCTTCTGTATTGGAGACAGCCTTATAGGACCAGACTTGCAAAATTGCAAAAGCCTCTGTGCTCAGCTTGGATGGGACAGAGTCTCAGGGCTGAGCAGACGGTCTTGACTTCCCATCCGCCCTGCCATTGCGCAAGCGCCTCCAGACCTCTGCCTTCCACAGATCCCCTGAGTTTCCACCTGACAGTCCAGATTCCCCCTGTAAGAGCGTGGGTCCTCCAGGGGCTCGCCCAGAACTGGGTTTCAGTGCAGTCAGGAGCTTCAGACTCCTTCTGCTATGGAAAGCCTGTGGCAACCTCCGCAGTCAGGCCTCTCTGCACACACTCACATGCCCGCCCACACTTCCAGACCCCTGACCGCTGTGGCTCCCCCGAGTCTCTGAGTTTCTGAGTCTCCATGTGCCTTTCTCTACAGTCCAGACTCCACCCATATGAACCTGGGTCCACGGTGTTTTGGCCGGAGCTGGGGTTCAGTGCAGTCAGGGGCTTCCTTTCCCCTCCCTCTAGCCAGACACTCAGCCGCCCTTCCTCTCTGTGCTCGGGTCTCCGAACCTCAGCGCTTTGCGGCTCCTCTGATCCATGAGCTTTTCTCTTTCCTTCTAGTTGTAGAATTTCCACTCAGCCAGCTTTCCTGTGGTTTTGGATGATGTCCATTCTGTCTTTTAGTTGTTGTTTTGAAATTGTTGTGCAAGGCAGCAGTTTCAGTGCTCACCTAGGCCACCATCTTGGTTTCCCCTCCCTCACTTTCACTTTCTCTAAAAATCAATGGAGTGGGCATGCAGTAAGATTTGATTTCTGTTTTGAGATTTTGCTCACTGATCAAGCCACACATACTAGGACTGCCAATGGATCAATCTTCAGGCAGGCAGCACAGGAATGCTCAGTTTGCTTATGGGGTCTCTGTGAACGACACAGTGCCCACCACACACTGGAGCCACCATCCTCTGCTTCTTTAAAGAAACTGTTTCTCACATCAGGCTGTGAAATTATTACTCATTATTCTAGACTAAACCAGATTTCAACTCCCTGATACCTCTCAAACAAAATTGTAGCATGTATCATGTATCATTCTTCCTCCACTAGGCCAGATGCTCCCTGAGAGAAGGGACTCAACATTAACTTTTTCTGCATCTGAAGTGCCTAGCAAACATGGGACCAAGCAAATATTTGCTGAATGCAATTAAATTTTGACTCATGTCAGGTGGAAACCTTCCTGATATATGATGGCACCCATACCACTCCAGCCTGGCCTCACCTCTCACTTCATCATGGGCCCCTGGGCTAGTTGCACTCTGATGACAGAAAGGTGCTCAGCCTCTTCACCTCCCTTGTGCTTTCTGCCAATGGTCTTATTTTTCTTGGTGGAGACACGGAGTAGAGACAGAATGCAGAAAAA
The DNA here is from genome assembly GCF_951640355.1 of Cnephaeus nilssonii. NCBI lineage: Eukaryota > Metazoa > Chordata > Mammalia > Chiroptera > Vespertilionidae > Cnephaeus > Cnephaeus nilssonii. Next base: position 103,275,163 of record NC_137071.1, read on the forward strand.
TTTTATTTTATTTTTAATCTGCAGGGGCCTAATTCTCTGCAATCAGCTCTTCAACCTGAAAGGACAAAGCTATCTTAAACAGAAATTCAGCCTGTTATAGCCAAGTATTATTTTATTAATATGCAAAGCTACCAGTCAGCTAATCTCCACAAACCATTTGTTTCCTTAATTGCCCTCTCAGGACAAAAGTGAAAAAAAAATAGGAAAGATGAATAATAATTTTATTTAATTCATCCTTCTTATTCTCTCCAATCTACTTACTGATGCAGTTCTGAAGCTGGCAATTTTCAGCTTAAATTGTCTAACTACTCCCACACCAGTATTCCCCACCCACATCAGCTCCTGTCTCTGCACCTCTGAGTTCTGTCCACTGACCCCACTATAAGCAATCTTTTAGGGTTTTAAGCCTCAAGAAGATCCTCAAAGACAAAGTGGCAGCATGTGGAGGACAGTTGAAGTTCTGCATCCTCAGGGAGCAGGAGAGCATCAGATTCAGAATATTGCTTCTAAAGTAGAAGATTGTGCTTGAATTCTGGCTCAACCACTTAATAGCTCTGTGCCCTTGTGCAGGTCACTTGAATTCTCTGGGCCTCAGGTACCTCATTAGTAAAAAGGGAGTTGGGTAGGTCCATGGATATAATAGTATCTACTTACTAGATAGGGCTGTTGTAAAGATTGAATTAGATAATATCCAAGTAAGGACATAAAGACTGCTATTTGTAACATGAAACACAGAGGATGCTGTTCAGTGATGTTAGCTATTGTTGCAACTATTGTTTTATGTGGTTTTTTTTTCAGGTAACTGCAAGCAAGGTCTCCTCCCTCCACCCTCACCCTCACCCCCAATGCCCCACCTCCTACCCCCATTCACTGCACAATGGAACCACAGGAAGAAAGGCAATTTAGATGGCTAAGAGAAGAGGAATGAACTTGATGACTTCCATGAACCAGCTAAGTCCTTATTATATTCCATCTGTAGTTTCAGGAACTTTCCTTCTCTGATCCCAGCTCAGCCTTCTTAGCTGTCAATAGTTTTCCTGTAGCCTATTTGAATCTGAGAGTATCCAAGGGGATCCCAACAAAATGGTAAAAGCAACAGAACCCCACACACACACTGAGAGGTGGTTGAATTGAGCATGATTTACTCCTCCAGTTCACGCTTGAAGGGTATCCAGGCCTAGAGCAATGGGGCCCCAATGTATTATGCCCTGAGCATTCTGTGTATTTATGCACAGACCAGGAACTCAGAATCAGGAAAGATCACGGAGACCCTGAAACTATGTGACAGAAGTCTATGGATGCCAGAGGTGCTCTAAAGTTCCTTCCTAAAATTTCAAAACTTTCATCCCCATGAGACTCAGTCACCGATAGACTGGATAGCTTCCTCATCTGTCTAGAGGAAATAGTAGTACACCCTTCTCTAGGGGTGTTGTGAGGATTAAATGACAAATTATGTTATCAATAAAGTTTGTTTTCCCATCCTTCCCAAACCTGATTGTTAGCAAAGCCCCATGTAAGATCTTGGGACAAATCCCCACTTATCTGCCCTAGAGTAAGCAGTCCTAGATTTGATTCCTGGGTATATAACTTATAAACAGTCTCAGTTTTCTCATCTATAAATTTGGGATAATATCAATACCTACCTTACAGAGTTGTAAGAATTAAATAAGATAATATCTATAAAGAGCTCAGCAGAGTGCTCGCACATGGTAAATACTCAATAAAGTTTGCTTACAACTAACTTTGTAAAATAACAGTAAACATTGCCATTTGTTTTTGTGTTCCTTGAAAATTACTTCTGAGATCTCCAAATGTATTTGCCTTCCTTTTCAGTAACTTTCTGAGAACATTTTATCAATTGTATCTAGGCCACAGTGTCTACTCTTGTCAAATCCTACGTGGTGATAAGTAATTCCCACTGTTCATGGGTCTTCTTGCTCCAAGAGCCGTGATCAACACTGGTGCTTTGGACGCCATTGAAGATGCCTCCACAGATCCCCTTATAATGTGGAATTGTAACCCAACCCTCCCACAAATGTCTTTGTTGGGTTTCGTTATTGGTGGTCAGGGAGTTGGTTTAATTACAATTTTTAATGGCACACATGTTCATACAACTACTGTATTAGCTGCTGTCTCCTTGAGTGCTGTTTAGTATGTAATGAACATTATACTTCACTAAAGCAGAGATCCGATTTCTCATCTTCAACACATTAGGATAATTTACAAACCTCCGATTCCACTGACATAACAGAGGCTCATTTGAGGACAGAATGTGCTTTTCTCTTCTTCCAAGGGAGGAAACACTCCTAAGCCCACTAACTCTAACATCAGTTTTCTGATAGAGGCAAACTCAAATCTTGAAAGCTGTGTCTGGAGAGGATACATGTGAACTCTGAGTGTGACTTATCCCCATTTTTATGATTCAGCATCATCATTTACACACAGAGAACAATGGTGATTGAATCAAAGTTTTTGACAGTTGGAAAATAAGATTATGAAGAATCTAATGAGTCCATTCAGAAAATATGAAAGGCCAGGGAAGCAGAGCTATTGCATATGATCCCAGTTAAACTGCCAGACACTTCGGTGCTTGTATAGAGTTCCTCTTGGTGACATTGCTGCATAAGATGGGGGAAGGATTTTTTTATTGAGTTGAAAATTACACAGTACAGAATTAACTATTTTAAAGTATACAATTCAGTGTCATTTAGAATATTCACAATGTTGTACACCCATAACCTCTATTTACTTTTAAAACATTTTGTTATCCCAAAAGGAAACCCTATATGAATTAAGCACTCACATGCCATGAGCCTTCTCCTGCCTTCTCCTGGCACCTGGTGAACATTAATCTGCTTTCTGTCCCTATTCTAGATATTTCAGTTAAGTAGAATAATAAAATATGTGACCTTTTGTATCTAGCTCCCATCATTTAGCGTAATGTTTTCTAAGTTCATCCATGTTGTAGCATGTATCACTAACTTCATTTCTTTTATTGTCTGAATAATATCCTAATATATAAAAACCCAGGGTCCATAATGTCCGAAATGACCAAAAGCTCGACTGACCGGAAGTCAGTCCTGCAATCAGTGCTGGGTTGCTGTGGCGACCCAGCACTGACTGCTGTTGCTGCAGGTGCGGCAACCCAGCACTGACTGCTGAGGGGGCTGCAGATCAGGCCCAGAGAGAGGCCTGGGGAGAGAGAGGCAGGGTCTGATCCACAGCCTCCATGGCAGCTTAATCAGCCATTGCCTCTCTCTTTCTCTCCGGTCTTCACCAGCAGCCATGCCTCTGTTTCTCTCTGGGCCTAGGGGAGGCTGCTGATCAGGCCCAGAGATAGGCCCGGAGACGCTGACTGGCATAGAAACTGACCAATCAGAACCAAATCTGTGTGAACTGTGAGGAGCCAGTGGCTGCCTAGGAGGCAGAGCTTTTGACGCTGACTGGCATAGAAACCAACCAATCAGAACCTAATCTGGTTGCGCTGCAAAGGCAGAATCTAAGGTGGGGGCTGAGGAGGAGTTTTAAGGGCAACAGCTGTTTGGTGTAAGGTTTAAGAAAGCGGTTCAATTTTTTAATGACTAGTTTGGCAGCATAGTGCATATGGCTGGCTATCAGTCCAGATATAAGGATTATGTATTTTTGTCTGCCAAGAGCATCTCCTCCTGCTGAAAAAGGCTCCACCCCCCATTTAAGCAATCTTATCCTATATAATCTATCTATACAAATAAAAGGGTAATATGCTAATTAGACCAGATTGACCAGCCATCTTCCGGACATCCGACTTTGTTCTGAACAAAGCCATGATGGTGGGGGCCGAGGCAGAGAGGGAAGTTGGGGGCGAAATCAGGCTGGCATGGGAGGGCATTTGGGGGCAACCAGGCTGGCAAGGGGAGGGCCATTGGGGGGTGATATCAGGCTGGCAGGGGAGGGCAGTTAGTGGCAATCAGGCAGGCAGAGGCAGGGAGAGCAGTTAGGGCTGAGATCAGGCTGGCAGGGTAGGGCCATTGAGGGCGAGATCTGGCCAGCAGGGGATCTGGCCAGTTAGGGGCAACCAGGGCAGCAGGAGAGGGCAGTTGGGGGCAAAATCAGGCCAGCAGGGGAGGGCCATTGGGGACGAGATCAGGCTGGCAGGGGAGGGCAGTTAGGGACAAAATCAGGTCGGTAGGGGAGGGCAGTTAGGGACAATCAGGCAGGCACGCAGAGGCAGTTAGGGGCGATCAGGCAGGTAGGCAGGTGAGCAGTTAGGAGCCAATGGTCCCAGATTGCAAGAGGGATGTCCAACTGCCAGTTTAGGCCCAATCCCTGTGGGAACGGGCCTAAACCAGAAGTCAGGCATCCCTCAAGGGGTCCCTGATTGGAGAGGGTGCAGGGTGGGCTGAGGGAACCGCACCCCCCACATGCATGAATTTCATGCACCAGGCCACTAGTTCTATTATATGGCTATAACATATTTTGTTTATCTGTTCATCAGTTGAACATTTGGGATTTTTCCACCTCTTGGCTATTGTGAATACTGTTGTTATGTACATTTGTACACAGGTATTTGTTCAAGTATGTTTTCAGTAATTTTGGGCATATACCTAGGAGTGAAATTACTGGGTCATATTGTAATTCTGTGCTTAACTTTTTGAGGAACCACCAAACTGATTTCCATAGTGGCTACACCATTTTAAATTCTCTCCATGAGTATGCAAGTATTTATATTTCTTTAGAGTCTTACAAGAACTTGTTATTTTCCTTTTAAAAATACTATAGCCACTCTAGTGGTTGTAAAGTGGTATCACTGATGTTTTTATTTGAATTTTCATAATGAATAATGGCATTGGGTATCATTTCATGTACTTGTTGGCCATTTGTATATATTCTTTGGAGAAATATCTATTTAGTTCTTTTGCCCATTTTAATGGGTTATTTGAATTATCATAAAGTTTGCAAATATTTTCCCCCTCTGTAGCTTGTATTTTCACTCTGTTTATTGTGTCCTTTGATGTATGGGAGCTTTTCATTTTGTTGCAGTCCAATTTATCTATTTTTTCTTTTGTTTCTTATGTTTTAGGTGTCATAAGTGCAAGATCATGTAGATTTTCCCGTTTTCTTGTAAGAGTTGTATAGTTTTTTATCTTTATTGTTGAAAGTATCACAGAGTCCCATTCTTTTTCCCCCATTGACCCCCTCCACCCAATCCCTTCCCCATCCCAGGCCTTCACTGCCCTATTGTCTGTATCCATAGGTAATGTACATATGCATTTGAGTTCTTTGATGAATCTCTTGCTGTCCCCCTTCCCCAGTTTCCTCTGCAATTTTTCAATCTGTTCCATGTCTCTGGTTCTATTTTATTCACCAGTTTAGTTTGTTCATTATATTCCACATATAAGTGAGATATTTCATATTTGTCTTTCTCTGACTGGCTTATTTCGCTTAGCTTGATAAGCTCCAGGTCCATCCATGCTGTCTCAAAGGGTAAGAGATCCTTCCTTTTTTACAGCTGCATAATATTACACTGTGTAAATGTACCACAGCTTGTTTATCCACTCATCTACTGATAAGCACCTGGGTTGTTTCCAGATTGTAGCTATTGTAAATAGAGCTGCTATGAACATAGGGGTGCTTATATTCTTTCTGATTGATGTTTCAGGATCCTTAGGATATATTCCTAGAAGTGGGATCACTGGGTCAAATGGAAGTCCAATTTTGTTTATTTTTTAGGAAACTCCACACTGATTTTCATAGTGGCTGCACCAGTCTGAATTCCCACCAGCATTGTACTAGGGTTCATTTTTCTCCACATCCTCACCAGCACTTATTTGTTGATTTATTGATGGTAACCATTCTAGCAGATGTGAAGTGATACCTCATTACAGTTAGGTCTTTGATTTGTTTTGATTTAACTTTTGTCCATGTTATGAAATAGGAGCCCAAATTCATTCTTTTGCAAATGGATATCCAGTTGTCTCAGTATCATTTCTTGTAGCCATGATTCTTTCCCCCATTGAATGGTTCTGGTATCCTTATAAGAAAAATCAGTTGACCATTGATGTATGGGTTTATTTATGGACTCTTAGTTCTATTCCACTGATTTATATGTCTATGCTTATGCTAGTCTCACATTGGATTGATCACTCTACTTTTGTAGTACATTTTGAACTGGCAAATGTAAGTCTTTCAATTTTTGTTATTTTTCAGGATTTTTTTGACCCTTCAGGGTTCCTGGTAATTCCACATGAATTTTAGGATCAGCATTTTCATTTCTTCAGAAATTACTGTTGGGATGTGGATAAGGATTACATTGAGTCTATAGATCACTTTGGATGGTTTTAACATCTTAACAATATTAAGTTTTCCAATCCACGAACACAAGATGTCTTTCCATTTATTTACATCTTCTTTAATTACTTTGAGGGAACAGGATTTTGATGATCAACTTTCCAAATAGACTATAGTAAAACTGTGTTGAGGTGAGCTAGATCAGTCATTTGGGTTGGGACTGGCACATTCTTAGATTAACACAGGCTGAGTTTAGTACATGCTGCCAACATGAGTGAATGGGGATGAACTTCAGAATGTTGATGATGTTAGTGATTTTCAAGTGGGGAAAAGAAGCCCAGAATGGAAGGAGTGGGTGTTTACGAGCGTGCTGGGCCAGCACAGACAAGGGTTTGGTGAGCCTGAGGGGTGGGGGATGGCGAAGGATTGAAGAAAAGAAAAACAAAGAGAATAAGCTGGGTCTAGGTGGATCTCCTGTGCCTGGTTAAGGCCACAGAGAAAGATCCAGGTGGCAAGCTGAGCCTTTATTTTATAGCCAGAGGTAAACAAAGTAGTGGTCACCATAGTTACAATGTTCTTGTGAGTTTCACTTGTTTTGGCAGCACTTGCTGCACTTCCCACAGCCCATTAGTTACACAGGAAGGATCTAGGGAATGTCATAAGGTCAAGCTTAATTATTCTAAGAGGGCTGTGCCCTCTAAGCTGGGACTTGTTTGTGGCTTTGCCAACAGGTCAGTCCGAGGCTTAACCCTATAGCCACTCCCTACATACGAGAGCATAGGTTTTGTGTTCAGCAGATGTCAGCTGCCCCTTGTGTCTGGTGCAATGGCTATCAGATTGAAGCCTGCTCAAGTAAGACCTGTCTCAGATATATGGTGAAAACATAAGTATACCTATGCTTGGGAAATCTGAAATAGTTTTTTAATCATAGCTAGTAAACAAATAGAAAATGTCCAAAAGATACCTAATGAAGGATAAAACTGTTCTTCCCATTTATTCATTCCTGTGAGGTACTGGGGACAGCAAACTGAATTTGGGGTATGGAGGCAAGGTGGTCCCCAGGGTCTTTTGATACACTAACATGCCCCAGAAAGAGCACCTTTTGAACTAGGCATCCAAATATCCAAGCTTGAACCCCTCTGCCACTCGACTTGTTGTGTGACCTTGAGAAAACCATGAAAATTCCCTAAGATTTTTTTTATCTGCAAAATGAAATTTTTTGTAATATATGCCTCACTCACAGGAATGTTGTGTTGTGCAAACAAGAGGTACAAGAAGATACCCAGGAAAGTGATAGTAGCAAAAGTGTCAGATACCATTGCTGTTCTTACCTCGGTGGTCTCAGCCCTTTAGGGAAAGTTCTTACCTTTAGTGGACACTGATGATGCTAAGGAGTGGGTCTATATGTGCATAGAGCTCAAACTACAGGAATCAGACTGGAAGAAAGTGTGTGTGTGTGTGTGGAGAGAGAGAGAGAGAGAGAGAGAGAGAGAGAGAGAGAGAGAGATTCCTACTCTCTCTTAACCTCCAATGGAGAGATTGTTGTATCAAAGAATGAAAGACAATAAATGAATAAGTGAATGAGTAAAGACCTAAACAAAGTGAGGTCTAGGTTTGTTTGTTTTTTTTTTTTTTTTGGCTATAAAGAGGACCAAGATGTAGTATTCAAACAAGTGTTTATTGAGTGCCTACTGCATTTCAAGGTGCCACATGGAGCTCTGGAGACTATCAAGTGGAATATATAAAACTCCATGGGGGTTGGGGGTATTAGTCTGGTTTGAAGGCCACAGGTAACTGAGGAGAATGCAAGGTGACTCTTATTTGGTTCCTGTTTTTTAGGAGCTTCAACTGAGTAGATATAAATAATAGTAATGTGCAATAGAAAGTTATATTTGAAAGCAACTAAAACTCATTTCATAGAAGAACTTGAGACAGAATACAGCAGTTTTTTCAGAAAGTATCCATGCAGAGAAACAGGTCCTCCTGACTCTTTGTTTCCTTGTTATAACAAAGTAGAAAGGTTGGAAAGCCATTTTGGTGGTGGTGGTACAGGGTCAGTGGTATTTGTTTTTGAATTTTTGAGCTTATGGACATCCCTTGCCAAGGTTTGGTGGATACAAAGTTTGCTGACATTTCTGTAGGTTTGACCTTATAGAGTATCTCTTTAGAGATGTAAAGTTGAATCTCAGTCCCCACTTTCAGCTTGGCCTGCACGAGGATTGGGAGTAGGACTTCCTCTTAATTAACACTTGGCCTTCCCACTTACTATAAGGTGCAATGAAAATATCATGGTCTTTGCCACTTACTACCAGCTCTGTGATCTTGGACAAATGTAGACCTATCTCAGTCTCAGTTTGCCACCGTAAGATGGGAGTGATAATAATACCTACTTTGTAGGGTCGTTGTTAGAACATAGCACAGTACAGGATATAAAGCAATTGATCAATAAATGGGGTCACTCTTACTATGATTATTTAATGGTAGGGAAGCCTAATTGTTAGTATCATCCTAGAATCAGAGAGAAAACCTGGATTTATTAATAAACACTCGTGGTATGTGAATGAATTACCAACAGAAGAAACCAGATATCCAAAAATTTTTTATCTGGACATTAATCTTTCAATCCTACAGAATTTCTAATCACTCAACAGTTGGTCTAGGAAACACAAATACTTGTGGGCAAGGAGCCACTTTTGGTGACTGTCTGTTCTGTGGTTTTTCAATCTATCATAATATGAAAGAAGGAGGAAAAGAAGAAAAAATATGTTTAGAAAAAATAATAAATTACAATTAATATTTCTACTGAATACCCTTATGATTAAAGTCAGAGGTCACCCTTTTCAGAGCATGTTTATTTCTATGTTATTCTCTGGAGCCTCTAACAGCTTACTGGGATAGAGGAATTAGGGTATTCCTACTTTTGCACAGGATTCCAAATAGAAGACTCTTGGGAGTACCCAGATCAAATAGTATCCTGGTCAGTCATGCCTTGCTACTTTCTTTCTTTTACCCATTCAACAAATGTTTATAAGTGAATATTATGTTGTTGCCCTTGTTCTGACATCCTAGTTGAGGGAGGGAGTTTTGGGTAGGAGGCGGGAAATAAATAACAATATAAATATATGATGTAAGGTGGTAATAATGTTATAAAGAAGAGGTAGGTTGAGGAGAATCAAAGGTGATGGTTAAGGAGTCTCAATTTATTTAAGGTGCTCAGAGATTATCTGGTTAATAAGATGACATTTAAACAAAAACCCAAAGGGAGTGAGGGATTGAGCTATGTGGCTATCTGAAGGAAGAATCTTCCAGGCAGAAGTTGCCATAAGTTGCTCTTCAACAACTATCCTATTCTTATGCTGGTCCAACTTTTTATCTTTTAGCTTTCGTTCTAATTTCCTCTCTTCTTTGTTTAAAAGACAGATTATGTTTTTCTTGATTCTTGGAACACTCTTGAGTATGTAGTTTGCATTCACACTCTGGTTTCGCTATCTCTTACTACTCTGGCTACTCCTTTCACTGCATCAAGCCCCTGTTCTTGGGCCATACTTCTTCCACTTGACTGATACCCCCTCTCCCACATTGGGGATCAGAAACCCAGTATACTACCTTATTTGGTTTGTTCATCTACTAAGTAAGTCAAAGAGGTAACCCAGACCACAGGGACAACATTTTAGCATATCCAGGAAATGACACCATTTCTAATCAGTGTAATAGCTTCATTTTGTGTATAATTCAAATGCTGGTTTATAAATGCCTATCCTGGATGGGAACAAAAGAGAACGATAAATAAAAGTATGACACAGACAAGTGATTGGCTGGTTAGCAAGCTGGCTACTTTTGGATACTGATAACTGCTCATAATAAGAAAAGCCACAGAGAGCCCTAACCGGTTTGGCTCAGTGGATAGAGTGTCGGCCTGTGGACAGAAGGGTCCCAGGTTTGATTCCGGTCAAAGGCATGTACCTTGGTTGTGGGCACTTCCCCAGTAGGGGGTGTGCAGGAGGAAGCTGATTGATGTTTCTGAATCTATCCCTCTCCCTTCTTCTCTGTAAAAAATCAATAAAATATATATATTTTTAAAAAGCCACAGAGAAGACAACAGTTACCAATCTCACTGCAGCTACACATGACACATAATAGTGCTGAACATTATGGAGCAGAGTTGCATGTGAGTGCAGTGTATAGGAGGGGGAGTTGACAGACATACCTTCAACAAATATTTATTGAGTAGTTAATATAGGTCAGATTCTATTTACTAGACTCTGGAAATAGAGCAATGTAAAAGATAGAAGTTCCTTATATTTTGGATATTTCCAGCTAGTGACTAGAGTCTAGTGGGAGAGCCAGGCAATAAATATGTAATCCAATAGATATCTAAGATAGTGTCAGTTAGCAATAGTTATAGCATTATGAACAAAATTTAAGAAGAGTGCAAAGATAGAGATCTATTGGGCAAGGATACTATTTTAGATAGAATGGTCTAGGAAGGGCTCACTAAAGTAGTGTTATTTGACCGGAGACCTGAGATAAGAGAGAGGGAGTAATTCAGCTATCTGGTGGAAGAGTCTTACAGGAAAAGAGAACAGCAAGTGCAAAGGCTCTGAGGTGGGAACAAGCTTCACATAGTCACAGAGAAGCAAGGTCAGTGGGCTAAACAATAATTCTCAGTGGGTCATCAATAATTCTTCTAGAGGTCATTTTGAAAATGTGAGCAGGCATTTTTGTTTTGGTTTGTAATTGTTCCAGTGATTGGAGGACCCTACTTGTAAAAGGGGTATCAGTGGTAAGAAAGACCATATTTCATTTTATCTGGAACTTTATCAAGAAATACATGGCATTTCATGCCCAGCCAGTGTGGCTCTGTGGTTGAGCATCGACCTATGCACCAGGAGGTAACCAGTTCAATTCCTGGTCAGGGAACTTGCCCAGATTTTAGGCTTGATTGCCAGTAGGGGGCATGCAGGATACAGGCCATCGATGATTCTCTCTCATCATTAATGTTTCTATCTCTCCCTCTCCCTTCCTTTCTCTCTAAAATCAATTTTAAAACATTAAAAAATCAATATTAAGAAAAATAAATACATGACATTTCAGAAAAAAATCACTTAACCACAGCAACACAACTAGAACAGCCCTTACAACATGCTTTTATCAATTAACATTGGAGCTGTCACTTTCATTATGAGTTTTCATTATTGGTACAAAGCTTCCTACTACTTTATTATATTTTCAAGTGTAGCTGTGTCCCAGGATTTACATATTAACATATGTACTGTTTTATTATAAATTATTTCCTTGTATTTCTCTTATGTTACTTGGGGGCATTATATTAGTATTTAAAAGATATGTGTATAGATAAGTTATATTTTTTATACATTTCATTTTGGGATAATAAAAGGGGCATTATAAAAAGAAGATGTTAGATCTACTACGGTTGAGATCCTCTAGAGTAGAGCAGAGTAAGTGAGGGGAAGAGTGGTGAAAAATAAGGTAAGAAAAGTAGCAAAAGCCAGATCATGTCCAGCTTTATAGGTCATGGCAAACATAGACTCTGTGTGAGATAGGGAGTTAATAGAAGGTTCTGAGCAGAGAGGTGATATAATATGACTTTAATGTGTGTAGAATAGACTTTGATGTACAGGAATAGAAGCAGAGAGATAGGTTGGAGACTCTTACAAATAGTCTTTGGAAGAGATGATGGTGGCTTGAATCAAGGTGGTAGTAATGGAAGTGGTGAGAGATGACCTGACTCTGGATATGTATTTTGCAAATTAAGCCAAGAATACACATGAAAGAGACAAACTTTGAGCTGAGCCTTGAGAGGATGGGAGAGGACAACAAGTGTAAGGACAAGAAGGTGGGGCTACATATTGTGTGTCTGTAATAGTACTGGAACAGAGGTTGTGTCTTGAAGAAGTAGAAAAGGAAAGAATGTCCAGGGAAGATAGAATCACATATTTTCAGAGGCAAAGGGCCATGAAAACTCAGGAGAAGAATTTTGACATTTAAGCCCTTTAAGTTTTTGGAGTAGAGTTGTGTGTTGCTTGGCAGCAAGGGCCATGCCTCCTTCAACTATCTTCCTTCATTGGTCACTGTGTTCCTAGCACAGTACTTGCACATGGTAGGATGTTGAGTGGATAAATTAATGTATTATAGACCTTAAAGAGGTTAGTTTTCATAGAGAGAATTCAAAATGGAATTATTTTTTAAAATCTACAGTACATTTCAGTCTAGTTCTAAATTAGGTTAGAAACATGAAGACAAAAAATGTACAACATACACACTGCTTGGAGGCTGAATGCACTTTGCCATTTCTGCAAAGATTGCTGATCTTTAAATGCCAGAAAAGAATCTTATCAGCTGATCTAACACTTAAGAGTTCCACTTTACAATTTTTTCTCTTCATCAGAAATCAAAACAATTATTTTCCTTAACTTCATTGTTGCAGGAATAATATTGGTAACAGAAATTAACTTTGTGAGACTCTATTGGATTAAAAATAAACTCTGCTCAATGAAATTATTGTAAACAAAACAAAACTACTATTCTCAAGCTTTATCAAAAGTATGAGAAAAGCCCTAGCCAGTTTGGCTCAGTGGATAGAGTGTCATCCTACGGTCCTGGGTTTGATTTCGGTCAAGGGCACATAACTTGGTTGCAGGCTCCTCCCTGGCCCGGGCCCTGGTAAGGGTGCATGCAGGAGACAACCAATCAATGTGTTTCTGTCACATTGATGTTTCTCTCTGTCTTTCCCTCTCTCTTCCACTCTTTCTAAAAATCAATGAAAAAATATCTTTGGGTGAGGATTAAAAAAATAAATTAAATAAAAGTATAAGAAGAAACTAGTTAGTGACTGGATCATTTAAATATAGAGCAGTGTTGCACTGAATAAGATTTGAATCAGGCAGCACTGTTTTCTTGAAATAGATCAAAATCCTCCTCCATGCAGTTTTCTAGGGTTCCATCAAGTGCTTGGGTTGCTAATGTTCTATATCCATCCAGATACCCTGCTCTCAGGCAACACCCAGCAGCTCCTTACCATGGGGTTTAAAAACCCAATGATTGTTTTTTGGCAGTGCCTCAGTGCTGGAGCAAAGCTCATTGAATAAATATATCCAGGTTCCCTGGATATTTTTGCTCTTGTTATACTTTCCACTACTACTCCCACCAATACCAACACCTAAAGAGTTAGGAGGGGGAAGTTGAAGTACTCCTTATATCATAGTGGCCTCTGTACAATAGCCTTTCCTTTACCCCAGCTTCATGCTTCTGGAACTTCTTTCTGGAACTTTTTTCATCAGCCAGTGAGGAACAAAATGACTTGACCACAAAGTAATGAGTTTTCAGGGTTCAAACCATATTTAGAAGAGGTGAGTTGTGCACGCACAGCCTTATAGGTAAAGCCATCATAGAAAATAAAAAAAAATATCCATTACTCAAGCACTCTGGCTCTTGCTGCTTCTTCTTACCCATAGCCGAGGTCCCAAACTTGGGGTTTATTGATCCATTAATGTTGGCTCTAAGCTATAGTTCCAATGAGTTGCAAATTAAAAATGCTCTCATCTATGTATTTAATAAATGTTGTTTTAGTTTTTGCCTATTGTGTGCCAGACTCTGGGGATATAGCAGTGACTAAGACAGATTTGTACTCTTGAAGAAGAGACACGAATTGAGAAAATGGGATGAATACTGTTGTCAAATGTCAAGAGTAGGGTGTCATGGGATCCCAGAGAATAGGAACTGCACCTTGTCTAGGGTTTAGGAGAATTTGCTGTGAGTGAGTAAAGGTTAGATTGATCCCTTAGAGGGCAGTAGGATTCAGACAGGTAAAGAGGAGGAAAAGAATCACAACATCTTATTATGTGGGGGATAAAAACAGGTTGTAAAACATAGTGATCACAAATTTATAAGGAAATATATACATGAGCTTAGAGTGGAAATTTCAAAGGATGTACTTGAAATATGAATAGTGATTATCTCCAGAAGTAAAATTATGAGTTATTATCAGTTTATACATAATATTCTGTATTTTTCAAAATTTCTGTTATCAGCATGTTTACATATATAGTTAGAAAGTAAAATTTGATTTTATACAAAACAAACCTGTCTCTGCCTCAGCCACTCCAGCACGGACCAAGTGACTGTGACCTCTCTGTATTACTTTCAAAGTGCTCTTGCCTGGGTCCTGGTGGCCAGACAGGGAATGATCTCCCTCACAGATGTCCCTTGATTTAAATTATTGCTGGAGGACTCACTCCTGGTCAGTTAATGGAACCCTTTCCTGGGGGGTCCCTATGTAGTTCCACAAACTATATCAATCATCTGTCTTTTTACATTTTCTGAGCCCTGATTTCTCTCAACAGCTTTATTTTTCTTTCCATAAATCCCCTTTTACTAGATTGCCATCAGATTCCACCAGCAGGCTTGTTATGAAGATTGCCTGCCAAATAATTATTGACTGATACAAACATTGTTAAAGTCTATTTTCCATTATACGCACTTCTGGACCTGATGATGGAGGCTACTCTTAAGTCCATCCATATATAAATTTGAAAGACTTTTCTCTATAATCTTTGGCCTGCTAAGAGCATTTGTTTTCTCCTTATCTCCTCCAGGTAATGTTTCACTTCTTGAGAAAGTAATGGATTTGAAGCCTCATTCCTGGGTCTATGTGATGTCATAGATACAGATAAGAGTAAGACCAACATCAGGTCTCATAAATTAACACATTGGGATATGCATAAGGTAGGCTGCCCTTCCTCCTTTTCCTTTTGCAGACTAGAACAACCCCAATTCCACCTGGTAGGAATAAGTAGCTTTACTGGGGTATCTAGGAAAGTTACCTGGAACCTGGTAGAAATAAGTAGAGGCAAGGCGGAGGCAACAACATCACTCTCACTGGCATAATTCTATTCATATGTATTCTCCCTGGTGCCAATCCCTAGTGTTTTCCAAACCCTGTGTTTTAAAGCTGCACAGCTACTGAGCAATTAAGTCTAGTCATCTCAGAGAATTTGCAATGGGACAGAGATAAAATATCTCCTCCTGCTCAGGTTATGGTCTAGGAAGTTGTGTGGAATTATTTTATGGGAAGCCAGAAGATAAGAAAGGACAAAAATACCAACTGAGGTCTATAATCTGTTCTCCAAGAGTTTATCATAGAATCAAAGTTGGAAGAGACTTTTGTAAATATTTTCACCACGACTTATGATGATTATTTGCTATCTCTGAAAGATAGGAGCACAGTTATGGTCTGTTGCCCCCACACTTGATGAATAGAGGTATTTATTTCTCATTCTTACAGTAGGAAGCTGCTTCAGAAGCCACCAGATGTATACCCCATAAAGATACCTATAAGCACAATCAGCCACAGCTAAGTCAGCCAAATCAAGCCTTACCAGCCTTCAGCTGATTAGCATGGAGACACAATATCAGTTCTTTTCACCATTGTACAACCCAATTGACCCCTTCTTATTTTTCAGAACACCCCAACCCCACTATGACTTTGTCTAGTCTCAACTTCCTTCCCTTCTCTAGCAGTCCTTGAGGACATCATAGAGAAGAAATTAATGGAAACAGATTTATTCATACAAGGAATAGACTCTTCCAAATGAAACTTCATAACTTTATGGCCAAAATGCAACAATGATTTGGTTTGTATTGATGGTTGAGGTTTTGTTTCTTTTATGAAAATGGATATCCACATCATATGTGGAATTAATGTTAAAATACTGCCTCTTAGGGTGATAACATTTAGCAATTTATTCAACATTTTTGGCAAAGAAATTTCAAGTACTTAAAATATTAGCTTACTCATTAAGCAGACCTGCTGAAAGCTATTAAAACCAAATTTGAAGAATGGATCTCTAAGGAGATCGTTTTCTGAAATTTGATTAGTCTTCCCAGTGAGTCTCAATCTTTCACTGTGGGGAGGGGGTGAAAAAGGGTGTATCAGAATATCCAAAGAAGGGAACAGAAGTAATGTGTAGAACAAAATATCAATATTTCTATAATTTTAAAAAATATTAACTATACAAAATAAAGCTCTGAAAAATCTTCCTAACTGAAGAGAACATGCAGAAGATAAGGTAAAAATATTATGGAAGAAACAAGTAATAAAAAATAAGTGAACATTGCCTGGCCAAAATCCATGCCTTTGATACAAGGCAAACCATATGAGAGGCTACTAATGGGTCAACACAGATCAATTCACATCACTGGAAACACAATCCCAACAACATAGTCCCTTCTGATTGCTACAACAGCAGCGAGGCAAGCTGCCAACTCAAAGTGAGCTGCTAAAACTACAGCTGTACTGTGTTATCCTTGAAGTCATAGGCTAGATCTTGCCCACAACTCCATCCCCAATGGCTGGATCTCTGCCTGGCACATAGTAGCTTCCTAGTAAGTAAATGTTTCTTATACAAATACACTGTTGAAAGAAATGAATTATCAACATCTCAGACATGTGGTTTATACCATGTTTTCCCTCTGTTTATACTCCACAAAATAACTCATTTGAGAGCAATAAAGGACACACCAAACAAATACAATCCTCCATTTGTATTCACTCTACCCAAATAATACAAATTTAGATGCATTTTCACCTGAACACAGTATCTTTTTTTAATGTTTATTTAATTAATTTATTTTTTGAACACAGTATCTTGAACAGTAGTAATATAGTAGGCACTCAATAAATATTTATTGTATGAATAAACGTAGATGTGATTTCAAAGAAAATATGAAATAAAAAAATACCTTATACATAGTGGACCCAAATTGATGCTTACTTTTTTAATCTTGTTTTTAGCTTCTTGTTCAGAATGTATAAGGTCAATTAAGACAAATCAATTTGGTCAAAAACAATACAAAGCCAGTTTTACCAAGGAAAGATGGACTGCATTCTCAATGCCTACAAAGTTGTTTATGCTCATTATATTTCCTGTCTGTGATCCATCGAGGAACATTGTAAAATTATCCCAGGAGCCATATTATATCTGAACAACCGATGAGGGGAAAAATTAGTTGTTGAGAATGAAAGGAGAACATCAATGCCTGTTTACATTTTCATGCACAATAATATTATTTTCTCAGTATGAAGTCCAGCTTATGTTACTTTCATTTTCAGACAAAACAGACTCTTAAAAAATAATCAAATGATAGGTGATTTGTTTTCTTCCAGTGCAGGTATTTACATATAACCATTTGCTCAATCTGAAGTGCTTCCTCATTTCTCCTCTATACTGTGGGGTCATCCCAGAGACAGTTTGAAAAAATAATGCATTTATTTACTAATCTTCAAAGAGTCTCTATTTTTTCTGCTTTCCCACTGTAGTCATTAGGGGTCACAACCCTGAAGGAAATATGGGCTGCCATGGTAACACAAAATGTCTGCTGCTGGGCTTAGCATAATTCCTCACTAATAGAAAAACAACGAGCAATAAATACCATCCTTGATAAACTGGCTTATTGTTTTACAGAGCCTCTACTTGAGAGGTGGAGATCCCCCCAGAGCAGTTTTAAATTATCCAAATGCAATCCACATCTACACTGATTTCTCATTTTGCACAAGGAACTTGGTACAATTGTACCAGATTAAGTCAAATTCCTTGTCACATTTTTTCCTTTGTATTGAATTTATTGGAGTGGCACTGGTTAAAATTATACAGGTTTCAGATGCACAATGCCACAACATATTATCTATACACTGTACTGTATGTTCACAACCCCAAGTCAAGTCTTCATCCATCACCATTTATCCCCCCTTTACCCTCCTCCATTCCTCTTACCCTCTTTCCCTTGGCAATCACCACACTATTGTCTGTAAAAAGTCATTGGCATTGCACTCAGTCAGTCATCTGTTGGGCACATTTATCAGATGCTATATGACACTCTACTAAGAACTAGAACAAAGTAAATTATTTTCCCAAGTCATTGTGTGTTTTTTTTGTTGTTGTTCTTGTTTTTGAAATACTAGTATATTTTTATTGATTCAGAGAGGAAGGGAGAGGGAGAGAGAGATAGAAACATCAATGATGAGAATCATAGATTGGCTGCCTCCTACACGCCCCCTACTGGGTATCGAGCCCACAATCAGGCATATGGCCTTGACTGTAATCAAACCTGGGACCCTTCAGTCCCACAGGTCGACACTTTATCCACTGAGCCAAACCAGCTAGGGCCCAAGTCATTTTTAATTCCCATAGAGAACTACAAATAAAATGTACAACTCCATCACTTTCAGCTATTTAGTAATTGTTGTTATTTTATTAGTTTACAAGCTTTTGCATTAAAAGTGGGATGGATGAGCCTGCTTGGGGTTAGGGCACCAGACATGAGAGAAAGATATTCTAATATTGACCTCAAAGACAAACCATATACAACAACAAGCAAAGGCTCTCTAGCTTATATTTGGGATCAAAAGAAATCCTACCCAATAAAAGAGTAATATGTAAATTAACCATAACTCCGCTACACCCACCAGCCACATCCACCAGCAAATCAGTGCGAGTATGCAAATTAACCCCAACTAAGATGGCTGCTGCCACAGAGAGCAGAAGGGAGGCTTGGGTTTCCCCAGCAATAGAGGAAGCCAAGCTTTCCACACACCCTGGCTGGCCCAGGCCTCCACTCAAGAATACAAAGTTTAAATTATAGAAGATAAATCCCAAGAAAAATGGCGGCAGCCATGGAGCTGGAGAGAGCAGGCTAAGGTTGCCCCCCCGCAACCGAGGAAGCCAAACTTTCCACCTGCCCTGGCTGGCCTTCGCCTCAACTCCAGGCTACAAAGTTTCAATTATAGAAGATGAATAAACTCCAACAGAAATGGCTGACACCACGGAGCAAGCAGAAGGCTTGGCTTCGCTCCAGGCTACAAAGTTTCAATTGTAGAAGATAAATATATCCCAGATACTAGGGCCTCTGCTTGGGTTGCTGGGTGGCATGACCGACCTGAAAACCACCACAGGCCCCTCACCCAGGCTGCCCCATGCCCCAAGGGAACCCCCACCCTGATCTGGGACACCCTTCAGGGCAAACCAGCTGGCCCCCACCTGTGCACCAGGCCTCTATCCTATCTAATAAAAGAGTAATATGCAGATTGACCATCACTCCAACACACAAGATCAAGATAGCTGCCCCCATGTGGACACAAGATGGCCACCACAAGATGGCCAGCAGGGGAGGGCATTTGGGAGGGACCAGGCCTGCAAGGGAGGCCAATTGGGGGCAATCAAGCATGCAGGGAGGGCAGTTAGAAGTGACCAGGTCAGCAGAGGAGGGAAGTTGGGGGCAAACAGGCTGCCAGGGGAGCAGTTGGACATCAATCAGGCTGGCAGGGCAGTGGTTAGGGGGTGATCAGGCTGGCAGGCAGAAGTAGTTAGGGGCAATCAGAAAGGCAGGCAGGTGATTAGTTGGGAGCCAGCAGTTCTGGATTGTGAGCGGGATGTCCCACTGCCCTAAATGGGCAGTGGGACATCCCTCCAGGGGTCCCAGATTGGAGAGGGTGCAGGCTAGGCTGAGGGACAACCCCACCCCCACCCCTGTGCACAAATTTCGTGCACCGGGCCTCTAGTGGAAGTAATAAAAGGGAGAGCTACCACTCACTTTTTTGTTGTTCTGAAAGGGAAATGTTCAGAGAAACAACCTGAAGGTAGCAATGATTGCATAAGGAAAATTATACTGTAAATGCTAAAAATAAAAATTATTGTCAAAGTATATTCTCATCAACATATGTGCCTTTAAGGCCCAGTCACATGATAACCCTTTTGGCCATTGACAGAAACATCCATTGGAGAGATGATGGTTCTTCCCTCACATGATTCTCTCTCAAAACTCTAAGGCACACTTGAAATCTGTTGTTTAGTTCTCCTGCTTTCCATTGCACTCTAAAACTTACCCTCTACTCACCCAGCTTCCAGTCTCTTGTCATCTGAACATACCATATTGACCTGCTCACACATCACTGCACACACTATACCTCATATCTAGAATGCCTTCTTCCTCGCTGTGTAACTAACCCTCCCTATCAAAATTATATGTCTATTTTCATACACTTGGGAATTTAATTACAGTCTTTCACATGCAGTGCTTCCCACTTATTTCCTATACATGGATTTTGCCTTCCCAAGGAGGTTGTAAAGTCCACCAGAACAAGCACCAAGAGTCTCTCTTGCTTCATTGGCTATTGCACTTTGATGAATCAAGCTGCCATGAATAAAAGGCCCACAAGGCCTGAAACTGAGGGTGATCTCCACCAAACAGCCAGCAAAAAATTGAGGCCTTTAATCCAACAACCTTCCAGGAACTGGATTATGCCAACAACCACATGAGTTTGGAAAAATCCTTCCCCAGTTCAACCTTCAAATGAGATGCCAGCCCTGGCCAACACCTTGATTATAGCCAGTGAGAGACCCTTAATCAGAGTAGCCTGCTAGGCCATGCCTGAATATCTGACCCATAGAAACTGTGAGATAATAACTGTGTTTAGATTTAAGCTGCTAAGTTTGGAAGTAATGTATACACAGTAATAGATAATTAATGCTATGAATCTAGCCACTAAGTTCATAGCACAGGCCCCATAAATACTTGTTGACTCAGAGCTATGTGAGAGAGTTATATTTTTGGTATATTCTCCAGTGACTTCAATGTATGGAAAAATAGTATCACACTTCTTGTTAGATGAAGGCCAGGAACTTGAAGGGATTATCTGGGTCAGCTGCCAACTTCAGAATATAGAGGGTATTTATTTCTCATTTATCCCTTAATGTTATCTACCAATAATACCTACTGACTTCATACAGGATTCTCTTACAATCATAATCTGAGGTGGACTCAGTTTGCCAACCTCGGCTTTTGATGAGTCCTCACTGTCCACAGAATCAAGTCAAATTCCTTAGCCTATTGTTCAAGCCCTTTCACAGTTAGACCCAAACTACTGCTCCAGCCTTTTCTCTTATCATCTGTCCTTTTCACCCTCATAGTAGCTAGAGTGATTTTTTTAAAAACACAAATCTCACTATGGCCTTCCCATGCTAAAACCCTCCAATGGCTTCTTGTCACTCTTAAGACAAAGACTCTGCACAGCCTATCTCCTGCCCTCAGCAGCAGCCTTATTTTTAACTACCATTATCTGATTCTCTCTTCTCTAGCCACAATGGTATACTTTCTGTCCCTTTGTCATCCAGTTAGCTCCTGCTCATCATCCAATTTTCATCATAACATGGTTGCCTCATGAAGGCATTTCTTGGCTCCCAATGGTACTATTTACCTCTCCTTTCTAGGACTTGTCATATTTATTTGTGTACTTATTAATGTTAGTCTCTCTCAAGCACTGTAATGTCAGATCCATAAGACTGGGACTTTGCCTTGTTCACTGCTATATTCCCAGCACTTGGCACATAGTAGATACTCAATATATATTTTCAAATAAAATTTGAATGGAAGTCACTTTCCATTTTTAAGCTCCAATTTCCACCACCTCTAGCAAGAGATAATGTCCTATTCTCTCTTCCAGTTCTGACTAGTTTGTGATTCCAAGTTGGAAACCATTCCTAACTTTCACTTCCAACCCTGAGGCAGCAGCTGCATTTAATTTGTGGAGCCTCCTGAAATAAAGGACAGATTATCAGTCTACGTTCTTAGTTCCAAAAACTACACATTAAAATTCAGAAGAATATCAGAAAGTGTAAACATGTGAAGGGATTAAACAAAAACACACATATACACTGAGTGGCCAGATTATTATGATCTCTGAACACATAATAATCTGGCCATTCAGTGTATATCCTATATAATAAAAGGCTAATATGCAAATTGTCCCCTTGATCAGGAGTTCAACCTGCAGGCAGGCCGGCCAACCACCCATGTCTCCTCCCACTGGCCAGGCTGGCCAAACCCCACCCATGCATGAATTCATGCACTGGGCCTTTAATATATATATATATATATATATATATATATATATATATATATACACACACACACACACACACATACACATACATATATATATACTGAGTGGCCAGATTATTATGTGTTCAGCGATCATAATAATCTGGCCAATCAGTGTATATGTAACACATAAACACAGACAAGACTGTGGTGATATCCCAGAGGGAAATGGGTAGGAGTAAGTGGGGGTGGCTATAGGTGGATTTGGGCAAAGGGGGAATAATGGGGACAGAAAGAAACTTTGCTTGGGGTGCATAATACTGTGTGCAGATGTTTTGTTGAATTGTACACTTGAAACCTATATAGTTGTGTGAAGCAATGTCACCCCGATAAAGTCAAGAAAACTTTTTAAAAATTCTCTTTTGAAGTCAAAAGAAAGTCCAGAGACTTTTTAAAAGATTCCAAATTGATTTACAAATAATGTATTTCATTTGTTTGTTTGTTCATTTGCTTGTTGGGTTTTGTTTTTTTAAACCTCAGTGTGCCCTAGGAACTGTCCACACCTTTTCTGAGATAAAAAGCTACTTGTAAATTCAACCTCATGTTCTGATGGCTTTAGCCCAGTGGATACTCAGTAATGACAGTTATCAATCTCTTTTGGAGGGCAACACTGAAAACAGAGCTTCAAATACAAACAGAAATGTAATTTAGGTCATGAATTCCTATATCATACCTGGAAGGACCTAAGAGATAATCTGCTCTAAACTCCTCATTTTACAGATAAGGAAATTTGAAGAATAAAGAAGGAGAGCAATCTGGCTGAAGTCACAGCTACCAAAGAGTTCAGTGCAGAAGTGAAACTAAAAACTAATTCATGATTCCCAATTTCTCCTTACAAAAAACTAGAGGCCCAGTGCACAAATTTGTGCATGGGTGGGGTCCAGCTGGCCCACCCCAATGGAGGCCAATTGGGGCAGGGACGGTGGGGGGGAGGGGCTGCAGGAAGTTGGCCGGCTGGCTTCACCCTCAATCAAGGATAGGGGGGTGATCATGGGCGGGGAAGGCCAAGGGGTGGGGCTGCAAGAGGTTGGGGTGGGCCAATCAGGGCCCGATCTGCCAGTGTGCATCATAGTAACTGGTTGTTCTGGTCATTTTGTCATTACGGTAGCTTGGCTTTTATATATATTAGTATAGATCTGCTTATTTTCTTCTGAATCTCTTCCCAACTCTCAATAAGCATGTTGTTGTATGATTGCATTTAAGACAGTTTAAATCAAAAGAATGCTAATGAGAAAAATATCTGAAGACTAAGTCTTTGACTATTGTGATGAGGAAATTGAAGTTCATTGTACTTCAATGAAGTTTGTTGTACAATGAATGCTTGACATTCAGGGAAGTCGTTCATAACACATCTCCAGCTTCCCTTTAATTCACAAATCCCACAATTACATAATTGGCATACAATTTCATCCATGTAGCTTCTATGCTCCTTCTAAGAACCATAGTATTCTTACTAGGCCAATTGTTCCATCACATCAACCTTAAACTGTGTGCAATTCAAATTTATGCCTTAGCAAAATTACAAATTATTACATGTCATGACATTCAAGACCCACTCATAAATAGTTAAAGCTATAAATATTATAAAATGTCCAGGGTCTACTGATTCCTTAAAGTGACAGCCTCATCAAACCTGGATACGTATTTGATTCACAAGGCCTATTTCAAGGGAGAGACAATATCATGTCAGTGTGAAATCTGGACAAACATTGGCTCACAAGGTACATGCACAAGCAGAGAATATATGAATTCAATATGTGAGTGGGCTTGCAAACAGAAAAGTAAGGAAAATCAGGTCTATACTGATCATGGAAGAGCTTTACCTCACCCTCCTGTCTGGGTATTGGAGTTACTTTTGTCTTCAACTTTGAATTGGGAATCTGTGCCCATCCTTGTGCTATGCTATGCTGTAGGAATTTGCAAATAAATATATAAATTATTTTCCTGAGACCGAAAAAATGGCAGCGGAATAGACAGACGTGTCCCGAGCCTTGTCCCGGAGCAGAAATAAAGAACAGCTGAGGGTCGCATGGGGAGTGTTTATTGGCAAGTTAAGGGAGAGCTTTACTCCAGGAGAAGGTGGGGGACTGGACTGGTGTACGGGGTTCCCTTGACTGGGTAGCCCCACTGCTGCTGAGTTGCCTCCCAGAGCCAACAGCTCAGACGCGGAGACCGCGTCATCTTGAAGGGGAAAGTGGATGTTATGGGAAGCCTGAAAATCTACAACTGCAGCACCAACTGAACAGCTGCGAAACCCAGAACACCGGTTCCCAATTGGCGCAAACACGCGGATTCAGAGGAGCTCTACACTCCACCACAAAAAGGAGAGAGAGAACTACATAACCAGACATCCGGAGAAGAGAGACCATGGGGAGACAAAGAAATAGCCCCCATAGGAAAGAAAAGCAGGCATCACCAGAAAAGGAAGTAAATGAATTCGAGGCAAGCAACCTATCAGAGAAAGAATTCAGAGAAATGGTCATAAGGTGGCTGAAAAGAATGGAAGACAAATTCGACAATATCAGTAAGAACCAAGAGGAAATGAAGAAGAACCAAGAAGAAATGAAAAATGACATCACTGCTGTAAAGAACTCAATAGAAAGCATCAAGAGTAGACCAGAAGAAGCAGAGGACCACATCAGTGAGCTAGAAAACAAGGTGGGGGAAAATACCCAAGTAGAGCAGATTCTAGAAAAAAAAAAATTAAAAAGCAGGAGGAGAGCCTAAGGGAACTTTGGGACAACAAAAAACAAAACAACATCTGCATAGTAGGGGTTCCAGAAGGAGAGGAAACAGAACAAGGAATAGAAAACCTGTATGAAGAAATAATGACAGAAAACTTCCCTGATATAGGGAAGAAAAAACCCACACAAATTCAAGAAGCTCACAGAGTCCCAAGCAAAATGAACCCCAAAAGATCGACACCAAGGCACATTATAATTAAATTGGCAAACACCAACGAAAAAGTAAGAATCTTAAAAATGGCCAGAGAGAGACATGAAGTTACATACAAAGGAACCCCCATCAGACTAGCAACTGATTTCTCAACAGAAACTCATCAGGCCAGAAGGAAATGGAATGAAATATACAAAGTCATGCAAAAGAAGGGTCTGAATCCAAGAATATTGTACCCAGCAAGGCTATCAATGAAAATTGAAGGTGAAATAAGGAGCTTCACAGACAAAAAAGGACTAAGGGAATTTATTACCATCAAACCAGCAATGCAAGAAATGCTAAAGGGTCTGCTGTAAAAAAAAAAAAGAAAGAAAGAAAAGAAATAAGAAGCAAAGAAGGAACACAGGGATAAAGAATAAAAATGGCAACAAATAAGTACCTATCGATAATAACTTTAAATGTAAATGGATTAAATGCCGTAGGTGACAATCAAAAGACATAGGTAACAGATTGGATAAGAAAACAAGACCCCATATATCTGCTGTCTACAACAAACACACCTCAGAAAAAAGGATGCACACAGACTGAGGGTGAAGGGGTGGAAAAAGTTTTTTTCAGGCGAATGGAAATGAAAAAAAAGCTGGGGTAGCAATATGAATATCTGACAAATTAGATCTCAAAGTGAAGGACATAACAAGAGATAAGGAAGGCCACTTCATAATACTAAAGGAAGCAATCCAACAAGAAGAAATAACTCTGGTAAACATACACATCCAATACAGGAGCACCCAAACACATAAAAACCTCCTGGAGGATATCAAGGGAGAGATTGACAGCAATACATTCATAGTAGGAGACTTTAATACCCAATTATCACGATTGGACAAATCCTCTAAACAAAAAATCAGCAAAGAAACATCAATCCTAAATGACTCACTAGACCAGATGGAATTAATTGACATCTTCAGAACATTTCAATCCAAAGCCACAGAATATACATTCTTCTCAAGTGCACATGGGTCATTTTCAAAGATAGACCATATGTTGGGTCATAGGCAAAGTCTCTTCAAATTCAAGAAAATAGAAATCATATCAAGCATCTTTTCAGATCACACTGGCATAACACTGGAAATCAAAGACAATAAAACCTATCCAAAATATCAAACGCATGGAGACTAAACAACATACTATTAAACAATGACTGGGTTACCAGAGAGATCAAGGAAGAAATAAAAAACATAATGGCAACAAATGACAATGAAAACACAACAATCCAAAATCTATGGGACACAGCAAAAGCAGTCTTGAGAGGGAAGTTCATAGCTCTACAAGCCTACTGCCAAAAAACAAGAAACAATGGTAATAAATTACCTAACACTACAACTCAAATAGTTAGAAAGAAAGCAACAAGAAAAGCCCAGTGTAAGCAGGGGAAGGAAATAATAAAGATCAGAGCAGAGATAAACGACATAGACATCAAAGAAACAATACATATGATCAACAAAACCAAGAGATGGTTCTTTGAAAGAATAAATAAGATTGATGAACCTCTAGCCAGGCTCACCAAGAAGCAAAGAGAGAGGAACCAAATAAACAATATCAGAAATGAAAGAGGTGAAATAACGAAAGACCCCACAGAAATACAAAGGCTTGTTCCAAAATACTATGAAAAATTCCATTCCAACAAACTGGACAACCTGGAGGAAATGGACATATTCTTAACAAAATATAACCTTCCAAAACTCAATCAGGAAGAATCTAAACATCGCAATAGGTCAATAACTATGGAAGAAATTGAAGCAGTCATCAAGAAGCTTCTGGCAAACAAAAGCCCGAGGCCAGATGGCTTCAGAGGGGAGTTTTACCAAACATTCAAGGAAGAACTAAAACCTATCCTCCTCAGACTATTACAAAAAAATTCAAGAGGAAGGAACACTTCCTAGCTCCTTCTATGAAGCCAGCATCACCCTAATGCCAAAACCAGATAAAGACAACACAATGAAAGAGAATTACAGGCCAATATACCTCATGAACATAGATGCCAAAATCCTCAACAAAATTCTAGCAAATCGAATGCAGCAGTACATCAGAAAGATCGTACACCATGACCAAGTAGGATTTATCCCAGGGATGCAAGGATAGTACAATATCCGTAAATCAATAAACGTGATACATCACATAAACAAACTGAGAGATAAAAATCACATAGTCATATCAATTGATGCAGAAAAAGAATTTGACAAAATCCAGCACCCTTTCTTGATAAAAACTTTCAACAATGTGGGAATAGAGGGATCATACCTCAACATAATAAAAGCTATATATGATAAACCCACAGCAAACATCATACTCAATGGGCAAAAACTAAAACCATTTCCCCTAAGAACAGGAACAAGACAGGGATGCCCACTCTCACCACTCCTGTTCGACATGGTACTGGAAGTATTAGCCATTGCAATTAGACAGGAAGAAGAAATAAGAGGCATCCAAATTAGAAAAGAAGAAGTAAAACTGTCCTTATTTGCATATGGCATGATATTGTACATAAAAAACCCAAAATACTCCATCAAAAAACTAATAGCCTTAATAAATGAATTCGGCAATGTAGCAGGATACAAAATTAACGCCAAGAAATCTATGGCATTTCTATACACCAATAATGAACTTACAGAAATAGAGACTAAAAAAGCAATCCCATTTACCATCGCACCAAAAAAATTAAGATACCTAGGAATAAATTTAACTAAGGAGGTAAAAGACCTATACGCAGAAAACTACAGGACACTGAAAAAAGAGAGACAGGGAGATGCAAACAGATGGAAGAACATACCATGTTCATGGATTGGTAGAATCAACATCATTAAAATATCCATACTACCCAAAGCAATCTATAGATTCAATGCACTCCCCATTAAAATACCAACATCCTATTTCACTGACCTAGAAAGAACTCTCCAAAAATTCATCTGGAATAAAAAAAAGACCCCGAACAGCCACAGCAATCCTGAGAAAGGAGAATAAAGTAGGTTGGATCTCAATACCAGATTTCAATCTGTATTACAAAGCCACTGTTTTCAAAACAGCCTGGTACTGGCATAAGCACAGACATATAGACCAATGGAACAGAATAGGGAATCCAGATATCGACCCAAACCACTATACTCAATTAATATTTGACAAAGGAGTCATGAACATACATTCAAGACCGTCTCTTTAACAAATGGTGCTGGGAAAATTGGACAGATACATGCAAAAAAATGAAACTAGACTACCAACTTACACCATACACAAAAATAAACTCAAAATGGATAAAGGGCTTAAACATAAGACGGGAAACCATAAAAATACTAGAGGAATCTACAGGCAGCAAAATCTCAGCCATATGCCAAAGGAACTTCTTCACTGATAATGCTCCTAGGGCAATGGAAGTTAAAGAGAAAATAAACAAATGGGACTACATCAAAATAAAAAGCTTTTTCACAGCAAAAGAACCCATCAACAAAACAGCAAGAAAGCCCACTGTATGGGAGGACATATTTGCAAATGTTATCACTGATAAAGGTTTAATCTCCAACATCTACAGGCAACTTATACAACTTAATAAAAGGAAGATAAAGGATCCAATAAAATAATGGGCAACAGACCTAAATAGAATCTTTTCGAAAGAAGACAGAGGAAGGCCAAGAGACACATGAAAACATGCTCAAAGTCACTAATTATCTGAGAGATGCAAATCAAAACGACAATGCGGTACCATCTCACACCTGTCAGAATGGCTATCATCAACAAACGACAAGTGTTGGCGAGGATGCGGAGAAAAAGGAACTCTCATGCACTGCTGGTGGAAATGCAGACTGGTGCAGCCACTGTGGAGAACAGTATGGAGTTTCCTCAAAAAACTAAAAATGGAACTTCCATTTGACCCAGTAATCCCACTCCTAGGAATATATCCTAAGAAACTAGAAACACCAATCAGAAAGGATACATGCACCCCTATGTTCATAGCAGCACAACTTATAACAGCCTAGGTGCCCGTCAGCAGATGAGTGGATCAGAAAACTATGGTACATCTACACAATGGAATACTGTGCTGCCATAAAAAAGAAGGAATTCTTACCATTTACAGCAACCTGGATGCAACTGGAGAGCATTATGCTAAGTGAAATAAGCCAGTCAATGAAAGAAAAACACCACATGATTGAGAGGTTTGCGAAGCAGAGAGGTGTGGAATTTCTGCCTTGGGCCAGGGGTCTAGGAAGGCGCCAGTTATTCTCTGTCACCATCTACCTTGCAGATGCATGCATTGGCTCTGGACTTCCCCCCTGCCTTGACCTAACATCCCGGCCTTTTGGTGACAGGGGGTGCCGAAATTGTCCTGGCTACTTCCTGCTGACCAGGGGCGAAGGGGGTGGGGAATGTTAAAGGCCAGGGTCAGGCAGAGGCGGGTCGAAGGGTAGCCATGTATAGTGGTCGAGCAGGAGCTGGTTTACAGTCACCCGAGACATTTCCGGGATCCGGGAGCGGTTGAATTTGAGGAGGCAGCGAGCGAGGGGAAAAAAGACACAGATGAGAATTAGGGGCCCTATCAGGGGTAGGATCCAGGTAGCTAAAGGGCTTTGGAGCCAGCCAAAAAGAGAGTTGTCCTGGGAGTGTCTTGCACGTAATTCTTCACTCAGCTTAGTCAGAGTCTGCACGTTCTGTTCCACCACTCCGGACTCGTTGATGTAGTAGCAGCATTCTTCTTGAAGGAATATGCAGGTTCCTCCTTTTTCTGCAGTAAGAAGGTCTAGGGCCTGTCGGTTCTGCAGGGCTATTTGGGCTACCGATGTTACTTGCCGCTGCAGGGAGGCTAAGGAGGCAGTAGTAGACTCCAGGGCTATCTGGAGTTTGTCATTGAAATCCTGAGCAGAGATTATGCTGTTCGTGAGGGCCCCCTCAGCTAGGCCTACTGGGGCAGCAATACTTACCCCCAACATGACAGGGAGGAAGGCAGCCTGGCGGGCCCGGGGGTGGGATGAAGGGAGCAACCAGGCAAGCTCTGACTCTCCATACAGGGTTAGTTGGGGAACTACTGTGACCACGAAGCAAGGCCCGGGGTCAGAGGAGTTTATGTAGTTGTTTAAGGTGCCATTGCACCAAAAGAAGGTACCCAGGCTGGCCTTGATGGGACTGGCTGCAGTGTGGTTTTAGGTACAGTTCCAAGTGTCCCGTCTCACAGTTACCGGGTTGCTGGTCTGGTAGCATATCCGCGGGGGCAAGGTGGGTTCTGGAGTTTCGGGTTCCCAGAGGGGAATGCCAGCCAGGTGAGGCTGACATTCACCATGTCCTTGGGTTCCTGGAGGAGTCATGAGTGGGACGGCAGCCAGCAAAGGTCCTTGGAGAGAGACACATATAAAGCAGTGCGAGACATTGGGCAGGGTGCGGGTCTCGTTAAGGAATAGTAGAGTGTGTTGGATAAGTTGGAGCCAAGAAGACAGGACTTCTACCCGGGGGGAATCAGGCAGCTTCCCTTTAAGGGAATGTTCGGCCTGTAGGATGCTGTTGGAGACTTGGATTTGGGCCTCCTGGGCCATGACATATTCCTGGGAGATGTAGATGATCCCTGAAGGGGTCGAGCTCTAACCACCCCCATATAGTTTTCCCATAACGCCCGCAACCCATCGCTGGTCCCAGGGGTCCTGGACCCTGATGTTGAAGGTCCCGTCTTTCCAGAAAAAGGGGCCAGACCTGACCTCATTGTAGGCATCATGGATGACACAACCTGACCAGCGGCAACCCCCATAGGTGTTGACGTCTCGATTACACCTGTCTGGGTTCCGCTGGTCATAAGCAAAACAGGCATATGGTTGGCCACCATTGGACACTGACCGGAGGTCAACAGCAATCAGGATCTCCACCTGGCATCCAACCAGAGGGCAGTCCTGAGATCCTACCTGCCGGGTTACTTGTGTGCTGTCCTGGTTGTAGGTTTCATGGACCTTGAACCTCCACACATAAGCAGGTGGGGGTGGGTATAGGTTTCCCAGCGCTGGGAGGAGAAGGAAGAGGGGGAGGGTGGCTAAGGCGGACATTAGTGGGGCCCAACACCTCACATTTATAGAAGTCATGCTGCTCTGGGGTCCTCTTGAATCTGGAGAGGTGGTGCCACAATGGATCGCCAAGTAGTTTGGCCACGGTGGGGGTTGTGAGGATTACTGTGTGAGGTCCCGTCCACCTGGGCTCTAAGGCCTTGGGATGTAGATTCTTAAGGAAGACTGAATCCCCCGGCTGAAGGGCTGGTCCTCAGGAGCCTTGGTCGGCTGGTTCTGGCCTGGGCAGAAACCTGTCAGCGTGTTCCCAGAGCAGCTGCCTGAGTAGAGACAGGTATGGAAGATAAGTAGCCAGGAGAGGAGGGTCAGTATGAAGATGATGGTTGAGCAAGAAGGGTCTCCCATATAGGAGTTCTAAAGGGCTTAAGAAGGTGGGGCTCCTTGGTGTAGCCCGGATTCTGGTCAGGGCCATGGGCAGGAGGTCCGGCCAGGAACTGCGAATTTCTAGAGAGAGTTTAGTTAGATGGTCTTTAAGGAGGCCATTGACCCTCTCGACCTTACCCAATGATTGTGGGCGGTAGGGTATGTGCAGTTTCCAGGAGATGCCAAGTGAGGTGCTAACCTGCTGAACGACCCTTGATATAAAAGCTGGGCCGTTGTCTGATTGTATGGAGGTGGGGAGGTCGAACCTAGGGATTATGTGTGTTATCAGGGTCTCAGCCACAACCTCAGCAGTTTCCTTGCGGGTAGGGAAGGCCTCTACCCACCCTGTCAGGGTGTCTACCATGGTAAGCAGATATTTGGTCTTCTTGTGGGCAGGCATATGGGTGAAGTCTACCTGCCAGTTCTGCCCTGGGAAGTGTCCCCTCATTTGATGGGTAGGAAAGTTGGGGCGCATTCCTCCCTGGGGTGAGACAGCTGCACATGTGGAGCAGGAGGAGCAGGCGCTCGTGACTGCCTCTCGCAGTGTGGACGAGATGAAGAGGGGTTCGAGGAACCTCCAAAGTGCCAGCGGTCTAATGTGCAATGACTGGTGGACCTGTTGGGCAATGGCCCCTACCTGAGCCTTGGGAAGGGTGATCTTGTTATTTATGAAGATCCATCCCTCAGGACCAGAAGAGCCTCCCCGTTGTAGGAGTTTATTTTTTTCTTCTTCTGTATACTGAGGGGTAATGGAGGGAAGGGAAAGGAACGGGATCAGGGCTGGGGACTCTTCACCCGAGTTAAGCCTCTGGTCACCGCGTCTGCATGGGCGTTTCCCCACGTAACCATCGAGGAGTCAGTCTGATGGCCTTGGCAGTGCACGATGGCTACCTGGGAGGGAAGCTGTAAGGCATCAAGTAAGCGGGTTATGAGTCTGGTGTTGATAATAGGTGAGCCTTTCGTGGAGAGAAAGCCCTTCTCCCTCCAAATAACCGTATGGCAATGGGCTATCAGAATGGAATATTTGGAGTCTGTATATATGTTTACCCTCCTCCCTTTGGCCAGATGCAGGGCCCTGGTCAGCGCAATGAGCTCAGCCTTTTGAGAGGTGGTACCCTCTGAGAGCCAGGCCACCTCCAGGGTCCGCTCGAGTGTTACCACCACATAGGAGGCTTTCCGACGTCCCTGGGGGTCTAGGCACGAGCTTCCATCCACAGAGTTAAGTTAGGATTAGAGAGAGGAAGATCTGAGAGTCCCGTCTGAGGTTGAGTGAGGGCCTCGATGACCTCGGGGCAGGAGTGCATTGCCACAGGTTGGGTGGAGGCAGCAGGAAGGAGAGTGGCTGGGTTCAGGGCTGGGGACTGAGTTAGGGAGATGTCAGGACTCTCAAGGAACGGGAGATGGAGTTCCTGCATGCAAGAGGGGGCAAGGAGAGATAAGGATCGGTGTGACAGAAGATCCTGTAGCCTATGGGTGGAGAAGACCTGTAAGGGTTGCTGGAGGCAGATCTTCTGGGCCTCCTTGGTGAGAGCAGCAGCTGCAGCCAGAGCCCAGAGGCAGGGCTGCCATCCCCGGACCATGGAATCAAGCTGTCTGGACAGGTAGGCTACGGGGGTGAAGGCTGGCCCTAAGGGCTGGGTGAGGACCCCCATAGCTATTCCCTGTTTCTCATCAGTAAATAGTTGGAAAGGCTTAGAGATGTCCAGGAGAGAGAGGGGGGCTATCCCGGAGCTTAGAAAAAGCCTGGCGAACGAGGGAGGGTGAGGAGAGGGATCTACTGGTGTTTCTTTAGCGGCCTGGTGTAGAGGCTTAGCTAGGAGAGCAAAATTTGGGACCCAATGGCGGAAGAATCCTACCAGCCCTAGAAAGGACAAGATCTGTTCTGCAGAAGTGGGAGGCTGTAGGTCTCATATTGCCTGTGCTCGGTCAACTGTCAGTCCTCAGGAATTGGGGGTCAGACAGATCCCCAAGTAAGTGACGGTGGGGGCCGACAGTTGCGCCTTGGCAGGGGACACACGGTATCCTTTGTTCCCTAGAAAGTTGAGGAGGCCAGCTGTCTGCCTCCAAGAAATGTCTAAAGAGGGGCTGCAGAGAAGGACCCAGCACTCATCTACATACTGGAGAAGAGTGCTGGGTTCTAATGAGCATTGTTGGAGGTCTCTGGCTAAGGCCTGGCCATTAGAACCCAGCACTCATCTACATACTGGAGAAGAGTGCTGGGTTCTAATGAGCATTGTTGGAGGTCTCTGGCTAAGGCCTGGCCAAACAGATGAGGGCTGTCTCTGAACCCCTGGGGCAGAACCATCCAGGTGAGTTGGCAGGATACCTGCTCCTCTGAGTCCTCCCAAGTAAATGCAAACAGATGGTAAGTGTCTGGATCCAGAGGGATGGTAAAGAAGGCATCCTTGAGGTTGAGGACGGAAAAGTGGGTGGTACCAGATGGGATGCGGGAAAGGAGAATGTAAGGATTGGGGACCACCAGGTGGATGGGGACCACTGCATCATTGATTAGTCGGAGGTCCTGCACCAGCCAGTAGGTCCTGTCTGCCTTCCTAACAGGAAGGATGGGGGTGTTGCAGGGA
The DNA here is from genome assembly GCF_951640355.1 of Cnephaeus nilssonii. NCBI lineage: Eukaryota > Metazoa > Chordata > Mammalia > Chiroptera > Vespertilionidae > Cnephaeus > Cnephaeus nilssonii. Next base: position 103,309,313 of record NC_137071.1, read on the forward strand.
GAGTCTATAGGTATGAGGAGACCCTGTCCCAGAAGCCGAGTAATGAGGGGTTTGAGCCCTCAGCAATGAATTAAGGAGATAGGAAACTGGGGACAGGAGGGAAACGAGGTGGGGTCCTTAAGTCTGATCCTGACCGGGGTATGGTGTCTAGTAACCACCGGGGTAGAGGTATCCCATACTTTTGGGTTGACAAGGGATGCAGGCAGTGGGGGATCAGTGTTCCCGTGAAGGGAGGGGGCCAGGAGCGGAAGAAGCAGGGAGGCTGAAGGACTCCAGTGAGCTGCAGAGTGGCCCCTTGTTTGGTGAGGATATCCCGTCCTAAAAGGGGCACGGGGCACAAAGGCATGACTAGGAACGAGTGGGTTATAGAGCTATCGTCGAGGAGACAGGGAAGGGGTCCGGTGGCCAGCGGGAAGGTGGATTTGCCGTCAATACCCATGACTGAGATCGTGGAAGGGAACAGGGGCCTGGAAAACCAGGGCAGGACAGAGAAGGTAGCTAGGAAGGAGATCTGCTTACCCGCTTCCTTGAGCATTACCCTGGGCACGGCAAGGGTGATGGGGGTCGTCGAGTCCGGGCATCTTCAGTCTTCAGCCAGTTCCAGCATGGCCAGCGGCAGGTCATGACCTGGAAGGGCGGCCCCTCTACGCTGAGATGCAGAGGGCCTATCACTTTTCCAGGGGCAGTCACTTTTTCAGTGGCCGTTTTGACCGCACGCTGGGCAGGGCTTGGTTGGAGCCCGGGGCTGGGGGCACTGCTTTGCCCAGTGGCCTTCATTCCCACACTTGAAGCATCCTCCAGGTGGCGCTCATCCTCTCGTTGCACCTCCACCACGCACAGTCCCCTTTTGACCATACATGGCTGCCGTGGGCCTCAAGGCTGCTACCAAGGCTTGAGTTTGCAGATTCACCTTTTGTCGAAGGCGGGCCTCCCGATCCAATTCTGCCTGCTCCTCACGGGCATTAAAAACCTTAAATGCCATATTCACTAGATCCCAAACAAGAGTCTGAGGGCCATCCTCCGCCTTTTCAAATTTCTTTCGAATATCTGGGGCTGATTGCGAAATTAAGTGAGTGGCTAAAACTGTCACTCTGGCCGGGGACCCAGGGTCCAGACAAGTATATAAGGTCAGAGCCTCAGTCAACCTGTTAAGGAAGACCGCGGGGTTCTCATCTGGTCCCTGAGTAACTTCCCTCAGCTTGTCAAAATGAACTACCTTGTGGGAGACGGCCGGTAGGCCAACTATCAGGCATTGGAGCATCTGGTCGCGACAACGGCGCCCGTCTCGCCCTTCTGGGGTATCTAGTTAGTACTCCCAGCCTGGTTCCTGATGAGGAATGGCCTGGGCCCCCACCGGCATAGAGGCATCTGTAAGGTGGATCTGATCTGCGTTCCTAAGACTCTTTCCCTTTCATCTGATGTTAGGGTGGAAGAAAGAATGACATGGATGTCATGCCAGGTGAGGTCATAGGCCTGAGAAAGGTATCGGAATTCCTTGACGAACGCGGTAGGGTTGGTGGAAAAGGACCCCAGCCGCTTCTCAATCTGGGAGAGATCCAACAGAGAGAAGGGAATATGGACCCTGACCACTCTCTCAGCCCCTGCAACTTCCTGGAGGGGGCAGAGAAGAGGAGGAGCCCGGGAGGGGGTGTGGCTGCTGACTGGGGAAGCAGGCGGGGGTGGGGGAAGGGGAAGGTCAGCAGGTAAGGGAGAAGGTGCTGGGGGAGGGGGTGGTGGAGGGAGGTCGGAAAGTGAGGAAGGGGGAAGGGAGGGAACAGACAGCAGGGCAGAAGGAGCCGTGGAGTAGGGAGGCGGGCGAGTCAGAGGGGCGGAAAGATTCTCAGGGGGTTCAGATAAGGTGGAAAGTGGACGGGTGTTGGTAGGCAGAGGGGGTTTCTCGTGAGCTAGGAGAACCTGGGCTGTGGAACAGGAGGAGCAGAAGGAGGGACAGGAGCACAGATAGAAAAAGGCCTGGACATATGGAACCTCGGGCCACTTCCTGGCTCATTGGCAGAAATTACTGAGGTCAGTTAGGATGTTGAAGTTGAAAATGGCCGTGATCAGGCCATTTTGATCCATGGTCCAATTCATACTGAGGCCATGCCACGTTACAGAAGTAAATGAGGCATTTAGGACGCAGATCCTGGGACAGGCCTGGCTTAGCCAGATTGATTAGGAGACACACTAGAGGTGTCTTAGGATCAGATTTGGATTTTTGATTGCCCATACTGAAACCTAGGGTCAGTAGCGGAGGCCCAAGGACCGGTGTCCCAATAGTTGAGCCAAGGCTATGGACGGGGAACCGAGGGACGGCAGGGCATGTCTCCCCTACCCCCTGGGGTCCGGAGTGAGGCCAAAAGGCCAGAGAACCGAGGGGGGCAGGAATGTCTCCACTGCCTCCCCAGGTTCAGAACCTCTCCTGGAGAGGCCTGGAGGGCTATGCCTGGAAGGCAATCTCTGAGGAGGGCCGTGGTTTGCGGACAGAGACACGGAAGAACGACCACTAGGAATCAATAGGGGCTGGGACTTACCTGCTGATGCTGCCGAGCTGGAGAGAAGCCTGAGGGTTCCGAGGAGACAAGAGGGGGTGGCACCCCGGACCGTGAACAGTAAAATGGGATACTCGCACCCCCTCCCGGGTTCGGCACCAGATGAGAGGTTTGCAACCCAGGAGACAAAACACAGAGAGTCCAGGCGATTAAAACGGGGGAGGTTTTAATCTTGCGCTCCCGGGTGAAATTTGCTGGTCTGAGGGTGGGCCAGGGAAGTTCGCGCCAAAAGGGGGCATAGGTACTTCTTTTATACAGCTGTTTAGTGGGGGGAGGGGAGAGGGCATGAGAGGTGTGGAATTTCTGCCTCGGGCCAGGGGTCTAAGAAGGTGCCAGTTATCTCTGTCACCATCTACCTTGCAGATGCATGCATTGGCTCTGGACTTCCCCCCTGCCTCGACCTAACAATGATCTCACTCATTTGTGGATAATAAAGAACATTATAAACTGATGAACAAAAAGATACAGAGGCAGTAAAGAATCAAACAGACTGTCAAATTATAGTAGGAAGGTTAGGGAGAGGTGGGGGAAATAAGAGATCAACCGAAGGACTTGTATGCATGCATATAAGCATAACCAATGGACACAAAGCACTGGGGGGTGAGGGCATGTATGGGAGTGGGTTGGGGAAAGATATGGTAAGATATGTACTCATATAATACCTTAATAAAAAATGGAAAAAATATATTTTCCTGCTCTTGAGGAACTTAGAGTGAAGTTGGGGAGTCCAGGCAAGGTCACTGAAAATTTATAAATAGTTATACAATAGAAGAGAGGATATTTAACAGCATTTAGTGGGAGAGAAAAGCATTTGAGCAAGGGAAGATGAGGTGAACTGAAGTATATTGGAAGAGTCTTTGGAGGAGCCCAAAGATGGACTAGGATTTGGATGCAGGTATCCCAACCATCAAGGAGAGCCTTAAGGGGTCCTTTGATTTTTTCAGGTTTTATTTTTTTAAATCCCATTGGAAGGGAAAAGAATCTCCAGTGCTACCCAGCATGGGAGTTTATGCATGTTGGGGCTCAATAGACCCCTATTTGGAGAGAATGTCATTGACATATAACCTACACACAGAAATGTGCACAAATCATGTGTTCATTTTGATGCAGTTTCAAAAATTAAATGTGCTTCTGTGAGCAGCACCCAGATCAAGAAATAGAATTTGACCAGCAATCCAGAAGTCCTTCCTATTGCCTTTCCCAGTCACTGCCCTTCCTCAAGGTTAAACAGTTTAATTTTTCATGGTTTTAAACTATATATAAATGAAATCTTGCAGCATGATAGGAGTTTCTCTTTTGTGTCAGGCTTTCCCCACATTGCATTTGTGAGACACGTCCCTGTTATTGCCTATAACTGTGCATATAGACCTTTTTGGAAAAAAAATTGCAGTTTCATGATGGTTGCACATAGTTATCATGTGTCAGGAACACATAAAATCATCCACTCACTGCTTCTGGGAACAATTAAATGGAATATACAATCAATGGTGAAGAAAGGAATGAAAAGGATGAATGAATACACTGAGCCTCTACAGCCAGATCCAGGAGGAAAATTGGCTCCTAGCAATCAGGTGAAAGGTGAAGGGGATAAGAAATCTGAGTGGCAGACCTGATTGATATTAACATAAACAATTAGGTTAACCCTGACACAAATAGGAGTGGTACTTGAAATTTACATAAATGCTATAGCCAGCTGCAATCTAAGTACTTTAGGAAGAAAAAATTTGACGGAAAACTTCTAAGCCAAATTAAGGAGAAACAATTGTCTTTGGCAGGAAAGAAGGAAGATTTTTGTCTGAGTTGGTACTGAGATAACCAGTAGGTGCTGAGACTTAATGCCACTTCTCCTTTTCTGGAAGGATAAATGCATATGCTCTGACAGTATTCCTGCAAATCGTTTCCTCGTCTCAGGTTCCCCAACCTTTCTGAGCTTTCCCACTGTATGTCAACCACTGGGCCAGGTGTATGGGAGTGAACAGACCCAGTCTCTGTCCTTATGGAGCTCAAAGCCACTCCTTAACATTGTGCAATAGCAATCTGGCGCAGCTATGAGCCACATAGCATCTCTCTGAAAAATTTCTTCACCAGAATGGAAAGCTGCCCCTGTTAAGCTCAGCATTTCTCTCCACTTCACTTTTAGGAAGGAAATCTAGTTTGGGTTGGAAGTTACACATCATTTAGAACATCCTGTGTCTTAGGAGAAAGGGAATATTTCCCAGGGGCTCTAAGAGGCCTGAGAGGAAGGAGATATATGCTGGGGAGTTAGGACAGTTCCTGATTCTGGATATCCTATAGATGGGAAATCACAATTCCAGAGAGAGGTTCTCCAGGGTGACTGTGAGTGTCTTCTTCCTGTTCTTCTACCCCAGCATATACACACATCCCGGGGCCATGGATTTACATTCTCTCTTTTGCCTCCCTCTTCATGAGCATAATGATATGATGTAACTTGGCATAAGGTCCATGACTCCCTACTTGAGGAAAACTATAGCAAGTTGCTTGAAATTTATAATCTGAGATAGGCCTCTGTTTAAGGAGTTCAGAAATTGTGTGTGGGCTGGGATTGTTTCTGAAGGCAAGTGGAAGCTGCCATTTTTGTGCCAGGTATCTTGCATAATAGCAAAATTATGGAATACTTATTATGGGCCAGACTCTGTCTAAAGGTGTTACACATATTTATTAACTCACTTAATCCTCAGAACCATCCTATGAAATAGGTGCTGTTATTACTTGAATTTTATGAATGAGGCCACCTGAGCTTAAACAAATTGCCTCAGGCCACACATCTGGTGAATTAAGGAAGCTGGAATTCAAACTGTCTGATGTTGTAGTTTGGGCTCTAAGCAGTACTCCATACACTCTCTTATCTGTAGTGATTTTTTTTTAATTTTGCTCTTCTGTCTTTCTCTTTTTTCATTGGCTACTAGAAAGCTTGGAGCCAAATGTTTGGTCCAAGCCTAGCCATTGAGCAGGACTTCACAGATTGTGTTTTATGTTAACCTCACCTCTTGCTTCATTTTATTTTTTATATTGGTATTTTCCAGTGGCTAGATTACCACATTTTAAATATACTTTTGTAGGTAATTTTATTTATTTTTAAAAAGATTATTAATTTTTTAATTTACAGTTTCTGTTGAACCTTATTTTGTACTAGAGGCCCGTTGCATGAAGATTCGTGCAATAGGTGTTCCTTCCCCTGGCTGCCGGCACCGGTTTTCCTCTGGCACCCAGGACCCGGGCCGCAGCGGAGCCAAGCCTTCAGCCTTCAGGCATTCAGGCTTGGCTCTGGCCACAGGCAGAGCCTTCATCCTTCAGCCTTCCATGGAGCCAAGCCTGCAGTCTTCAGGGAGCAAAGCCTGCAGCCTTCAGGGAGCCAAGCCTGCAGCCTTCAGGCTTGGCTCCGGCCAGGGGTAGAACCTTCAGTCTTCGCTCTGTGCCTGTGTATGCAAATTAACCCACCAGCTTTGTTAAGTTAATTTGCATACTCACTCCTGATTGGCTGGTGGGTGTAGCAGAGGTATGGTCAATTTGCATCTTTCTCTTTTATTATAGTAGATTAGTTTCAAATGTACAGGATGGGGGTCAAACAATTCCATATTTTACAAGGTATTTCCCCTGATATTTTTAGTACCCACCTGGCACCACACATAGTTATTATAATATTATCAACTATATTCCCTAGTACAGTGTCATACTTAATTCTCTCACCAGTTCTATGAAGTAGGAGTCATTATGTTTTACAGAAGCAGAGACTGTGGACCAGAGAGACTTGCTTAAGTTCTCATAGCTAGCAAGTAACAGAGCAGGATTTAAAGCTAAATCTGTTTTTCTGTAGAACCTCATGTTGAAGCCAGTAGAGTAAGAGGCTTCAGCCTCTTAAGTAACTCAGAGGTTCAAAGTTTCAGTAAGGGAATTTGCTTGGTCTGTCCTGGGTAAGGTTTCTAGCCCCAGGTCTTTACCACTTTGTCCCCTCTTCATTCAACCAAAGGAAGTACGGTCAAAGTCATCTGATACAAAGATGAGAGGTCAAAACTATGAACTGATTTCATGAGAGATGGGTGGAAGAGGACCCAATATTTTTATATTATCAAAAGAAGAACATTGTATAGTGGTTAAAATCATGAGAATTAGGAAGCAACTAGCCTGGGTTTGAATCACCATTTCTATTACTTAATAGTCATAGGTCCCTTGGGAAAGTCACTTAACCTCTCTGAGTCTCAGTTTTCTCATTTGTAAAATTAATATAAATAGTTTCTACAACATACATGTTTTTAGGGTGATTATTAAGTAATAACTCATGAAAGCCATTTATTGCAGTGCCTGGCTTAAGGGAAATGCTCAATATATGGTTACTAGTATTAGCTTTAGTTCTTGCCACTTCTCTCATTGTCCCTCCCTAGGCAAAAAGTATACTCAGTGTCTAGTCTATAGTCTGAGACCTAAAAGTTTCCATTGGAAAGATATGTAGGTATAGAGGTAATCAAGATGAGGACAGTGAGGGAAAATGCCCAGATAGACCAAAGCCACTTCCAAATACAACATGAATTTTTCAAATCTACAGTCATTCTCATATAGGCAGGCTGGCAAATGTAGACTTTTTGAAAACTCTAAACCAACTTTTATTTTTGTGAATGAAAAGATGCTGAAGTATTTTATAGTTCCTGAAAGCAAACTGTTCTCCTAGTCTTTAAGTGTGCTTAGCAAAAGGATAAATGATTACACATACAGTTGGCCAAAGATTGCCCTTTATGTTCCCAAGATAATCTCTTCTCAGAAACAATTTATGTTGAATGGGTACAGAAGGAGTACTACCTCTTTGCTGCCTTAGAGTGAGTTTAAAGTGGATAAGAGGGGTTTAGGCATGCCAGGGGTTGCTGTAGCTAACCATCCATGGGTTCTAATAGTAGAAAACTGAGGTTATTTAGGTTTGTTTTGCAGCAATCATGGGTGGTTTTTTGAAGGCCTGCTTGTATCTTGCCACTCCTCAGGGGATGAGGGTAACTATATGGATTGAATATACTTCTAAAAGCCTAATATCTATTGATAGCACCAGCCAGAAAAGCCACTTCCTTTACTTTCTGCCTTCTTGACTCAGAGTTCAAATACCAGTTAGGACTGAGCTAGGAATCAAACATTATTACTATTAGTAATAAATTGAAATATATTTGTTGTAGTGGGCCTTAGGCAAAGCACTTTACCTGCATTAGCTGATTTTATGCTCACAACAGCCCTATAGGTTTGGTTCCTGTGATGACCCTTCATTTGTAGATGAGAACACTGAGGCCTAGAAAAGTTAAGTAACTTCTGAAGTTCTCACTAATTGGAAGTGGTAGAGCTAAGGTCGTACCCAATTTATTTTGACCAAAGATAGAATTATGTTTCCTTTAGAAGGAAAAAGAACTTTCTGGATTCCAGTGATTGCTGTCAATTTGGAAGTTAGTCAATTTGTGAATATACACCATAGCACTGAGTCACCATCCTCAGCATTCTCAGCAACTACTACTGGAAACAGAATTTAGAGAGGGAAACTCTACCACCCAAATTTGAGGAAAAATAAAAATGAAATGGTTTTGTGATACTTTAAAAAACATTTCTACATTTCATGTTTCTGTTGTCACAATATTAAATTTAAAAAGGATCTATGGAATTAAAACAAATTATTTCTAATATATTTTTATTTATTTCAGAGAGAGGAAGGGAGAGAGAGATAGAAATATCAATGATGAGAGAGAATCATTGATTGGCTGCCTCCTGCAAGACCCCCAGCGGGGACTGAGCCCACAACCTGGGCATGTGCCCTGACAGGAAATCAAACTGTGGCCTCCTGGTTCATAGGTCAACACTCAACCACTAAGCAACACTGGCCAGGCTATTTTTTTTAAAAAATATAAGACCTGAAAGCACATACACAATGATTATAGAAACACAAAAGTGTTTCCATGGAAGAGAAATTGTAAATGAATTTCAATGGAATAATGAAAAAAAAAATGGAACACCAAATGCTTTTATTGGGAATGAGGTACACTTGAAGAATTACTTTGCCAGCCACTGAATTTCAACTTCTAATAGCTGTCAGACAGCATTGTCATAGTGTGAAGGAAAATGTGTCCGTTTTTTGCAGATGGGCCTATTTCTGATACTTACTAGCTGAAAATTATTTGTAAAGAATTAGGTAAAAGATAATATGAAAGGCCTTAGTTATCAGGAAGTACTTTCTCCTTGATTTCGTTAAATCTAATGAGTCAGATTAATTTGAAGCCTTCAAATTTTGTGTATAGTATTTTTACGGGACATGTATTAGATACCTAATAAAAGAAATACACAATTTTCTTTCCCCTGTATCCCCACAAGAAAAACTCTTTAAAAATAAAATCAGCCCTGAACAGTTTGGCTTAGTGGATAGAGCATCAGCCTGCGGACTGAAGGGTCCCAGGTTCGATTCCAGTCAAGGGCATGTACCTTGGTTGCAGGCACATCCCCAGTAGGGGGTGTGCAGGAGGCAGCTGATTGATGTTTCTCTCTCATCAATGTTTCTAACTCTCTATCTCTCTCCCTTCCTCTCTGTAAAAAATCAATAAAAATAATTTTAAAAAAATAGAATCAGCCCTAACTGGTTTGGCTCAGTGGATAGAGCATCGGACTGCAGACTCAAGGGTCCCAGGTTCTATTCCGGTCAAGAGCATGTACCTTGGTTGCTGGCACATCCCCAGTAGGGAGTGTGCATAAGGCAGCTGATTGATGTTTCTCTCTCATCGATGTTTCTAACTCGCTCGCCCTCTCCCTTCCTATCTGTAAAAATTCAATAAAATATATTTTAAAAAATAGAATCAAATTATTTTCAAAAGTATATACCTTCAGTGACCATTTTATGCCACTAAATGTTTGGCTTGAGATCACTTGAAAATCCTAGTGTGCAGCCATACTGAAGGTTTCTCATCTTGAAATGAAAGCCTGACAAGGAAATAATTATGGACTTTGTATCCCAAGCCAGTTTGAAAATGTCATGGCTTTTATGAGAACTCGAATTGACTCAGCACCCACTACATACAAGATATACTAAGTGCTGGGAAAGGTACAAAATTAACTAAGGCCCAGTTAGTGACCTCAAGGTGCTTTGTTAACTAATGAGAACACATGGAATCCACAAACAGGGGGCCAGACGCCTTGGGCATGTTTCTCTGGGCCTCTATTTTGTATGTATGATGTGACATCAGGAAACATTCTCTAATTCTGTGAATGTGAATACCCCAGGAATAACACAAACACAAATTGCTGAAAAAGTTCAGAGGAGGTGAAAGGCTGCTGTATAAGAATACATTCTACAACTCCCTCTTCATCCCCAAAACACATACACAGTATATGGAATTATGCTGACTGGCAACTTTAAATTATTAAATTGTTTTTAGGGGTAAAGTTTGTAAAAATTTAAAATGGCACTTTTCAGGCCATAGTCACAAGGAAGCAGGCACCTCACATGATTGCCTTGTACTCAGAGTAATTCACCCAGGTTGGAGCAGTTGGTCCATAAAGGCTGTATCTACACAACTATAAAAACCTACACAAATCAAGAGCATCAGCTCAATGATGCAGTTTAATAAATAAATAAGAATTTTAAAAGAATCTAATTAGATTAAAAATGTGAAAATGGTTAAGAAAATATTTTTCTAAAGTACAAAATGTGTCCCGATCAGCATGACTCGGTGGTTGAGTGTTGATCTATGAATGAGGAGGTCACAATTTGATTACAGTCAGGGCACATGCCTGGGTTGTGGGCTCTATCCCCAGTGTGCAGGAGGCAACCCATCAATGATTCCCTGTTATATTGATGTTTCTATTTCTCTCTCCCTCTCCCTTCCTCCCTGACATCAATATATATATTTAACAGGGTAATATGATGATTAGACCGGCAGACCTTCTGGATGTCCTTCTGGACAAAGCCATGGTGGCAGGGTCGAGGCAGAGGCGGTTAAGGGTGATCAGGCCAGGAGGGGAGGGCAATTGGGGGCAAGCAGGCCGGCAGGCAGAGTGGTTAGGGGTGATCAGGCAGGCAGGTGAGTGGTTAGGAGCCAGTGTTTCATGATTGCAAGAGGGATTGCCGACTGCCAGTTTAGGACCAGGTTTCAACGAGCAGTCGGACATCCCCCGAGGAGTCCCAGATTGGAGAGGTGCAGGCCGGGCTGAGGGACACCCCCCACCCCCCTGTGCACAAATTCCTTGCACCGGGCCACTAGTATATACACTGAGTGGCCAGATTATTATGATCTCTGAACGCATAATAATATGGCCACTCAGTGAATATATAATATATTAGAGGCCCAGTGCATGAATTCGTGCATGGGTGGGTCTGGCCAGCCTGGCCAGGGGGAGGGGACATGGCGGTTGGCCGAACTCCTGGTCAAGGGGACAATTTGCATTTTAGCCTTTTATTATATAGGATATACACTGAGTGGCCAGATTATTATGCGTTCAGATATCACAATAATCTGGCCACTCAGTGTATGTATATAGTGTGTGTGTGTGTGTGTGTGTGTGTGTGTGTGTGTGTGTGTGTGTTTAAAAGTACAAAATGTGGAACTCCTGTAATACTCCAGCTTTGATTGCTTTGCTTAAATCCTGTCTGATTCAGAGGGTGTAATTGGTCTTTCTCAGAACTACAGATTAGCACCTTTGTTCTCACTATTCAAACCAAGAGAACTCAATGTTATAAAGAGAGAGATTGGTATTATCTCCACATCAGTTTAGGGAAATGTTGTAGATTCTAAAGTTTGGAACACCTCTTTAATTCAATTCTGATCATCCCACTCCTAATCAAATCACTCAAGCAACACTGATAAAAAAAAACAACAACAACACTGAAATTTCTAATAAGCAGCTGCAATAAAGCCAGTTAAGCTGGAAAGTCCATTGTGAATTTAAAGACTGCAGCTCTGCTGAATAACAAGTCAAATCAGTCCTGGAGTTTTACCTCAGCTATTCTGCTTGTCCATTTTAGCGGGGGAGGATGTAGCTCTATATTATTTCTCTAGGATCATATTTTGTTCTGAGATTTTAGTTTATTGCCTGAAACATAAAAAAAAACAACGTTTAGAAGATGCTACAAGAATCTGGGCAAGATACATATTTTTCAGTCTCTAAAATGAGTTCTTTTGGGTGAGATTCTTATGTGAAATGTCTGGTTTTAGAATAATGTAGAGTTTCATTTGAAAATAAATTTTCACTCTTTTGATTATTTACTTTGAAAACTATCTTCCCTTTAACTCCATCGATTTTTCTATACTTCTTTCTTGTCTTTATAATCAAAGAAGCCAAAATGTCCCTTTCACTCTCCATACAGATATAGAGCTGGATTATGGGGGGAAAATAAACTTGTGATCGAAAACTCCCACGGATTGTGCCTGTGCAGGCAAATCTATCTGTAAAAAGAAACCACCTATCCAATGTGAAACCCCTCTATACGGAGTTTTCAACGAACACATCATGCCAGGAAACAGATCAGGGACCCTTGCAGCTGTGATTTTGATGTTTTGTTATGTTTTTTAATCCGGAGATAGCTTCCCTAAAGGAGAATATCTCTTTTGGAGACCTTTTCGTGTTTCAATTTCTTTCATAAGCTCTGCTTTGCCACTAATTTGCTTCCATGGAGAGGTAATTTGAAAACACCACAAAAATAAGCTAGTGAGCACATGAGTGGACAGATCTTTAAGTATTAAAAAATTGACTTTTTGGAGGAAAAAAATAAAGCAAGAAAAAGCTTTTATGGCTTATTGATGTGAACTCTTGTGATAAGAAATGCTAGGTAAAAGAACTGGAAATTAAAAAATATATATATTTTAGAAAGAACTGAAAAGTTTAGATAAAAAACTGGCCTACTTATTATTTTACCTGTCTGACCTCATACAAATACCATATGCATAGTTCTTCAAAATAGAAAAACATTTAAATCCAAGAAAAGACCCCAGTAAAGCACCGATTGAGGCCATGACAAAACACTAGTCATCAGGATAACGATTAATTGCATTTAGATCTTGGCTATTCTGATTTTCTCTTACTCTAAAAATGCACGATACCTGATTTAGTCAGTTATATTGATGCTTTGTCAAAGTGGCAGGGACTGAAGAGTACACAAAGAAATAATATATTTATAAGAATATCTGTCTATACATTACTTTGTATATAAACAATTTGCAAAGCATTATGATGAAACCATGATTTTTCTTTTTCAGTGACACTAAGATATTAATATTCATTATAACAGAAGCAATATAGTGCAATTATTATTAACTAGATAACTACTATTTTTTAAAAAAATACAACTTAAGAAATATTCAGTTAGAAGAAGCAGTGTTTGCTGACCATATTTTAAATATTTCATGATAAAGCCAAACATCCTTTACAATACATGTGGGGATAACCCCATTAAACAAAAAGCGACAGTAACTTTCCTTCCCTGCCTTTAAGTGGACATTTTAGTACATGCTAATCACTACACTGTTGACAATAAAATGCACAAAATTCAATAATACTATTCTATTTTTATTTCAAATAAATGAGTCATAAAAACGTCTTAATATTGCTATATTTAAAATAAGCTTACAGTTATATTCCAGCATACACATAATTTATTGAACCTGAATATTTACATCAGTTGAATAAAGTCCAGATATTTCAAATAAACCTGAAAGATATTTGTTTTTTAATCTAGTTCTCCCAATTAAATAATATACTAGTCACATATTTCTTAAAAGTTACAGAAATGTAATAGCAGCTTGTAAATTGTCTTGCATTGTATAATATATAAATTCACAAATTATAACAAATCATAAAATAAAAAGCAAGACCAAAGGCTGAGTAAAAAATAAACTGAAACACTATTTCAGCTAAATTTATTAATTTATCTTTTTTTAAGAAGCTGTGACTGGATAAATCAGAAAATGTCTGTGAAAAGACATCCATTTTGTTTAGATTGCAGCCATCTTTGGAAATGATAGAGATATACAGAGAAAACAGGATCATGGCTACTGATTTCCATTTTTAAGAGGAGTTATTAGCTAACCAAGCAGTTCAGATTTGATTACATATAAAAGGTCTCTATTTCATGTGGGGGAGGGGAAAGGGCATAGGATCAGGGTGACAGAAAAAACAACATAAATAGCACTTAATCACTAACAAAATTAGAAATCAAACTGGTTTTTACTCCTTATAGGTGACATTAAAGCAGAAGAGGCATCTACTTGCATTGCATATATTTTCAACCTCATTAAGAATATTTTGTCTCTCCCTATATTCTTCCACTAAATTTCCTTTACTGGAATCACAGAAATGAGGCAGAGTTAACCAAAATGTACAATTTAAAAATCTTTTCAGAAAATGTCTTCTATTCTCTTTATTATGTCTGAATTCTGAGAGCTATGGTACTTAATCTCTAAATTAGCTACTATTTGCTATAATCTGCAGATCTCCACTTTCTGTATCCTTCTCTCAGAAAAGCCAATACAGAACGCTGAATTCTTTCCATCTAGTCACAGATACATAAAAACAAATACTCTTCTATTTTCTGTGTCCTAGACAACAAAGAGACAAACTTCTATTTTAAAGACAGACAAACCAAAATTTCAGTGAAACTTCTATGAGTATTAATATTGATATGCAATTTTAATTTTTTTACTTCCTTTCTTTTTTGAGATTTCTTTAAATTATTTTTTTGCAAGTAAAAATGTTTCTTTTTTACATTTATACCATCAAACTAAAAAGAAATCACCACATAACAATAGAAAAGTCCATTTAGATATCAAAATGGTTTACCAAAATACTTGAAACCAGACTTTTGAGAATAACAAGTTTTTAAAATCATGTGCATATTAATCATACTAAAAACCTCTCCAAACTTTGCTTAATTTCATTTAGAGCTTTCAAAAACATCATGACTTCTTTAATACCCTGGTGCCCCCTTTTGGTACAGATAGATCAAGGTCTTTTTTTCCATTAAAAAAAAAATCATATACACTGTATATATTCATTCACAAGACCGTAGTGTTTAACTTGGGAAATCTCAATTCACACTGCAGATTGCTCATGGTTATTAGAGCTTTTGTTCTGCCTTTACTATTACCAGTTATTGATATAAAACATGTGCAAACAAAGCTATCTCTTTAAGTGAGAAAGGAAAAGCGTCCATTCCCTTAGACAATTGGCATAGCACTGCACAGATTCCTCAAGTTCTTGTCTCAGTCTTCATGGTAAATAAGTGACCCATTACCTTTGCTACCGGATATTCAATGGCTCGCTGACGGTTGCATTCAGAAGGTATTTTTTGTCTTCGATATATTTATGCGGCATGTCTGCCTATCATCCTGAAGAAAGAAAGAGTGGTGAGCATGTATAGATCCCAACATCTATTGACAAACAGCAAGCACAAACATGGAGACATAGTCTAGTAAATAGGCTTTGTCAAAGGGAGAAATAAAAGTTAGCATTTTAAAGAGTTTTACCAAAATTTTGAAAAAGGAAAAAAATTAAATATTCTTACGACTTTTCATATGTTAGATCTGGTAATTATGCCTCAAAAATAAGTTCTTTCCACGTTCAACAGCACTGTGTGAAGAAGACGAGCTGATTTCCAGCAGGGATATTGAATTCTTCCATCTGAAGGACCAATCAAGTGTGAAGTACAGTATAGTTTTAGATTCAATTGAAAGGAAAAAGCTTGACTACTAGTTCATAGCATGACAACTCTCATGGATTAGTTCAGACCCTATTCTCCTCCCTGAAAGGGTATCACAGCATGAAGACAGTTTTCAATGCAGTAAACTTTAATAGCTGAGTGGGGGAGCCAAAGCTTCCCTTTGGTCTCTATAGAAACAGTAGAACCAAAATTTTTGAGGCAAAATTAAGGTCTTAGGTCTTAGGTGCTGCATCTCCCCTAAGAGGTTCCTTTTCACAAACAGACCTTGGCTTTTATCAAATGTACAGTCTTTTGGGGCTACTATAAAAGGGAAGAAGCAAAACCTACTTCACTATTTTCCCCTCCAAACCCCACGCAGGCAACCATTTCAATGAGCCAGATGTGTGGCTCCCAGTGTCAAAGGCAGGTGAAATAATCTCTAAGGAAATACTTTACTCTTTGTTGTGTTGATTGTAGTTTCTTGTTGATAGAAGGCACTTCCTGATCACCTCTGTGACTTTTGCACTGCTCCCTGTGCACGCAGCATGCAGACTGGAGCAGGCCTCTTCCCACCCTCCTCTCCCTCTGCCTTACCCTCTCATCTCAGCCTTGGGATTATTCCACAGCAGCCTCCACAGCATTCCCTGAATTGTTCCTCCACCCTACCCCCACATCATAACAGTAGATTGTCAGAAGAAAGGTGTTTCAACAACACTGACGTGTTGTTAAAGGTGGCACAAGTGAGACACTTCATTAAGAAGTTACCATGCCAGAATTTTCTTTATCAGAATTCCCAGTCAAAGGTACCAAGATCCTAAAACATGAGGATTTTCTTCTAACAATACAATTTTACTTCCCGCTCACATAAGCTGTGTCTGAACTTACCTAAAACATTGTTTTGGCTCTTTTATTTCTTCCTAGTTACAACTTCATCTCCAGGTTCAGGACTCCCTTAATGATAAGGAAATGCAGGCTCCTCATCTGATTAAGTAAGTGGACTCCAAATATGTGGTGAAGAAAATCTAAGGTTCATTTCCTTGGACTCTTAGAATCACTTTAGTAAGTGGGGACTAGAGAGACCTCACATCCCTCAGTGGGGCTAATGGGTTTAGCTATTGATAAAAAAATATTTAAAGAACATGAAGTAAGTGGTGTCAGAAATTTCTTTCTTTAGAAAATCCAATCAATATCATGATAAAAAATGGCTTGTAAATCTATCAAACTAGCCTTTAAGAGCTATTGGTGGAACCAACTCTATGGTTGGGGCCCCATTGTCTAAAACTTTATAATGCCAGCAATATCATTATAGAGTTGTTATCTAATATATGGACTACTAGAACCCTCAGAAAGCAGCTCAAAAACTGACCCAGTGATCCCACTTCTAGGAATATATCCTAAGATTCCTGAAACACTATTCAGAAAGAATATATACACCTCTATGTTCATAGTAGCACTATCTACAAGAGCTAAGATCTGGAAAGAGCCCAAGTACTCATCAGTAGATGGGTGGTTAAAAAAGCTGTGGTACATTTACACAATGGAATACTATGTATCTTTAAAAGAGAAGGCTTTCTTATCCTTTGAGACAGCCTGGAGGGACTTGGAGAGTATTATGATAAGCTAAATAAGCCAGTCAGAGAAAGACAAGTATCACATGATCTCACTCATATGTGGGATCTAAAGAACAAAATAAACGGATGAACAAAAAAGCTCCAGATGAAGCCATCCTTGCAAAGTCAGGGTTGGGGAGCACTTCGGCCACATCAGAGGCCTCCAACAACAGTGGAGTAATCAGGGTGGGGCCATAAATTGCTGCCTGTCTTTATAGAAAACATATTAAAGAGCACTGAACTCCCCCCCCCAAAAAAAAAAAAAACACAAAAAAAGCTCCAGAGACATAGAAGCATGGAACAGATAGTCAAATCTCAGAGGGAAGGTGGGGATGGGGGTGAGGGGAATATTAACCAAAGAACTTATATGCATATATGCATAACCCATGGATATAGACAATAGTGTGGTGAAGGCCTAGAGGGTGTCAGTGGGAACAAAGGGGGACATCTGTAATACTTTCAACAATAAAGATATTTTTTAAAAAAAGAACTGAAATCTCAAAAATAAAAAAAACACCAACAACTAACAAAACATTTTTAATAGTGAAAAACAACCCCTTCGCACCCAGCATCAAACAACAGAGACAAAAGGAACAGCCTGCCAAATAACCCAAGTATGAAATGACTACTTGGATTTCCACCCAAAAGAAAAGTAACACTATTAATAGCTGGCTGGATAGATATAGATATATACATATATTCATATATACACATACACACATATACACATATACACATATATACATATACACATATATACATCTATACTAAAAAAAGCATAATATGCAAATTGACCGAATGGCTGAACAGTGGAACAACTGACCAGACAACCTTCCGGATGACCTTCTGGATGAAGCCAGGGCTGCAAGGGCTGAGCCCCTTGCACGAATTCCGTGAATCGGGCCTCTAGTGTATACACATATATACATATATACATATACTAGTGATCCGGTGCACGAAATTTGTGCACATTAAAAGGGAATTAATTAGAGGAAATAATTTAATATTGCTATTTGCCCTTTCTCTATAATAGCAGTGTCAGAGATGAAAGAAAATTAGTAAAATGTATATGAAAACCTTCTTCCTGTCAGAGTCTGGGGCACACCATGGGACCCAGAGTCAAGTCCCCTCCCACCTACATGCACCTCAAAATCGCGTGAGACCCAGACCCAGCTGTCCCCCCCACCCCATTGGGCTAGATCCAGACCCGGCCAGTCCCACCCTTGTCAAGCCCTGCTGGGTGGGGGGCATGGCCTCAGGTCCCTGCTGATTGCTCATTAAGGCTCCTTATGGGAACTTGGCCTCAGCTGTGGGTGCAGCCATCTTTGTGATGGAGTGATGGTCAATTAGCATATTCCCTTTAATAGATAGGCTACATATATACATATATAAATGTATACATATATGCATATACTAGTGGCCCAGTGCACAAATTCATGCACCGGTGGAGTCCCTCAGCCTGGCCTGTGCCCTCTCGCAATCCAGCCCAGGAGGGACTGTGGGAGGTTGGCCTGCCGGGGAGGGACTGCGCAAGGGCTCCAGGGCATGTCCAGCCTGTCTTGCCCAGTCCTGATGGGTCAGACCCCAGCAGCAAGGTAACATACCGATCAAAGTGTATGCCCCTGGTGGTCAGTGTGTGTCATAGCGACTGGTGGAACAAACAAACAGTCGCCTGAACGCTCGGACACTTAGTATATTATGCTTTTATTATATAGGATATTGCCATTTTTCACATTTTAGGGCCAAGAGGCATTGGAGAAGCAACAGAAGAAAGAAACAAAAAATTGGCAGAGTCATTGACAACAGAAACAGCAAAGATTAGATAGAAATAGGGATGGAGAGGTTATAGTGACTTGATAGTGACAGGGATAGCAACACAGTTCATGGAAGTGAGGAGCAGTGACACCCAAAAGTTTCTCAGCATATCTCAATAAAGTTTCAGAGTTAAGAAGAGGAGACATTTGCCACCTATGCAGCAGAATGACAAACTCATTCATGCCTCCCTGTATCCCATCCATATACAGTCACATCTATGGAGTTTTATTTTTAAGAAATCACACATGCATATGTACCTTGTAAAAATATTTTTGTCAACAGCCATTTATAATTTTAAAGTTGGTGTTAATTTTAAAGTGCAGTTAGGGGTGACGAGGCTGGCAAGGGAGGGCAGTTAGGGATGACCGGGCCAAAAGGAGAGAGCAGTTGGGGGTG
Source organism: Cnephaeus nilssonii (assembly GCF_951640355.1). Lineage (NCBI taxonomy): Eukaryota > Metazoa > Chordata > Mammalia > Chiroptera > Vespertilionidae > Cnephaeus > Cnephaeus nilssonii. The sequence goes on from NC_137071.1 coordinate 103,328,344, forward strand.
ACCAGGCCTGCAGGGGAGGACAGTTAGGGTTGACCAGGCCGGCAGGGGAGGGCAGTTGGGGGTGACCAGGCCTGCAGGATAGGGCAGTTAGGGACTACCAGGCTGGCAAGGGAGGGCAGTTAGGGGTGACCAGGCCAGCAGGGGAGGGCAGTTGGGGGTGACCAGGCCTGCAGGGGAGGACAGTTATGGGTGACCAGGCCTGCAGGGGAGGGCAGTTAGGGGCGTCCAGGCCTGCAGGGGAGGGCAGTTGGGGGTGACCAGGCCAGCAGGGGAGGGTAGTTAGGGGTGACCAGGCCGTAAATAAAGGGAAGTTAGGGGTGACCAGGCCAGCAGGGGAGGGCAGTTGGGGGTGACCAGGCCTGCAGGGGAGGACAGTTATAGGTGACCAGGCCTGCAGGGAAGGGCAGTTAGGGGTGACCAGGCATGCAGGGGAGGGCAGTTGGGGGTGACCAGGCCAGCAGGGGAGGGTAGTCAGGGGTGACCAGGCTGTCAAGAAAGGGAGGTTAGGGGTGACCAGGCCAGCAGGGGAGGGCAGTTGGGGGCGACCAGGCCTGCAGGGGAGGACAGTTAGGGGCAATCAGGCTGGCAGGGGAGAGCAGTTTGAGGTGACCAGGCCGGCAGGGGAGGGCAATTAGGGGCAATCGGGCCAGCAGGAGAGCAGTTAGGTGTCAATTAGGCTGGCAGGGGAGTGGTTAGGGGGGATCAGGCTGGCTGGCAGAAGCGGTTAGGGGCAATCAGGCAGGCAGGCAGGTGAGCGGTTGGGAGCCAGCAGTCCTGGATTGTGAGAGGGCAGTCGGACATCCTCCTCAGAATCCCAGATTGGAGAGGGTGCAGGCTGGGCTGAGGGACACCTCCTCCCATCCCCGTGCACAAATTTCATGCACCCATCCTCTAGTAATGTCATATTAAGCAAATATCAGAAACTACTTTTGAGAAGAATATAAACATGGAAAGATGTTCATAAAATACTAAATAAAAAAAGGTTTTTAAAAGAGATATTTATTGATTTTGGCTTTCAAAGTAAATCATATTTATAATAATTCAAACAAAATTCAGGAGAGTTGAAAACAAAAGTTTACTGTGGTACCAGAAATAAGCACTGTTAGCAGTTTATACATGCTTCCAGAATTATTTCTTTTGCATATACCAATGTAATCAGTAAGTTAAACTAACAGACAGTACAGAATAAAATTATAAACCACCTTCAATGTTGTCTTCCACTATCTGTCTTCCTGCCTCTTTAAGAAACAAAACAGTTTTAAGTGGTTACTTAGAATTCCCATCCTATGTAATAACAAAAGCTTTCAACTCAAAGTTAAATCTATCCTCCTACCCCAGCTGGAACCTGCTAGGGGTGAAGGACATACCTTAAAGCTCCAGCCCTTCTTCCTGTCTTACTGACTGCAATTTCTGATCCTGTTTAAAGTAACATTGCCAGAAAAAAATACAGGATGCACATTTTAACTTGAATTTGAAATAAACAAAGACTTTTTTAGAATAAGTAGATCCCACATATTGCATGGTACATAATACTAAAAAGGTCTTCACTGTTTATTTCAAATTCAAATTTAACTAGGCATCCTGTATTTTTATTTGTTGTATCTGGCAACATTATTCAGCGGCAAAGCAAGGAGATGAAAAAGAGGTAAGGGAGACAGGAAAGTTCTTTCTGGACTAATATTGTTGTAAGTTGCTTTTTCACTCTCTGAGCCCAGCAGGTGTTCAAAGTCAGCTTTTTTTGTGTGTGGATGCTTTTTTAATTTCACAGATGCTTTTGAGACCCTGAATTGCAGAGAACCACTAGCCTACAGACATGTCATGCATATGTGTCCCTCATCTGATCCCTGGGATCCATTCACATCTCTTGCTCTGGCAACTTCTGCAGTATAGGCATATACCAATACAGCAACAAAACTCTTGTTCATACTGTCAGGGCACTGGACAGCCTTTTGCATTTTCCAGGTGAGAGTCAGACACTATTTTATCATGTGTCCCTAACTGCAGGGAACACATATCAAGTTCTCAAAGTGGTCTCTTTATATTTCTCTTTCCTGACTTGACATAAAGGGAGGAGCACTTTTCACCCCTCCTTCCTGTGAAGAGGGCCTCACAGCACAGTCCTTTTGAAAGAAATTTTCCTTACAAATCTTTCCCTAATCTCCAACAACCAGATGCTTTTATACCCTTACAGAGTTTAAGAGTTTTGATGTCAGTTATTGGTTCTCCACTTTGAAATACATACAGGGTAGCCTGTCTCAACAATCACTTAAATATCTATTACATCTTGATGCCTCAGTCAAAACTTCTAATTTAATATCCTGTTACACCAACACACTTACTATGGTTCATTTAGTCAGCTCCCTTACATCCTCCACAATATCAAACCTTCGTCACTATCCTCACATGATGCCCTGCCATCACGATCATATGTATGGTTTCCAAAATCAGAACTGTTTGCCAAACCTAGATGTTCTCAAAAGTTTGGTACCTGGAAGAGCACAGCAGCAGCATCTGTCAGCTTATTAGAAATGTAAAATTTCATCCCACCTCAGACTTACTAAAGCTGAACCTCTGGGAATGTGGGCTCCAACACTTAGTATTTTAACAAGCCCTCCATGGGGATTCTGTTGCACACTTAAGTTTGAGAACAAAAATTCTAGCCAATTCTATCTTACTCCCCACAGAAGTTATTTCAAGCCTTCATTCTCTTCATACCCCCTTATCCTATAGCCATCTTATCCCTCACCCCGAGCAAATTAACTGTTTGAATTCACATTAAAAATTTGAAAGCTTTGAATAGGAATTCCTATACTTCCTGATACCAAATCTATAAATCTACTTGTACTTCTGCCCAACCTTCTCTCTTATTAAAATTAAAGAAGATACCTCCTTCCCAAGGCTAGTCCTGCCACCCAACCTCTGAGTCCCAAACTCTCCCATTTCTCAGGAACTTCCCTTTAATGATTATTTTCTCTCTCACCTAAATCTACAATCTCTCTAGGGTTTCAAAACTCCCATCTTAAAAATCACCTCATCCAATACTCCTTTTTCTGTAATTCTACCAGATCTGGTTCCCTTTCAAAAGTCAAACTTCTTAAAGAAGCTGTCTAGAAGCTTTTAGATGGTGACTGGGAGGACAGCAGTGAGGGAGAGAGTGTGAGTGAGTGAGTGAGTGAGGGAGGGAGGGAGCAAAAGGGGAGTGTGTGGACGTGGTGTGTGTGTGTGTGTGTGTGTGTGTGTGTGTGTGTGTGTGTGTGACAGGTAGATTCTGCAGGACCTTCAGTGGCTGGTGGACTGGGCTCAACTAGCTGGGCAGCTTCTGCTACCACTGTAATTACTCCTGGGGCCTCTGACTCTGCCACAGAGGCCATGACATCTTGAAGGGAAGAGCTGCTATGAATGGGAGACCAGACTCACCTCCACCCAGGGTGCCCTCAGACACCACCAGGGAACCTATCGCCACTCCGTCCAGGGACCTGCTGCCTTGGCTGCAGACCCATGAGCAACAGGACTCCAGCCACCTCAGCCACAGGCTCCTGTCAGTTCTGGAGTGTACTCCTCTCCTGCTGGCCTGAAAATTTAGCCTAAGGCACCACAACTTCACCAGCAGCCACTGCTGCCAAAAAAGCACAAGCAGCTGTGTGGGCAGCCATCGTCATGACCATGCAATCAGCCACCACCTTGGTGACCTTGCGAACAGCCACACAAGCAGCTGCATGAACAGCCGCCTAGGCAGCCATTGGCCGCTACCGCCCAAGGAGCAGCCACTGCCACAAATGCATGAGGAGCAGCCACCGCCATGACTGCATGAGCAACTGATTGAGTGGCCACTGACGTGACCACCCAAGGAGAATCAGCCACTGCAAATCCTCGAACAACCACGCTGGCAGCTGCCATGACCATGTGAGGAGCAGCTGCCACCGTGAATGCCCAGGAACATTCGCACAAGAAGCTGCCACCGTGATCACTCAAGCGAAGACCACTGCTTTGACCATGGGCCTTGTGACCATGCAATCCTCTGCAAAGCCCAATGAGTCAAACCAGGGTGCAGCTACCACACAAGCCACCACCAAGTCGGATGCATTGACCCCAGGAGCTGCAAACTGGTGAAACACCACCTAGCCCACCGCTGCAGACACATGCCCCACGTGACTCAACACCTACATCCTTCAGTGAGAGAAAATATAGGGACACATGCCCTAACTGGTTTGGCTCAGTGGATAGAGCGTTGGCCTGCGGACTCAAGGGTACCAGGTTTGATTCTGCTCAAGGGCATTTCCTTGGTTGTGGGCACATACCCAATAGGGAGTGTCCAGGAGGCAGCTGATCGATGTTTCTCTCTTATCAATGTTTCTCACTCTCTATCCCTCTCCCTTCCTTTCTGTAAAAAAAACAAAACAATAAAATATATTTAAAAAACAAATAAATGGGGAGACAAAAAAACAACCCCCAAAGAAAAGGAAAGGAGGACTTGACAGGAAAGGAACTAAATTAAACAGAGGTATGCAATATGTCAGAAAAAGAATTCAGAATAAGGGTCATACAGTTAACAAACCAGATGGACGAGAAAATCAACAACTTATGTAAGAATCAAGAAGAAATAAAGAGTGATATAACTACAATAAAAAACAATGGAAGGTTTCAATAGTATACTAGAAGAAGCAGAAGACCAAATTAGCGAATTAGAAGACAGGGCAGCAAAACACACACAATATGAACTGCAATTGGAGGAAAAAAAATAAAAGAAAGGAGGAGAGACTAAGTGAGCTTTGGGACAACATGAAAGGAAGCAACATACATATAATAGGGGTGCCAGAATGACAAGAAGAGGAGCAAGGGTTAGAAAACCTATTTGAAGAAATAATGTCAGAAAACTTCCCTGATTTGGGGAAGAAAAAGTCACACATGCACAGAGAATCCCATGCAAGATTAACCCACAGAGACCCACATAAAGATACATCATAATTATGATGGCAAATGTTAATGACAAAGAGAGAATCTTAAAGGCTGCAAGACAGAGACAGAAAGTTACCTACAAGGGATCTCGCATTAGATTACCAAATGATTTCTCAAAAGCAACCATCAGGCTAGAAATGAATGGAAGGAAATATACAAAGTGATGCAAAGCAAGGGACTGAATTCAATAATACTCTATCCAGCAAGGCTATCAATCAAATTGAAGGGGAAATAAGGAGCTTCACAGGCAAAAAAAAAAAAAAAAAAAAAAAAAAAAAAAAGGCTAAGGGAGGTTATCACTACCAAGCCAGCAATGCAGGAAATGCTAAAAGGATTGTTTTAAAAAGAAGAAATAAAAAAGGAAGAAGGAACACAGGCACAAAAAAATAAAAATGGCTACAAACAAGTACCTATCAATAGTAACTTTAAATGTAAATTGACTAAATGCTCCAATCAAAAGACATTGAGTGGCTCAATGGATAAGAAACCAAGACCCTTGCTGTTTACAAGACACCCACCTCAGAATAACAGACTCACACAGACTGAAAGTGAAGAGATGGAAAAATATCTTTCAGGCAAATGGATATTTTTAATACCCCACTGACATCACTGGATAAATCCTCTAGACAAAAAATCAGCAAAGAAACAGCAATCCTAAATGACTCTCTAGATCATATGGAATTAATTGACATCTGCAGAACATTTCACCCCAAAACTACAGAGTATAGATTCTTCTCAAGTGAACATGGGACATTTTCAAAGATAGAACACATATTGGGTCACAGGCAAAGTCTCTCCAAATTCAAGAAAATTGAAATCATATCAAGCATCTTCTAAGACTACAATGGCATAATATTAGAAATCAACTACAATAAAAACAATTAAAAAAAATTCAAACACTTGGAGGCAGAATAGCATTCTATTATAAAATGTTTGGGTTACCAAAGAGATCAAAGAAGAAATTAAAAGCATCCTGGAAACTAATGACAATAAAAACACAACAATCCAAAATCTATGGGACACAGTGAAAGCAGTCCTAAGAAGGAAGTTCATAGAACTACAGGCCTTCCTCAAAAAATAAGAAAAACTGATAATAAATTATCTAACTCTACAATTTAAAAAATCAGAAAGAGAGAAACAAGAAAAGCCCAGAGTGAGCAGAAGGAAGGAGGTAATAAAGATCAGAGCAGAAATAAATGACATAGAGACAAAAAAAAATTGCAAAAGATCAGTGAAACAAAGAGCTGGTTCGTTGAAAGGATAAACAAGATTGACAAACCTCCAGCCAGGCTCACCAAGAAACAAAGAAAGAGGACCCAAATAAACAAAATCAGAAACTAAAGCAATGAAATAACAACAGACCCCACAGATATACAAGGGATTGTAAAAAAAAAATGCTATGAACAATTCTACTCCAACAAACTAAAACAACCTAGAGGAAATGGATATATTCCTAGGAAAATACGACCTTCCAAAACTCAATCAGGAAGAATAAAATATTCTCAATTGGCCAATAACTAAGGAGGAAATTCAAGTAGTAATAAAAAATGTTCCAGCAAACAAAAGTCCAGAGCCAGATGGCTTCACAGGGCAGTTTTACCAAACATTCAAAGAAGGACTAAAACCTACACTCCTCAGACTATTCCAAAAAATAAAGGAGAAGGCATACTTTCAAGCTCTTTCTATGCAGCCAGCATTACCCTAATCCCAAAACCAGATAAAGACAATACAAAGAAAGAGAATTGCAGGCCAATAACCCTCATAAACATAGATGTCAAAATCCTCAACAGAATTCTAGCAAATCGGATTCAACATTACATTAGAAAGATCATACACCATGACCAAGTGGGATTTATTCCGGGGATGCAAGGATGGTACACTATCCACAAATCAATAAATGTGATACATCACATAAATATATTGAAATATAAAAATTGCATAGTCATATCAATTGATGCAGAAAAACCACTTGACAAAATACAACACCTTTCTTAATAAAACCCTCAGCAAAGTGGGAATAGAGGGATCATACCTCAACATAATAAGAACCTTATATGACAAACCTGCAGCCAACATCATACTCAATGGACAAAAACTAAAACTATTTCACCTAAGAACAGGAACAAGACAGGGATGCCCACTCTCACCATGCCTATTCAACAGTATTGGAAGTGCTAGCCACAGAGATTAGATAACAAGAAGAAATAAATGGCATCCACATTGGAAAAGAAGAAGTAAAACTGTCATTATTTGCAGTTGACATGATACTGTACATAGAAAACCCTAAAGACTCCATCAAAAAAAATTAGACTTCATAAATGAATTTGGCAATATAGCAGGATACTAAATTAACACCCAGAAATCTATGGCATTTTTATACACCAAAAGTGAATTTATAGAAAAAGAGATTCAAAAAACAATCCCATTTAGCATTGCAACAAAAAATTAAGATATCTAGGAATAAACTTAACTTAAAGAGATAAAATACCTCTACTCAGAAAACTACAGGTCATTGAAAAAAGACATAGAGGAAGAAATAAACAAATGGAAGAATATACTATGTTCATTGATTGGTATAATCCACATCATTAAAATGTCCATACTATCCAAAGCAATCTATAGATACAATGCAATCCCCATTGAAATACCAACAGCATATTTCACAGACCTAGAACAAACTCTCCAAAAATTCATATGGAATAAAAAAGACCCGCAATTGCTGCAGCAATCCTGAGAAAGAAGAACAAAGTTGAAGGGATTTCAATACCAGATATCAAGCTATATTACAAAGCCACTGTCCTCAAAACTGCCTGCTACTGGCACAAGAACAGCCACATTGACCAATGGAACAGAACAGATTTCCCAGAAATGGATCCAAGCCATTATGCTCAATTAATATTTGACAAAGGAGGCAAGAGCATACAATAGAGTCAAGTCAGTCTCTTCAATAAATGGTGTTGGGCCCTGACCGGTTTGGCTCAGTGGATAGAGCATTGATCTGCGGACTCAAGGGTCCCAGGTTCGATTCCGGTCAAGGGCATGTACCTTGGTTGCGGGCACATCCCCAGTAGGGGGTGTGCAAGAGGCAGCTGATCGATGTTTCTAACTCTCTATCCCTCTCCCTTCCCCTCTGTAAAAAAATCAATAAAATATATTTAAAAAAATAAAAATAAATAAGCGGTGTTGGGATAATTGGACTGATACATGCAAACAAAAAAATGAAACTAAACCACCAACTTATACCATACACAAAAATAAACTCAAGAGGGATAAAGGATTTAAAGGTAAGACTGGAAATCATAAAAATCATAGAGGAATCCATAGGCAGCAAAATATCAGACATATGTTGTAGCAATATATTTACAGACACAAACCCTAGGGCAATGGAAACTAAGGAGAAAATAAACAAATGGTACTATATTAAAATATAAAGCTTCTGCACAGCAAAAGAACCCATCAACAAAACAGCAAGAAAGCCCACTGCATGAGAGAACATATGTATATGCCAATGTTATCTACGATAAGAGCTTAATCTTCAAAATTTACAGAGAACTCATACAACTTAACAAAAGCAAGATAAAGAATCCAATCAAAAAAATGGGCAAAGGATCTAAATAGACACTTTTTGAAAGAGGACATACAGAAGGCCAAGAGACATATGAAAACATGCTCAAAGTCACTAATCATCCGAGAGTTTCAAGTCAAAACAATAATGAGGTACCATCTCACAACTGTCAGAATGGCTATCATCAACAAATTAACAACTGACAAGTGCTAAAGAGGATGTGGAGAAAAATGAACCCTTGTGCACTGCTGGTGAGAATGCAGATTGGTGCAGCCAGTGTGGAGCACAGTATGGAGTTTCCTCAAAAAATTAAAAATGGAACTCCCATTTGACCCAATAATCTCACTTCTAGGAATATATCCCAAGAATTCAGAAACACCAATCAGAAAGGACATATGCACTCCTATGTTCATAGCAGCACAATATTCAATAGCTAAGATTTGGAGTTAGCCTAAGTGCCCATCAGCAGATGAGTGGATTAAGAAATTGGAGTACATCTACACAATGGAATACTATGCTGCTGTAAACAAAGAAGGAACTCCTACCATTCGCAACAGCATGGATGGACCTGGAGAGCATTATGCTAAGCGAAATAAGCCAGTTGGAGAAAGATAAATACGGCGTCATCTTACTCATTTTTGGAATTTAAGGAACAGCATAAACTGATGAACAAAAATAGATCTAGAGACAGAGAAGCAGCAAACAGACCATCAAACATCAGGGGGAAGGAAGGGAGGATGGAGGTAGGGGGTAGAGATCAACCAAAGGGCTTATATGCATGCATATAAGCAAAACCAATGGACACAGACACAAGGGAGGTGAGGGCATGTTCTGGGGGGGATGGGGAAGGAAGGAGACATGTATTACCTTAATCAATAAAGAATAAAATAATAAAGTGACAAAAGAGAAAAAAATTTAAAAAGGGTACAAAACAATTTTTGAGGTGATAAAATGTTCTAGGTTTTGATTGTGGTGTGTTACATAATCTATACATTTGTAAAAATTGATGGAACCACATACTGAAAATGGGAACATTTCATTGTATGTAAATTACCCCTCAATTAAAATTGATCACACACACACACACACACACACACACACACACACACACACACACAAAGCTGTTTAAACTTGTTACCTCTATTTCCTCATCTCCACTAACTTTTCACTCTGACTTTTGCTGCCATCACTCTATTGAAACTGCTCTCATAAATATTACCAATAACCTCCCCATCACTTAGTTCCACTGGACCCTTTATGCTTGTTATCTTGTTTGATTTTCATCCCAATGCTGTCCAACAGAAGTTTCTGCAGTGATGAAAATGTTATGTATTCTGCTGTGCAATATAATAGCCATAAGCACATGTGGCTAGTGACTGAACTTTAAATTTTATTTAATTTACATTTAAATAGCCACTTACAACTAGTGGCTATCATATTGGTCAAAAAGTTCTATACTGTAGGACACTCCTTTCTCCTTGAAAGCATTTTCTTCTCTTTGGCTATGTTGTCAACTCTCTCCAAGCCTCCTTGTCAGCCTCTGTTGCCTATTTGTTTGCTACCGGAGGTAGGGAGTATTTTTTGTTTGTTTTGTTCTGTTTTGTTTTGTTTTGATTTGTTTTGTTTTAATCTGGTTGATATAGCATTTAGTGATTTCATGCAAACCTTGGGATCTTTCCAACTCTATGCTCTGCCATCCTCAGTGTAAGCTTTGTTCTTAGGCTTGTAGCAAGATGGCTGCCACAGTTCCAAATATAACATCTAGAAGATGTAGACAGACAATGTTTTCATATGTGTCTCTTTTAGGAATGAGCAAACTTTTCCCAGAAGTCATACAGCAGTCCTCTCTTTGTATATGATTTAACAGAATCGGGCCATGCAACCATTCCTAACCCAGTCACCACCAAAGAAGTGAGATTCCCCTTAGACCAATGGTTCTCACATTTCAGCATGCATCAGAATCACTTGGAGAACTTATTTTGCAACACATAGTGCTATGAAGTACACTCAGAGTTTGAATTTCTAATATGTTACTAGGTAACACAGATGCTCCTGACCTGAGGACCATACTTTGAGAACCACATGGCTATGTGGGGGAAGGGATGGGCTCCTGATCAAAATTGGGGTTCTGTTATGAAAGAAAAAGAATCAGTACTGGGGTGCCAACCCAGAATGTCCACTGAAAATAAGAAATTGAAGCTCTATTCTACTTTTCTTGATTTTTAAAGGAGCAACAAGACATTGTACAAAGCTGTAGATGGAGATGACAGGAACATCATCATTCTGCTCCCCAAGTTCTCTAGCCTTCAAGGTTCACTCACCCACCCTTTAAAACCAGGCTTCTCCAAGGCTGTAGGCTCCACCCTGAAACTCCGCCCCATCCAAGCTAAGCACAGAGGCTTTTACAATTTTGCAAGTCTAGTTGAATAAGGCTGTCTCCTGGCATAGACACAGCTGATCCTCACAGCCAATTGGACTGGAGGTCAAATGCTCCCAGTGTACCAACAGCAATCAAGGCTTAACAACACCAAGACTTTGCACTCAGCCCACAAAGGGTGGTATCAAGAGCGACCACGTAGGGAGATTGGGGAAGCTGAGCTATAGGGAGGCAGCCAAAAGGTGAAGACACCGAAGCTGGTCACGAATAGAAGGGTTGAAGGAAAGTGAACTAATGGACGACACAGTGTTCAGAACCACATTTATAAGGTTACTTAAGAATCTTCTGGAGGACCAAGAAGGCGGCATAGAGAAGACGCCTGATTGTTGCCTACCACAACAATTTTGAAACTACAACTGGAAAACAGAGCAGACACCATCCAGAACAATGGCCGGAGGAATGGCTCAGAAGGAATTGACCGATGGGAGTTGGGATCGGGAAGACGAGGCCCGGCTGGGTCCCAGATCCAGGGGCGCTCGCCTGGCGACTGGTCGCCACTGCAGACCCGAGTGCTGCCGCAGCAACCTCGGACCAGCCTGCCGCTGCGCACCGGGCGCACCGGAGCTTCGCTGAGCCCGCCGCCCAGCGAGTTCTGCGGCAGCCACCCCGGAGCTTTGAGAAAATGGCCGAAGGAATTGCTGAGAGGGAATTGACCGACAGGAATTGGGATCAAGAAGACAAAACCCCGCTGGGTCCCGGGTCCGGGTGAGGCCATGCGCCCCTGGATCCAGGTGAGGCTGGGTCCCGGGTCCGGGTGAGGCCACGCGCCCCTGGGTCCAGGTGAGGCCGTGCGCCCCTGAGTCCGAGAGAGGCCACGCGCCCCAGGGTCCGGGTGAGGCCACGCGCCCCTGGGTCCAGGTGTAGCTGGATCCCGGGACCAGGTGAGGCCGTGCGCCCCTGGATCCAGGTGAGGCTGGGTCCCAGGTCCGGGTGAGGCCACGTGCCCCTGGGTCCGGGTGAAGCTGGATCCCAGGTCTGGGTGAGGTCGTGCGCCCCTAGATCTGGAGAGGCTGGGTCCCAGGTCCGGGAGAGACCACACGCCCCTGGGTCCGGGTGAAGCTGGATCCCAGGTCCGGGTGAGGCCGTGTGCCCCTGGATCCGGATGAGGCTGGGTCCCGGGTCCGGGTGAGGCCGCACACCCCTGGGTCCGGGTGAGGCCGCACACCCCTGGGTCTGGGTGAAGCTGGATCCCGGGTCTGGGTGAGGTCGTGCGCCCCTGGATCTGGAGAGGCTGGGTCCCAGGTCTGGGTGAGGCCGCGCCCCTGGGTCCGGGAGAGGCCCCACGCCCCTGGGTCTGGGTGTAGCTGAATCCCGGGTCCGGGTGAGGCCGTGTGCCCCTGGATCTGGGTGAGGCTGGGTCCTGGGTCTGGGAGAGGCCACACGCCCCTGGGTCCGGGTGAAGCTGGATCCCAGGTCTGGGTGAGGCTGTGTGCCCCTGGATCCGGATGAGGCTGGGTCCCGGGTCCGGGTGAGGCCGCACACCCCTGGGTCCGGGCGAGGCCGCACACCCCTGGGTCTGGGTGAAGCTGGATCCCGGGTCCAGGTGAGGCCGTGTGCCCCTGGATCTGGGTGAGGCTGGGTTCCGGGTCCGGGTGAACCTCGATCCCGGGTCCGGGTGAGGCTGGGTCCTGGGTCCGGGTGAGGCCATGCCCCTGGGTCCAGGAGAGGCCACGCGCCCTTGGGTCCGGGTGAGGCCACGCGCCCCTAGGTCCAGGTGAGGCTGGATCCTGGGACCGGGTGAGGCTGCGCACACTTGGGTCCGGGTGAGGCCGTGGGCCCCTGGATCTGGGTGAGGCTGGGTCCCGGGTCCAGGTGAGGCCACGCACCCCTGGGTCCGGGTGAGGCCACGCGCCCCTGGGTCCGGGTGAGGCCACGCACCCCTGAGTCCGGGTGAAGCCGTGCCCCTGGGTCCGGGCGAGACTAAACCAGAGGGAGTCGGACCTGCATTACCACCATTTGTCCACAATCCAGAGCTGAAAAATCAGTGCCGACATGTGCACATAAGGAACTGGTGGACATTGAAATTGGGTCTCAAAAGAACTGTTGGTCCAGAAAGAAACTCACTACAGACTGATTCATTTGCCTGTCAGCATAACCATTATTGCTTTTCTCATTTTTGGTTCTTATAAGTATATTTCTAGTAACACATGATCTCACTCATCTAGGGGAAATGATGAACAACATAGACTGATGAACAAGAACAGACCCAGAAACAAGGAGGCATCGATTGGACTGTCAGGCCTCAGAGGGAGGGTAGGGGAGGGTGGGGGAAGGGGGGAGAGATCAACCAAAGGACTTGTGTGCATGTATACAAGCCTAACCAATGGTTAAGGACAACAGGGGGGTGGGGGCATCTGTGGGGAGGGGTGGGGGGTGGGAATGGGGGGATGAGGACAAATATGTGACACCTTAATCAATAAAGAAATTTAAAAAAAAAAGAAAACATCAAGGCCAGGGTGCCCATTTTGTCCTTTACGTATTAATTAAAAGCCCTTTGATGAGAAAAAAAAAACAAAACAAAAAAAAAAAAAAAAAAAAAAAAAAAAAAACCAGGCTTCTATAATTTGAGCCTGCACATTCCATGATTGCAAATAGCCTAGTGTTTTGTTTTTGTGGTTTTTTTTTACATTTTTTTATTGTCTAAAGTTTTACATATGTCTCCTTTTACCCCAATTGCCCCCCTCCCACATCCCTTCCCAGCCCAGGCAAGCCCCCACTGCCCCAGTGTCTGTGTCCATTGGTTATGATAATAAGCATGCATATAAGTCCTTTGGTTGCTCTCTAACCCCCCTCCCCTACCATTTGTCAATAGATCGATCTATTCTTGTTCAACAAATTATGTTGATCATTATATCTCACATATGAGTGAGATCATGTGAAATTCATCTTTCTCTGACTGGCTTATTTCGCTTAGCATAATGCTCTCCAGTTCCATCCATGCAGTTGCAAATGGTAAAAGTTCCTTATTTTTAATAGCGGCATAGTATTCCATTGTGTAGATATACCATAGTTTTTTAATCCACTCATCTCCTGATGGGCACTTAGGCTGATTCAAAATCTTAGCTATTGTAAATTGTGCTGTTATGAACATAAGGGTGGATATACCCTTTCTGATTGGTGTTTCTAATTTGTTGGGATATAGTCCTAGAAGTTGGATTACTGGGTCAAATGGGAGTTCCATTTTTAACTTTTTCAGGAAACTCCATACCGTCCTCCACAGTGGCTGCACCAATCTGCATTCCCACCAGCAGTGCAGGAAGGTTCCTTTTTCTCCATGTCCTCGCCAGCACTTGTCATTTGTTGATTTGTTGATGATAGCCACTCTGACAGGTGTGAGATAGTATCTCATTATTGTTTTGATTTGCATCTCTCAGATGATTAGTCATTTTGAGCGTGTTTTCATATGTCTCTGGGCCTTCTATATGTCCTCTTTGGAAAAGTGTCTGTTAGGTCCTTTGACCATTTTTTGATTGGATCATTCATCTTCCTTTTGTTAAGTTGTATGAGTTCTCTGCAAATTTTGGAGATTAAACCCTTATCTGAAATATCATTGGCAAATATGTTCTCCCATGCAGTGGGTTTTCTTGTTGTTTTGTTGATAGTTTCTTTTGCTGTGCAGAAACTTTTTATTTTGATGTATTCCCATTTGTTTATTTTCTCCATAGTCTCCATTGCCCTAGGGGCTGTGTCTGTTTTGATATTGCTATGATATATGTCTGCAATTTTGCTGACTATGGAGTCTTGTAGGATTTTTATGGTTTCCCATTTTACATTTAAGTCCTATAGCCGTTTTGAGTTTGTTTTTGTGTATGGTGTAAGTTGGTGGTCTAGTTTCATTTTTTTGCATGTATCTGTCCAAACTTCCCAGCACCATTTATTAACAAGATTGTTTTGACTCCATTGTATGCTCTTGTCTCCTTTGTTAAATGTTAATTGAGCATAATAGCTTGGATCAATTTCTGGGTTCTCTGTTCTGTTCCATTGGCCTATATATCTGTTCTTGTGCCAGTACCAGGCAGTTTTGAGAACTGTGTCTTGGTAATATAGCTTGATATCTGGTAATGTGATCCCTCCAACTTTGTTATTCTTTCTCAGGATTGCTGTGGCTATTCTGGGTCGTTTTTTATTCCAGATGAATTTTTGGAGAGTTTGTTCTAGATCTTTGAAATATGCCATTGGTATCTTAATGGGGATTGCATTGAATCTCTAGATTGCTTTGGGTAGTATGGACATTTTAATCATGTTGATTCTACCAATCCATGAGCATGGTATGTTCTTCCATTAGTTTATGTCTTCCTCTATCTCTTTTTTCAATGTCTAGAAATTTTCTGAGTACAGGTCTTTTATGTCCTTAGTTAAGTTTATTCCTAGGTTTCTTAATTTTTTGGTGCTATGGCAAATGGGATTGTTTTTTTTTTTTTTCGTTTCTCTTTCTGTTGGTTCATTATTGGTGTATAAAAAGGCCATAGATTTATGGATATTAATTTTGTATCCTGCTACATTGCCAAATTCATTTATTAGGTCTAGTAGTTTTTTTGATGGATTCTTTGGGTTTTTCTATGTATAGTATCATGTCATCTGTGAATAAGGACATTTTTACATCTTCTTTTCCAATTTGGAAGCCTTTTATATCTTCTTCTCTGATTGCTATGGCTAGCACTTCCAGTACTATATCGAACAGGAGTGGTGAAAGTGGGCATCCTTGTCATGTTCCTGTTCTTAGGAGAAATGAGTTTAGTTTTTGGGCATTGAGTATGATGTTGGCTGTAGGTTTGTCATATAAGGCTTTTATTATGTTGAGGTATGATCCTTCTATTCCCACTTTGCTGAGAGTTTTGATCAAGAAAGGGTGTTGGATTTTGTCAAATGCTTTTTCTACATCAATTGATATGATTATGTGATTTTTGTCTCTCAATTTGTATATGTGATGTATCACTTTTATTGATTTGCAGATAGTGTACCATCCTTGCATCCCCAGAATAAATCCCACTTTGTCATGGTGTATGATCTTTTTAATGTAATGCTGGATCCAATTTGCTAGAATCTTGTTGAGGATTTTAGCATCTATGTTCATCAAGGATATTGGCCTCTATTTCTCTTTTTTTGTGGTGTCTTTATCTGGTTTTGGGATTAGGGTAATGCTGGCTTCATAGAAAGAGCTTGGAAGTGCGCTTTCCTCTTGAATTTTTTGGAATAGTCTGAGGATCATAGGTTTTAGTTCTTTGAATGCTTGGGAGAACTCCCCTGTAAAGCCGTCCAGATCAGGGCTTTTGTTTGCTGTAAGATTTTTGATCGTTGCTTCAATTTCTTCGGTAGTTATTGGTCTATTCAGGTTTTTTTATTCTTCCTGATTGAGTTTTGGGAGCTTGTATTTTTCTAAGAATATATCCCTTGCATCTAGGTAGTCCAGTTTGTTAGAATAGAGTTGTTCATAACATTTTTTCATAATAATTTTTATTTCTGTGGTATCGGTTGTTACTTTGCCTCTTTCATTTCTGGTTTTGTTTATTTGGGTCCTCTCTCTTTGTTTCTTGGTGAGCCTGGCTAGAGGTTCATCAATCTTGTTTATCCTTTCAAAGAACCAGCTCTTGGTTTTGTTGATCTTTTGTATTGTTTTTTTGGCCTCTATGTCGTTTATCTCCACTCTGATCTTTATTATTTTCTTCCTTCTACTTATGCTGGGCTTTTGTTGTTGCTCTCTTTCTAACTCTATGAGTTGTAAGGTTCGATAATTCATTGCCATTGTTTCTTGTTTTTGAGATAGGCCTGTAGAGCTATGAACTTCCCTCTGAAGATTGATTTCACTGTGTCCCATAGGTTTTGGATTGTTGTGTTTTCATTGTCATTTGTTGCCATGATGCTTTTTATTTCTTCTTTGATTTCTTTGGTAACCCAATCATTGTTTAATAGCACGCTATTTAGACTCCAGGTGTTTGATTTTTTTATTGTTTTTATTGGGTTTGATTTCTAGTTTTATGCCATTGTGATCTGAGAAGATGCTTGATATGATTTCTATCTTCTTGAATTTGAAGAGACTTTGCTTGTGTCCAATATGAGGTCTATCTTTGAAAAAGACCCATATGCACTTGAGTAGAATGTATATTCTGTGGCTTTGGGGTGAAAAGTTCTGTAGATGTCAATTAATTCCTTCTGATCTAGTGAGTCATTTAGGATTGCTGTTTCTTTGCTGATTTTTTGTATAGAGGATTTTTCCAGTGGTGTTAGTGGGGTATTAAAGTTCCTACTATGACTCTATTTCTCTCAATCTTTCCCTTGATATCCTCCAGAAGTTTTTTTTTTTTTTATGTATTTGGGTACTCATGTATTGAGTGCACATATGTTTACCAGAGTTATATCTTCTTGTTGAATTGCTCCCTTTAGTATTTGGAAGTGGCCTTCATTATCTCTTGTTATGGCCTTCACTTTGAGGTCTAATATGTCTGATATAAATATTGCTGCCCCAGCTTTTTTTTTTTTTCATTTCCATTTGCCTGAAAACCTTTTCCCATCCCTTCACCATATGTCTCTATGAGTCCTTTGTTCTGAGGTGGGTTTCCTGTAGACACCAGATATATGTTTCATATTTTCTTATCCACTCAGCTACCCTATGTCTTTTGATTGGGGCATTTATTCCACTTACATTTAAAGTTATTATTGTAGGTACTTGTTTGTCACCATTTTTATTCTTTATGCCTGTGTTCCTTCTTCCCTTCTTATTTCTTCTTTTTACAGCAGACCCTTTAGCATTTCTTGCATTGCTGGTTTGTTGGTAACAAACTCCCTTAGTCCTTTTTTTGTCTGTGAAGCTCCTTATTTCACCCTCAAATTTGGTTGATAGCCTTGCTGGGTACAGTATTCTTGGATTCAGAACCTTCCTTTCCATGACTTTGCATATTTCATTACATTTCCTTCTGACCTGATGTGTTTCTGTTGAGAAATAAGTTGCTAGTCTGATGGGGGATCCTCTGTAGGTAACTTTTTGTCTCTCCCTGGCAGCATTTAAGATTCTTACTTTGTCGTTGGTGTTTTCCAATTTAATTATAATGTGTCTTGGTGTCAGTCTTTTGGGGTTCATCTTGTTTGGTACTCTGTGAGCTTGTTGGACTTGTGTGAGTTTTTTCTTCCATATATCAGGGACATTTTTTGTCATTATTTCTTCAAACAGGTTTTCTATTCCTTGCTCAGTTTCCTCTCCTTCTGGCACCCCTATTATGCAGATATTGATTCATTTCATGTTGTCCCAAAATTCCCTTAGTCTCTCCTCCTGTTTTTTAAGATTTTTTTCTAGATGCTGCTCTGCTTGCATATTTTTTCCTACCTTGTCTTCTAGCTCTCTGATGTGGTCCACTGCTTCTTCTAGTCTACTGTTGATGCTTTCTATTCAGTTCTTTATTGCAGCAATGTCATTTTTCATTTATTATTTGTTCTTCTATATATTCTCTTGCTTCTTAGATATATTATTGAATTTGTCTTCTATCCTTTTCAGCGAACTTATGACCATTTTTCTGAATTCTTTCTCTGACATATTGCTTACCTCCATTTTGTTTACTTTCTTTTCTGGTGATGCCTCATTTTCTTTCATATGCTGGCTGCTTCTTTGTCTCCCAATGATCGCTCTTCTCCTGTTATCTGGTTATGTAGTTCTCTCTCTCCTGTGTTCATTTAAAGGCACAAAATACACCACAACAAGACACAGTGCACAGGGCACCAAACACAAATGTATTCACAATACTAATAACCTCAAATAATGGTGACCACCAGAAAAAAGTGAGTTAGGTGAGAGAAAAGAGTGCAAAAATGATATTGAGAAGAGGAAAAAATTTAAGAGCAAAAAGAAAGAGAATAAAAAAGAAGGGGACAAAATATATGTATATGGGGAGAAGTCTCCAATAAAAAAACAAATAATCTGAAAAATGCAAACAACAAACACTGAGGGATGAATGCAAACTACAAATAACAACTAATACAAAATATGTAAACTACAGACCCTCAAACAACAAACATCCAGATGAATCTGAGGAAGCAGAGCTTATTTCCAGAAGGTAAGGTCAAGGGATTGAATGAGTGGCAAATAGCCACAATAGGAGGTAGGTAGCAAATGAGTGTATAAGAAGAAAAGTAAAAAAAAAATACTAAATACAGAAGAAGAGAAATATATACATATATATATATATATATATATATATATATATATATATATAAATGTATATATAAATATACATATACAGTATACACTCAGTGGCTAGATTATTATGATCTCTGAATGCATAATAATCTGGCCACTCAGTGTGTGTGTGTGTGTGTGTGTGTGTGTGTGTGTGTGTGTCTGTGTGTGTATATATATATATATATATATATATATATATATATATATATATATTAGAGGCCTGGTGCATGAATTTGTGCATGGGTGGTGTCCGACCAGCCTGGCCAGGGGGAGGGGACATGGGCAGTTGGCTTGCCTGCCTGCTGGTTGAATTCCTGGTCAAGGGGACAATTTACATATTAGCCTTTTATTATATAGGATATACACTGAGTGGCCAGATTATTATGCATTCAGAGATCATATAGATCATATATTATATAGAACTTTTCCCCTTCTTTAATCTATTTATCTATTTATTCATTTACTATTGGAAATGGAGTATAGAGAGTAGCTAGACCTGAGTTTGTGATTGTAATTAGTTAAGCTATTACAATGTCGAAGAAGAGAACAAGTGAGGAACGAAATAACAGAAGCAAAAAAAAAAAAAAAAAAAAAAAAACCCAGCAGCAACAAAAACAAACAAACAACAAAAGAAAAAAACCAAAAAACAAATACAAACAAGCAATAAAAAACAAACTAATCAACAATCAATCATTAAAAAGACAGAAAAAAAGGCAAATAATTTTAAAAAAAGAAAAGAAAAAAAAACAAAATAAAAAAACAAAGGAGAAGTAAAAGAAAATCTAGATAGTGAAGAAAGGGAAGAGTAAAGTGTGTATGGGATTGGAGCAGGGGAGCAGAAATTAGATATATGAGTAAGATCAATTTTTAACAGGGAGTAAAAAGAAAGGATAGAGAAAAACTAAAGCAGGAACAGGGTAAGAGAAACAGGGCAAAAGGGGAATGTGAGGAAGAGAGTGTTGGTATAAAAGAAAAATTGAGATAGAGTAAAATAATGCTACAAGAAAAATGAAAATAAAATGTAGAACACTAATCCCAAAATAAAATAAAGAAAAAATAAAGTAAAACTTTTAAAAAGGTAAAATAATAGCAGTAATAATAGTAATTAAAAACAAAAATATAATTTTAAAAAAGTAAAATCAGGTGAGAAAGGAAAAAAATTAGTTTCTCAAGAAAAAGATAAAAAATAAAAATGTAGTGAAGGTTGTTCACTTCCTCTACTGTTCTGTTTGGCAGGTCTGTTTCCTGTCAGGTAGACAGCCCAGTATTGGAGTTCCCTGTGCTCCACAGTTCCTCTGTGTCATAAGCCACAATCCTTTTTTCAGGCAGTTGGGAGCTCTTTGTTTCTTAGTCTGCCTTTAGTTGCATTCATACAAGAGTCAATTTCTGATACAACCCCTGGGTGGCAGTGTTTCTATATTGATATCTGGGGCTAAAAAGCTCCTCCCCTACCCAGCATTTAGATGGCTTTCCCTGATGCACTTAATGCTGGGTTAGAGGGAGGGACTGCCCTAGAGCTGGCTTTCTGTTCATTTCTCCTCACTCTGTTCTCCAGGTTCCACAAAAACAGCTTTCCCCTGCAGTCTCGGCGAGTGTTTTTTAATTGGAAGATCCTATGTACTGGGCTTAGTAATCAGAAGCAAGGATTTAAAAATGAAAAAGAAAAAGAAACCCACAAAAGCCACAGGATGCGCGCAGACTCGCATCTTCCCCTAGCACTCCGCAGCTGGCGCACTGGCAGAACTCCAGACTGCCCTCCTGTGCCCAGCCCTGCCAGGGTTAATTTCTATAGTCTTCTTCTGCCCACAGCCCTGTGGACCCCCTTCCACATTCGAGGGCTACACTTACCCCAACAATGCGTATTTTGTGGGGCTCAATCTTCCTCTGAGACTCTAGTTCCCACTGCGCGCGTTACATGCACGTTTCGCATGCATTTCTCCCTTCAGCCTGGACCCCAAATCTCACCTCTCCCTAGGCCAGTGATGGCAAACCTATGACACGCATGTCAGCACTGACACGCGTAGCCATTTCTGATGACACGCGGCCGCTGAGGCGGCCGCATGCCGAGGATGAAACATTTGCTGCTCCTGAGGATGAAACATTTGCGAAATAATGTTTTCTCCTCAAAGTGACACACTACCCAAGTTATGCTCAATTTTTTGGTGAAGTTTGACACACCAAGCTCAAAAGGTTGCCCATCACTGTCTAGGGCAATAGCTGATCTTTCCATCCAAGGATTTCCTTACCATCCACAGATTTCTCACCAGCTGTGTTTAATTCGCCAATTTCGGGTGGATATTAATCGATTCAGCTGTTCCTTCTCTCTGCTCTGTGAGAAGGCACAGGGGTCGTCCCTGTACTCAAGCTGCTTTGTCTCTTCCTGGACAGACTTTCCAGGTGCCCGCGGTTGGAGAGGCTGGAGTCTTAGTGTTCCTGGGTTCACAGCTGAGGTAGCTGGTCCCTGAGGGTTATGTTTGTAAGGTCCCAGTAGGTATCCGAGGGTCTCCCCGGTTGAAGTTAAGGCTGGGCTTCAGGTCACCGCCACTCTCCCCTTCAAGATGGCAGTCTCTGTGCAGAGCCGGACACTCTGGGAGAGATTTCAGCAGCAGTAGAGGCTGCCCAGCCAGGGGAGCCAGGTCCGGCAGTCCCCAACAATTCCTTGGAATATATCTGTCCCTCACTCACAAATGCATACACTCCCCGCACATCCACTCACTCTCCTTTTATTCTCTCACTCACACACTATCTTGCAGTCTGCTGTCCTGTTGGCAGCCATCTTAGAATCTAGCCTAGTGGGTTCATTATCACAAGACCTTGCCTTTATTGAATGTTTAGAACAACAAAGAGGATCTGTAATACTTAGAAGAAAGGCTTAAAATTGTATTTTAGAGAATGTGGCTTCTAGATTCCATATGCCACCCCTGCCCAGGCAATCTCCTACTAGACCTTTCTCTTATTAGCCCCAACCCACCACCATGATGTGGGGCTAGCAGACTTGTCTTCTCTGGGAATGAACTTGACCATATACTATTGTCAAGGTCCCAATACCCTGCCCTTATACCCAAGAGATAAAGAAGGATCTCATTTGTCCTCACATTCATGTCATTATTATCAGAATACCTGAAGGGATACAAGCTTGCAATGAAGATAACTGATAACTTTTTACATTATTGTAAAAATTTGTTTAGGCCTACATTGTCCCAAACTTACCCATTCCAAAATTGGATTCTGGCTTTATATTTTCATAGAGAAACTAACCATCTCTATTAGCTATCTATTGCTATGTAAGGAGTTATCCTCAAATTTAGTGAATGGCTTAGATAGGTCCTTTTGGTTTAACGTCTCTCATAAACTTGCAACCAGGCTCTCAGCTGGGGCTGTGGTCTCATCTGAAACCTTGACTAGGGGAGCATCTGTCTCTAAACTCATTCATGTGGTTGCTAGTTAGCTCTCCACTGGCTACATCCTTGTTGTAGGCTGCTTGGGTGTTCTCTTGAAATACAGCTGGCTTCCCCAATGTTAAATGAACCAGATTTTTAAAAACCTTCCCTGCCTCCAGTCTTTCTGTTTTATGAGATAATGTATCTCATAATATATTTATTTTGTGAAAGTAAATATAGGATGAACCAAGGGAAAAACTAAGAGAAAGATGGGGGAGGGGGGAGTGGTGGTGGGTCGATTATATTCCAAGGGGAAAGAATGCAAGAGGGCTAAAAGTTTGCACAGATTCAGCTACTTAAGGTTCTTTAGAGTCACAAAGAAGAGCTGATTACTGAATAATAGCAGCCACATATGTTTAAGGCTACGCAGAAACACAAGACAAATGGGGAAAGAGTCCTGCCAGCTACACACTCACTCCAGCCCCCTATTTTCATAGTTTCATAAGCACCTGTGATTACGCTAAGTATTGTTTGGAACTCTGCCTCTCAGCTTTATTGTTCATAAAAACAGCAGTAGATTATGTTGGATCGGTCACACTGGTTGTAGAGCACCTGTTCTGGACAGAGTTCAAGCAAGCCACTTCAGAGGCAGCAAAGATCCCTGAGGCCAGCACAGCTAGCTGACTGGCAGTTAATTATGATAGTGCTTAGCCCAATGATCTGTGGCCAGAATAGTGAATGGTTAACAAAATAGGCTATAGGAACAATTAGGTTTGAGGCAGGGAGAAAACAGTTGTGGCCATCCACTCAAATAAAGTAACTCTGTTAAGAGCAGTTTTGGGTGTGTCATTGATTTGTTTTTACTATGTAATCTTTGAAAACTTACTTGCTTTATGGCTCATAATGTTCATTTTCTCATCCAAAACTAAAATCAATTATTCATTTAAGAAGTCCTTGATACCATCTAGTGGAAAAATTAGAGACCACAATATGGGTGCTCATTGCTACTGAGATTTCATTACTCCTAGAGCTTTTCAGTTAAAAGAGTTAGGAAAGATGTATGTTTTCAGTAAGTGAAAAATAAAACATATAGTATTAATTACTATATTCTCAATCAAATTTAAATTTATAGGGTTTTTAATTAATTAATTTAATTGCATATTTGTATCTCTCTTCTCTCGAACATCTTGGATCTTAGTGACCTTAACATCATTACATATTAGATGGTTTCAAAATAACAATATAATTATTACCACCAAGAAAAAGACTACTTAATGCAGTCTAATATTTCTTCATGGTTTTTTTTTTGTCCATTGGATATATTACAATATGGATGTGCTGTCAAAAGAATGTGTTTTAATGTCACCTGGGTTTAAATATTTTTCCTGTGTGGTTATAATATATAGTAGGTTTTCATTAAATTTTCAGTCATACTTAATAAAATGTAATTCTATTCAATATTTCTATTCTCTTCCAAAATGAGGATCTTAGGGCATTTTGACCCCAGTAACTTTCTCTTTTTGTTTTGATGCCTTTCCAGCAATTCTGTGGATGCCAGTGTGTCCTCCTCCCACCCATAAAATTTTATTTTGAAAATTTTCTAATATCCAGGAAAGTTGAAAGATTAGTACAGTCAATTCCTGTATACCCTTCACTTGGATTCACCAGTTTTTTACATCTTGCTACATGTGCTTTCTCTCCTTCTCTCTTATACATACATTTATGTATGTGTTGATATATCATATATCATGACACACATATATCATGTATTATATATTTGAAAACAACTTGCAGATATCATGAAATTTCACCCCTAAACACTTCAGCACATATCTCCTAAGAAGAAAGACAATTTCCTACCCAATCAAAATATCATTATCATACCCAAGAAATGTAATAGTCATTCTATAAAATTATCTAATATATAATATGTACTCACATTTCCTCCAATCGTCTCCCAAAAGCATTCTATGTTTCCTTTTTCCCAATCCAGATTCCAATTAAGTTTTGTACATTGCATTTAATTGCCATATCTCTTTAGTCTCTTAACCTAGAACAATCCCTTCCCCTTTTGTATTTTTTGTAGGTTTTTTTTTTAACATCAACTTTTTTCCCCAAGACTTCAGGCTAGCTGTCTTGTAGAATACTCCACATTCTGGATATCTCTGACTATATCCTCAGGATTAGATCCATATTAAACACTCTTGGGCAGAAGTACTTTTTATGTGCTATTGTGTACTTGTTATATTACATCAGAAGGCATGTAATGTTATGTAAGTGATGCTAAGTCTGATTATGTAATTAAAATGCTGATATCATATCTCACCATTGTAAAAATACATTGTTCCTTTTGAAGTTAGTAAATAATCTATGGAATGATACCTTTACACCATGTGAATGTCCTATTGCCCAAACAAATTTTCATTCATTGGTTTTAGCACCCACTGTTGATCCTTGTTGATTAACTATTATATTGGAGGTTTAAAAATGTTAAGTTTCTAATCTTGTCATTCTTTCTACATTTGACGAGTAGTATTACTTTGGGGGGAAAAAAAAGCTTTCCTTCCACCCTCACTTTCCCCCTCAGCCCTATTACTTCAGACTCATGGATTGTTTTAATCCAATGTATTATAATCCACTCCATCATTTTTATTATGTGAAAAATATCTCAAATTTGATCAGTGACAATCCATTGAACCAGTCCCTGTGTCCTTCTGACTTGAGCCCATTAATGTTTTGTCACTTTCTTTCTTTCTAGCACAACAAGATGTTTCAGGCTCACCTTGTATTTTCACCACTCCAGCCTTGTAATCAGCCATTTTCTAAGGAGTCCTGGTTCTTTTTAGTGGGAAATAGTATTTAGAAACCAACATCTGAGCTTTAGGTATTCTAATGGCCACAGGGATGTCATTACTTCTAACCCTTTGAATGGATAGAGATAGGAAAAAAATATATGTATGCATATATATGTTTTAGAGTATATATTTATATATAATTAATTCATACCGATATTTCTGAGTTAAATATAATAGTAGAGGCTTGCATATGGTACTTGCCTTTCTCTGATGGGCTTATTACGCTTAGCATAGTACTCTCCAGGTTCATCCATGCTGTTGCAAAATTTTTTCCTTCTTTTTTTACTGCTGAGTAGCATTCTATTGTGCAAATGTACCACAGCTTTTTTATTCACTTGTCTACTGATGTGCACTTGTGCTGCTTCCAAATCTTAGCTATTGTAAATTGTGCTGCTATGAACATAGGGGTGCATACATCCTTTCTGATTGCTGTTTCTGCTTTCTTGGGATAAATTCCTAGATGTGGGATTACTGGGTCAAATGAGACTTCCATTTTCAATTTTTTGAGGAAACTCGATACTGTTCTCCACAGTGGCTGCACCAGTCTGCATTCCCACCAGAAGTGCATGAGATTTCCCTTTTCTCCACATCCTCACTAACAGTTGTTTGTTGATTTGTTGATGATAGCTATTCTGACAGGTGTGAGGTGATGGAATCTAATGAACAAAATAAACTAACAAAATAAAAACAGACTCATAGATACAGAGAACAAACTGACATCGGTCAGAGGGGAGAAGTTTGGGGAGCTGGGTGAAAAAGGTGAATGGATTAAGCAAAAACAAAAAGAAAACACAAAAGTCCTCATAGACACAGACAACAGTGTGGTGATTAACAGAGGGAAAGGGGATGGGGGAGGTAGAACAGGGTAAAGGGAAGAAAAGTGAAAGGAGACATGACTTGGTGTGGAGAACACACAATACAATATACAGATGATGTATTACAGAATTGTACACTTGAAACCTATAAAGTTTTATTAACCAATGTCACACCAAGAAATTCAATAAAATTAAAAAATAAAAATTGAAAAAGAAGAAATAACATTAGAGGGCTTTCATTTACTTTATGTTACTTTATACTTACATCTTGGTTCTTAGTACCATTAGTACATTTACTTATTTGCTTTATCTTATGTGCACAAATACAATGTACTATTGACAATAAAATAAGTAAAATTTATTACTTCACAGCTCTTTTTGTCTTTAAAACATATATACTAATGATATACACTGAGTGGCCAGATTATTATGATCTCTGAATGCATAATAATCTGGCCACTAAGTATATATATATATATATATATATATATATATATATATATATATATATATTAGAGGCCTGGTGCATGAATTAATGCATGGGTGGGGTCTGGCCAGCCTGGCCAAGGGGAGGGGACATGGGCAGTTGGCTAGCCTGCCTGCTGGCCGAACTCCTGGTCGAGGGGACACTTTGCTTATTAGCCTTTTATTATATAGGATATACACTGAGTGGCCAGATTATTATGCATTCAGAGATCATAATAACCTGGCCACTCAGTGTATATATATAGTCAGAGAACTGTGTTAACATTTTTAAAAGAAATTTTCATTTTCTCTCTGTGGTTTGTTAAAAATGTGATATTTAATCAGGTTCATTTGTTTCTATTTGTATTACATTTTAAGATGTGATTTTCATTCTTTAATATTGAATTTTTAATATGACAAACACGCTTATTAGAAAGCCAAAAGTATTTAAAATATTACCATCAGAAAAGTTTTTCTTCTATTCCTATCCTCTATACCTAGTTTCCATTAAGCCCCATATTTGTATATTCTTATTTCTTGCACAAAAAGTAGCATGCCATATCTTGCACATTTTCTTTTTTATTTAATAATACATAATACAGCCTGAAAATTACACCATATGAATTTATAGACTGTGTCTTATTCTATTGTACAGCTCTTTGTACTCTCCATATCTTAAAAGTATTTATCTCTCCCATGGTACCTAGCACTATCTCAGGGTGATAGCAGATATATTATAAACATTTTGTAGTTGGCTAAACAAAATAGTAATAGTCTAAATTGCAGCATAAGCTACTATGATTAGACTTAAGAACAGCACCCTACAGAAATATTAAGTTCCTTAAATTTGCTTACAGGAGGTGTAGAAAATCTTTTCCAAAGTATCTAAGGAATTACAAAGAGGAAACACCAATCTAGATTAAGGCATATAGCTTGTCCAACATCCACTCTAACGAACCTGATTACCAGAAAATTTTAGAAGCTGATAAATTTACAATAAATACTACCACAGGGAGGGAAGCAGGAAGAGATTAATCAAAGTATTTATATGCATGTATGATTCCCTATGGTCACAGACAATAGGGTGGTGAAAAATAAATAACATTTTAAAAGACTTTTTGAAATACCATTATACAGCTAAAATATTCACCAATCTTGGAACACTTTCTTCACAATGATACCACCAAGATGTAAAGTTTCCTTAACATTCTGAAATATTGTAATGATAGGTCATTTATTGGGCTCTGTTTCCCCCCCTCCATTGTGGACTTTGTCACAAACTGTGCCTTTTTCTGTAATTATCACCAAGTTTACTTTTTTTAAATGTAGAAAAGCATATGCATTCACTGACAAGTTTGTGTGCCTCCTTTAAAGTGTTTGATTCTCTAACAATGCAGCATCGCCACAGAACACCTTGCTTTTCAAAGTGTGATTAGAAAGATCCAGTTCTAGAGCTTTGCTACTTAAAGTGTGGTCCAGGGACCATCATCATCATCATCATCATCATCATCATCATCATCATCATCCAGGAGCTTATTAGACATGTTGAAACACAGACCCCTCCCACACAAGATCTATCAAGTCAGAATCTGTATTTAAACAAGATTCCCCAGGTGATTCACAGTGCATATTAAAGTTTGAGAAGCAATAATGTAACATTTGCATGAGAGAATCCAATAGGAAAATAGAAATAGCCTAATAATCAGCAAATGGATGGTGTTAATCACATTTGTTGCTACTGGATGGGATAGGGAAATATAATGATGGAGTGGAGGCACTGTATAAAGTGATGGGTGATGGAATAATAAAAAAAGATTATTTAGATGGCCAACGAACCAGAGAGGTTTGTAAAATTCCTTTCACTACAACCAAAGGGAGTAAGGAGGCATGGAAAGAGAAAAAGAAGGGATACGTTGTCCATCTTGGAATATGTATGATATCAGAAAATCAGAGCTTCAGTCCTGTTGGCAGACTTATTGTAATTGAGGTGCAAATAAGTGATGAAGGGAGGATTATGAATAAGGTACCAGTTAAGAGCAGCCAGCAGAACAGGCAGTAGTATCCAGCTCAGAGGATCTGGCTTCAGCACAGTAGAATCCTTCTCCTCCACCTGATTTACTCTCCAGCGATTAAGTCTCTGAAGATTTACATGCACCTGATGATAACGGGATTTTGTGAAACTTTTCTCCTTGATATGCAATCTACCAATTTGTTATGTATTTTCTTGATTAATTAAACCCCTTCCCATAATGATGTTTTAAGAGTTTGTTGTTCATATGAGTGTGTGTGGTGGGGTAGGGGAGGGAAGGCAATCAAGTACCTATCTTTAGATCGAATAGGAAAAACTGTGCCAGTGAGAAAGTGAGTGAAGAAGGTAAATGTCTCTCAAATCACTACAGGGACTACCAGTTTGTGCTCAATTAAAACAAGGGCGTTACATCCTTAAATTCAGTACTGGAAGGCACCATTGAAATCTCTTGCTGTTTATTTAGTACAAGTATTTATTACTTCCAATTCAAGACCATGAAAACCCACTTCTCTCCCCCAAGAGTGGGGAGTTGCCAAAATCTGAACTATATCTAAATCTTTTATGATTTTACTTGAGAGCTACAAAGTTGAGGTTGCTGAGAGAGAGAGAGAGAGAGAGAGAGAGAGAGAGAGAGAGAGAATGCCAGGAAATTCAATACTTCCCAAAACACATGTAGGCCATGCACATCCTGTCCTATCTTGTATTCTAGATGGAAAGCTATTTGTTTTCTTCCAATTTTGCAATAATCTGTATTGTTTGAGGCTTTGGCCTCACTCCCTTCCTCCACAGCGCCTTTCAAATCCTTATTTAGAATCATAAGGAGGAAGGGAGACACTTTTCACCTGAATTTTCAATAACACTATCAAAGAAAAGTAAGTATTAAGACCACTGTTTGTTTACATGAAATAGCATGGAGTGTACCCAGTGATTTATTTTAATAAAGAAACAAGTAAATTTGTTTCACGGGGTAATACTAAAATTGGTTTCCTCCCTACACAAAACTATGAAGATATTTATATATAATTTATCTTTCTAAGTTGTCATGTGGCAAAAGACCACTTGCTGTGCAGCAGGCTTCTCTTGCTACTTAGAGAGAATTACGTGATTAAATAGAGACCTGAAAGTTTTGAACAAGCACTGAAGAAGAAAAGGTTTCCTCTTCAAGTCTTAATGAAGTGAGCTCATTCCTCCTCCAACATCAACTTAGCCTTGTGTAGTTTGTTTTCTTGCAGGTTAATCACTGACCAGAGCCACAGTGCGGACCACCAGTTTCCAATAAACCATAAAAGGCCGATCAGCAGCCATTGTGCTTTTCTGTAGGGCTTAGCAGACAGCAGCTGAATAAACCTGTTCAAAGTCAGAACAGTCAAGCAGGAACGCAGAGGCCCAACTGGTGCCTCTGGTGAATCCTGAAAAGCAAATTAATTTATTAGGACATAATTGATAGCATGTGCAAATACACTAGCCAAAGACTCCCTCATACTAATATTGGCATAATTAAATATGGGGCAGTTAATGAATAGTGTTCTGGGAAAGCAACATTATGATAAATATCCAATTATTACTTACTGTATCCTATACTTGCTATGTTATATGCAAGCCAATGCCTCTACTTTTGGGGTTTAGGTAAAATCCACAGGGAAACAACTAACAAACTGTGATTCCCTTGAGTTAAGCTTTAAATAAAGGCTGTTGCAAGTGAAATATGCCCAGAAAGACAATTACTTGAATATGCAGGAAAAAGAGGACATGAAATCTATCAATTATATTTTCATGTAAATGCACATGTTCTTCCTTCCTTGGAGAGTTTTCCCATTTGTGAGTCTATTGAAAACCTGTGCAAACAATGTCTAAACAAGGGCTTCCCTTAAAAAAAAACAACACACAACAACACTCCACCTGCCAAGGTAAAGACTGTTCAGTGAGCAGTTGGAATGCTGCAGAACAAACCATCAGCCACTGCGCTCCTGGCTGTATGGGGTCCTCTGGCACTGGTTATATATTGTTTCTGCCCTTTACCTCAAACTTGCTTTGGAAATTACTGCCAAAATTGTGCTCCCAAAGGGTCAGGACCTGAGATTCAGTGGTCTTTCCAGACTCACAACACAGTAGCAGCTCCATTAAGCACTTTCTGATGTGGCCGTAGGATACTGAATCCACAGGTTAAGAAAACAAAACAAAACAAAATAAGTGGGGCAGCATTTCTTCATAAAAAATACAAATAACACCTTACTGACCAGCTTGGTTGACGAGGCTTTTGAAGTCACAGCATCAGTACGCATAGGGAATGTCAAATGTCTAAATTGTGCTGTTTTTCTCCAAAGTATCTTTGAAGCAACCTTTGAAGATGGAAGATGCAGACCCCTTTGTGCTTGTAAACAAATGTGGCCTCCCCCATCACTACATTCTCTCCTAACCCCTGAGGCTGATAGGTGAGGGAAAGGCAGACACTTTCATTTCCTACATTCATCAACAAGGATTTTCTTCTGCGAAGTCTCAGCTCTGTGAAGAGTTCATTGTCACTTGGAATTATGATTATCTTCCCAAACAGGTGCCTCTTTTTAACACATTTCAACTGATTGTTGCCAATTGTGTTGTCAAAGGGCTGGGCTTTCCAAATTATGTGCTGCTGCTTAGAATGTGACATAACACTAAAGGCAGAGGTAATATGAGGCTTCCCCAATCTGCTCTGGTCAGTTTCTTTTTCCCAGCTGGCATCAGTGTGTCATTTCTATTCTCCACACCCTTGGAGTTTCTGACAGCTAAAGCCACTGGATGAATGATCATTCTAGATACATTTGTGGTGTATGATATGCCATAGAAAGCAACCAATAT
Source organism: Cnephaeus nilssonii (assembly GCF_951640355.1). Taxonomy (NCBI): domain Eukaryota; kingdom Metazoa; phylum Chordata; class Mammalia; order Chiroptera; family Vespertilionidae; genus Cnephaeus; species Cnephaeus nilssonii. The sequence goes on from NC_137071.1 coordinate 103,359,848, forward strand.
TCAACTGACCCTTAGTATCCCTTTAGATATTAGAATATGGAAGTTCATTTGTATATCCACTACATGTTTTCTTTCAGTATTCTGATGAGTTTTCAATCTATTTGAGGTTGTTATCATAGCTTTGAGCATCATACAAATTTGAATCAACAGAGTTTGTGTTTCCAAGGCTTGTACAATCAACCTGTGGCAGAGGCCTGACAATGCCATTTGGCCTTCAGAAGACAAATTACTATGATAGGTGTCCTTCCAAACTAAACAGCACTTTGGAAAAAGTAAAGCACAATTTTGTTCCAACTAGCAGAGAATGGATTTACATCTTCCATAGTAATCTAGAGTAAAAAATCTAAGGACACTTCAAAGGAAAAAAACAAACAAAACTAGACATTAAGTGACTTTTTAAAAAATACCTGGCTGATGGAAAAACGGTTCAGCTGAGAGCATAGAACTATAAACCTGTGAGGGAGAAAAGTGTCATCATGGGCAAATCAGACACTGAATCATGAAAAATGTCCATGACTCACCTGACTCACAAACAACCCCCAGCTGAAGCCAACACCAGTGCTTAGGGCCAAAGTGGAACCAGGGGTGTCATTTGTCTGTATCACATTATTAGGCAGCTTTCCAGTGGCCACTTTATTCTGGGGAGTCTTGCAATGCAGATGCATTAAACTTAGGTTTTACATGTAATTTCCTATTTTAGAGCAGTTTATTTCTCTCACCTGCAAACCCCACGAAGGAAGCACTGATTGCTTTAATTCTAATACGTGGAGTGGAACCCATTCATGAAACTTTCTGGCTGTGTGATTCAAACGAAGGCTTCTCTTTCCTCTTTTTGTTCTCACAAGAAAATCAATTCACTTGAAGAGCCTCTTAATCCCATTTTTGCAATCAACAATTGCCACTTGTATATCGCTCTAATAGATTAAGAAGTGGGATGATGCGGTTGTCTGGTCTAATTCAACCCTATTCAGGTAGCTGTAGCCTGAGGCACTTTGTAGTGCCAAGTGCAGAGCTCAACAGGAAGACTTTTGCTATCATAATTTCCTGTGGAGCTATGCACTGCCCCCACTGAGGAGCCTGAATTACTTTGAATTAGGCTCCACAACCACAGAGAGTCGAAATCCAGCAAGCAACAATAACCAACTCTTTGAGCATGACTTGCATGGGTTTTTTCTTTGCATTAGCACAGAAAGGAGGAATCTCAAAATGCACATCTATTTAAATGACAGCAACCTGCCATAAATCAAGAGTGAAACAAAAGAGAAACCAGTTGAAGTGAGAGAGAAGTTGGAGTGGAGGAAAAATTAATCAAAACAGTTTATAAAAACTTCATAGTTTGAGCCTGTGAAAATTTTCAGGCCTACAAAATCACCATGACAACCTGAAGCAAGCCCATGTTGGATAACCACATCAGAAAGGGGCTGTTTTGTAAGGATGAAGCCCTCTCATGTTCATCCTAAATTCAAGTCTCACTTCTGAATCCCCTTTAAAAGTCACAAAAGTAAAAATTTAAATATATAAAGCTAGCCATGCTTCTTTGGTACTCTGGTAACAGCCAAATCTTGTGTGAATTTAAAATGATCTTATCATTAAGTGAATTCTAAACCCCATGCAGGCATCACCTCAAGTAGGTGGTGTTTGAATCATAAAGCAATTACTGCAAAATCTAAGATCCAAGTGGGAAACACACATACATTCAATCATTTAGCCAATTTTAAGAATTGTGGAAATTAGTACCATGTGGTTAAAATGCATTATTTCCAGAGATACCAGTTAAAATGTTCTAGGTAGGGAAACTGAGATCTCAGGTCTATCCACTGTAACTCCTTAATTATTACCAACATGGCCCAAAAAAGAATTAAATCTAAATAAATATAGGTTTCTCTTTTTTAAGAGTTCCAATCCCTATTCCTACTCTTTTACCTTTCTCTGTTCAGAAAATAAAGAGAACAAAGAGGGAGTCCCACTGATTCAAAACTAGCAGAACAGCCTAACAACAGAGCACAACTGTTCTCTCATGCATGACTGGGATTAGGATAAAAGCAGAAAAAGACTTCTGAGAAAAAGAAAACAACAAAAGAAACAGGGGTGCTGACAAAACTTTTTTTTCTTTCTATTGAGGCAAAAAAGAGGGGGGAAAGAGGACTGCTTAAAAAAGATAGAAGAAGAAAGATTAACAAATAGAAGTAAGGGTTTTCACCTCCTGTTTTACTTTTAGTCCAATCTGGACAGAGAAACAAAACCAAGAAGTACCGTAGATAATAACCTAAGATACTTTGGCAATTTTCATACTCAGAGAAGAAGCCTTATTGCTACGAGAACTACTTTTTTGTTCTCAGTTTATTATTCTCTCAAAAACCCAGGATGTGAAACAATGTCTCCTGATCAGAATTTTTCCCTACACAGTTAAGACAGGATGTATGTGAATTCACACATTCTTTGACAGGGGGATTCAGGGGAGGGCAGGAGAGCTTGTGCATTTGGAAATCACATTTACAAATTAAACATAATTGTTTAAAAAAAGAATGACCCTGAGGTTAATGCCACCAGTGTGGCATCACTGGCCAGCTGGAGGGAGGGATTCAAAGCTCAGGCAACTGCAAACTTTGATTCAGGGCTCCTCACAAAGGCTTTCAGATCAGTCATATTCCACTGTGATTCCCCCAAGCCCTCTCTCCTACAGTTTTTACAGATCCCATTAAATTCCAATGATTTGAAGTCTAAGTAAAAGACCAGTTTTTACAAGTTTTCCACCTACATCTCTAAGATTCTTACCACACCTTAAAATAGAAATCAGATCTTTTCCCCTATTACTATTAGCCATCTTGATTTTTGGAAAATTCTGTCAGCTCACATAGTAGAATCTAGTTCTTCCAAAATATATTTCAACTATGAAAGAGCCAACAGACATACTGCCTGCTCCTATGATAAACTATCTTCACGGAACCTAGGAAATGAATAGAGGAGTTTATATTTAAGTAGAAGACTCTATTGTCAGGAGAAAATACCTTTTATGTGCATGGCATGACTGTAGAACAAATATTGGTAAGCCACAGTAGATAATATGAAATTATTTTTAGATATCTAATACAATATTTTCTCACTCCTCCACTCTAACACACCCAACAAAAATACCTCACCAAATCTATAAATAGTTTAGGTGCTCTTTAGAACATCTGCTGAGTACCTACTGTGTGCCACGCATCTATGTGCATCCTCTTTGATGTAATCCTCTCAATAACTTTGTGAGGTCCACATAAGTGTGCCCATTTTGCAATATACTATGTTGTGCTCTTCCTTTCCTTAATTAATTCAACCAAATATGAATTATCATATAATATGTTCCAGGTTGTGTAAAGTTGCCAAGGATAAAATTACAACAATAGAGACACAATCCTTGTTCTCCTGGAGCTTACAATCTAGTTAAGGAAGCAAATATTAAACAATTGATGACAGAAATAATTATTTAGTTACAGTTGTGCTAAGTGTTAAAGAGAAAAAGCAGGGCACTGTGAGAGCTAAGTAAACCTGGTCTAGAGTGAAAAATGAGGAGACAAAGAGTGAGAGTGGCAAGATCGCTTCAGAAGAAGAAGAACTTGCATTTTCATACATCAATAATGAACTACCAGAAATAGAAATTAAGAAAATAATTCCATTTACAATCGTATCAAACAAAGCCTAGGAATAAATTTAAGCAAGAGGTAAAAGATCTGTACTCAGAAAATATTAGGACACTGAAGAAAGAAATTGCAAAATATACCAAGTAAATGAAAGCATATAACATGCTAATGGGTAAGAAGAATTATCATCATTAAAATGTTCATAATATACTAAGCAATTTATAATTTCAATGCAATTCCTATCAAAATATCAACGACGTGTTTCACAGAACTGGAACAAATAATCCACCGAAGTGTCATGGTTCGATTCCAAGTCAAGGGGACATACCTGGGTTGCAGGTTTTGATCCCAAGCCCAGATCAGAGCACATGTGTGGGAGGCATATTTCACAGATCTAGAACAAATATTCAAAAAATGTATATGGAACCAAAAAAGACCTGGAATAGGTCTGGTGGGCAATCTAGAGAAAGAAGAACAAAGTTGAAGGGATCACAATACCAGATATCAAGCTATATTATAAAGCCACTGTAATCAAAACAGTCTGGTACTCACACAAGAACAGGCATATACATCAATGGAACAGAACAGAGAACCCAGAAATTGACCCAAGCCATTATGCTCAATTAATATTTTTAAATATTTTTTATTGTTGATAGTATTACAGATGTCTCCCATTTTCTTCCCCTTAGCCCCCCTCCTCCCAGCCCCTTACTCACCTACCCCCAGGTCTTCACCACCCTATTGCCCATGTCCATGAGCTATGCATATTAAATATATAAGGTATTTGGTTTATCTATTCTTGTCTTACCCAACCCCACATCAAGGTATGTTAGTCTGTTCCATGCCTTCATGCTTCAGGTCTTATTTTGTTGGTCAATTCATTTTGTTCATTAGATTCCACAAGTAAGAGAGATCATGTGATATTTGTCTTTCTCAGACTGGCTTATTTCACTTAGCATAATATTCTCCAGATCCACCTATACTGTCCCAAAGGGTAAGAGATCCCTCTTTTTTATAGCTCTACTAGAGGCCCGGTGCATGAAATTCGTGCACAGGGGAGGAGGGGTGTCCCTCAGCCAGCCTGCACCCTCTCCAATCTGGGACCCCTCGAGGGATGTCCAACTGCCCATTTAGGCCCGATCCTACTGGGATTTATTTATCTTCTATAATTGAAACTTTGTAGCCTGGAATGGAGCCAAGCCTCCTGCTCGCTCCATGGCCGCAGCCATTTTTGTTGGGATTTATTTATCTTCTATAATTGAAACTTTGTAGCCTTGAGCAGAGGCCAGGCAGGCCACAAAGTTTGGCTTCCTCCATAACTGGGGAAACCCACGCCTCCTGTTCCCTCCATGGCTGCAGCCATTTTTGTTGGGATTTATTTATCTTCTATAATTGAAAGTTTGTAGCCTTGAGTGGAGGCCTGGGCCCGCCAGGGTGTGTGGAAAGCTTGGCTTCCTCCATTGCCGGGGAAACCCAAGCCTCCTGCTCACTCTGTGGCCGCAGCCATCTTGGTTGGGGTTAATTAGCATACTAGCTCCTGATTGGCTGGTGGGCGTGGTTTGTGGGTATAGCGGAGTGATGGTTAATTTGCATATTACTCTTTTATTAGATAGGATAGTATTCCATTGTGTAAATGTTCCACAGCTTTTTTATACATTCATCTACTGATGGGCACTTGGGCTGTTTCCAAATCTTAGCTATCTATATATACAAAAGGCTTATATGCAAAGTGTCCCCTTGGGAATTTGACTGGGAGACCAGGGGTTCAATTGCTTGCTATGACATGTGCTGATCACCAGGGGTGCAGCGCGGAATGAAGGAAGGCCCCGGCTGGCAGCCAGAAGGTCCAGATCAGCCCTGATCACTGGCCAGGCTTAGGGACCCTACCGTGCATGAACTTTGTGCACTGGGCCTCTAGTTTTAAATAACACTGCTATGAACATAGAAGTGTACATATTCTTTCTGATTTGTGTTTCAGGTTTTTTAGGGTATATTCCCAGAAGTGGGATTGCTGGGTCAAATAGATGTTCCATTTTTAATTTTTTGAGTTAACTCCATACTATTTCCCACAGTGGCTGCACCAATCTGCATTCCCAGCAGCAGTGAACTAGTGTTCCCTTTTCTCCACATCCTCATCAGCACTTGCTGTTTGTTGATTTTTTTATGATAGCCACTTTGACAGGTGTGAGGTGATATGTTATTGTGGTTTTAATTTGCATTTCTCTAATATTAGTGACTTTGAGCATTTTTTCATATGTCTCTTGGCCACTTGTATGTCCTCTTTGGAGAAATGTGTATTCAGATCTTCTGCTCAATTTTTAATTGGATTGTTTGTCTTCCTTTTGTTAAGTTGTATGAGTTCCTTGTATATTTTGGATATTAACCCCTTATCAGATATATTATTGGCAAATATATTCTTCCATTCAGTGGGTTCCCTTTTCATTTGATGGTGGGGGTTTTTTGTTGTTGTTTTGTTTTGTTTTGATTTGTTTGTTTTTTGTTTGTTTGTTTTTGTGTTGTTGTTTTTTTGCTTTGCAGAAGCTTTTTATTTGATGTAGTACCATTTATTTATTTTCTCCATTAATTCCTTTGCCCTAGGAGATATATCTAAAATCATATTGTAATGAAGGATGTCTGAGATTTTGCTGCTTATGGCTTCTTCTAGTATTTTTATGGCTTCCTGAATTACATTTAGGTGTTGTTTTTTTTTTTGTTGTTTTTTTTGCAGGTATCTGTCCAATTTTCACAATACCATTTGTTGAAGAGGCTGTCTTTATCCCATTGCATGTTTTTGTCTCCTTTGTCAAAGATTGAGTTTAATGGCTTTGGTAGATTTCTGGGGTCCCTGTTCTCTTCCATTGATCTATAAGCCCTCAGGACTGCTTTTGCTATGTCCCAGAGATTTGGGGTTGTTGTGTATTCATTTTCATTTGTTTCCAGGAAATTTTTTATTTCTTTCTTGATCTCATTGGTAACCCATTAATTGTATAATAACATGCTATTTAGCCTCAATGTGTTTGAATGTTTTTGAGTGTTTTTACTGTAGTTGACTTCTAATTTCATTCCATTGTGACCTGAGAAGATTCTTGATATGATTTCAATCTACTTGAACTTGTAGAGAGTTGTTTTGTGTCCTAACATGTGGTCTATCTTTGAGAAAGACCCATGTACACTTGAGAAGAATGTATATTCTTCAGCTTAGGGGTGAAATATTCTATAAATATCAATTAAATCCATCTGATCAAGTGTGTCATTTAGAGTCACAGTGTCTGTTAATTTTTTGTCTGGAATATCTATCCATTGAATTCAGTGGGGTATTAAAGTCCCCTTCTATGACTATATTGCTGTTGATCTATCCCTTAAAGTCCTCCAGAAGTTTGTTTATTTTTATGTGTTCTTTTAGATAGTTAGGTGCTCCTATATTGGATATATATATATATATATATATATATATATATATATATATATATTCCCCTGTTGGATTGATTCTTTAATATTATGTAGTGATCTTTATTATCTCTTGTGATGGCCTTAACTTGAATTTTATTTTATCAGATACAAGTATTGCTACCCCAGCTTTTTTTTTTTTTTCATTTCCATTTGCATGGAAAATTTTTTCCATCCCTTCACTCTCATCCTGTGTGAGTCTTTTGTTCTGAGGTGGGTCTCTTGTAGACAGCATATATTTGGGTCATGTTTTTGTTGTTGTTGTTGTTGTTTTTTTAATCTATTCACTACCCTATGTCTTTTGATTGGAGCATTTAATCCATTTACATTTAAGGTTATTAGTGATAGGTACTTATTTACTGCCAGTTTTATTCTTTATTCCTCTATTTCTCTCTATATATATTTCTTCTTACAGCAACACCTTTAGCATTTCTTGCAGTGCTGGTTTGGTGGTGATAAACGCCTTTAGCATGTTTTCATCTGGGAAACTCTTTATTTCACCCACTGTTTTGAATAATAGCTTTGTTGGATATAGTAATCTTGGTTTTAGATCCTCACTTTTCATTACCTTGAATACTTCATGCCATTCCCTTCTGGCCTGTAGTTTCTGATGAAAACTCAGCTAATAGCCTTATGGGAGCTCCTTTGTAGGCAACATTTTTTTTTTTTTTTGCTCTTGCTGCCTTTAAGATTCTTTGTTTAAAATATATTTTTATTGATTTCAGAGAGGAAGGGAGAGAGATAGATAGAAACATCAATGATGAGAGAGAATCATTGATCAGCTGCCTCCTGCATGCCCCCGCACTGGGGATTGAGCCCGCAACCCGGGCATGTGCCCTTGACCGGAATCAAACCCAGGACCCTTCAGTCCACAGGCTGATGATCTATCCACTGAGCCAAACCAGCAAGGGCAAGATTCTTTCTTTGTCTTTAATTTTTGGCATTTTAAATATGTTGTGTCTGGGTATGGACCTGTTTGGGATTTTTTTGTTGGGACTCTGTGTGCCTCCTGAAATTGTGTGAATTTTTCCTTTACCAGGTTAGGGAAGTTTTCTGACATGTCTTCAAACAGGTTCTCTGTCCTTCTGGTACTCCTATGATATCCTCTGGTACTCCTATAACATGAATATTGTTGTTTCATGTTGTCTCACAGCTCCCTTTAGCTGTCCTGTTTTTTAATTGTTGTGTGTTTTTTTTTTGGGGGGGGGGGTCTTTGATTGAGTGATTTTTTTTCTACAATTTCTTCTAATTCACTGATCCAATCCTAAGCTTCTCCTAATCTTTTGTGTATTTATTTCAATGTGTTCTTTATTAGTGCTGTGTCATCCTTCATTTCCAACTGGTCTTTTTTTCATAGTTTCTATATCTTTTTTCATGCTTTTGAGCAACCTTACAATAATTATTCTGAACTCTATATTTGATACATTTTTTATCTCCATTTCATTTAGCTCTTCTTGTGGAGAATTCTCTCATCCTTTCACTTGGGGCTTGTTTTTTGTCTCCCCATTTTGGCTGGTTGTTTGGGTTTGTGTCTATGTATTAGTTAGATCTGCTACAACTCCCAATCTCTGGTGCAGGACAATGTCAGATGCTGTTTGTGAATGGTCCTGAGTACCGTTTGGAGCTATCAGCAATCCACAGCTTATGGCTCCCTCTGCTGGGGTGGGTGTCTTTCAAAAGGACCAAGATGTGCACCAAGGTCTGTTTTTCTTAGCCCTGGGCCCAAAAAGAGATCAGGCAAAGACTAAAAGCCTTCAGAGATCAGCCTCTGCCTGCAGTCTGATTGTTATTCAGTCTTGATTAGCCTCAGGCAATTGACCACACAGTGGGGCTAGAGGTTTTCCATCAGGGTGGGGCAATCACTCCCCCCCCCCCCCCACTCAGGCAAAAGCTGCCTGGATGGTAAAGGTCTGCTGGAGAAAGTTGTTCTCTCTAGTATGAGGAACTAACTCAGCACTGGAAACCAGGGAGGCTATCTTCTGAGCTCTAACCCCAGAGCCCCCAATCCTGGATTCTCCTCACACAGCTCTAATCCACTCTATCCTCCCTCTGCTAGAGACCAAGGTGAGTGGCTGCACATTAAATTTTGTTCATTGGCCTGCATTTCCAGCCATCTCTACCTGGCAGACAACAACCATGCTGCTTTTCCCAGCCAGATGTTATGTGGGCATCTCTCTTTCTCAGTACTGGTTATCTGTGCTGGGGAACCAAGCATAGGGTTTAGAACCCAGAGTTCTCAATGGGAACCTCCACCCCCCCACACACACACACACACCAGCTGAGATATGACTTCAGAACTCCAGCTGCTGTCTGAGGGAGCCTGTCCAGCATTTCCTACCATTCTCTATGCAGTCTCCACTTTCTATCCATGGTTATCAGGGTTCTCTCCAGCTAGTCTTCAGCTGATTATTCAATATGGATTTTCTATATTTTAGTTGCAATTCCAGTTTGGTCCTGGCAGAGTGTCAGTATAGCTTCCATTTACTCTGCCACCAGAAACTCAAAAATAAATTTTATCTAGTTATTTGAAAGTACTACTTTGGAGTTTATTTTTTTAATTCTTTATTGTTGAAAGTAATACGTATGTCTCCTTTTACTCACATTAACCTCTCCCTGCCCACTCCTACCCAGAAGCACATGCCCTCATACCCCTACTGTGTGTGTCCACTGGTTATGCTTATATGCATGCATACAAGTCCTTTGGTTGGTCTCTTACCCTCCACCCCACCCTCCCCTACCCTGCCTCTGAGGTTTGATGGTCTGTTCAATGCTTTGATGTCTCTGGATCTATTTTTGTTCATCAGTGTATGTTGTTCATTATATTCCTCAAATGAGTGAGATCATGTGATATTTATATTTCTTGGTCTGGCTTATTTCACTTAGCATAATGTGCTCCAGGTACATCCATGCTGTTACAAATGGTAAAAGTTCTTTCTTTTTTATAGCAGTGTAGTATTCCATTGTGTAGATGTACCACCGTTTTTAAATCCACTCATCCTCTGATGGGCACTTAGACTGCTTCCAAATCTTAGCGATTGTAAATCGTGTTGCTATGAACATAGGGGTGCATATATTCTTTCTGATTGGTGTTTCTGCTTTCTTGGGATATAATCCTAGAAGTGGGATTACTGGGTCAAATGGCAGTTCCATTTTTAATTTTTTTGAGGAAATTCAATACTGTTTTCCACAGTGGCTGCACCAGTCTGCATATCCTTGCCAGCGCTTGTCATTTATTGATTTGTTGATGATAGCCATTTACAGGTGTGAGATGGTACCTCATTGTCATTTTGATATTCATCTCTTGGATGATTAGTGATTTTAAGCATGTTTTCATATGTCTCTTGGCCTTCTGTATGTCTTCTTTTGAAAAGTGTCTATTTAGGTCCTTTGCCCACTTTTTGGTTGGATTTTTATCTTCCTTTTTTTAAGTTGTACGAGTTCCTTATAAATTTTGGAGATTAAACCCTTATCAGATGTAACATTGGCAAATATGTTCTCTGGTGCAGTGGGCTTTCTTATTGTTTTATTGATGGTTTCTTTTGCTCTACAGAAGCTTTTCATTTTGATGTAGTCCCATTTGTTTATTTTCTCCTTAGTTTCCATTGTCTTAAGAGATGTATCAGTAAATATATTGCTATGACATATGTCTGATATTTTGCTACCTATGGATTTTTCTAAGATTTTTATCCTTTATCCATTTTGAGTTTATTTTTGTGTATGGTGTAAGTTGGTGGTCTAGTTTCACTTTTTTTGCATGTATCTGTCTAATTTTCCCAATACTATTTATTGAAGAGACTGTCTTGACTCCATTTTATGCTCTTGCCTCCTTTGTCAAACATTAATTGAGCATAATGGGTTGGGTTGATTTCTGGGTTCTCTGTTCTGTTCCATTGCTCTATATGTCTGTTTTTGTGCCAGTAACAGGCAGTTTTGCGAATAGTGGCTTTGTAATATAGCTTGATATCTGGTATTGTGATTCCTCCAACATTGTTATTTTTTTTTACAGGATTGCTGTGGCTATTCTGGGCCTTTTAAATTCCATATTAATTTTGGAGAGTTTGTTCTAGGTCTGTGAAATATGCCATTGGTATTTTAATAGGGATTTCATTGAATGTATATATTGCTTTGGGCAGTATGGACATTTTAATGATGTTGATCCTACCAGTCCATGAACACGATGTATTCTTCCATTTGTTTATGTCTTCCTTTATATCCTTTTTCAATGTCCTGTAGTTTTCCAACCTCAGGTCTTTTGCCTCCTTAGTTAATTTTATTCCTAGGTATCTTAATTTTTTTGTTGTTGTTGTTGTTGCAATGGTAAATGGAATTGGTTTTTTAGTTTCTCTTTCTGTGAGTTCATTATTGGTGTATAAAAATGCCAAAGATTTCTCGGTGTTAATTTTGTATTCTGCTATGTTGCCAAATTCATTTATTAGGTCTAGTAGTTTATGATGGAGTCTTTAGGATTTTTTATATCATCTGCAAATAATGACAATTTTACTTCTTTTCCAATTTGGATACCTTTTATTTCTTTTTCTTGCCTCATTGCTATGGCTAGTACTTCCAGTACTATGGCAAACAGGATTGGTGAAAGTGGGCATCCCTGTCTTGTTTCTGTTCATAGGGGATGGTTTTAGTAATTTGCCCATTGAGTATGATGTTGGCTATAGGTTTGTCATATCAGGTGTTTATTATGTTGAGATATGATCCCTCTATTTCTACTTTGCTTAGAGTTTTTTCAAAAAAGGGTGTTGGACTTTGTCAATGCCTTTTCTACATCAGTTGTTATGATTGTGTTGTTTTTGTCTCAATCTGTTTATATAATGTATCACATTTATTGATTTGCAGATATTGTACCAGCCTGCATCCCCAAAATAAATCCCACTTGGTCATGGTTTATGATCCTCTTAATGTATGCTGGATGTGATTTGCTAATATTTTGTTGAGGATTTTGGCATCTATGTTCATGAGGAATATTGGCCTGTAATTCTCTTTCTTTGTAGTTTCTTTATCTGGTTTTGGGATTATGGTAATGCTGGCTTAATAGAAAGAGTTTGGAAGTGTTTTTTCCTCTTGAATTTTTTGGAATAGTCTGAGGAGGATTGGTGTTAGTTCTTCTTTGAATGTTTGGTAAAACTCCCCTGTGAAGCCATCCAGACCAGGGCTTTGATTTGCTGGAAGTTTTTTTTTTAATTATTATTACTACTTCATTTTCATTAGTTGTTTTCAGCCTATTCAGGTTTTCTCATCCTTTCTGATTGAGTTTTGGAAGATTGTATTTTTCTAGGAATATGTCCATTTCATCTAGGTTGTCCAGTTTGTTGGAATAGAGTTGTTCATAGTATTTTTTTACAATCTTTTATATTTCTGTGGGGTCAGTTGTTACTTCACCTCTTTCATTTCTCATTTTTTTTATTTGGGTCCTCTCTCTTTGTTTCTTGGTGAGCCTGGATACAGGTTCATCAATCTTGTTTATCCTTTCAGAGATCCAGCTCTTGGTTCTATTGATCTTTTGTATGTTTTTGTTTTCTTTTTTAGCTCTCTATGTCTTATATTTCCACTCTGATCTTTATTATTTCCTTCCTTTTACTTAGTCTGGGTTTTTCTTGTTGCTCTCTTTCTAGTTCTTTAAGTTGTAGAATTAGATAGCATATTATCAGTTTTTCTTGTGTTTTTTTTTGTGTGTGGTAGGCCTGTAGATCTATGAACTTCCCTCTCAGGACTGCTTTCACTGTGTCCCATAGATTTTGGATTGTTTTTATTTCATTTTGTTTGTTTCCAGAATGTTTTTTATTTCTTCTTGGATCTCTTTGGTAACCCATTTATTGTTTAATAGCATGCTATTTAGCCTCCATGTGTTAGATTGTTTTTGATTGTTTTTATTGTAGTTGATTTCTAACTTTATGCCATTGTGGTCTGAGAAGATGCTTGATATGATTTCAATCTTCTTGAATTTGTAGAGGCTTTGATTGTGTCCTAATATGTGGTCTATCTTTGAAAATGTCCCGTGTGCACTTGAGAAGAATGTATATTTCATAGCTTTTGGGTGAAATGTTCTGAAGATGTCAATTAATTCCATCTGATCTAGTGATTTGTTTAGGGTTGCTGTTTCTTTGCTGATTTTTGTCCAGAGAACTTATCCAGTGGTTTCAATGGGGTATTAAAATCCCCTACTATGACTGTATTGCTGTCGATCTTTTCCTGATATCTTACAGAAGTTTTTTTATGTATTTAGGTGCTCCTGAATTGGGTGCATATATGTTTACCAGAGTTATATCCTCTTGATGAATTGCTCCCTTCAGTATTATGAAGTGGCCTTCCTTATCTTTTGTTATGGAATTCACTTTGAGGTCTATTTTGTCTGATATAAGTATTGCTACCCCAGCTTTTTTTCATTTCCACTTTCTTGAAAAATATTTTTCCATCCCTTCACTTACAGTCTGTGTGAGTCCTTTGTTCTGAAGTGAGTCTCTTGTAGACAGCATATACACTGAGTGGCCAGATTATTATGATCTCTGAATGCATAATAATCTGGCCACTCAGTGTATATCCTATATAATAAAAGGCTAATATGCAAATTGTCCCCTCGACCAGGAGTTCGACCAGCAGTCAGGCTGGCCAACCGCCCATGTCTCCTCCCCCTGACCAGGCTGGCCGGACCCCACCCATACACGAATTAATGCACCGGGCCTCTAATATATACATATACTGAGTGGCCAGATTATTATGCATTCAAAGATTATAATAACCTGGCCACTCAGTGTATATGGGTCATGTTTTCTTAACCATTCAGCTACCCTATGTCTTTTGATTTGAGCACTTAATCCCTTTACATTTAAGGTTATTATTGATAGGTACTTGTTTGTTGCCATTTTTACTCTTTATGCCTCTGTTCCTTCTCTTTCTATTTCTTCTTTTTTCGGCAGTTCCTTTTGCATTTCTTACATTGCTGGCTTGGTGGTAATAAACTCTCTTAGCGTGTTTTTTTTTGCCTGAAAAACTCCTGATTTCCCCTTAAATTTTAAATGATAGCCTTGGTGGGTAGAATATGCTTGATTTCAGTCCCTTGCTTTGCATCACTTTGTATACTTCATTCTATTCCCTTCTGTCCTGATGTAAAAATAGGGAACGCTTCACGAATTTGCATGTCATCCTTGCACAGAGGCCATGTTAGTATTCTCTGTATTGTTCCAATTTTAGTGTTTGTGCTGCTGAAGTGAGCACTAGAGTTTATTTTTAATAAATGGATTTATGAAATGCTATTAAAAACAGCTCACTAAAATTACTTTCACTAAAATGTGCATAAGTGTATTTTTAATTCTTACCATCATAAATGTCATTAGTAAACCTAAAAACAACCAAAAAATTTATTCAAGAAATAAATAAAAATACCCAGGGGAAGTAAATCTGTTTTCCTTATAAGAAATATTCTAAATCAGTACTTTCAGATAGCATTTATAAAGTAATTGCCACATGTCAGGCACTATGTTGGTCACGTTGCCACACAGTATCTCATTAAATTCTCAAAACAATTAATCTGGCAGGGTATAATTCCTTTTCTGCCAAAGAAAAAACTGTGGCTAAGAGAGGTGAAGAACAGGCTTTCCCAGAGCACAGCCAGCTAGAAGAAAAGGCTGTAAAAAGTGTCTTCCTACTACATTAGAACTACACTAGAGAAATATGTTATTTAAAGAAACTCTGTGGTTACTCTTTTAAAGAAAAGAATAACTTATTATGTCATTTATCACCCCCTAAGTTTCCAATTTTTTAAAGTTTGGGTTTTCATACAGGAGGTTTTCTTTAAGAAACAGCCACCTATATTTTAGAAGCCTTTCAAGAAATAAATTGCCCTCTGAAATTGCTCCTTACAACTAAAGCTTCATGATTAAATAACCCAACACAACTACTGTTCATGGAAAATGGTGGTCCCAACAGTGCAGAGATTTCATTTGGTAAAAGTATTTTAAAATTTCCCCTGGTTTTCCAAAAATAATTAGCTACTTTCTACGTTGTGATTTGTGGAATGTTGACTTTTTAAAAGGATATATAACCACTTCATAAGTTATGTCTAAGCTTTACAAGGGCAAAGGGGAGAGGATAATGGGATACATCAGTAATAGTGTCAACAATAAAAATAAATAAACAAAAAATAAAGAGAAATGCATTTGGATCAAAAAAGGATACCATTTTAATACCTTAATGAATCAAATTTTATGTAACACCATTAAATTCTCTAACCCTTAAAATGCTGGTTAATAATAAGCTTTAAGTACATGAGGTATTTTTCCTCCTTCAGGCAATCAAATAACAGTCAAAAGTAAACTTTGTAAGGTTAAATAAGAGCAGTATACACAGAGATGAACACTAATGTGGACATTTCACATTTCAGCAATGAAGAGTTTTTTTTAAGTAGCTATCTTAGGATTGTACCAACTCTATCCATGGAACATCATAAAGAAATAGAATGGCATTTTTTGAGACTCGACCAAGAGAACAAAAACATAACAAATCTAATTATGTGTGTGAGTAGAGACCAACTTGCCTTGAACATTTTCAAGAATTTAGTGTTTTCTTCATGTACTATGGAGAATTCCCACTTCTTTAAACAATTTGGGGTTCATTTTCTTGCTTTTGCTACACTGACATTCATCATCACCAACATGCCTCTCTCCACCCTCCTTGCATCCTTCCTACTGAACACATGAGCACCTTTCAAAATTTTGGGAACACAGGCAGATTTACCGTTGAAGCTAATATAGTTTAAGTTTCAAGACCCATCACTAGGAGGGGCCCTTGCAATTTGTCCACATGGCTATGTGTTAATACAAAGTTTACAAATGTAAGGTATTTTTGTATTATTTTTTTAGAAATATACCCCTCCAAAATTTTTTAAATGAATTAAGCACCAAAAAATCTGGCTCCCTCACTGGTAATGAAAGTATGTTAATGAACACTGATACAAGTTATACAAATATCTGATGTGCATAAGGCCTTTTCCAAGTCAGTTAAACAGGGGCCAGGTCAAGTCATAAAGAACCTTCTTCATCAAAATTTTTAATCTGCAAGAGAACCTTGAAAAAAATATGTTGGAAAATTGTCTATAATGGTTCCACATTTTCTTGAATCTTCTAATAGTCCCAATATGTTTTGGAATTAAAAAGCCAACAATCATATATAACCCTGACTACTAATAGTGTTAAACTTTTTAATTTTTATTTTTTCAAAAGAAAACTGAATCTTTTTCTATATGATTGAAAAAATGTCTCACTAGAATGGAGCACATCCTCCACTAGCTGCTGGACTAGGCTTCCTTTTCCAAGAACAGGATTCTTTCCTGTGACTTATTTCTCACTGCTTTGGCATGTCTGTGATGCTGGGATGGATAGGAGTTAAGAGAGGAAATTCCATAGCTGCTGAGCTTCTGGTTTTCTAAACTGCTGTTTCAAAGTGAGTGACGTTCTTTCCAGAAAGGAACTTTAGTAGTTCATGGCATGAATTTCAACTTAGATATGTGATTGAAAGAGAGACAATCATTCTTTTTTGCCCTGATTTCATCACCCTTAAACAAGAGGAGGGGGTGGGGTGGGCTAGAAGGGGTCAGTGGGGAAAAGTGGGGGGGCATATATAATACTTTCAACAATAAAGATTTTAAAAACAAATAAATAGGAGAGCACTGGAAGACACCAGGTGACATTAATTTGGATATATTCTGAGGTGAATTCTTCCACAAGTTTTCTCACTGGCCACCAGTTGTCACTTTTATAGCACACATATGCAGACACACAAATTCACAATTATTATTTTTCTGGCTGCAAACATTAGATCCTTAATGAAAGAAATTCAGTACCTTGCACAGTTCATAGAAAGTGTAAAAATTTGTTTGAAGAAACGAGTTTTTGACAATTTTGGTGAAAGCTGATTATATATCTTTTTATCAGCATATATTTTCTTTTGCATTCACACACACACACACACACACACACACACACACACACACACACCCTTCCATAGCTATAGCTCAGTCTTTTTTCTTTTTCTTTTGTTAATCCTCACCCGAGGATGTTTTTCCATTGATTTTTAGAGAGAGTGGAAGAAAGAGGGAAAGACAGGGAGAAACATGGATGTGCGAGAGACACATTGATTGGTTGCCTCCTGCACAAGCCCTGACCAGGCACCGGGCTGGGGAGGAGCCTGCAACCAAGGTACACACCCTTGACCTGAATCGAACCCAGGACCCTTTGGTCTACAGGCCAATGCTCTATCCACTGAGCAAAACTGGCTAGGGCTACAGCTCAGTCTTTAAGTGCCAACTAGCCTGGGCCCTGGGGATTCAAACACCTCAGTTCAGATCCCAAGTTCTAGAAAAGTTCTGACTGGGTGGCCTCTATCTGAGATTTGGCCAAGATTCTTCCAGTTTTTGGCTACATCCTGTGTCTCATATATTACTTCTTAAGAGTTTTAAAATACAAAATAAAGTCACAAAAGAAAAAGTATAAGTTATGAGTTCACCAGGCTATAATGGAAATACACTGAGCATGATAAATTACTAACAAGTCCAATTTCACAGTATTGCCTGTAAAATTTTGACTTTCGATACATTTTTCCTGCTCCTAAGGTGGTAGGAAAACATTTCTAAGAGACAGTGTAGATGAAAGTCAGTCAAATATACACTGAGTGGCCAGATTATTATGATCTCTGAATGCATAATAATCTGGCCACTCAATGTATATCTTATATAATAAAAGGCTAATGTGCAAATTGTCCCCTCGACCAGGAGTTCAACCAACAGGCAGGCTAGCCAACCGCCCATGTCCCCTCCCCTTTGTCAGGCTGGCTGGACCCCACCCATGCATGAATTCATGCACTGGGCCCCTCTAATATATATATATATATATATATATATATATATATATATATATATATATATGTAATGAGTGGCCAGATTATTATGAGTTCAGAGATCATAATAATCTGGCCACTCAGTGTATATACTGCCAATCATATTGTAATGACCCAAGCTAAAGATGGAACCACTCATCCTCTTCTCCCTCATGGGGTGAGCATCCCTTTTAACCTTTTTTTTCACTTTTTTTAATTTAGGTATTATATGTGTACATATCTTACCATTGTCCCCCCCACCCCACACCCATACATGCCCTCACCCCCCAGAGTTTTGTGTCCATTGGTTATGCTTATATGCATGCATACAAGACCTTCGGTTGATCTCTTATCTTCCCCACCTCTCCCTAACCTTCCTCCTGTAATTTGACAGTCTGTTTAATGCTTTACTGTCCCTGTATCTATCTTTTTCTTCATCAGTTTATAATGTCCTTTATTATCCATAAATGAGTGAGATCTTGTGGTATTTTTCTTTCATTGACTGGCTTATTTCACTTAGCATAATGTTCTCCAATTCCATCCAGGTTGCTGCAAATGATGAGAATTCCTTCTTTTTTGTGGCAGCATAGTATTCCATTCTGTAGATATACCACAGTTTTCTGATCCAGTCATCTGCTGACGGGCACCTAGGTTGTTTCCAAATCTTAGCTATTGTAAATTGTGCTGCTATGAACATAGGGGTGCATATATCCTTTCTGATTGGTGTTTCTAGTTTCTTCGGATATATACCCAGGAGTGGGATTACTGGGTCAAATGGAAGTTCCATTTTCAGTTTTTTGAGGAAACTCCATACTGTTCTCCACAGTGGCTGCACCAGTCTGCATTCCCACCAGCAGTGCACGAGGGTTCCTTTTTCTCCGCATCCTCGCCAACACTTGTCGTTTGTTGATTTGTTGATGATAGCCATTCTGACAGGTGTGAGATAGTACCGCATTGTTGTTTTGATTTGCATCTCTCAGATAATTAGTGACTTTGAGCATCTTTTCATGTGTCTCTTGGCCTTCCTTCAGTCTTCTTTTGAAAAGTTTCTATTTAAGTCCATTGCCCATTTTTTTTATTGGATCATTTATCTTCCTTTTATTAAGTTGCATAAGCTGCCTGTAGATGTTGGAGATTAAACCTTTATCAGTGATAGAATTTGCAAATATGTTCTCCCATAGAGTGGGCTTTCTTGGTGTTTTGTTGATTGTTTCTTTTGCTGTAAAAAAAGCTTTTTATTTTGATGTAGTCCCATTTGTAATTTTCTCTTTAGCTTCCATTGCCCCAAGGGCAGTGTCAGACAAGAAGTTCTTTTGGCATATGTCTGAGATTTTGTTGCCTGTGGATTCCTCTAGTATTTTTAGGGTTTCCCGTCTTATGTTTAATTCCTGTATCCATTTTGAGTTGATTTTTGTGTATGGTGTAAGTTGGTGATCTAGTTTCATTTTTTTGCATGTATCTGTCCAATTTTCCCAACACCATTTATTGAAAAGACTGTCTTGACTCCATTGTATGTTCATGCCTCCCTTGTCAAATATTAATTGAGCATAGTGGTTTGGGACGATATCTGGATTCTCTATTCTGTTCCATTGATCTATGTCTGTTCTTGTGCCAGTACCAGGCTGTTTTGAGAACTGTGGATTTGTAATACATCTTGAGGTCTGGTATTGAGATCCCTCCTACTTTATTCTTCTTTCTCAGAATTGCTGTGGCTATTCGGGGTCTTTTTTTATTCCAGATGAATTTTTGGAGAGTTCTTTCTAGGTCTGTGAAATATGCTGTTGGTATTTTGATGGGGAGTGCATTGAATCTATAGATTGCTTTGGGTAGTATGGATATTTTAATGATGTTGATTCTACCAATCCAGGAACATGGTATGTTCTTCCATCTGTTTACGTCTTCCTCTATCTCTTTTTTCAGTGTCCTGTAGTTTTCCGTGTATAGGTCTTTTACCTCCTTAGTTAAGTTTATTCCTAGGTATCTTAATTTTTTTGGTGCGATGGTAAATGGGATTGCTTTTTTAGTCTCTATTTCTGTAAGTTCATTATTGGTGTATAGAAATGCCATAGATTTCTTGGTGTTAATTTTGTATCCTGCTACATTGCCGAATTCATTTATTAAGTCTATTAGTTTTTTGATGGAGTCTTTTGGGTTTTTTATGTACAATATCATGTCATCTGCTAATAAGGACAGTTTTACTTCTTCTTTTCCAATTTGTATGCCTCTTATTTCTTCTTCTTGTCTAATTGCAATGGCTAATACTTCCAGTACTATGTCAAACAGGAGTGGTGAGAGAGGGCCTTCCTGTCTTGTTCCTCTTCTTAGGGGAAATGGTTTTAGTTTTTGCCCATTGAGTATGATGTTTGCTGTGGGTTTATCATATATAGCTTTTATTATGTTGAGGTATGATCATTCTATTCCCACTTTGTTGAGAGTTTTTATCAAGAAAGGGTGTTGGATTTTGTCAAATGCTTTTTCTGCATCTATTGATATGACTATGTGATTTTTTTCTCTCAATTTGTTTATGTGATGTATCACATTTATTGATTTGCGGATATTGTACCATCCTTGAATTCCTGGGATAAATCCTACTTGGTCATGGTGTATGATCTTTCTGATGTACTGCTGGAGCCGATTTGCTAGAATTTTGTTGAGGATTTTGGCATCTATGTTCATGAGGTATATTGGCCTGTAATTCTCTTTCATTGTGTTGTCTTTATCTGGTTTTGGTATTAGGGTGATGCTGGCTTCATAGAAGGAGCCTAGAAGTGTTCCTTCCTCTTGAATTTTTTGGAATAGTCTGATGAGGATAGGTTTTAGTTCTTCCTTGAATGTTTGGTAAAACTCTCCTGTGAAGCCATCTGGCCCCAGGCTTTTGTTTGCCAGAAGCTTTTTGATGACTGCTTCAATTTCTTCCATAGTTACTAGCCTGTTGAGCTGTTTAGATTCTTCCTGATTTAGTTTTGGAAGGTTATATTTTTCTAGGAATATGTCCCTTTCCTCCAGGTTGTCCAGTTTGTGGGAATAGAGTTTTTCCTAGTATTTTGTAACAATCCTTTGTATTTCGGCGGGGTCTGTTGTTATTTAACCACTTTCATTTCTGATTTTGTTTATTTGGGTATTCTCTCTTTGCTTCTTGGTGAGCCTGGCTAGAGGTTCATCAATCTTGTTTATCCTTTCAAAGAACCAGCTCTTGGTTTTGTTGATCTTTTGTATTGTTTCTTTGGTCTCTATGTCATTTATCTCCGCTCTGATCTTTATTATTTCCTTCCTTCTGCTTACACTGGGCTTTTCTTGTTGCTCTCTCTCTCTAACTCTTTGAGTTGTTGGGTTAGGTAATTTATTACTATTGTTTCTTGTTTTTTGCAGTAGGCTTGTAGAGCTATGAACTTCCCTCTCAGGACTGCTTTCACTGTGTCCCATAGATTTTGGATTGTTGTGTTTTCATTGTCATTTGTTGCCATGATGTTTTTTTATTTCTTCCTTGATGTATTTGGTAACCCAGTCATTGTTTAATAGCATGCTGTTTAGTCTCCATGTGTTTGATTTCTTTGGGTTGTTTTTATTGTAGTTGATTTCCAGTTTTATGCCTCTGTGATCTGAGAAGATACTTGATATGATTTCTATCGTCTTAAATTTGGAGAGACTTTGCCTATGTCCTAGCATATGGTCTATCTTTGAAAATGACCCATGTGCACTTGAGAAGAATGTATATTCTGTGGCTTTGGGGTGAAATGTTCTGAAGATGTTGATTAATTCCATCTGGTCTAGTGAGTCATTTAGGATTGATATTTCTTTGCTGATTTTTTGTTTAGAGGATTTGTCCAATGGTGATAGTGGGGTATTAAAGTCTCCTACTATGATTGTATTGCTGTCAATCTCTCCTTTGATATCTTCCAGGAGTTTTTTTTTTTTTTATGTATTTGGGTGCTCCTGTATTGGGTGCGTATATGTTTACAAGAGTTATTTCTTGTTGGATTGCTCCCTTTAGTATTATGAAGTGGCCTTCATTATCTATTGTTATGTCTTTCACTTTGAGATCTAATTTTTTGGATATAAGTTTTGCTACCCCAGCTTTTATTTCATTTCCATTCGCCTGGAAAACCTTTTTCCATCCCTTCATTCTTTGTCTGTATGCGTCTTTTTTTCTGAGGTGGGTTTCCTGTAGACAGCAGATATATGGGTTTTGTTTTCTTATCCAATCAGTACCCTGTGTCTTTTGATTGGGGCATTCAATCCATTTACATTTAAAGTTATTATTGATAGGTACTTATTTGTCGCCATTTTTATTCTATACCCCTGTGTTCCTCTTTGCTCCCCATGGTCTCTCCTATTTCTTTCTTTCTTTTTTTTTTACAGCAGATCCTTTAGCATTTTTTGCATTGCTGGTTTGGTGGTGATAAACTCCCTTTGTCCTTTTTTGTCTGTGAAGCTCCTGATTTCAATTTTGATTAGCCTTGCTGGGTACAGTATTCTTGGAATCAGACCCTTCCTTTGCATGTCTTTGTATATTTCATTCCATTCCCTTCTGGCCTGATGAGTTTCTGTTGAGAAATCAGTTGCTAATCTGATGGGGGTTCCTTTGTATTTAACTTTCTGTCTCTCTCTGGCTTCTTTTAAGATTCTTATTTTATCGTTGGTGTTTGCCAATTTAATTATAATGTGCCTTGGTGTCGGTCTTTTAGGGTTCGTTTTGCTTGGGACTCTGTGAGCTTCTTGGATTTGTGTGGGTTTTTTCTTCCCTATATCAGGGAAGTTTTCTGTTATTATTTCTTCAAACAGGTTTTCTTTTCCTTGCTTAGTTTCCATTCCTTCTGGTACCCCTATTATTCGGATGTTGTTTTGTTTCATGTTGTCCCAAATTTCCCTTAGACTCTCCTCATGCTTTCTAGTTTTTTTTTTCTAGAAGCTGTTCTATTTGGGTATTTTTTCCATCTTGTCTTCTAGCTCACTTATGTAGTCCTCTGCTTCTTCTAGTCTACTCTTGATGCTTTCTATTGAGTTCTTACAGCAGCGATGTCATTTCTCATTTCTTCTTGGTTCTTCTTCATTTCCTCTTGGTTCTTACTCATATTGCTGAATTTGTCTTCCATTCTTTTCAGCCACCTTATGACCATTTCTCTGAATTCTTTCTCTGATAGGTTGCTTGCCTCTAATTTGTTTACTTCCTTTTCTGGTGATGCCTGCTTTTCTCTCCTATGGGGGCTGTTTCTTCATCTCCCCATGGTCTCTCTTCTCCGGTGTCTGGTTATATAGTTCTCTCTCTCCTGTGTTGATTTGAAGGTACAAAATACAACACAACCAGGTACAACACTCAAGGCACTGAACAGAATTGTATTCACGATATTAATAACCTCCAATAAAGGTGTCCCCCAGAGAAAGACAAATTAGGGGATAGGAAAGGAATAGGAAGAGTAAAAAGAAAGAACAAAAAAAGGAGTGTGAAAATGAACTTGGGAAAAGACAAGAAAAAAGAAAAGAAAAAAAAGCAAGAGAGACAAGAACGATACTAAGAGAGAAAAGGGGAACAAACTATAAATATGGGGAGTAAACTCCAATAGAACAACCACTAATCCCAGCAAATGCCAGCTATACGAACCTGGAGATTAATACAAGCTACAACACCAACTAATATCTAGTGAGGCAAGGGAAAACAGAAGTAAAAAACAAACAAAAACAAAGCAAGCAAAAGAACCAAACAAAAAAAGAATAAGCAAAACAATCTCATAAGAAAGCATACAAATTCAATCTAATCAACATTTAAGCAAACAAGAACAAAAGGCCAGAGAGAAAAACAATTTTTTTTTTAGTTAAGGTAGTATAGAGAGAGGTGTGTATGGACTTGGAGCAGGAGGTTGGAAATTAGATATATAAGTAGGGTAAAATTTTAACAGAGGGTAAACTGAAAGAGTGGGGAAAATCTAAAGCCAGAAAGAGTTAAGATAAACAGGAGACCAAAAGGGAAAAGGTTAGGAAGAGAGTGATGGCATAAAGTTAGCGTTGAGATAGGGTAAAACAATGTTAAAGGAAAGATGCAAATAGAATGTAGGACACTAATCCCAAAATAAAACAAAGAGAAAATTTAAAAAAAGTAAAATAATAGTAATATAATGCTGATTGAAAATAAAAATGTAATAATTAGAAAGGTGAAAATCGAGTGAGGAAAAAAATTTAGTTTCTTAAGTAAAAGATGCAAAAAATGAAAATAAAAAATAAAACATTAAAATATTAAAAATTAAGATAAAAAAATTAAAATAAAATATAAGAAGAATAAAATGTGCAATAGTGGCGGTCATTCACTTCCTCTATTGTTCTGTTTGGTACGCCTGTTTCCCGGTCCGGGCTGTATTGGAGTTCCCTTCGTTCCACTGTTCCTCAGTGTTGTAAGCCAGTCCTGATTTTTAAGCAGGAGGTGTCTTAATTTCTCTTAATTATTTTTTATTAAACCAGAGACAATTTGTATTTCAGCCCCTGGGTGGCAGTGTTTCTGGATTGACTTCCGGGCTTCTCTAGCTTTTTTTTTTTCTCTATGGCCCTCACTATCAGTTTGTGGAAGTGTGCGCCTCAGAGCTGCCTCTCCGATGGTCACTCCCAGCTCCGCTCCCCAGGTTCCGGAGAAACAACTTCCCCCTGCAGTCTCTCAGGGTATTCCCCAACTGGGTTTTCCCATGTATTGGGCTTAGTAATCAGAATCGGAACAAGCCCAAGTGTGCAGACAGTGGATCTCTGCACAAGACTAAGCAGCCTGCACTCCTTTGAAAAATTCTTAGTCTGACCCTCCTCCTCAGATCAAAATGGGTTGCTTTTTAGAGAACCCTTCTGTTAGCAGCTCAGAGGACCCCCTTCCACATTCATGGATCTCGGCAGCTCCAACAGCCGCGGATTTTTTTAGACACAGACTTCCCCAGTCCTGCAGTTCCCGCCGTTCGCGCGTTTCCCTCTCCCGCTGCCGGGACGAGAAACCTCACCTTATCCCTGCGAAATCTGACCTTTTCTTGGTGCAGTGAAGAGTTCCTTTGAATCCGTGTGTTTGCACAGATTGGGGCCGGTGTTCTGGTGCTCACAGCTGTTCAGTGTTCGCCGTTGTCGCAGAAAGTCAGGCCTCCAATAAAACCCTCCTTTCCTTGCAAGATGGCGAGTTTTCCTCCTCTGAGCCCGCTGCTCCGGGAGGGGACCCAGCCGCTGTGGGTGCTGCACGGTCAGGGGAACCCTGCCTAGCACTCCTCCACCTTCTCCTGGAGTTTAGCTGTCCCTTAGCTTGCCAACAGACACTCCCTGTGCGAATCTCAGCTGTTCTTACTCTCCGACCCAGGACCAGTCTTAGAACACGTCTCTATTCAACCGCCATTTTTCCTACCCAGCTGTCTTTTAACCTTATAGCAATTCACTTTCCTCTGATTTCTCTTCCAGAGTTTAGCAAACTATACCCGTGGTACTCCTACAGCATTTCAACAGTAGCCAGTGCGCTAATTATGTCATCATAATAGTATGCTTTCAAATGTACTCTGGAACAACAGATTATCTCTCTGGCTCTGGGACCAAAATTACAGTTCTCCTTGGATGCTGTAGTAGGTACTGAATTTCTTTAATTAAGTATCTGATATTTATATCCAGAAAAATAACAATTTTATATGGGTGGGAGATACAAAAATGACAACCGGTAGTTAATGTTAAAACTCTTTCAGGAGAGGAAGGAGTATCATTTTAGTACTGCCTTCTTATGTTGATTTACATATTCTCTGGAAAGCTTTAAGGTGAACAGGTTTATGATTTATCTATAATAATAAAAGCATAATATGCTAATTAGACTGACGTCCTTCCGGGTGTCCTTCTGGACGACCTTCCAGATGAAGCCAGGGCTGTGAGAGAAGCCTGGGTCCCGGGTGCCAGAGGGAAGCTGGTGCCAGCAGTTGGAGGAAGGAGGGCCTATTCTTGTATAAATTTAGTGCATCGGGCCTCTAGTAGTTAAATAAAAATATTACGCTATATGACATTTCTAAATAAAATGGGCTATTGTCTTTTAGGTAATATTTTTGTACTTCCCAAAAATGATTATTGAACATTTACCATGAGCCAGGAACTATGTTAATTACTGAAAATTCAATAGTAAAAAGGATATATTCTCTTCCAAAAAGGACTTACGTTTTTAAGGACATAAGCATAGAAACAGTTCATGCTAATTCAGTGTGACAGGTGGGCATAGGAGTGAAAGACCCCAGAGTAATATGGGAGCATAAAGAGGTGTCTAATCCACTCTCAGGTGGCCAGAAATGGAGGAAGAGATATCTAAACTAAGATTTGAGATATTAGTAAGACTTTCCAGGTAAAAGATGGAATAAGAGTGGAGAAAAGTGATTTACTCAAAGGATGTGAAAAGGCCCTGATGGACAGGCATGATGTACCTAGACATGAACTGGAGAAGTTAAGGATTTTGGACTTTATCCTGAGGGCAGTGGTAAGCCATCAAATGGATTTCAGTAGGAAAGAGATATAATCTAATTTATATTTCATAAATATCATTCTGGCTGTATTATGGAAGACAGGTTGATAGAGGACCAGAGAAGATTGATCAGCAAGGGGAATATTGCAGTAGTGCAGGTGGGAAATGAAGGTGGCCAACAGTGGAAATGGGGGATAAAGAGAAGTATATACATTTTCCTATTCCTAAGGTGGTAGAAAAACATTTTTCAAGGATAATGTAAAGGCTGGTTAAAGTCAGCCAAATATACACTGAGTGGCCAGATTATTATGATCTCTGAATGCATAATAATCTGGCCACTCAGTGTATATCCTATATAATAAAAGGCTAATATGCAAATTGTCCCCTTGACCAGGAGTTTGACCAGCAGACAGGCCAGCCAACCGCCCATGTCCCCTCCCCCTGACCAGGTTGGCCAGACCCCACCCATACACGAATTCATGCACTGGGCCTCTAAAATAGATATATAGATATAGATATAGATATAGATATAGATATAGATATAGATATAGATATAGATATAGATATAGATATAGATATACTGAGTGGCCAGATTATTATGCATTCAGAGATCATAATAATCTGGCCACTCAGTGTATATCCTGTCAATCATATTGCAATGACCCAAGCACAGAGATGGAACCAATCTTCATCTTCTTCCTCATGAGATGAGCATTCCAGCCTGTCTCAATCTTGCAGCAGTTCTGCAAGGCAAAGAGAACTGTGAAGGATGCAATTGATAACAATGGCTAGTGTTTAGTGTAGCATGCACTTTACTTTCAATATCACTTGACCCGTACAAGAACCCTATGTGGTGGTCACTACTAAGGAAATTGAGGCTAGAGAGATTAAATTATTTACCCATGGTCCTTCAACTAGTAGTAGTCGCTGTTCTTAATCACTATATTCTCCTGCCCCTTCAGGTGAAAATATCAGGACCTGTTGAACAGATTGATAGAGCAAGGGAAGGGTAATAGTCTAATCTGACCTCAGATTCCTGGTATGGTTAACTGGGAACAGAAGAGAAGAAGCTTGGGGGAAAGTATGGGAGTTGTGTGATGCATTCAATTTTGTACATGTTGAGTTGGGTATCTATTAGCTTTTTAAGAGTGAATTAATAATATAGGTGAATATATGGGTCTTGAACTCAATATATCTGATGAAGCCACATATTAGAAAGAGAATTATCAGCCATGGGAGCAGTACAAATCACCACAAGAGAATTTGTAGAATGAGAAGTTTCCTAAGAAACAGATAGTTTATGGTGCAGGCAGAGGAAGCAGACTACAAAAGAAGAGAGAGAGAGAAAGAGAGAGAGAGAGAGAGAGAGAGAGAGAGAGAGAGAGATAGGAGAAAGGAAGAAAGAAAAAAGAAAGAAGAGGAAAGAAGAGGTAAAGGAATAAACTCAGAGTGGGTGGTGTCATGGAAGCCACAGAAAAGAGTATTTCCAGAAAGAATCAGTCAGGATTTATTGATACTACAAACAGGTCAAGTAAGATGCAGATCAAACATGTCTATAGGCTTTATGAATAATGAAGCTAATTGTGACTTTGATGAGAGTACCACCAGTGGAGGGTGAGAAATAATAAAGAAGAGGCCAGAGGGAGAGACAACTTTTTCAGGAAGTTCCATTGTGGATGGGGAGAAAGGTCTAAGGTATATATTGTCTCATTTGATCCTCACAACTTTATGACATAGACCTTATCATCATTCCCATTTTATAAATGAGAGAAATCTGACACAGAGAGTTTAAACAGCTTTTTCAGGATTACCCAACTAGTACATGGCAGAGCTAAGACTTGAACTTAGGCAGTCTGGCTGCAAAGCCTGAGTTTATGATCATCATCATAATGTTAGAGCTACTGTTGATTGAGCACTCTTTATGTTCCAGACATTGTCCTATGTGTGCCCCATACATTATTTCATTTAATCATGACAACAACACTGTGTGAGAAGTTCTATCATTTCCCACATTCTACAGATAAGGAAAATGTGGCTCAGAATTGTGAAACAATTCCACCATACTACCTCCAATAATGTGTTCTCTATAGGAAAATTACCCTTGATTTTTCCATTTTAACTTATGGTACCTATTCCAGGAGCATACCATCTAATTCAAGTACTTGGACATTTAAATCTGCAATGTAGATATTTCTAATTTGCCTTTCAAGTTATATTCTTTTAAGTGGATGATCTGTGAAGAAAATTGTTTTACCTGATTAAGCAGGCAGAAGAAGAGGAAATGGGCTTTAATAGTAGAACAATGGCTAACAATAATGTTATAGTTGTATATCACTTTAATGTTTTACAAAAGACTTTAATATATAATATTTTATTTGATCCTCCCCACAGAAGAGTTTCCTGAATATTAAACTTCTAAGACCTTAGAATACAATATCTGAAGGAAACCTCACCCCCGGAGGCTTGCTGTTATTTTATAAGTTACAAACAGCTATTGTGTCTATGAGGGTTAAAAACATTTCCCTCTGGAGGCAGAGGGATGGTCTACTCTAGAGCAGACTCTTAAATAATTTAATTTTAGAAACTCTGTAAGAACATGGAATTCATATTCATATTTTAAGGCAGAGACTCCCAGTCTTTTGGGCAATAAGGTGCCGTATTTTCAATCCCACCCACTTTGGTCTTAAAGGTGTTATAGGGTATATATTTTAAAACAGTAATTAAAACCAATTTTATTTTGAAAATGCTAAAGTCATCTAGGATACTGGAACTGTAAAATGTGTCACAAAACAAGGATTGGGACTTGAGCTGAAACCTCAATCCTATACCTAAAAACATTACCATTTGACAATTATGAATAAAGACAGATTAAAATAGGACAAAATTCACTTATTTAACAAACATTTACTAAGTACTCCATGCATAGGTAAGTCATTGTGAAAAGTACTTAAGTCCTCAGAGGTCACTGTATTAGTCAGGGTAGGCTAACTGCTGTAACTGTAATAAATTATCCCAAATTTCAGTGACTTAGCAGTAAAAGGTTATTTCATGTGTTCCCAGCATCAATCCTGGGCAGCTCTCCTCAAACAGAGACTCAGGCATTCAGGCTCCTTGCATCTACTGGCTTCACTACCCTCTATGGCAGTGGTTCTCAACCTTTCTAATGCCGTGACCCTTTAATACAGTTCCTCATGTTGTGGTGACCCCTAACCATAAAATTATTTTCATTGCTACTTCATAACTGTAATTTTGCTACTGTTAATGAATTGTAATGTAAATATCTGTGTTTTCTGATGGTCTTAGGCTCTACAGCAGCGGTTCTCAACCTGTGGGTTGCGACAGGTTGAGAACCACTAGCAGGGTCGCGACCCACAGGTTAAGAACCGCTGCTGTAGAGCCTAAGACCATCAGAAAACACAGATATTTACATTACGATTCATAACAGTGGCAAAATTACAGTTATGAAGTAGCAACGAAAATAATTTTATGGTTGTGGTCACCACAACATGAGGAACTGTATTAAAGGGTCAGGGCATTAGAAAGGTTGAGAACCACTGCTCTATGGCCTTAGAGTCCTCTACTGGTTACTCTACAATTGGTTAGTGACAAGGGAAGAGAGGATGAGCAGAGGAATTCATGGGATATTTTAGGAGCCAGGCCTAAAAGTGGGACACAACACTTTCACCCACAATCCATGGACCAGTACTCATTTACCTAGCCCCAAGTTTACTATAAGAGAGTCTTGAAAATGTAATCTTCCTATGTGACTAATAAAAAGAAATTGGATTTGGTGACTACCTAGCCAGTCTTTGCCTCAATCACATAATCCAGTGTTTCCCAAACTTTAATCATTCTCAAATAACCTTCGTGATTTTTACTATATGTGTATCAGCTTTATTATTATTTAACATTTTTCTAAAAGTTGAGTCAATTTTTTATACTTAAATACATTTATTTTAAAAGAAAACTTAGTCACTATAGTGACTGGAAAAGCAGTATTACTTCCAATGTATAGAATATAGCCATAAAAATAAATACAACCACAAAACAACATTAAATTTAACTAAAGACCATATCCTACTGAAAGCACTGAGCTGAGGCCTGGCTTTCTCTTTGGTAAAAAAATAAGATTAGTAAATGTTACAAGGAGACATGTGAACTACATAGGAGAACTAGCTGAAAATTACATCAGAAGAACTGAAAGAATTGAAACACTAAATTACTGGAATTAATAGATAGTAGTCCCAACATTCAGAATAATTTTCTTTCCTGGAAACTTTTTTAACATTTTTCTTTTACAAATTATTTGGTTATTAAACCATAAATTTTATTTAGAATTGGATTTTCTATAAATAAGAAAACTGAGACCTAGAGAGGTGAAATACCTTAACCATGGCCTCACAGTTAATAACTGGCAAGGCTAGAAGTAGAATAAGGCATACTGATATTTGATTCATAAGCACGTACATGAACTGTAAAGATATCACAATGCATTTTATATCTTTATATTTGACTCAATTAAAATCAGTAGTTGGTCACACTTACCGGTATGCCTAGCCTCTATGAACACATAATATCAGGAAAATCATGGTTAGGTTTCTATAAATCTAAAAAAAAATTACCAAAAAAAAAAAAAAGAAATTTTAAAACTCAGAATAGCCTCAAATTTTCTGAAAAAGTAATGAGGGATGTGGAATTACTCAATTAAAATGCATTATAAATCTGTCTGTGGTAATTAAGACAGTGTGGTTTTTTATATAATTTATAAATTAACTCCTTATCAGAGGTATCATTGGCACATATGTTCTCCCATACAGTGAGTTCCATATAACTCAACAAAAGGAAGATAAGCAATCCAATTTAAAAAGGAGAAAAAGACATAAATAGACACTTCTCCAAAGAGGACATACAGATGGCCAAGAGACACATGAAAAAATGCTCAACATTACTAATTACTCATTAGAGAGATGCAAATTAAAACTACAATGAGATACCAACTCACACCTGCCAGAATGGCTACCATCAATAAATCAACAAACAACAAGTGCTGCCAAGGATATGGAGAAAAAGGAATCCTTGTACACTGCTGGTGGGAATGCAGACTGCTACAGCCACTAAGGAAAGGAGTATGGAGTTTCCTCAAAAAAAAAAAAAATTAAACTGCCATTTGACCCAGTGATCCCACTTCTGGGAATATCTCCTAAGAATTTCAAAACATCATTCAGAAACAAAATATGCACCCATATGTTCATAGCAGCACAATTTACAATAGCTAAGATCTGGAAACAGGCCAAGTGCCCATCAGTAGATGAGTGGATAAACAAGATGTGGTACACTTACACAATGGAATACTATGCACCTGTAAAAAGAATATCTTACCCTTTGAGACAGCTTGGATATGCCTGAAGATTATTATGCTCAGCGAAATAGGCCAGTCAGAAAAAGACAAATATCACATGATCTCACTTATGTGTGGAATCTAACAAACAAAATAAACTGATGAACAAAATGGGTACAGAAACATAGAAGCTTCGAACAGACTGACATATCTCAGAGGGGATAGGGAGTGTGGGAAGAGAGTAATCAAAGAACTTATATGCATATATGTATAACCCATGGACACAGACAATAGTGCAGTGAAGGCCTGGGGTGTAGTGGGAGCTGGGTGGAGAGAGGCAAAGGCAGGAAAATGGGAGATATCTGTAATGCTCTCAACAATATAAATAAATAAATAAATAAATAAATAAATAAATAAATAAATAAATAAATAAATACAGTATGGTACTAGCATGAATTTATAGTCATGTTGATGAAATAAAACATAATAGATACAAATACATATGAGAATTTCATATTTGATAAAGTTATTTCATATCAGTGGGGAGAATGTGCATTCTTTAGTAAAAGGTATTTGGAGAACTGGATAGCCATAGCAAAATAATTATCATAATTTTATTATATGTGCTTATAGATATACATGGAGTATCTCTAAGAAGATACATAAGAAATTGATCACAGTGGTTTCTCAAGAAAGGGATACTAGTGAGGTGAAGGCCTGGGGGGTGCAGGAGTGGGATGGAGGGGGTTAATGGGGGGAGGGGACATCTGTAATACTTTAAACAATAAAAATAAATTATAAAAACAACAACATTCCATTTAATACCTAAACAAAAAAAGATAAAAGATACTAAGTTGTTGACATACTATATGCATGTGTTGTCTATTTTAATTTAAGTATTTAAAACCCAATAAACATTATAGAGTAACATTGATAACTTCACACAATTAACCATCCCTAGGCAGCCTAGAATTTATATATATATATATATATATATATATATATATATATATATATATAATTGATTTTTTATAGAGAGGAAGGGAGAGGGAAAGAGAGTTAGAAATATCGATGAGAGATAAACATCGATCAGCTGCCTCCTGCACACACCCCACTGGGGATGTGCCCGCAACCAAGGTACATGCCCTTGACCGGAATCGAACCTGGGGCCCTTCAGTCCGCAGGCTGACGGTCTATCCACTGAGCCAAACCGGTTAGGGCGCAATCTAGAATTTTCACATTTTTCTGATACTAGTAAAATTTTGAAAGCATTTTCTATTTTTATTGTCTATTTTGTTTACATTCAGGGTTACTTTATGCCTATGACTCAATTCTGAGAGTATAGAGTCTCCCAAAGCAGCTCCCTCCCCCTGACCTACTTGACACTCTGAAACATACACCTGTTTCCAGGATCTGAAATTTAGGCTAGGCCTGAATGAAATCAGACTGCCAAAAATGAATTTTAGTAACATGGGAATTCATAACTGCCCTTATCCTGTATTTCTCTAAAGTATAAATATTGCCCCGTGACCCAAGAAAGTATGGCTCCAACATTTTGGATTGTCAAGAGGGTAGTTGAACATTTTTTGAAATGGTAACAGTTTTTTTCTATTAAAATGTTGAATTTGCAATCTCTTGACAAGCATATCGCAGGATAGATGAACCCTCCTATAAGATATGGTTGCTCTAAAACAGCTTGAAGGGAGCAGGGACAGAAGGGAAGGGAGAAGGCAAGAGATAATCTAAACATTCTCAGTAACTTTCATTTAGCTTTTATAAATAGCACACATACACCCCCAATTTATCAAAATACAGTAGTTCAATCATTTCTCATCTTTGTACCTTTTATCATCGCAATTGCTATATTGCATCAAAACCTGATTAAATAGCTGTTACCCTAGAGAAACCATAACTTCTCAAGGACAGGAACTGCATGATTCATCTTTGACTACCCAAGAGTTTAAAATAGTGCTTAAAATATGGTAAATATTCCATTAATGAATGAATGAATGGATGGATGAATGAACAAGTGAAGGAGTTTTCTTCCACTAAACTGAGTCATAATAATTTATTCACAGTGTGAATTATGTCTCCATTTAACAAAATAATGCATTCATAGAGGTAGACATTGAGGTATGGTATTTTTAAGAGAGGAAGAGATTTGCAAGTGTAACTGAAAGTTGATATTTACATTCTGAATTTCCTCCCTTCTTGAGATCATGGTTCTGGGCTTTTTCACCTTTGGTCCAAGGGAAGACAAATCCAAGCAGGCATTTGCTATAGCCCTGATACCTGAAGTACAAATGAAGAACCTGGTGATTCTTTACTTCCAGCCTTCAGGGGATGAGAAAAGAGAGAGAGCTAGGGGAAGTCAACTGGGCAGAGGTAAATGGATGAATACTAAGTCTCAACACCCCACCCAGTGGCAATTTACCAGCTGTGCCTTTAATTTAGCCCTTTGTCTTCCCTAGAAAGGCCCAAGCCATTGTACTTGGAAAGAAAGCTCCTCTAGCAAGCTGTTCAAAAGCAGAGAAGAAAATTACAGGGGAAAGGAGAGATGATATTTGTTAAGGGAAAATAATATTCTCAAAATAAGATAAAGGGAGAATATATGAGAAGAAATAAATAAATGAATAAATTCGCTCATTTGTCTGATTTTTTTTTCAGATTAAAAACCCAGCTCAAAGAACAAGTGGGCCCTGGCTGGGTGGCTCATTTGGTTGGAGTGTAGTCCCATACACCAAAGATTGTGGGTTCGATTCCCAGTCAGAGTACATGACTGGGTATCAAGTTCGATCCCCAGTCAGGGCACATCGGGAGGCAACTGAATAATTTTTCACATCTTTCACATCGATGTTTCTCTCTCTCTCTCTCTCTCTCTCTCTCTCTCTCTCTCTCTCTCTCTCTCTCTCTCTCTTCCTGTCTCTAAAAAATCAATAAACATATCCTCAGATGAGGATTTTTTAAAAAAAGAACAATTTAGGATCTTGTTCTCTTATTGATAAGATTATTACCAACCATGGGATAACTTGGCACTAGAGAAAATTGAGCAATATCTGAAGGCAAGCACCCCACAAAGCCAAACCCCAAGAGGAGCCATCATAGGGTGCTAACAATCAATGTTAAGGTTTTCATATTTTCTTCTTGGGAGTAAAGAAGAAAGACAGTGAATTATTACTGGTGTACTGTTTGTTTTTTAAAAAGAAGTCATTTAAACATGAGAAACAATACATATAAAACACTTAGCACAGTGCTTTAAACATAGGACGTGCTCAGTAGAAGTTGGATATTTTTAATAATAGTATTAATTATAATACCATTTGAATGGAGCTGACTCTGACTTCAGCTGCAATTAAAGAAATGGACACTGGGCTGGAAATAGGTGATTACAATTATAGTCCTGGCTCTGCCACTATCTGCATGACCTTGAGCAAGTCACTTTCGTTCTTGGGGACTGAGTTTCCACAAGGGTATAGAAAAGAGACTGGACTAAGTAATGTGTGAGTTCCTTTCAACCTCCTGGATTCTATACAAAACAAACCACCTAAACAAATACAAAAATTCTTAGGTTTCCTTTTTGTCCTTCTTGGAAGGCCCAAGGGCTCTTAAGATACATCAGCTTGTCTGACTCTTCAAAGTAGTCCACACAGATTCTGCAATCCTTTTTAACAAAGGCAGGAGCAAACTGCAAAAGCAGCAAGAAGGACCGTGTTGACAACAGACTATGGACTGCAATTCCTGTTGCAAATCAGTTCTGGCAGGAAGAACAGTGACAGAACCGTCTGAATTTTAAGCAACAGTTCATCAACTCTGAATAATGTGGCTGATGAGCTTAAGATTTCCTTTCCTCATAGAAAATGGACCCACTTGGAAAGAGGGTCCATATGCATATTAAGCTCTAACATGTTGGCAGATAACATTTAAGTCTTAATGTTGATCTCCAAAAGTTAATATGGCTCACATAGGAAACGCCAATCCTCGTGCATACTGGACAAGAGAAGGGAGTGATATGGCCCTGTCCTGGCTCTGATGTTAATTTGCAGGGTCACCTTGGCATATTACTTAAGCTCTCTGTGTCAGTGTCCTAATTGATACATGGAAATGATAGCTCCAGTGGAATGAAGTAACATATGTGAAACTACTTTGAAGAACATAACGGTTACACAAATGAATTTTCTCTCCATGTGTCTAGAATGCATGTGTATGGCTAATGCAATTAGGAAAGTAAGAGAAATTCCCTGAATATAATTATTCATTATTCTTGAAATAGCAGTTGGTATACAATGTCATTGTGTTCTCTGTATCATTTACAAACAGATGATCCTGATTTCACATAAGCATTCAGTCATTTAAAAAAAAGTTTTGCTGCTCAAATATTAAAGCAAGACCATTTTCACTGTGAAAAAAATTCATTTATATCTGTTTAAAGGTTGCTTTAAACTAATCATAAAAAGAAATAGACGATCTTTATTTCACAAAAGCAGCTGTAACACAAACTAAAGTTTCACTGGATAGTTAATGCATAATTTTAAGCAATTTGGGGCACTCTGTCCTTTATGAAAAGTTTCAGTTCATGTCAAAGCTTTATTGAGAGCCTACTATATACCACACACTGTGATGACATTTGGGATCCAATGATAATAAGAAACAAACCTGTCTTCCAAGAGGGAAGTCAGTCTGCTAGACAGGATAGTTCTAAGGTATCATGTAATCCGTGCTATAATAGATTTATGAAGTGGCAGTGAGCATCCAAGACCTTGGACAGACAGGATTCATCAGGACTCTCAGGAAAGCAGGTTCTTATTCAGAGAGAGAGGAAGACCAGCATGGGGTTTTGTTTCCTGCTTCTAAACCTGGCTGGCTGGGGGTGTGGGAAGAGGGGTAGAGCCATCTTACTTCTGCTGTGCAAACTCCTTTTGTCAGCAGTGGCAATATGTCAGAAGGCCAGCAAATAGGGGTGTTGTCTTGCTACTGAAATTGAGTAGCTTTTTATCAGAGCAGAAAGTTGGGAATTTTCTTCACTGAAGATTAGGAAAAGAGAAACTGACAACAAAACAAAGAGTCTGGCAACCAGATGGGAGATGATATTTGCAAACAGTAGCTCCAACAAAAGTTTGATTTCCAAAATATATAAAGAACTCATAAAACTCAACACCAAATAAACAACCCAATCAAAAAGTGGGCAGAGAATCTGAAAATACACCTCTCCCAAGAAGACATAAGAATAGCCAATAGATATATGAAAAGATGTTCAACCTCACTGGCTATTAGGGAAATGCAAATCAAAACTACAAGGAGATAACACCTTACACCTGTTAGAGTGGCCATTATCAACAAGACAAGCAATAACAAGTGTTGGAGGGGTTGTGGAGAAAAGGGAACCCTCATTCACTGCTGATGGGAATGTAGACTGGTACAACCACTATGGAAAGCAGTCTGGCAATTCCTCAAAAAATTAAGAATAGAGCTACCATACAACCCAGTAATCCCACTCCTGGGTATATACCCAAAAAAACTCAAAATCATGTATTCACAAAGATATATGCAGCCCTATGTTCATTGCAGCATTATTCATGGTGGCCAAGACATGGAAACAACCAAAGTGTCAAGCAATAGACGACTGGATAAAGTAGTTTTACATATACACAATGTAAAACTACTCAGCCATAAGAAAGGATGAAATACCACCATTTGCAACAACATGGATGGATCTTGAGAACATTATGCTAAGTGAAATAAGTCAGTCAGAAAAAGCTAAGAACCATATGATTCACTCATATGTGGAATATAAAACGGAAACTCGTGAACACAAATAGCATTATGGTGGTTGCCAGAGGGAAGAGGGTGAGGTGAAAGGAGATCCTAATATATAGTGACAGGAGAAGATTTGACTTTAGGTGGTGGGTACATGGTGCAATATATCAGTCTTATAACATAGAAACCCATGCCGGAAACCTATATGTTCTTGTGGACCAATGTCGCAATTTAATTTTTAAAAAATGAAGATTAGGACCTGGCCGGTTTTGCTCAGTGGTTAGAGCGTCGACTTGAGGACTGAAGGATCCCAGGTTCGATTCCAGTCAAGGGCATGTACCTTGGTTGTGGGCACATCCCCAGTAGGGGGTGTGCAGGAGGCAGCTGATCGATGTTTCTCTCTCATTGATGTTTCTAACTCTCTATCCCTCTCCCTTCCTCTCTGTAAAAAATCAATAATATATATATATATATATTTTAAATGAAGATTAGGGAAAGAGAGTATTGAAAACATTAGAAGGTACAAATTTAGGTAAGATTAAAGCATTTTACATAACAAAGTTTGGCAGTTTATCTCTGTTAAAAATCTATAGTCTCTGATAAGGGGTCAATTTCCAAATAATATAAAGTACTCATACAACTCAACAAAAGGAAGACAAATAACCCAATTAAAAAATGGGGAGAAGACCTGAAAAAAAAACTTCTCCAAAGAGTACATGCAAATGGCCAAGAGTCCTATAAAAAAATGCTCCATATCACTAATAATCAGAGAAATGCAAATTAAAATGACAATGAGGTACCACTCCACATCTGCCAGAATGGCTATCATCAACAAATCAACAAACAACAAGTGCTGGCAAGGATGTGGAGAAAAGGAAACCCTAGTACACTGCTGTTGGGAATGCAGACTGGTACAACCACTATGAAAAACAGTGTGGAGTTTCCTCAAAAAATTAAAAATGGAACTGCCATTTGACCCAGTGATCCCACTTCTAAGAATATATCCTAAGAAGCTAGAAACACCAATCAGAAAGAATATATGCACCCCTATGTTGATAGAAGCATTATTTACAATAGCTAAGATCTGGAAATAGTCCAAGTGCCCATCAGTAGATGAGTGGATAAAAAACTGTGGTAAATTTACACAATGGCATACTATGCAGAAGAATCTATTACCCTATGAGATAGTATGGAGGGACCTTGAGAGTGTTATGCTAAGCGAAATAAGCCAATCAGAGAAAGGCAAGTATCACATGATCTCTCCTATATGTGGAATCCAATGAACAAAATAAACTGATGAACAAAGAAAAGATCCAGATACATTGAAGCATGCAACAGACTGATGTATTTGGGGGGGAGGGCGGAGGTAGGAAGAGATTAACCAATGAACTTATATGCATAACCCATAGACACAGATAATAGTGCAGGGAAGGCCTAGAGAGGGAGGGGAGTGGGGTGGAAGGGGTCAATGGGGGGAAAAGGGGGCATCTGTAATACTTTCAACAACAAATATAAATTTAAAAATCAATGGAAAAAATCTATAGTCTCATTGTAAGTAGTAATAGTTGCTTCTTGTTCCTTCATCCCCTTACTTTTATCTCTCATCTATTAATTGTGTTTATCTCTCTCTTTAACTTTCTTAATTGTTCATAGGTTTGAATTAGAGTGTATTTTTCATCATTTGCTATATATACTAGTTTTATATTTTCTGATCTTTACAAAGAGAATATTATTACTAACTTAGTTTTATTTTTGTAAGTTAAATGGCCTTAGATGAATTTTGTTCCCTGAAAACTAGTGGTCCTCAATAGAAAAAAATAGTTTTCAGTCCCATATTTTTAAGCATTGATTCATAAATTTTAGTGAGTACTGAGTTAAAAAATACAGACTCTGGTAGGTTGGGATTGGGGACTGGGAAACTGCATGTTAAATACCCCACCAACAGTGTTTCTAACATAAGAGAACCAGGGACCAAATTCAGACCTGGTAGCTGGGATGCCCCCCAAGGAAATTCAGAATGACTACATACCCAGGGACATCAGTATTTCTAACAAGCTCCCCTAGGTGATTCTGAGACATCCAAGATTAAGATCTACAATCTAAACCTTTAGTTTAAAGTCCTCTCTCTCTTCCAACCAAAGGTCACTTTTCCCTATACTGTGCTTCTAAGAGATAGCAGGCAATATGACTAGCGAATCTCTCAAAGCTACGTAAGACTAATTTCCCAGTCTTCTTGCCTTTTCTGCCTCTGGACAGTTGTGAGGGTGAATCCAAAGGTGAGCAAACTTTCAGAAGCACCAAAATATCAATACTTCCCCCAAATACTTATTTGATGCTTACCAGGTTCTTGAAAAAGAGTAATGAACAAGAGGTAAGGACTTTTACAGTTCAAAGTCTAGCTATAATCTATATAAATATAAGCCTAAGCGACCATTATGACCAAACGACCAGAATGACCAGAACTGGTTGACCAGTCGCTATGACGCACACTGACCACCAGGGGGCAGATGCTTAATGCAGGAATTGCCCCCTGGTGATCAGTGCACTCCCACAGCCAACCTCCCGCGGTCCCTCCCCCCTGCTGGTCTCTCCCCCCAGCTAAGGCTCTGGGCACCAGAGAATCTGGGTCCAGAAAACCTATAGGAGAAGAGCTACCCCAATGCTGATCAAGACAGAGTAGCAGCATGGAGGGGGCAAAGGGGCAAGGGAGCAGCCTAACTGCAAAGACATAAAGTAGGCACCACTGCCATCTTATCTCTGCCACCACCCGTGCCATGCACTCACCCTTCTGCCCTAGTCAGCCACTTCTAACTCGGCCCCACATCGTTCTGGGCCCACAACCACTGATTGGCTAGTGTTCCTACAGCGGTGTGCCACCATTGGATGAAGTCAGCTACCTATCATGCTTGGGGGCAGAGTCCCAAGTAAATGTGTGGCTGAGGTAGGAGAGATGACCTCTCTGTCTGTCAGTAACTCTGCCCCGGGGAGAGTGAGGCAGGCAGCTAAGTAGAGCTGTATTTCCACTTCAGAGCATAGATGGTGTTCAGGCCATTTTGGGGCACTCTGTCTGTGGTCTTTGCTTGCCACTAACTCAGCACATCT
Source organism: Cnephaeus nilssonii (assembly GCF_951640355.1). Classification (NCBI taxonomy): domain Eukaryota; kingdom Metazoa; phylum Chordata; class Mammalia; order Chiroptera; family Vespertilionidae; genus Cnephaeus; species Cnephaeus nilssonii. Next base: position 103,400,427 of record NC_137071.1, read on the forward strand.
ACACAACTAGATCAGGGCCAGCTGGCCAACCTCCCATGATCCCCCTCCCCACCCCCATGCACGAATTCATGCACCAGGCCTCTAGTCTATCTATATATATAAAAAGCCAGCAAACGGAATGCCAGAACAACCAGAATGACCAGTTGCTTTGACGCCCACTGCAGCCAGTGAACCAGCCCTATCGGGGGGTGGGGCCAGCTGGCCAACCTCCTAAATACCCTCCCCCTGGACAGCCCTGCCCCCAATGTGCCCCCACCACCTCGATCAGCCTCACCCCTGATTGCCCCCCCAACCTCAATAGGGGGCTGGGCTGGTCGGCCAACCTCCTGCAGCCTCTCTCCCTGGCCAGCCCCACTGCCTATGGGCCCCCACCACCCCAATCAGCCCGCGGCCCCTCCCCCCAGCCAGCTCCATCCCTAATCGCCCCCCCCACTTTGATCAGGGGCAGAGCCTGCTTACCAACCACTCATGGCCCCTCCCCCAGGCTGCTGGCCCCCGATTGGCCCCCCCCACACACCAATTGTGGGTGGGGCTGGCCAGCCCACTGCCCACAGCCCCTCCCCATGGCCGGTGCCACCCCCAATCGGTTCCCCCACCCCAATTGGGGGTGGGGCCCACCGGCCAATTCTATGAAGCCCCTCCCCCCAGCCTGCCAGCCCTGATCGGGCCCCAATCAGGACAGACCCACTGGCCAACCTCCTGCCATGTCCTCCTCCCAACATGCCTGGCCCCAATCTGCCAAGCCAGCCAGACCCCACCTATGCATAAATTTGTGCACTGGGCCTCTAGTATATACAGTATATAAAAGCCTAAGCAACCGTTATGACTGAACAACCAGAATGACTGGAATGACCAGAACAACTGGTCAACCTGTAGCTATGATGTGCATTGACCACCAGGGGCAGATGCTCAATGCAGGAGCTGTCCCTGGTGGTCAGTGTGTCCCCACAGCCAACCTACCATGGCCCCTCCCCCCAGCCAGCAAGCCCCCATCGGCCCCTGGTGCTAAATTATTAGTAGAAGATCTTCTTCTGGGTTGGGGTTTCATACGTAGCAGAGCAGCTCCCTCTTGAATGTTAACTAAACTCAAGACTTTATTTGGATTTCATTCAGTCCTAGAATCAGCCATTTCTTCATGGAGCCCTGGTTTCTTTCATTGTGGTGGCTGCACGGTGGTGAGGGAAGGAAGAGGGGGCAGGTGGGGAACCATGCGGTGGCAGGGCGACGACAGCAGTGTCAGCATCTGGTATCCATTCCTTCCATGCCCAGCCCAGTGACTGTCGCCTCCTCTCCCAACCCCACCGGGGCCCTTGGGCCCGGGATGGGACAGGGAACTGAGGGGGAGGTGGTGGTGGGCATGGACCCTTTCCTGGGGGGCCGAGGGCCAGCTCCCTCCTTGGGGCCGGTGGCCAACCTCCCACGGTCCCTGCCCCGGGCACAGGCCCCAATCACCTGATCAGGGCCTGCCAACCAACCTCCTGCGGTCCCTCTCCCCTGGCCGGCCAACCTCCCATGGTTCCTCCCCCCCAGCCAGCCAACCTCCTGCCACAGTCTCTCCCCTGGCTGGCTAACCTCCCTCGGTCCCTCCCCCCCCCCACACGAATTGGGGCACCGGGCCTCTAGTGTAATAAATAAGCAAGTTTCAAATCATTAGAGGTGCTATGAAATGAAGTAAGTAAAATTGGACCATAAAGTAAAGCCGGGGTGGAGAGAGTTTGCTTCTAATAGACAGAGTATCAAGGATGCCCACCAATACAGGAAGAGTGGTATGATTGAGGAAATTTCAGAATCCCTGTGTTGCTAGAATGAAGTAACAAGAGTGGTACATAATGAATTTGGAGAGAAACTTGTGGGTCTGGTAAAGAATTTGAGTTTTCTTTTAGATACAAAGGGAATAGTTGGAGAGGTTTAAGTGAGATAGCCATATAATTCAAATAATCTTTTTAAAAATAAGTTTCTTATTTTGGAATAATTATAATTGTACAGAAAAATTACAAAGATAGTACAGAATTTCTGAATAGTCTTGAATCCAGTTTCCCATATTTTTAACATCTTGAAATACCACAGTATATTTGTCTAAACTAAGAAATCAACATTGGTACATGAATGTTAATTAAACTCAAGACTTTATTTGGATTTCACTAGTTTTTCCATTAATGTTTTTTGCTGTTCCAGGATCTAATCCAGGATACCACATTGTATGTAGTCATCATGTCGTCCCAATTTTTTCCTAATCTATTGTAATTTCCATCTTGCCTTATTTTTCATAACCTTGCCAATTTTGAAGAGTACTGGTCAGGTGTTCTATAACATATCCTCTAATCTGGATTTGTCTAATTTTTTCAGTCATAATTAGACTCAGGTTATGGGTGCTTGAAAAGATTATCACTGAAGTGATGTGCTCTTCTCATTATATGATATCAGGGGCACATGATACCACATGACCTTACTGGAGATGTTAACTTTCATCACTTTAAGGTGATTTCTGCCAAGTTTATCCACTATAAAGTTATTTTTCTTTTATATACTTCATGCTATAGAAGCAAGTCACTAAGTCTAGCCCATCCTCAGGGAAGTGGAGAGAGGAATTAAGTAAGCTTCACCCGCTGGAGGGGATAGGATCTACGTATAATATTTGAATTCTTCTGTAAAGAAGATGTAGTCTTTCTTCCCCATTAAAAATTATTTTATTTACCCAACTGTTTCTTTATATCAGTATAGCCTCATGGGTATTTTATACTTTGGGTTATAGTCAAAATATTATATTACTTATGTTATTGTTAAAATTATTCCAGCTTTAGCTATTGGGAGGTTGTTCAGATTGGGTCCTATATTCTTTTGGAATGCTCATCTTCTTTTTCCCGTTTTTCTTCTTTTTCTTTCTTTCTTTCTTCACATTTTTTTTTACCCTGTGGCATTACAAGATGCTCTGTGCTTATCTTGTATTATCTTCTATTTTTCCTTTCTCAGTCCTAGAATCAGCCATTTCTCCAAGGAGCCCTGGTTTCTTTTATTGGAGCACAGTATTAAAAACCAAGATCTGCACACTGTTCTTATTGCTGGTGGGGTGTCATTGCTTCCAATTCCTCTCAGCTTATATACCTAGGTGTACTAACCCAGATATATCCATATATCTATAATTATTTCTATATCTATTTATATATACATTAAACTAAATATGAGTTCACACTGATATCTCTGATGGTTGTTCAGTACCACAGGATTCATTAAATCACATTTTTAAAATATCATTCTTAAAATATCTATATATAAAACCTTAATATGCAAATAGACCAAACGGTGGAACAACCGAACAACCAAACAACCAAACAACTGAACAACCGATCGCTATGACATGCTCTGACCACCAGGAGGCACGCACAGAACATGGCTCATCAGCAGCAGGCTGCGGAGTGCAGAACATGATGGGCGTTAGTTGTGGCGGGATAGTGGAGCAGGTGAGCAGGGGCACCAGACCAAGGTGGGGCGCTGGTCACTGTTATTGGGGTGAGCCTCTGGTGGTTACTGAAAATTCTTTGCTCCCACATGTCGCAGTCCCACCTGGTGCTTGCACCTGCTGCCAGCACCGGACCCACTCACACCCACTGCTGGTGCCAGAACCACCATTTGCATCCACTGCTGGTGCCTGGCAATGGACCTGATAGCTCGGCACCATCAGTGAGTGCAAGTGGCGGTTGCCAGCCCTGATTGCTCCTCAGGGCTTCTCCACCTCCCCCTGCTCCTGAGGGGCAAGAGGGGCAGCAGCCGCTGCTTGCACCCACTGATGGCGCCAGCTCCGTTCGCACCAGCTGCTGGCACCAGCCCCAATCGTTCCACGCCATCAGTGGAGGTGAGCAGGGCCAGCACCATCAGCACATGGGAGCAGCAGTGGAAGCGAGGCTGCTGGCACACAGGGGACCAGGGGCCGTGGTGGGAGGGGCCCGGCGGGGATATGGAAGATAGGCCAAGACCCAACCCTGTGCCCACCGCAGCCTTGTGGCCCACAGGTCCTTTTAAGGTGCACAAATTCGTGCACTGAGCCTCGAGTATTTTATAAAAGAACAACAAAAAGGGATAACTCTAGCTGCTCCAAGAGTCAAGGCAGTGAGACCAATTTGGACTGCTTATGTCATCTAGGTATGAGGTGATTTAGGCTTCAATTAGAATGGTGGCAAATAAGGAGAGGATTTAACTGATTCCAGAAAGACTTTGAAGATAGAATTGATAAGATTTGATGTTAGTTTGAGTATGGAGTGGGGGTAGTGATAGGGGCAGAAATAGAAATTTTGGCACCAGCTATAATTGTAAGAAATATTAACCATGCTCTTTTAACCGTGATTGTTTTATTCTGATTAAGGAAGACACATTCTACCATGGCTGGGAGTTGCACATGGGACCTGAGGACTCACCTGGAAATGCAGCTCATCCTCCTCATCCAGGAGCTGCCTATTATCATGGAGGGATTAACAACTTTGCTGCAGAAACCAGAGCCTGAAAGCCCTTTGCATATCATCAGCTCTTCAAAGCCTTTGCATACCTGCAGGCGTTTGCAAATTTCCAGTCCACATTACCTGTAAACTGCCCATTTGGCATACCCTTTTGCCTACCCCCATGTAATCTTTGTCCTTCTACCCATATAAGCAGCTGGCTTATGGTGGGAGGCAAAGCAGATTTTTGTAGATGCCCTGCTGCTCTCCCATACTGCCAGCAATATTGGAATAAACACTCATGTATGATTCAATCCTGTCTCTGATTAATTGGCTCAGGTAGTGACAGGCATCCCGGACCCATTGTTTGTCCACTTACAGTAGGGGAGTTAGAGAAATAGAAGAATCAAGGACAACTCCTAGTTTGGGGGGGCGGTCAGAGAAACTGTTTGCCCAGTGATGCCATTTGTTGAAATGGGGAAAACTGGAAGAGGAGCAGGCATGGAGGGTACAGAAGTCAAAAGTTCTGTTTTTACTTTGAATTTTAAAGTACTCTTTAGATATTACAAGTAGAGATGTCAAATAAGCAGATATACATTGAAGTGTGGAGATTAAGGGAGAGTCCTGGGCTGAAGATATAAATTTTGGTGTTATCAGCATATAGATGGTAATTTAAGCCAGAGGCTGGATGGGAAAACCTAGAGAAAAAGTGAGAGTGATGACAGGGGAAAAAAAGAAACAGCACTAAGTCCCAAGACACTCCAGCAATTAGAGCAAAAGAGGAGGAGCCAGCAAAGGCAATTTAACTTCTCTACTAGAGTTCAAGGTTCACAGTGTTTTTTATCTGAGGCATGCATCACACATTTCCTCCAGATATTCACTGGAAAGCAGAGGAATTTCTATTTTTATATTAATTTTGTTTTGTAACTGTTATGGGGAGGCAAGTGAAAATGATTCAACTTTTATTAAATCAACTCTTTGGGGGTGATGGGAGTTAACCTGTTATGTGGCCCTCTTGTTTTCTGGAATATATCGTTCTCCTTTACTTTCACAAAATTTCAATAAATTAATTACCGCTCTTTGCATTTCCCTCATTGTGTCCCAGAACATTTTTTCTGAAGTGACAGAGAAGAGTGGACTAGTTATGGGAAGTGGGGAATGAATGAGTGCTAGAATGCCTTCCATACCTGCAGATACATTTATTATATAGGATTTTTTTTCTAAACAAAATTGAAAGCCAAGTCTCAGATAAACATCCCATCTCCTCATTTCTCCAGTCCAGTCTGCATTTCTACCACATCTACTCTAAGCCATGCTCCTATCACCTGCCAAGAAAAACAAGAGTAATGTGCTGCCTTCAAAGCATGTATTCTGAGCCAGGCAGTCCTGGGTTTAAATCATACCTGACTACTTACTAAACTGTGTAATCTTGAATACACTTATTAGAGCCTTAACTTTCTTACTTGTAAAATGAGGATAATAATAGTGACAATTTCATAGAATTTGTGAGGACTTGATGAGATAATGTACATAAAGTGCTTAGAACAGTATCTGGTTCATAATAAATGCTATATAAGCATGAACTATTATGCAACTGACTAACATGCCAGCTGGTCCACCTGCTTTCAGTCTTTCTGTGCCCTCTCACCTGCATTCTGCTTCTAGGAAATGTTGTTTTTTTTTCGTTTTTTTCCATTCCTTTAACTGATTAATTTTCAATCAAACATGTACCACGAGTCAAGCTGAGTATACTAGGTGCTGAGTATATGACAGTTAACAAGCAGCACAAAGTTGTTGATTTCCTGGAGCTTACATTCAATCAAGAGAGAGACAATAAGCAAAATAATGTCAAGCAGTAATATACCTGCTTTTGCAGTACTATGAAATAAATACAAGAGTAAAATGTGATAGAGTGAGACTCCTCCTGTGAGTCTTTCTGAGACAGTGCCTGTTCATCAACCAGTCAAGGGGTGCTATTTATAAAAGACACAGGAATAGCAACTACAAAGGCCTTGAGAAGAAAAGAACTTTGGCATGTTGGAAGAATGGGTCATAGTGGTCATAGAGGCATGTGGCACAGGTTGTGAGTGATCACCACTACCTATGTTATCTTCTGATTGGACATACGGCCAGACTCCATCTTCCAGCCTTTGTTTACCCCTATATGTGGCCATATGAATGAGTTCTGACCAATGGAATGTAAGTATTTTCAGGACTGACCTATAAAACCCTCCAAATCTTCTCTCTCTTCTTTCATCTACTTGCTGGCTGAAAAAGAACCAACAGACAATTCCAAATCACTTGAAGATTTCGAGCCACAAAATGGATGGCATCATACCTCTGAATGCATGGAATGATGGCTACAATTGAGAATTTTGGGGTGATCACTTCAGTACTAGAATTTCTTACCTCAATACCAGGAGCATGTTGCAAGATGAAGTCAGAGGGAATGAAAAGGCCAATTGTTAAAAAAAAAAAAACAGCTTTTCATCCATCTATCATATTCCCTACTATACAGACACCCTATAAGGCTCCCTCTGTTCATCCTCATACTACCTACTTCACCATAATCTCTCCCTGATCTAGATTTTGTGTTATGGCCAGGTGGTCTTCTCGTCTCCTGACTTACAACTTAGCCAACCTACTAATGTCTCTAGCCACCACATTCTCTAAATGCCTTTAAGCTTCTCAGCGTTCATCCCACTGTTCCTAGATTATTAAACACATATCAGTTTCTTTGTTTTGCAGGCTCCGTGATGAGGTGGAGAAGTCAGGTCATATGCTTCTTCTGGATGGCTCACAATGCCTGACAGAACGGTCAGCACATAGAAGGTATTCATCAAATGTTTGGTTGCTCACATCAAGCTCATTTGATATAATTTCTCACCTGCTCCATTCAAATGTGAAGGTGGCCTTTTGAAAGCCATTAAGCCAAGTCTCTGTGATTGTGAAGTTTGCCTAAAGGAGCCACAACAAATGTTCCTACAATTGCACTGATTCCCAGGAGTAGGTTGTATTTACCTGAAAGCTTTCCTTTGAAGCTTTAAAATAGAATCTCTGCCATTACTGAGACAATTGAAGCCTTCAGCTTACTTATAGCAAACCTCAGAAAACAAACATTGCAGAAGCCCCATTTCTGAAACATCTAGAAAGCTGACTGTCTTGGCTCCCAGCTCTGAAGCTGACATAGCACTTGCTTTCTGTAGCTTCTATTTTGTTCAAATTCCATTTGCATCATTCCAAATTGTGCAACTTGATCCCAGAACCTTTAAGCTAAGTTGGGAGTTTTGTCCAACCCAGTATGTCACGAACTAAATCTCTCCCAAATACACTCAGAGGTCTCAGCCATGAGAACTAATCGGGCCTTAACCAGCAGAGTCATGGCTCAGGGAATAGTGCAAGTTTTATCCAGAATCAGCCCCACCCTGATATTTTCTCATATAATTAGAGATCAAGAAAGTATCCCAAAATATGCCAATTTAACTTGATTTGGCTTCTGAGGCAGGTGGCCCTCAACTCCAGGAACAAAGGGCCTTTGGAGGTGTCATTTATTAAGGCAAGTGGAGGAGTAGGCTAGTGAGACACGTTCCACCTGCCTTTACTTTTAACCCTGACATTAACCTTCCTCTCAGTGGGGGAGCAACAGTGACTGGGGCTGCAGCTCTAAATAGGCACATTTATCCCAGGTGGTGCTGTCAGTGTGGAGACTCTGGGCTTCAATAATTATAGATAGGGGTTGATTCTTTGCTAAGAAGTCATCCCTCATTCTGGAATTGAGTCTGTGTCCTGGATTAAATTATTCACATCTCCTGACTGCCTTTATCCCCCTTTTCTACTGTTCCTCTCATATGTTGGCTTTTTATGCTTGCCTTCCATTTGAATCTTACACAGCCCCTTCACCTTTTTGTAACCACAACCACTAATCCCTTGATGGGAGAGAGTTGGCATTTGTTAAGTTTCAACTCAAGGACTGTGTGAAGCCCTATAACAAAAATAGATGATAGAGATAGATCATAGATAGATAGATAGATAGATAGATAGATAGATAGAATATTTTACTCTCTTATACCCTTAATTTATGAGCTAGTCATTATCACTCTTATTTTCAGTGTAAAGAAACTGAGGGACAGACAAAAAAAGGCCTGGCCTGGGGTCAAATGGGAGAACTGAGATTTGGATGCATATCTGGTTGGCTTTAAAACAATTGTTCTTTGCACAGTGACTACATCATGTTCCCAAAGACACTGCATGCGAAAGAAATGATGTTGTTGAAAACTTCCCTGTTCCAGTGCTTCCATCAATATCAAAAAGAAATATTATTTCCACAATGTACCTTTGTGATCTTCTCCTGGAATATGAAATAGCAATTGCTTATTGAAGACTACTTTTGTCAGTGTTCAGCTAAGACCAAGGCTCAGCAAAATTATTCCAGAATTTTATTGTGCAGAGTCAATTGAGACTTCTGTTGCCTGAGAAACGGAAAATACCCAGGAACAGGATATTCAGAACAGCATAGAGGACGAGAGTGCAAGCCAGGCTCAGGAATCAGACTGCCTGTTTGTTTGTTTTTTTTAATATATTTTTATTGATTTTTTACAGAGAGGAAGAGAGAGGGATAGAGAGCTAGAAACATCAACGATAGAGAAACATCGATCAGCTGCCTCCTGCACAACCCCCACTGGGGATGTGCCTGCAACCAAGGTACATGCCCTTGACCGGAATCGAACCCGGGACCCTTCAGTCCGCAGGCCGACGCTCTATCCATTGAGCCAAACCGGTTTTGGCAAGACTGCCTGTTTTTATAATCTGTATCATTCGGTAACTATGAGAGCCTGTGGAAGTTACTTAAGTCCAAATGCCATTGTCCATAAAAATATCATCTAACACCTACTGAGCCCCCACTATGTGCCAGACATTGTTCTCAGTTAAATACCTTACATATATTAACTCACTCTTCACATCAACCCTATAAGGTAGATTACTCTTATAATTTCTATTTTATAGATGAGAAAATGAAGACACAGAGAACTTAATTGCTCAGAGATACACAGCTTGAGGATAGCATTATCAGGTTCAAAGTGGGCAATCCTCTTCCAGACCCTATGCTCCTCACCAGTACTGTCTTTACAGGAATAATAATAATACCTACCTCATAGGGTTGTTAGAAATGTTATTCTAGATGCTGCATTTAAAGTGCATAGTAGTGTTTAGTATAAAGTAAGCTCTCAATAAATACTAACTAGTAGTAATAGTAGTATTGAAAGCTAGAGTATTTACTTTTTTGGCAAGTCACCTTGAATGAATCAGTTTGGGTTTGGAAAAAAGGTAAGCCTGGGTATTATAAAAATCAATATCACATGATCTCACTCATTTATGGAATACAATAAACAACACAAACTGAGGAACAAAAACAGATCCGGAGACAGAGAAGCACAGAACAGACCGTCAAACCTCAGAGGGAAGGTAAGGGAGGGTGGGGGTAAGGGGGAGAGATCAACCAAATGACTTGTATGCATTCATATAAGCCTAACCAATGGACACAGACACCAGGGGTGGGGGGTGAGGGCATGAGTGGGGGGTGGGGGGCAATGGGGGGAAAAGGACACATATGTAATACCTTAATCAATAAAGGGAAAAAGTAAAATAAAATAATTTCAGAAAAAATAAAATAAAAATAAAAACTACACACACAAATCACCACAGCCACTCTGATTATGTTTCTGAACCTTCATCTGAGCCCAAGCATTGATATTGCTGCTCTTCTGGTTAGGGTGGCAACATGTATTGCACTCCCATTTCAAGAGCATAGGTTGGGGTATCAGAGAGCGAACCAATGCCTGGATTCTAATCCAGAAATAAGATGGAATACAAGGACATAGGACACTCTTATAGCACCTTGCGTTTCTCTTCCATTGTACTGAACACATTTGTAGTTAATTATTTGGGTAATTACATGTTTATTATCTTCTCTCCCCCTAAACTGGACTGTCAACTCCTTGAGGACAAGAGCCATGTGTGCTTTTCCACTATATCTCCAGATTATGGCACAGAACCTAGCATGAGGCTTGAGTTCAAGGAGTGTGGAATGCATGAAGGAATGGTGTTGTTGCCTTAAGGCTACAGAGCAAGTTTAGAGTTGTACTTCCTCTCAGGATGCCAGAGATGCCAGAGAAGGTGCAATTCCTAGGTACAGTCAAAAGGTGGCAGAGTGACTCAGCAAACGGTCACTTCCTGGCACCCAGAGAAGATAATAACTCAGACAGAGCTGGGTAGTCAAAAACTGGGAAATCTGGGATAATATCTATTGCACCCACACTGTTCAGCACAGGGCACTGCTCATCATACATGTTCAAAAATATTTATTGAAAGCAGACAACTCTCCTTTCAGCAGGGATTTTTACTCATTTATCTTTCTTTCTATAAAAGCTGCCTTTCCACAAATATTTATTCAGTGCCTACTATGTAGACACTGAGGCTATAATGATGAGCAAGGTAGATCTAGTTTTTTGTCCTCTCAGAGCTTATACTTAGCAGGGAAGCTATGAGTAATGAGACAAGTACAAAATGCTATGTGGCAGGAGCCCCTATCCTGATCCAGGAGGGTCAGGAGAGCTTTTTGGAATTGTCATTAAAGCTAAGGAGTAATTCTATATTTATACACTCACATGAAGAAAGAGACAATTCCTTCATTATATAAACTGTTTCAAGGCAGAGAGAATATCAAACATACAAAGTTTAGGAAATTCCACCATTGGCCTTTTTCAAAATCACAACCTAGACCAAATGTAACTATTTTTAACAGAAGACATTTGTTGAAAAGGAATTGCAAATGCAAGTCAAATCCCAAGATGCACATGGACTTCCCTGAATTCTTGTCTAGCATTTCTTATATGTGTCCAGGGATTTTTATTTCCTACAGTGTTAGCTTATTTGATTCAGATCTGCAAAGGAGAAAAAGTAAACATCACTAGTCCCATTTTATAGGGTCTAACCAATGGACACAGACACCAGGGGGGTGAGGGCATGAGTGGGGGGGGGGGACAATGGGGAGAAGTGGAAGCTCAGAGAAGTTACATGACTTGCTCAAATCCCCACTGCACTGAGAGGCAGAGTTAGCCTGGTCCATTGACTCCCAGTCTGGTAGTCTATTATTCTACTCTGTTCATCACAATGACATGCAAGTCCAAATACATAAAGTAGACATGTCCATAGGTCTCTTTCCTTGGCATTAGACCTGCATGTGTTTCCTCTTGTTCTTTATGTTCCAGAACATTTTATATAAGAACGGAATTATGTGTTTTCTAAATATTTCCTATGATAGTAAAGCTATTCATATATTAAAGCCCTTCTGGAATAAATTTGGAAATATATTTTCCTGGGAACTCATCCTCAGATTGTCAAATTTATTGGCATACAATGGTAAACAGTAGTCTTTAAAAATAATTTGGTAACATTTTTCCACATTTGCTTTATATCTTCATGAATTATGTTTGGCCTGAGCCATGGTAAGAGTGAGTCGCAGCAATTAATAACCCTTTACTGCCAAAAACCTCAGCGAATATCTATTTAAAATAAGGATTTTTCTTACATAACAATGATAAAATGTCAAATTCAAGAACTTCAATATTGATTTTAAAAAACTATTACTTAATGTACATTCTAAATTCTATTTCCAACAATTATTCCAATTAAGTGCTTTGTAGCAATTAATTTTCTAATCCAGGCTCCAGTCTAGAATAGTGCATTGCATTTAGTTGTCCTGTGTCTTTAACTTCCTGAAGCAGTTCCTCAGTGTTTCTTTATATTTTATCACATTGCCATTTTTGGAAAGTACAGGTCAGCTATACTGTAGAATGGCTGTCAGTTTGCTATTGTCTGATGATTCTTTATGATTGTATTCAGAATATGCATTTTAGGCAGGAATACCACAGAAGTGATGCTGTGCCCTTCTAAGTAGGCACAGTTGTAAGTCCATGATGTCATTTTATCCCTTCTTTGAGTGTGTGAATGTTCATTTTAATTACTTTGTTAAGGTTGTGTCTACCAGATTTCTCCACCATAATTTTCTCCTTTATAATTAATAAGTAATCTGTGGGGAAATAACTTAGATTCTCTTCAACAGACTTGCACCCAATGATTTTAGCTTCTTGCCTAAATCAATTATTACTATGTTAATTGCAAATTATTGATGTTGAACTCTACTATTTCCACAACATTGATTAGTGAGCATTCTATTATACAGAAAAGATTTCCCTTCTTTCTCCATTTTTAATGCATTGATTTTTTTTCTGTTTTCAGTACAATTTTGTACTTGTGGATTTTATTCTAAATCGTGTTAAATTTATTACATTCAGGGCTTGCTTTGATGATAAAATTGTTCTCAATTAGATTGTAAAAACCTTCAAGCCAGCTCTTATACCCTTTTGACATGTTCCATCAGTATGTGGCCACTGTCTTACTTTGGGGCACAACAAGATATTTCCAATTTCCCTAGCTCTAGAACCAGCAATTTCTTCAAAAGGTTCTGGTTGCTTTCAGTGAAGAATGGTATTTAGAAACCAAGTGCTTGGCATTAGCTGTGTTCATTGCTACTGGGGTGTTACGACTTCTAGGGTTCTTCTTCTCTTATTCCAAAGATATATTTTTCTTTTCCCACAGTGAGAGCCCTAGCTTTCAACAACTTTCGTATAATTACTCCTTTGCTCAGTCCTATAGACATACACAAAATAGTTTTAGAATTGCTGCAGTGACACCACTGTCATTAAAAAGCTTACTAAGAAAAGTTCAAGCTTTGTTTAAGTTCTTATCTTTAGACTGAAGGCATGTGGTCAAAAGTTACTTGGATTTGTTTTTCATCCACTGTAATGTTATATTATCAATTTGGTATATATTGGTCAATTTGCCTTTGTGTTCAATTTTAGGGTTTCTCATTGTTATTGATTTAATTTCATATTTTGCATATGTAAAATATTAAAATTATTTCAAGAGTCAATATTATAGACAAAAGGTATTTTCAGGTCTCTGAAAATGTTTTAATTTTTCCATGTCTCTTATGACTTCCTTGTTGCAAAGATTGCTTATTTGAATCTCTTACTCTTTTTTCTTAATTAGATTTGCCAAATGTTTTTACAGTGACACATTGCACTTTTTAATAAAATACTGGAAAAATTATAATTTTATTGTGTGTTTTTAAGAATTAGCCTTTTTGGGTCAGGTCTATATTTGCTTATTTTTTATAAGTACCGCGCACTAACCGATTACGCCACTGGAGCTCCGTTTGCTTATTTTTTATTTTAGTAATGCTCGTATCTTTAATTTCTTCCATCTACATGACTGGATATGTGTTACTCTTTTTCTCCTAGCATCTTGAGTTTGATAATTATTCCACTATTTTTTTAGGTTTTCTTTTATAAGCATTCTAATTTTCTTCTGTACTGTTTTGGCCACCCACCAAAGATTTTAATATACAGTTCCTTTATTTTCATACAATTCCAAATATCATTTGTCTTATATTTTCCCAAGTCTTCATTTTCAAACTTTCTTTATCATTTAATTTTAGGTATTTGTCCCTTATAAACCACATATGCTAAAGACAACAGTGGAATTTAATTTGTTCACATTTATTGGAATTATTGATATGTTTGAACTTATCCCTTCTATCTTATGTTTCTCTTTATCATGCCTTTCATTTATTTTTTTTCTTTTCCTTTTTTGTCTTTTTGTTGACTTTTAGTTTCAAAACAATAATTTAGTTACATATTTTAAATAGAATCTCTGAGAAGATAAAAGAAATAAACTTAGAGTCAACATAACAACATTGAAATCACACTGCAGAATTTCTTCATTGGAGACGCTCATGCTGCTGTTGCTAAGTGATAAGTACTCAACACCTGTCATCCAACCTCTGACCAACTGGATGCATCGACCAATACCCTTACTAGAACATCTGCATGGTGCCTTTTTCTCCTTCCAATTCAAAGTGTTGTGTGAAAGTCTCTGATTGAATCTAGGTCATGTGATTGTGCCCTAAGTGAAAGGTTGCCTGGGAAAGTAACTTTGTGCCTTATGCATTGGAAGGCTCAAACTCTTCATGTGAGATAGTTTCCCCTATACTGTATAGGAAAAACTTTCAAAGGTGCTGGGCATCAAAAAAAAAAATGAATGTTTACAATAGTTGCATTGATTGATTTTCTTTGTACCATTTTTTTTTCTCTAGTGGTTTGGAAGTTAGGCATACCATTTCCATTTTTCTAGTAATCACCTTAAAATTTAAGTTTATATTATTCTATAAATATCTAGAATTAATGAGCTCCTACTTCCTTTCTCTGAAGAAGGTAAGCTCTTTATCATGCTATCAATAATCTCTTCAGTCTCACTGTTTCCTCAGCTCCTCTCTCAAAGTGTGATCATTTCAAACTTTAGTTCCAAATTTTTATGAATTGCTTTTGCCTTAGGCATTAGCAAATACTTAGACTTAACTGAAGTTTTTGACTTTTTGTTTATTGTTGTTCATCATTTTTTTTCTTCAGTGCTATGGTAGAGCCAACACATACTTGCTCACAAGAACCAATAGTTATTAGCTCTTTTCAACTCTGTGGTAGTGGCATCATGTTGAAATATGATGTCAGCCATAATGGGAGCATAAATAACACAGAAATCAGCAAACATTACAAATTAGAGATTTCCCCTCTCCAGGGAGTCATTTGTTAAATATTTACAAGCACACCACTGGTTTCTTATATGTCATGTCTTTCTCTTTGTTACATTACTTTATATATATACTAGAGGCCCGTTGCACGATATTCATGCAAGAATAGGCCTTCCTTCCCCTGGCTTCACTCCCAGCTGCTCGGGAGCCGGCAAGTCTTCACTCCCTGCCAGAGCACCACTCATGTAGCTTCCTCCGCCGCACCCCCACCTCCCTCTCATAGCAGGCATCTCGTCCCTCCTGGCTGCTCCGTGCCTGCATATGCAAATTAACCCACCATCTTTGTTGGGTTAATTTGCATACTCACTCCTGATTGGCTGTGGGCATAGCGGAGGTATGGTCAATTTACATGTTTGTCTATTATTAGGTAAGATAGAGTGATAGAACAGAAGAAGAAATGGTAATTTTTGAGGGTCTACCATGAACCAGGTAAGATGCTAGGTATTTCCAAATACCTTATTACTAATCTACATTTTTTAACTGATTTCAGAGAGGAAGGGAGAGGGAGAAAAAGATAGAAACATCAATGATGAGTGAGAATCATTGATCGGCTGCCTCCTGCATGCCCCCTACTTGGGATCGAGCCTGCAACCCAAGCATGTGCCCTTGGTTGGAATCAAACCCAAAATTCTTCAGTCCACAGGCCAACGGACTGAGGCAAACCAGCTAGGGCTGTTACATTACTTTTTAATTTTGTTACACCCTTGAGTATTCAGAGAGGGTCCATGAATAATAAAAGTTATGAGTATGTATTTGCCCTCCATACTTGAAAGCTAATTTACCTAAGAATAGGACTTATGGAAGAGAATGCTAAATGTCTAACCAAATTCCAGTATTCCCATTTCCTTGGGAAACACTAGTAAACATCAATTTTTAGCTGAGTAACTGCTGCCTGCAGTAAATACTATATTTTTTTCAGTCATTCTTTTTTTTAATTCTTTATTGTTTGAAGTATTACATAAGTCTTCTTTTTCCCCATTGACCTCTCCCTGGCCATTCCCACCTCCCAGTACATGCCCTCACCCCCCTAGTGTCTATGTCAATGGGTTATGCTTATATGCATGCATACAAGTCCTTTAGTTGATCTCTTACCACCACCACCACCCCCAGCCTTCCCTCTGAGGTTCCATGGTCTGTTCAATGCTTCTATATCTCTGGATCAATTTTTGTTCATCAGTTTATGCTATTCATTATATTGCACAAATGAAAGAGATCATGTGATATTTATCTTTCTCTGACTAGCTTATTTCACTTAGCATAAAGTTCTCCAGGTCTATCCATGCTGTTGCAAATGGTAAGAGTTCCTTCTTTTTTACAGCAGCATAGTATTCCATTGTGTAGATGTACCACAGTTTCATAATCCACTCATGTGCTGATGGACACTTGGGCTGTTTCCAAATCTTAGCTATTGTAAATTGTGCTGCTATGAATATAGGGGAGCATATATCCTTTCTGATTAGTGTTTCTGATTTCTTGGGATATATTACTAGAAGTGGGATCACTGGGTCAAATAAGAGTTCCATTTTTAGTTTTTTAAGGAAATTCCATACTGTTCTCCACAGTGGCTGCACCAGTCTGCATTCCCACCAGCAGTACAAGAGGGTTCCTTTTTCTCCGCATCCTTACTAGCACTTGTCATTTGTTGATTTGTGGATGATACCTATTCTGACAAGTGTGAGATGGTACCTCATTGTCATTTTGATTTGCATCTCTCAGATAATTAGTGACTTTGAGCATGTTTTCATATGTCTCTTGGCCTTCCTTCTGTCTTCTTTTGAAAAGATTCTATTTAGGTCCATTGCCCATTTTTTTATTGGATCATTTATCTTCCTTTTATTAAGTTGTATAAGTTCCCTGTAGATGTTGGAGATTAAACCTTTATCAGTGATAACATTTGCAAATATGTTCTCCCATGCAGTGGACTTTCTGGTTGACTTGTTGATGGTTTCTTTTGCTGTGCAGAAGCTTTTTATTTTGATGTACTATTAGTCCCATTTGTTTATTTTCTCCTTAGTTTCCATTGTCCTAAGAGCTGTATCAGTAAAGATATTGCTACGACACATGTCTGATATTTTGCTGCCTCTGGATTCTTCTAAGATTTTTATGGTTTCCCATCTTATATTTAAGTCCTTTATCCATTTTGAGTTTATTTTTGTGTATGGTGTAAGTTGGTGGTCTAGTTTCATTTTTTTTTTGCATGTATCTGTCCAATTTTCTGAACACCATTTATTGAAGAGACTGTCTTGATTCCATTGTATGCTCTTGTCTCCTTGGTCAAATATTAATTGAGCATAATGGCTTGGGTTGATTACTGTGTTCTCTGTTCTGTTCCATTGGTCTATCATATATACTGAGTGGCCAGATTATTATGATCTCTGAATGCATAATAATCTGGCCACTCAGTGTATATCCTATATAATAAAAGGCTAATATGCAAATTGTCCCCTCGACCAGGAGTTCGACCAGCAGGCAGGCCGGCCAACCACCCATGTCCCCTCCCCGTGGTCAGGCTGGCTGGAGCCCACCTATGCACAAATTCATGCACTAGGCCTCTAATATATATATACTGAGTGGCCACATTATAATGCATTCAGAGATCATAATAATCTGGCCACTCAGTGTATGTCTGTTCTTGTGCCAGTACCAGGCAATTTTGAGAACCGAGGCTTGGTAATATAGCTTGATATCTGGTAATGTGATCCCTCCAACTTTGTTCTTCTTTCTCAGGATTGCTGTGGCTATTCAGGGTCTTTTTTTATTCCATATGAATTTTTGGAGAGTTTGTTCTAAGTCTGTGAAATATGCCATTGGTATTTTAATGGGGATTGCATTGAGTCTATAGATTGCTTTGATTAGTATGGACATTTTAATGATGTTGATGTGATCAGTCCATGATCACAGTATATTCTTCCATTTGTTTATGTCTTCCTCCATCTCTTTTTTAATGTCCTATAGTTTTCTGAGTACAGGTCTTTTACCTCCTTAGTTAAGTTTATTCCTAGGTATCTTAATTTTTTGTTGCAATGATAAATAGGATTTTTTTTTTTTAGTTTCTCTTTTTGTGAGGTCATTATTGGTATATAAAAAAAGCCATTGAGAGGAGAAAAAATGGCGGCAGAATAGACAGACAGGTCCCAAGCCTTGTCCCAGAGCAGAAAGAAGGAACAGCTGAGGGTTGCACAGGGAGTATTTCTTGGCGAGTTAAAGGACAGCTAAACTCCAGGAGAAGGTGGGGGGCTGCTGGACAGGGTTCCCCTGACTGGGCAGCCCCCACTGCGGCTGGGTTCCCTCTCAGAGAAACTGGCTTGGATGAGGAGACCACGCCATCTTGAAGGGCAAATTGGATTTTATTGCAAGCTTGAAAAGTTGCAACTGTGGCGACCACCGAACAGCTGCAAGCCCCAGAACAGCAGTTTCCAATTGGCGCAAACACATGGTTTCAGAGGAAGTCTACACTCCACCACGGAAAGGTCAGATTTCGCCTGGGATAAGGTGAGGTCTCTGGTCCCTGCGGGAGAGAGAAACACATGCACTGTGGGAGCTGGAGGACCGGGGAAGATCTGTGCCTAGAAAAGTCCGTGGCTGTTGGGGTTGGCATGATCCATGAATGTTAAAAGGGGTCCTCAGAGCTGATAACAGAAGGGATCTCTAAAAAGCAACCCATTTTGTTCTGACGCAAAAGAAAAGCCTAAGGGTCTTAAAAGTGTGCCGGCTGCTTGGACCAAGGGGAAAAGGGGATACGAAGACTTGCCTACAGCCCCGTTGTTCACACACTTGGGCTTTTTCCTCTCCAAATCCTTGCTTCTGATTACTAAGCCCAATACATAGGATCACCCAGTTGGGGACACCCTGGGAGACAGCAGGGGAAAGTTGTTTTTCTGAAACCTGGGGATCGGAGCGGGAAGTGACTTTCGGAGAGCCGGCTCTGAGGTAACCCACTCCCACAAACCGGTATTTAGTGCCACAGGGAAAGAAGGCTAGAGAGGCCATGTAGACCCGGAAGTCAATCCAGAAACTCTGCCATCCCGGGGCTGAATCACAAATTGACTCTTGTGTAAACAAAAATAAAGGAATACAAGAAATTAAGACACTGCCTGATTAAAAATCAGGACTGGCTTACAACACTGAAGAGCAGTGGAATGCAGGGATCTGCAACACTGTCCTGAATGGGAAACAGGCGTGCCAAACAGAATAATAGAGGAAGTGAATGACCTTCACTACTGAACATTTTATTTTTTTACTTTTTATGTTTTTTGTTTTTTATTTTTATTTTCTTCATCTTTTACTTAAGAAACTAATTTTTTTCTTTTTTCCTCACTTGATTTTACATTTTTAATTATTACATTTTTATTTTCAATCAGTATTATTACTGCTATTTTACCCTTTTTTTAAGTGTCATTTTATTTTCACTTCATTTTACTTTGGGATTAGTTTCTACATTCTATTTTCATCTTTCCTTTTGCATCATTTTACTCTATCTCAACTCTACCTTTATGCCATCACTCTCTTCCTAACCTTTCCCCTTTTGATGACCTGTTTCTCTTACCCTATTCCTGCTTTAGATTTTCCCTATTCTTTCTGTTTACCCCCTGGTAAAATTTCACCCTACTTATATATCTAATTTCCAATCCCCTGCTCCAACTCCATACACAACTCTCTCTTCTCTGTCAACTATCCAAATAATTGTTTTTCTCTCTGTCCTTATGCTGTTGTTTGTTTGAATGTTGACTATGTCGATTCTTTATGCTTTTTTGTGAGATTGTTTTGCTTATTCTTTTTTTTTTTTTTTGCTTTGTTTTTGTTTGTTTTTTGCTTCTGTTTTCCCCGGCTTCGGTTGATATTAGTTGTTGTTTGTAGTTTGTATTAATCTCCAGGTACTTGTTGCTGGCATTTCCTGGGATTAATGGCTGTTCTATTGGAGTTTTCTCCCCATATATATAGTTTGTTCCCCTTTTCTTCATTAGTCTCTTTCTTTTCTCTTACTTTTTTTTTTCCTTTTCCCAATTTCATTCTGACAATCCTTTTTTTTTTCTCTTTCCTCTTCTTCTTTCTCTCTTATTCCCTAATTTGCCTTTCTCTGGTGGTCACCTTTATTGGGGGTTATCAATAGCGTGAATACATTTCTGTTCAGTGCCTTGTGTTTTGTACCTGGTTGTGTAGTATTTTGTGCCTTTAAATCAATGCAGGAGAGAGAGAACTACATAAACAGACATCCAGAGAAGAGAGACTATGGGGAGACAAAGAAACAGCCCACATATGAAATAAAAGCAGGCATCATCAGAAAAGGAAGTACACAAAAAAGAGGCAAACAACATGTCAGAGAAAGAATTCAGAGAAATGGTCATAAGGTGGCTGAAAAGAATGGAAGACAAATTCGACAATATGAATAAGAACCAAGAGGAAATGAAGAAGAACCAAGAAGAAATGAAAAAGGACATCGCTGCTGTAAAGAACTCAATAGAAAGCATCAAGAGTAGACTAGAAG
Source organism: Cnephaeus nilssonii (assembly GCF_951640355.1). Lineage (NCBI taxonomy): Eukaryota > Metazoa > Chordata > Mammalia > Chiroptera > Vespertilionidae > Cnephaeus > Cnephaeus nilssonii. The sequence continues at coordinate 103,421,047 of NC_137071.1, forward strand.
AAGCAGAGGATGGCATCAGTAAGGTAGAAGACAAGGTGGGAAAAAATACCCAATTAGAGCAGCTTCTAGAAAAAAAAATTAAAAAGCAGGAGGAGAGCCTAAGGGAACTGTGGGACCACACAAAACAAAACAACATCCACATAATTGGGGTCCCATAAGGAGAGGAAACTGAGCAAGGAATAGAAAATCTGTTTGAAGAAATAATGACAGAAAAATTCCCCAATATAGGGAAGAAAAATCCCACACAAATCCAAGAAGCTCACAGAGTCCCAAGCAAAATGAACCTCAAAAGACCGACGCCAAGGCACATTATAATTAAATTGGCAAACACCAACGACAAAGTAAGAATCTTAAAAGCAGCCAGAGAGAGACAGAAAGTTACATACAAAGGACCCCATCAGACTAGCAACTGATTTCTCAACAGAAACCCATCAGGCCAGAAGGGAATGGAATGAAATATACAAAGTCATGCAAAGAAAGAGTCTGAATATAAGAATACTGTACCCAGCAAGGCTATCAATCAAAATTGAAGGTGAAATCAGAAGCTTCACAGACAAAAAAAGGACTAATGGAATTTATCACCACTAAACCAGCAATGCAAGAAATGTTAAAGGGTCTGCTATAAGAAAGAATATAGGAAGCGAAGAAGGAACACAGGTGTAAAGAATAAGAATGGTGACAAATAAGTACCTATCAATAATAACTTTAAATGTAAATGGATTAAATGTCCCAATCAAAAGACACAGGGTAACAGATTGGATAAGAAAACAAGACCCATAAATCTGCTGTCTACAAGAAAGCCCCCTCAGAAAGAAAGATGCACACAGACTGAGGGTGAAAGGATGGAAAAGGGTTTTCCAGGCAAATGTAAATGAAAAAAAAAGCTGAGGTAGCAATACTTATATCTGACAAATTAGATCACAAAGTGAAGGACATAAGAAGAGATAAGGAAGGCCACTTCATAATACTAAAGGGAGCAATCCAACAAGAAGAAATAACTCAGGTAAACATATATGCACCCAATACAGGAGCACCCAAATACAAAAAAAAAAAAAAAAAACCAACTCCTGGAGGATATCAAGGGAGAGATTGACAGCAATACACCAATACACTCATAGTAGGAGACTTTATTTTTTTCCAATTTTTTTATTAAGGTATTATATGTGTACATATCTTACTATTGCCCCCCACCCCACACCCATATATGCCCTCACCCCCCAGAGTTTTGCATCCATTTGTTATGCTTATATGCATGCATACAAGTCCTTTGATTGATCACTTATCTCCCCCACCTCTCCCTAACCTTCCCCCTGTAATTTGACAGTCTGTTTGATGCTTTACTGTCTCTGTATCTATCTTTTTGTTCAAGTTTATAATGTTCTTTATTATCCATAAATGAGTGAGATCATGTGGTATTTTTCTTTCATTGACTGACTTATTTCACTTAACATAATGTTCTCCAATTCCATCCAGGTTGCTGCAAATGATGAGAATTCCTTCTTTTTATGGCAGCATAGTATTCCATTGTGTAGATGTACCACAGTTTTCTAATCCAGTCATCTGCTGACGGGCACCTAGGCCGATTCCAAATCTTACCTATTGTAAATTGTGCTGCTATGAACATAGGGGTGCATATATCCATTCTGAATGGTGTTTCCAGTTTCTTAGGATATATTCCTAGGAGTGGGATTACTGGGTCAAATGGAAGTTCTATTTTCAGTTTTTTGAGGAAACTCCATACTGTTCTCCACAGCGGCTGCACCAGTCTGCATTCCCACCAGCAGTGCACGAGGGTTCCTTTTTCTCCGCAACCTCGCCAACACTTGTCGTTTGTTGATTTGTTGATGATAGCCATTCTGACAGGTGTGAGATGGTACCGCATTGTTGTTTTGATTTGCATCTCTCGGATAATTAGTGACGTTGAGCATGTTTTCATGTGTCTCTTGGCCTTCCTTCTGTCTTCTTTTGAAAAGATTCTATTTAGGTCTGTTGCCCATTTTTTTATTGGATCATTTATCTTCCTTTTATTAAGTTGTATAAGCTGCCTGTAGATGTTGGAGATTAAACCTTTATAAGTGATGCCATTTTCAAATATGTTCTCCCATGCAGTGGGTCTTCTTGTTGTTTTGTTGATGGTTTCTTTTGCTGTGAAAAAGCTTTTTATTTTTATGTAGTCCCATTTGTTAATTTTCTCTTTAGCTTCCATTGCCCTAGGTGCAGTGTCAGTGAAGAATTTCTTTTGGCATATGTCTGAGATTTTGTTGCCTGTGGATTCCACTAGTATTTTTATGGTTTCCCGTCTTATGTTTAAGTCCTGTATCCATTTTGAGTTTATTTTTGTGTATGGCGTAAATTGGTGATCAAGCTTCATTTTTTTGCATGTATCTGTCCAATTTTCCCAACACCATTTATTGAAGAGACTGTCTTTATTCCATTGTATGTTCATGCCTCCTTTGTCAAATATTAATTGAGCATAGTGGTTTGGGTCAATATCTGGATTCTCTATTCTGTTCCATTGATCTATATGTCTGTTCTTGTGCCAGTACCAGGCTGTTTTGAGAACAGTGGCTTTGTAATACAGCTTGAAATCTGGTATTGAGATCCCTCCTACTTTATTCTTCTTTCTCAGGATTGCTGTGGCTATTCGGGGTCTTTTTTTATTCCAGATGAATTTTTGGAGAGTTCTTTCAAGGTCTGTGAAATATGCCCTTGGTATTTTAATGGGGAGTGCATTGAATCTATAGATTGCTTTGGGTAGTATGGACATTTTAATGATGTTGATTCTACCAATCCATGAACATGGTATGTTCTTCCATCTGTTTACATCTTCCCCTATCTCTTTTTTCAGTGTCCTGTAGTTTTCCGTGTATAGGTCTTTTACCTCCTTAGTTAAGTTTATTCCTAGGTATCTTAATTTTTTTGGTGCGATGGTAAATGGGATTGCCTTTTTAGTCTCTCTGTCTGTAAGTTCACTATTGGTGTATAGAAAGGCCTTAGATTTCTTGGCATTAATTTTGTATCCTGCTACATTGCCGAATTCATTTATTAAGTCTATTAGTTTTTTGACGGAGTCTTTCGGGTTTTTTATGTACAATATCATGTCGTCTGCAAATAAAGACAGCTTTACTTGTTCTTTTCCAATTTAGATGTCTTTTATTTCTTCTTCTTGTCTAATTGCAATGGCTAATACTTCCAGTACTATGTCAAACAGGAGTGGTGAGAGGGGGCATCCCTGTCTCGTTCCTGTTCTTAGGGGAAATGTTTTTAGTTTTTGTCCATTGAGTATGATGTTTGCTGTGGGTTTATCATATATAGCTTTTATTATGTTGAGGTATGAGCCTTCTATTCCCACCTTGTTGAGAGTTTTCATCAAGAAAGGGTGTTGGATTTTGTCAAATGCTTTTTCTGCATCAATTGATATGACTATGTAATTTTTATCTTTCAATTTGTTTATGTGATATATCACGTTTATTGATTTGCAAATATTGTACCATCCTTGCATTCCTGGGTTAAATCCTACTTGGTCATGGTGTATGATCTTTCTGATGTACTGCTGGAGCCGATTTGCTAGAATTTTGTTTAGGATTTTGGCATCTATGTTCATGAGGAATATTGGCCTGTAATTCTCTTTCATTGTGTTGTCTTTATCTGGTTTTGGTATTAGGGTGATGCTGGCTTCATAGAAGGAGCTTGGAAGTGTTCCTTCCACTTGAATTTTTTGGAATAGACTGAGGAGGATAGGTTTTAGTTCTTCCTTGAATGTTTGGTAAAACTCTCCTGTGAAGCCATCAGGCCCCGGGCTTTGGTTTGCCGGAAGCTTTTTGATGACTGCTTCAATTTCGTCCATAGTTATTGGCCTATTGAGCTGTTTAGATTCTTCTTGATTGATTTTTGGAAGGTTATATTTTTCTAGGAATATGTCCATTTCCTCCAGGTTGTCCAGTTTGTTGGAATAGAGTTGTTCGTAGTAATTTGTAACAATCCTTTGTATCTCAGCGGGGTCTGTTGTTATTTCACCTCTTTCATTTCTGATTTTGTTTATTTGGGTCCTCTCTCTTTGCTTCTTGGTGAGCCTGGCTAGAGGTCCATCAATCTTGTTTATCCTTTCAAAGAACCAGCTCTTGGTTTTGTTGATCTTATGTATTGTTTCTTTGGTCTCTATGTCATTTATCTCCGCTCTGATCTTTGTTATTTCCTTCCTTCTGGTTACACTGGGCTTTTCTTGCTGCTCTTTTTCTAGCTCGTTGAGTTGTAGGGTTAAGTAATTTATTACCATTGTTTCTTGTTTTTTGCAATAGGCTTGTAGAGCTATGAACTTCCCTCTCAAGACTGCTTTCGCTGTGTCCCATAGATTTTGGATTGTTGTGTTTTCATTGTCATTTGTTGCCATGATGTTTTTTATTTCTTCCTTGATCTCTCTGGTGACCCAGTCCTTGTTTAATAGCATGCTGTTTAGTCTCCATGTGTTTGATTTCTTTGAATTGTATTTATTGTAGTTGATTTCCAGTTTTATGCCACTGTGATCTGAGAAGATGCTTGATATAATTTCTATCTTCTTGAATTTGAAGAGACTTTGCCTGTGACCCAGCATATGGTCTATCTTTGAAAATGACCCATGTGCTCTTGAGAAGAATGTATATTCTGTGGCTTTGGGGTGAAATGTTCTGAAGATGTTGATTAATTCCATCTGGTCTAGTGAGTCATTTAGGATTGCTGTTTCTTTGCTGAGTTTTTGTTTAGAGGATTTGTCCAGTGGTGATAGTGGGGTATTAAAGTCTCCTACTATGATTGTATTGCTATTAGTCTCTCCCTTGATATCCTACAGGAGTTTTTTTATGTATTTGGGTGCTCCTATATTGGGAGCGTATATGTTTACCAGAATTATTTCTTCTTGTTGGATTTCTCCCTTTAGTATTATGAAGTGGCCTTCCTTATCTCTTGTTATGGCATTTACTTTGAGGTCTATTTTGTCAGATATAAGTATTGCTACCCCAGCTTTTTTTTCATTTCCATTTGCCTGAAAGATATTTTTCCATCCCTTCACTTTCAATCTGTGTGAGTCTCTTGTTCTGAGGTGGGTCTCTTGTAGGCAGCATATATATGGGTCATGTTTTTTTATCCATTCAGCTACTCGATGTCTTTTGATTGGAGCATTTAGTCCGTTTACATTTAAAGTTATTACTGAAAGGTATTTCTTTGTAGTCATATCTATTTTTGTGTCTGTATTCCTTCTTACCTGTTTATTTCTTCTTTTTACAGTATTCCCTTTAGCAATTCTTGCATTGCTGGTTTGGTGGTGATTAACTCCCTGAGGCTTTTTTTGTCTGCAAAGCTCCTGATTTCCCCTTCAATTTTGATTGATAGTCTTGCTGGATATAGTATTCTTGGATTCAGTCCTTTGCTTTGCAACACTTTGTATACCTCCTTCCATTCACTTCTAGCTTGTTGTGTTTCTGTTGAGTAATCATTTGACAATCTGATGGGTGTTCCTTTGTAGGTAACTCTCTGTCTCTCTCTTGCCGCCTTTAGGATTCTCTCTTTATCATTTATATTTGCCATTGAAAGTATGACATGTCTTGGTGTGGGTCTTTTGGGATTGATCCTGCTTGGGACTCTCTGTACTTGCGTAAATTTTATCTTTCCCATATCCGGGAAGTTTTCTGCCATTATTTCTTCAAATAGATTTTCTAATCCCTGCTGCTCTTCTTGTCCTTCTGGCAGCCCTATTATACGCATGTTACTTCGTTTAAGGTTGTCCCGAAGCTCCCTTAGGCTTTCCTCCTGCTTTTTAATTTTTTTCTCCAATTGCTGTTCAGATTGAGCTTGCTTCTGTACCTGATTTTCTAACTCATTAATTCGGTCCTCTGCTTCTTGTAGTCTACTGTTGAAACTTTCCATGGTGTTTTTTATTGTAGCTATATCACTTTTCATTTCTTCCTGATTTTTGCATAAGTTGTTGATTTTCTCATCCATCCGATGTATAAATTCCACGACCATTACTCTGAACTCCTTTTCGGTCATGTTGCAAGCTTCAGTTTCACTAATTTCCTTTTTTGGCGACTCCACATTTTCTTTCCTATGTGAGTTATTTCGTTTCCCCATTCTGGCTATTACCAGAAAGCTCAAGCTTCCATTTGCGTGGACTTGGGTCGTGTGCTGTGGGGACTTCGCTCCACCTGAGTTTCACTGAAGTGCTCTGACACTAGGACGTGTGGCTGCCTTTGGTTGGCGGGAACCAGACTTACCCAGGGTCAGTGTCCCCAGTGTTCCGTGTGGTCTCGTGTGCACACTTAGAATCAGGGGCCCTGTCTGCACAACACTGTTGGTATGTGCCGAAAATGAGATCCTTAGCATGTGCCAGGAGTCAAGAGTTTCCCTGTGTCTGCACCAAGACTCGAGTGTCAAAGTCTCTGTTGCCTTGTGCGGTTTCTCGTTGAGAATCAGGGTCCCTGTGTGTGCATGCACCAAAAATTGGGGTCGCTGGCTCTTAGTGTGAATGCGCTGTGAGTCAGGGATCCCAGGCAGCTGTGTCCGGCGTGCCAAATTCCCTGAAGTGGAGCTGCGTCCTGTGTGTGCTCTCTCTACTGAGCCAAACTGGCTAGAGCGCACATTCTTAAAATCCTGAAGGTGAGCTGGCTTCGTGAACTCTCCCAGAGTCCCGGAAGGGGGGCGGAGTCCATCCTGCACGCCAAATTCCCCAAAGGGAAGCCCCTCTGTGCACGCTCTAAGAATCCCCGAAGGGGGAGCTGTGACCCGCAAGCCAAATTTCCCCAAATTCCCTGAAGGGGAGCCCTCTGTGCGCACTGACAGATTTCCCCGACAGTGAGCTGCTTCTGTCCCGTGCGCGCCAAATTCCCTACGGGGGAGCGCGTCCCTGTGCAAAGCTCGGCAGCTTGGGCGAGGGGCAGGTCTATCAGTTACTATGGCGCTTTCTGTGCCTGTGGGCGCTCAGCAGCTTGGGGGAGGGGCGGGTCTATCAGTTACTATGGCGCTATCCGCGCGCCTGCGGGGAGGGGGATAGGCTCTTTGACTCACGGAAATCTGCGGGGAAGTCTGGATTCTTGTTGTTTGTTGGTCTGAAGCTGTGATAGCAGTTCTCTGTCCCCAATGGCTGCAGGGTCCTGGTTTATGTCAAAAGCCAGGATCCGAGTCTCAGGCAGCTCTGTTTCCCAAGATGGCATGGTCTCCGTGTCCGCACCAGCCGCCGAGCAGTGTCCGCTTTGTGCGCGGGGCTCCACCGTCTAGGACTGCCCTGTTAGGGAGCCCCTTGGAAGACCTGCAGAATCTAACTGACCCTAGCTCATACACACACACACACCTCACACGTCTACACTCTCCTCTATGGGTTCCTCACTCACACTCTCTCTCTCCCTACCTTCCTGCCGGTCGCCATCTTTTTTGTCCATAGTAGGAGACTTTAATACCCCACTATCACCATTGAACAAATCCTCTAAACAAAATATCAGCAAAGAAACATCCATAATAAATGACTCATTAGACCAGATGGAATTAATTGATATCTTCAGAACATTTCACCCCAAAGCCACAGAATATACATTCTTCTCAAGTGCACATGGGTCATTTTCAAAGATAGACCATATGCTGGGACATAGGCAAAGTCTCTTCAAATTCAAGAAGATAGAAATCATACCGAGTATCTTCTCAGATCACAGTGGCATAAAATTGGAAATTAACTACAATAAAAACAATCCAAAAAAAATCTAACACATGGAGACTAAACAGCATGCTATTACACAATGACTGGGTTACCAGAGAGATCAAGGAAGAAATAGAAAACATCATGGCAACAAATGACAATGAAAACACAACAATCCAAAATGTATGGGACACAGCGAAAGCAGTCTTGATAGGGAAGTTCATAACTCTACAAGCTTACTGCAAAAAACAAGAAACAATGGTAATAAATTACCTAACCCTACAACTCAAAGAGTCAGAAAGAGAGCAACAAGAAAGGCCCAGTGTAAGGAGAAAGAAGGAAATAATAAAGATCAGAGCAGAGATAAATGACATAGAGACCAAAGAAACAATACAAAAATCAACAAAAGCAAGAGCTGGTTCTTTGAAAGAATTAACAAGATTGATGAACCTCTAGCCAGGATAACCAAGAAGCAAAGAGAGAGGACCCAAATAAACAAAATCAGAAATAAAAGAGGTGAAATAACAACGGACCAAAAAGATTGTTACAAAATACTACGAACAACTTTATTCCAACAAACTGGACAACCTGGAGGAAATGGACATATTGCAAGAAAAATATAACCTTCCAAAACTCAATCAGGAAGAATCTAAACAACTCAATAGGAAGAACTTGAAGCAGTCATCAAAAAGCTTCTGGAAAACAAAAGCCCAACGCCAGACAGCTTCAGAGGGATTTTACCAAACATTCAAGGAAGAATTAAAACCTATCCTCCTCAGACTATTCCAAAAAATTCAAGAGGAAGGAACACTCCCAAGCTCCTTCTATGGAGCCAGCATCACCCTAATACCAAAACCAGATAAAGACAACACAATGAAAGAGAATTACAGGCCAATATCCCTCATGAACATAGATGCCAAAATCCTCAACAAAATTCTAGCAAATCGGATCCAGCAGTACATCAGAAAGATCATACACCATGACCAAGTAAGATTTATCCCAGGAATGCAAGGATGGTACAATATCTGCAAATCAATAAGCGTGATACATCACATAAACAAATTGAGAGATAAAAATCACATAGTCATATCAATTGAATCAGAAAAAGCATTTGACAAAATCCAACACCCTTTCTTGATAAAAACTCTCAACAAGGTGGGAGTAGAAGGATCATACCACAACATAATAAAAGCTATATATTATAAACCCACAGCAAACATCATACTCAATGGGCAAAAACTAAAACCATTTCCCCTAAGAACAGGAACAAGACAGGGATGCCCATTCTCACCACTCCTGTTCGACATAGTACTGGAAGTATTAGCCATTGTGATCAGACAAGAAGAAGAAATAAAAGGCATCTAAATTGGAAAAGAAGAAGTAAAGCTGTCCTTATTTGCAGATGACATGATATTGTACATAAAAGAATGAAAGACTCCATCAAAAAACTAACAGGCTTAATAAATGAATTCAGCAATGTAGCAGGATACAAAATTAACGCCAAGAAATCTATGGCCTTTCTATACACCAATAATGAACTTACAGAAAGAGAGACTAAAAAAGCAATCCCATTTACCTTTGCAGCAAAAAAATTAAGATACTTAGGAATAAACTTAACCAAGTAGGTAAAAGACCTATACGCGGAAAACTACAGGACACTGAAAAAAGAGATAGAGGAAGACTTAAAAAGATGGAAGAACATACCATGTTCATGGATTGGTAGAATCAACATCATTAAAATGTTCATACTACCCAAAGCAATCTATAGATTCAATGCACTCCCCATTAAAATACCAACGGTATATTTCACAGACCTAGAAAGAACTCTCCAAAAATTCATCTGGAATAAAAAGAGCCACAGCAATCCTGAGAAAGAAGAATAAAGTAGCCCTGGCCGACTTGGCTCAGTGGATAGAGCGTCAGCCTGCGGACTGAAAGGTCCCAGGTTCGATTCCAGCCAAGGGCACATGCCTGGGTTGCGGGCTCGATCCCCAGTCGGGGGCGTGCAGGAGGCAGCCGATCCATGATTCTCTCTCATCATGTATGTTTCTCTCTCTCTCTCCTTCTCCCTTCCTCTCTGAAATCAATAAATAATTATATTTTTAAAAAAAGGAATAAAGTAGGAGGGATCTCAATACCAGATTTTAAGCTGTATTACAAAGCCACTGTTCTCAAAACAGCCTGGTACTGGCACAAGAAGAGACATATAGACCAATGGAATAGAATAGAGAATCCAGATATCGACCCAAACCACTATGCTCAATTAATATTTGACAAATGAGGCATGAACATAAAATGGAGCCAAGACAGTCTCTTCAATAAATGGTGTTGGGAAAATTGGACAGATACATGCAAAAAAATGAAACTAGATCACCAGCTTACACCATACACAAAAATAAACTCAAAATGGATACAGGACTTAAACATAAGATGGGAAACCATGAAAATACTAGAGGAATCCACAGGCAGCAAAATCTCAGACAGATGCCGAAAGAACTTCTTCACTGATACTGCTCCTAGGGCAATGGAAGCTAAAGAGAAAATAAACAAATAGGACTACATCAAAATAAAAAGCTTTTTCACAGCAAAAGAAACCATCAGCAAAACAACAAGAAACCCCACTGTATGGGAGAACATATTTACAAATGTTATCACTGATAAAGGTTTAATCTCCAATATCTACAGGCAGCTTATACAACTTAATAAAAGGAAGATAAATGATCCAATTAAAAAATGGGCAACGGGCCTAAATAGAATCTTTTTGAAATAAGACAGAAGGAAGGCCAAGAGACATATGAAAACATGCTCAAAGTCACTAATTATCCAAGAGATGCAAATCAAAACGACAATGCGGTACCATCTCACACCTGTCAGAATGGCTATCATCAACAAATCAACAAACGACAAGTGTTGGCGAGGATGCGGAGAAAAAGGAACCCTCATGCACTGCTGGTGGGAATGCAGACTGGTGCAGCCGCTGTGGAGAACAGTATGGAGTTTCCTCAAAAAACTGAAAATGGAACTCCCATTTGACCCAGTAATCCCACTCCTAGGAATATATCCTAAGAAACTGGAAACACCAATCAGAATGGATATATGCACCCCTATGTTCATAGCAGCACAATTTACAATAGGTAAGATTTGGAAACGGCCTAGGTGCCCATCAGCAGATGACTGGATCAGAAAACTGTGGTACATCTACACAATGGAATACTATGCTGCCATAAAAAAGAAGGAATTCTTACCTTTTGCAGCAACCTGGATGGAACTGGAGAACATTATGCTAAGTGAAATAAGCCAGTCAATGAAAGAAAAATACCACATGATCTCACTCATTTATGGATAATAAAGAACATTATAAACTGATGAACAAAAAGATAGATACAGAGACAGTAAAGCATCAAACAGACTGTCAAATTACAGTGGGAAAGTTAGGGAGAGGTGGGTGAGATAAGAGATCAACCGAAGGACTTATATGCATACATATAAGCATAACCAATGAACGCAAAACACTGGGGGGTGAGGGCATGTGTTGGAATGGGGTGGGGGGGGGCAATGTACACATATAATACCTTAATAAAAAAATGAAAAAAAAATTTTAAAAGCCATTGATTTTTCAGTCATTCTTTAGCCAAATGTGGCCACATGATCAACTTCTTGCTAATGAAATTAAAAGTAAAACTGTGTGGAATTTCCCTAAAGCCTCCTTAAAGAGAACTGACAAAACTGGGAGAATTGTCCATTTTACTCTTCCATCTACTTTCTTCATCTGGCTGTTTGGAATATAGACAAGATGGCTGGAGCCCCAGAAGCTACCTTGGATGCAAGGTAAGCTGAGGATGGAAGCCATACCTGGAGAATGGTGGCTTACATAGAGAATGGTGGTAACAAAAAGATAGAAGGAGCCTGAGTAGTGATAACTTCATGGATCTGAGTTGATACTACATACCTCAATTTTTCTCTGATAGTTCCATCTCTTTGTTTTATATTTTGTGAGGTTTTCTCTACTTAAATTTCCAATAACTAATTCCTTCTTTAGACACACACATTCTATCATTCGGGAGTTTTGCTGAATTTTCAATTTTAGCAGTCAAGTTTTGTTTTTTTTTAAATATATTTTATTGATTTTTTACAGAGAGGAAGAGAGAGGGATAGAGAGTTAGAAACATCGATGAGAGAGAAACATCGATCAGCTGCCTCCTGCACACCCCCTACTGGGGATGTGCCCACAACCAAGGTACATGCCCTTGACCGGAATCGAACCTGGGACCCTTGAGTCCGCAGGCCAACGCTCTATCCACTGAGCCAAACCGGTTTCGGCAGCAGTCAAGTTTTAATATCCGAAGATACTTTCTTATTATCTGATTTTGGATTCAATATTATAACAGGCCCCTTTTCTTCCTCTTCTTCAGCTCTGCTCCAGGTGGACATTTAATATATATATATATATATATATTTATATATATATATATATATATATATATATATATATATATATATAATCACTGGATAGAATTAAAAGCTAAAGTACCAAAGGATACTACGAATTTCAGATCTCAACTTCCAAATTACTATATGATACTCTACCTCTGGGAGTTACTTGAGAATTAATTGAGTTGCTGAGTTAATACTTGTGTTACATTCACTGATAAAGATTTTTATTAAAGAATCCATTAGTAGAAAATAAACTTAAATATCCATTCCATCCTCCCTCAGATTACTTTAGGTTTTAGTTTTAAGAATGTGAACTGATAAACAGTTATCAAATAAAAACCAAATAGCCATTTATCATTCTAGCTAAGAAAATGACAAACTTTTTCTGTAAAGGACCAATATTAAATATTTATGGGTTTGTGGGCCATCTGGCCTCTGTCACAATTACTCTGTTACTATAGTGTGAAAGCAGCCATAGACAATATATAAATGAATGTCTATGGATTCCAATAAAAATTTACTTCTGAACACTAACATTGGAATTTCATATACTTTTCAAGTGTCCTGAAATATTATTCTTCCACTTATTTGTTTTAATCATTTAAAAATGTAAATAATACCCTAGCCAGTTTGTTTCAGTGGATATAGCATCAGCCTGCAAACCAAAGGGTCCTGAGTTTGATTAAGGTCAATGGCACGTAACTCGGTTGCAGGCTCCTCCCCTGTCCAGGCGCTGGTCGGGGCTCGCTCAAGAGGCAACCAACCAATGTGTTTCTCTCACATCAATGTTTCTCTCTGTCTTTCCCTCTCTCTTCCACTCTCCCTAAAAATCAATGAAAAAATATCCTTGGGTGAAGATTAACAACACCAACAAAAAAATGTAAATAACATTCTAGCCAGATGGCCAAACAAATTCAGGTATCAGGCTGGCCATAGTTTGTCTGCTGGCCATAGTTTGCTGACCTCTATTCTAGCTATCATCTTCAATGCCTATTTTGACCAGATAAATCCTGGAGTGTTTATTTCTCTTTTCCTCTTCCTCTGCTTCTTCTTCTTCTTCTTCTTCTTCTTCTTCTTCTTCTTCTTCTCCTCCTCCTCCTCCTCCTCCTCCTTCTCCTCCTCCTCCTCCTTCTCCTCCTCCTCCTCCTCCTCCTCCTCCTCCTCCTCCTCCTCCTCCTCTTTCTTCTTTTTCTTCTTCTTCTTCTTCTTCTTCTTCTTCTTCTTCTTCTTCTTCTTCATTAATCCTCACCAGAGGATATTTTCCCATTGATTTTTAGGGAGAGTGGAAGAGAAAAGGAAAGACAGAGAGAAACATTGATGTGAGAGAAACACATAGATTGGTTGCCTTCTGCAGGAGTTCCAACCAGGGCCCAGGCTGGGGAGGAGCCTGCAACTGAGGTAAATGCCCTTGACCAGAATCAAGGTCCCTGCCCTTTAGTCCACAGGCCAATGCTCTATCCAATTAGCCAAACTGGCTAGGGCAGCTCTTTTCTTCTTTCACCTGAATTTTGCCATCAACTAATGAATGTTTGGGAAGGGATCATAGTTGTTTCCTTTCTGTTATTTCCTATCTATTCAGCCTCATTTTGGCCAATTTGCATACCCATTGAAAGCCTCTAGATCAGCAGTTCTCAACCTGTGGGTTGCGACCCCTTTGGGGGTCGAACGACCCTTTCACAGGGGTCCCCTAAGACCATCGGAAAACACATATCTCCGATGATCTTAGGAACCGAGACACCGCTCCTCTATCCGTCTCCAGGAGGGTCCGCCCACATGCAGATATGCCCATACGAGTACCCGGCGTGATGACATCATTGCACCAACCCCATCACATACACCCCGTACAAATACAGGTGTATGTGACAGGGTTGGCGCCATAATGTACTTATGCGGACCAGTCACACATGTGTAGAGAGCAGCTATTGTGTAGAGAGCAGCTGCTGTGTTGAAAACAGCTACTCTGTTAACAGCAGCTACTGTGTTGAAAGCAGCAGTATTGGAGATAAAACGACACTTCATGAATTATAATTACTGGGTAAATGTAAAATCATGTACTGTAAAATCATCAACTACTGCAAAAAAAAGATATCTGTACCATGAGAACTTAATCTGGATGCTGATCGGTCTTTTTATATTCAGCTGTGGTTGATGTGAATACTGCCCCCTTGTGAAAGTAACAGGTATGTACAAAAAATAATAAGAGAATGGTGAATCATAGGAAACTTTAATGAACTGTATTGACTGAACTATGCCATGTATCATCTTTTGTATTATTAAAGCTATTGTTATATATTATTTTCATTAGCAAACCATCCCATGACAATGGATCTTGTAGAGAAGAACATTAAGAAAATATAGTGAGGATTTTTTACAGTATGGTTTTACCTCAATAATTACAGCAGGAATTGAGAAACAGCAATGTGTTATTTGTTGTGAAGTTCTATCAGCCGAATCTATGACGCCGAAGAAGCTAAAATGCCATTTTGATAGCAAGCATCTGAGCTTTTCCAGCAAGGATACCAACTATTTTAGAAGCAAGAAAGCCAGACTTGACACTGGTGGCAAGTACCACAAACAAAATGTAGCAGCCATTGAAGCTTCATATTTGGTGGCACTCAGAATCGCCAGAGCTATGAAACCTCACACCATTGCTGAGGATTTACTGTTGCCAGTGGCCAAAGACATTGTTCGAGTTATGATCGGAGATGAATTTGTTATGAAATTGAGTGCAATTTCCTTATCTAACAACACTGTCCGCAGAAGAATAGATGACATGTCTGCTGATATTCTTGATCAGGTAATCCAGGAAATTAAATCTGCTCCACTTCCAATATTTAGTATTCAGCTTGGTGAATCTACAGATGTTGCAAACTGTTCACAGTTACTGGTTTATGTGAGGTATATTAATGATGGCGACTTTAAAGATGAGTTTCTTTTTTGTAAACCTCTTGAAACGACAACTACTGCACGTGATGTATTTGACAGAGTTGGTTCATTTCTGAAAGAGCATAAGATCTCTTGGGAAAAGGTTTGTGGTGTTTGCACAGATGGTGCTCCAGCTATGCTAGGATGTTGATCTGGATTTCAATGTTTGGTACTGAATGAGTCACCAAAAGTCATCAGAACTCACTGTATGATTCATCGGCAAATATTAGCAATGAAGACACTGCGACAAGAGTTACAAGAAGTAATGAAAAACGTCATAAGTTCTGTCAGTTTTGTAAAGGCGAGCACTTTAAACAGTCAACTGTTTTTGCAACTGTGCAATGAGTTGGATGCGCCGAACAATGATCTGCTATTTCACACTGAAGTGAGATGGTTGTCAAGAGGGAAAGTTTTAAAACGTGTTTTTGAGCTTCGTGATGAACTCAAAACGTTTTTTAATCAGAAAGCAAGACCACAGTTCGAAGCACTTTTCAGCGATAAAAGTGAACTGCAGAAAATAGCTTACTTGGTTGACATCTTTGCCATCTTGAATGAATTAAATTTATCACTGCAAGGACCAAATGCAACATGCCTTGATTTGTCTGAAAAGAACCGATCATTGCAAATGAAACTTCAGCTTTGGCAAAAAAAAAATTGGATGAAAATAAAATTTACATGTTGCCTACCTTATCTGCTTTCTTTGAGGAACATGACATTGAACCAGACAAAAGGATTACAATGATAATTTCTGTGAAAGAACACTTGCACATGCTTGCAGACAAAATGTCATCATACTTTCCAAATCTACCTGACACCCCATTTGCACTTGCCAGAAGCCCATTCACAGTCAAAGTTGAAGATGTTCCTGAGACAGCACAAGAGGAATTCATTGAACTTAACAGCGATGCAGTGAGAACTGATTTCTCTACAATGCCAGTTACAAAATTCTGGATCAAGTGTTTGCAGTCATATCCTGTTCTGTCTGAGACTGTGTTGCGCCTTCTTCTTCCACTTCCAACAACATATCTTTGTGAAACAGGGTTTTCCAGCTTGTTGGTTATCAAGTCTAAATACAGAAGTAGACTTGTGGAAGATGATCTTCCCTGTGCTCTTGCAAAGACTGCCCATAGAATTTCTGATCTGGTGAGAAAGAAGCAATCTCAAACTTCATAGAGACGTTGGCTTTTTATGCATACTGTGGCAAAATGTAGCAATGTAGTTTACTGTTGTTATATTAAGACTGTTACCCATGCTGCACCATGCTTCAAGACAAAATTTCATTTATTTGTAATTAGAAATAAATATTTCACAATATATAATTACATATTGTTTTTATGATTAATCACTATGCTTTAATTATGTTCAATTTATAACAATGAAAATACATCCTGCATATCAGATATTTACATAATGATTCATAACAGTAGCAAAATTACAGTTATGAAGTAGCAACAAAAATAATTTTATGGTTGGGGGTCACGACAACATGAGGAACTGTATTAAAGGGTCGCGGCATTAGGAAGGTTGAGAACCACTGCTCTAGATGGATCCCAGCATTGTTGCTTTACTTTGACTATCTTTTTCCTCATGGTTCTACTTTTAACCCAACAATGATGTAAACTACACACACACACACACACACACACACAGGGTAGTGGGGTAATAGAGAGACTGATATATTGAGATAAACATCTTTTCTTATTTCTCTGAGAAACTGGTGTGGCTAGGTCCATTAACATTTTGATTTTTAATGCTCAGACAAATGAATAAAGCCAGTCTCTTTACAAGGAAGGACACCAGTATGTCCTAATCCCAGAACTGTGAATTTTTAAAGTAAAAAAGTATTAGAATATTCATTCATGTAGATCATGCTATTTGATGGAACTTAGTTAATGTTCATGTTGGGCTTCAAACCAGAAACATTTGTCTTCAGAGCATGGGTCCTGGCATTTGTGGACTGAGAATTCTAATCCATCATTGCACTGATTCCCTTAGCCACCTGGACTTTAGTTTTCTGGTTTTACTTTTCTGAAATAAGGCCAGATAAAATATAGTAATAAATATAATGATAAGCAAACTTCCCTAGCCAGAGTTCTTGAGAAAACGTGGAGAAGGTGTGTAAACTTCACCAAAATATTTTCCAAAGCACATTGTTTCTTTACATCTCCATCTTGTATCCTATTTGCATAAGAATAAATAATCCAATGTAAATATTGTTTGTTGTCTAAACAACAGGACATTTTATATAAGGGTTCAGCCTTATTTTCTTTTTGATGTATTCTTACTAGAATAGAATTAAGGTAAATCTGTGGAGAAAGCAGACACAGTTGCTTCAGGCTGGGCCACATTACTGGGGTCACCATGAGTTCCAGCGTCTGGTCCTCAGCTTAACAAAATCAGAAACTTGATTTTTATGTCATTCATGCTTCAGGGGACTGAGTCATGTTAACCAAATTTACAGGAAACTAACTGATTAAATGGGAAGCCAATTGATTAATTTATACTGAAAAATAGAACTGCCAGCCAGCTAGTGCGTTCTCTGCCAGAAAAAAAAAAAAAAAGATAACTTGGGAAACCAAATTAAAGTCTAAAGGCTGTTGAAGTCTACAGAAGTCAGGACAAGAGTTGTTATATGGATTCAAAGTGGTAGACATTTCCAGCAGATCCCTGGGTTTATGTTGACTGATCAGGGACTCTCTTTTGTGGTCATTGCTAGAAACACATTGACTATGTCATACCCTGCAGCACTCCTTTTTCAAGTCTCTAAGAAAACCATGTGACAAGAAACATAGCCCAGAACACACAGACAATATTCTGCTGCCACCACTTAATGGGCCAAATATTTCCATATCAAAGTCCAGTCATCTTTCCCTAAACTGTTTTTCCTATAATCTTGGACTGTTCTCTAAATATTTTTTCCCTTTTGATCTAACTGAAACTCAGCTCGCCCCTGAGAATATCTTTTCCTCATGGCCTTAAGTGTGGCTATTTTCTTTTTCTTTTTTATTGTTTAAAGTATTACATATGTTTCCTTTTGCCCCATTGACATCCCCCACCCCCGTCTACCCCTATCCCCCAGAAAATGCCCTCACCTCCCCCCTAGTGTCTGTGTCTATTGGTTATGCTTTTATATGCATGCATACAAGTCCTTTGGTTGATCTCTTACCACCACCACCCCCTGGCCTTCCCACTGAAGTTTGACAGTCTACTCCTTATACTACTGGATCTGGAGGTAGAATAGTTCTTTCCATTGCCTTTTCCAGACCTTTCTTTCCTCTACCAAAATACTTTCATTTTGAATCTCATATCATCAGACAAAAACACTTACTATGCCTTCCTTGTTGCATTGATCCTATAACCTTTTCATTATTTCGTATCCCACATACAGTAGTTTTCACTTCCTTCAGTACCCAGCCTAGAGTCCATGGTCAATCATTATAACTTCTCTTTTGTATATACCCATGACTCCCTTACCCTTGTCCTGCTTTATCCTATCCATCTGGCGAAGTCTCCACTCTATTTTAATCAGATTTTCTGCCTCCTTTCAATCTGCATCTGAGCAGCTAAACATGTCTAGGGGAAACACATGAAATGCCTACTGGTCTCACTTTAATTTTATGACCACTGTCCTCAAGTGGACTCTTAATGCTACTCGGTAATTTCCTTAAATTTACCCACTCATTCACTCTTCCATTCATCTAAACAAATAATGCCTTACTTCCTTTCCCAACCCCAAGTACTTCTCTTATCCTTCTTCTTATCCTTATTTATTTCACTAGTAAGTAACAGCAATCAGGTGAGAAGTTGTTTCTCATATTCCCACCACCAGCTGACCTCCATCTGTATACACACTGCCATCCTCCCTGTTACTATAGATGAACTCTCTGTGCTTCTAGCTAAGGCAAACCACTCCATTTGTTCACTCAACCCCATTTCAATTCACCTACTTAATCTTATCTCTATTGTACATCATAATTATTTCCGTCTTTACTGGGTCATTACATCAGCATTTCAAACATGTTTTTATTTCTCCCTTCTTAAAAAATGTTTTTAATCTTACTCTACAATTACTATTTCTCTTTTCAATTTTATATAAAAAAACTACACAAATGTATTGCCCATACTCATCATATTCAATTCCTCTCCTCCAATTTCCTCTTAAATCAATTCCAAACAAGCTTTTACCCTCACCACTTCACTAAAACTTCCCTTGTGAAGGTGAACAATGACCTTCACCTTGCTGACTCCAATGGTCACCTCTCAGTGCCAATTGTACTTGATTTATCAGAAGCATTTAACCCTCTATACCACTTTTTCCTTCTGAAAATACTAGCTTTGGTTGGCCTCCATACTCTTCTGGTCCTCTTCCACCTCACTGCCCTCTCCTTCTTATTCTCAATGGCTGCTTCATCTCCATCTCCCTCACTTTGCAGTGTTGGAATTCCCGGGGGACGGGGTCATTCCTTGATCAAAGTCACTAATAATCAGAAAAATGCAAATTAAAACTACAATGAGATATCACCTCATACCTGTCAGAATGGCTATCATCAAAAAACCAACAAACAACAAATGCTGGCTAGCGAGGATGTGGAGAAAAAGGAACACTAGTTCGCTGCTGGTGGGAATGCAGACTGGTGCAACCATTATGGAAAAGAGTATGGAGTTTTCTCAAAAAATTAAAAATGGGACTCCCATTTGACCCAGCGACCCCACTTCTGGAAATATATCCTTAAAACCCCAAAAAACCAATCAGAAAGAATATATGCAACCTTATATTCATACCACCATTATTTATGATAGCTAATATTTGGAAACAGCCCAAGTTCCCATCAGCAGAAGAATTGATTAAAAAAAAAAAAGCTGTGGGACATTTATACAATGGAATGCTATGTAGCTGTGAAAAAGGGGATCTCTTACCCTTTGGGACAGCATGGATGGACCTGGAGAATATTATGCTAAGTAAAATAAGCCAATCTGAGAAAGACAAATATTACATGTTCTCACTTATTTGTGGTATCTAATGAACACAATGAATTGACCAACAAAAGAAGACTGGAAGCATGAAGGCATGGAACAAACTGACATACCTTGATGTGGGGATGGGGGCAAGAGAAAAGATAAAACAAAGAACTTATATATTTACTAGGGTCCCAGTGCATGAATTCGTGTGCCTTGAAAGGAACTGTGGGCCGCAAGGCTGCGGTGGGCACAAGGGTGGGTCTCGGCCCATCCTCTGTGCCCCAGCCAGGCCCCTCCTGCTGCGACTGCCAGTCCCCTGTCTGCTGGCAGCCCTGCTCTCATGCACTGATGGCGCCAGCCCCACTTGCACCCGCTGACGGCACAGAGCTATCAGGACCAGTGCTGGGTGCCAGTAGCAGGTGCGAGCTCCTGGTGGGACCATGGCTTGCAGGAGCAAAGAATTTTCAGTAACTACCAGAGGCTTGCCCCAATGACAGCGACTGCCGCCCCACCTTAGTCTGGTGCCCCCGCTCACCTGTTCCACCATCCTGCTGCGGCTGATGCCCTCCATGTTCCATGCTCTGTCACCTGCTGCTGATGACCGCCATGTTCCGTGCATGCCCCCTGGTGGTCAGCACACATCATAGCGACCAGTTGTTTGGTTGTTCAGTTGTTCTGCTGGTTGGTCTATTTGCATATTAGGGTTTTATATATATAGATATGCATAGCCCATGGACATGGGCAGTAGGGTGGTGAAGACCTGGAAGGGGGTTTAGGGGCTGGGAGGAAAATGGGGGACATCTGTAATACTATCAACAATAAAAAAATATATTTTTTAAAAGAATCAAAAGGGAATGTAGCCCTACTGACATCTTGATTTTACAGCCCAGTGAGACACAGGTTAGACTTCTAACCTGCAGAATTAGAAGATAATAAATTTGTGTAGTTTTAAAACACTAAGTTTGGGGTCATTTGTCATGGCACAAGTAGGAAACTAAACATATATAATCTATAGTCATTACTATAACCCAGAAAGGTAGGTATCATCTTTATTTTATAGAAGAAAAAACTAAGCTTCACAAAAACTGAGATTGCATAGCAAGTAAGGGACAGAGCTGGGGCTCAAACAAAGTTCTGGCTCTTCATTTTATGCTTTATTATCAAATGTGGCCTTTCTGGTTAGTATCTAAGGCTTAGCCCACAAAACCCAATTTAACCCATAATATAGCCAAATATTATATGTTTACAAGTGTTAAAAAATAAATTTTGAAAACAAAAGTGAATCTGGTGCAACGTTTAATTTGAAACATCAAAAAGTTTATTTTGAAGAGGCATATTTAAATACTTTTAAAGACACATATGCATCAGTTCTCCACCATGTTCTAATACCAGCAAATAAAATATTATATACTTGCATAGTGTTTGTTTATATTGAAAATTGTTTAAGGTAAATCAAATTTAATTAAGAAAAATAAAGAGGTAGAGACTTTTGTTGAAAAGCTAAAGGTGACTTTGGGCCATTTTCCAGGGTTTTAGAGATTGAGGGCACTGGTTTTTGTTGTTGTTGTTTTATATTGTTTTAATGTCTAATTTTACTTCAAAGCTTATGGATACAGATGCATCACTAGCAGTGTTCTTACCGAGCCTTGATCAGGATTGTTTTCAGCTCACAAAAGAACATTGCTTTCACTCAGAAACAACCAAAAAAATTGCCCCAAGCCTCAAAGCAAAATTTCATAATCCATTTTGTTTACTCTCTATTTCCTGGTTTCTGGGTTGTTGTTGTTTGTTTGTTTGTTTGTGTTTTTTTTTTACCTTTTTTTGTCTTGGGTTGTGTTTTTTCTTTCTCTGCTTAGGGTATTGGTATATGTATTTGGAATTGACAAAGTACCTTCTTTTCCATTAACTCAGTTTCATTTTGCTGTTCTCAAAAACTCTTTGAAGCAGACAAAACAGATATTACAATTCATATTTTAAAGATAAGGAAACCAAAACTCAGAGAGATGGAGCTGGGATGCAAATCCAAGAGCATCTGAGTCGATGTTGAGTTCTGTTTTCATCACAGCCTGATATTTCAATCCCAAATGTGGAGCACTGGCACCTAGTTGAGGAAGATGTTGTGCCCAAGAGGGAAAATTTTAAGGAAAAAAAACACACAGAACAATTATGTTGTTGTTCCTATAGAGAGAGATGGAAAGAGGGAGAATAAAGACAGTGCTTTTGGGGTCTGGGCTGAGTGCATGGGTCAATCATCTCCAGCCCTATGGATGGTAGATGGGGCAGACAGGGGCCCAATGTGATGGGAAGGAAATGAGATTCACATTTTGCAGCATTAGGGAGTAAAGTTGAAGGTAGAAAGGCCATTTATATATAAGGAATGTTCATAATTTGGTAGTTTATAAGTCTGAGGAAATCCTGAAGCAAACTTTATACAAGCTATGTAAATCTCAAATCTGATTCTAACAGATCTCCCTAGTCTTACCTTATAGTCCATCTTTCCTTCCAATGCCAGTTTCCTTGGTCATTAAAGAAGCAAGGGCCTTCATGTTTAGACTCTGTATTTACCCTTTAGTCTCAGCAACACCAAGGCTGACTCAGAGGTGTCTCAAGTTTATGCTTGCTGGGATTACTGAACCAAACATTGTTTGCCTCTTGGGACCCTATGCCAGGGTCAGTTAACTAGAGTTGCTCCTTCCCAATGAGGTGATTCTTATCTCTTCTGAAATGTTTAGAGATTTATGCCTCAAATATACTAAGTTTACTTCCTCTCTGTATTATCTCCCCACCAAACAAACGAAAAAAAAATGTACACCAACATAATTTAGTCTTAAGCTTTGCTGGTAGCAAGAATCTTATATTTTCTAGACCTTAAGGTATTTTCCAAACAAACATCAGCATATCTTCAACTTTGTCTAGGCTTATCTACTCAACTAAAACTTCCTTCACATCTCCAGTTTTACTTAAGGAGTACTTTCAGCATTAGGATAAAACTATGATCTGCTTACTCTTACCTTTACAAAGTCTTGCCTGAGAAATAAAAGTGATAATCTTTATCCAAAGGATTTAGCACAATGCTTGGTGATTATTATTATTATTATTATTAATTTATCTTTATCGTTGAAAGTATTACAGATGTCCCCTTTCCCCCCCCCCATTGGCCCCTCCATCCTGCACCAGTCCCTCTCTCAGGCCTTCACCACACTATTGTCTGTGTCCATGGGTTATGCATATATGCATATAAGTTCTTTGGTTAATGTCTCCCCACCCACCCCTGCCTTGCCTCTGAGATTCATCAGTTGTTCCATGCTTCTATGTCTGTAGATCTATTTTGTTCATCACTTTATTTTGTTCATTTTATTCCACAAATTATTATTTATTCTTAACATAATTTCTTTAATTTCATGTCACCATGCCCAAATACATATATTGGAAAAGCAAAACTAAAGTTTTCCTGAGGAAGAAGAAAATTTGCTTGTGGAATCCCCAAGAGATTCCAGCCTGCCCTTCCTGATGGCCTGCCTTACAGATTTCAGACTTGTCGAGCCAGCTTCCACAATCATGTAAGCCAACTGATAAATAGATAGATAGATAGATAGATAAATATAGAGATTATAGATATATCGACATATAGATAGATTAGCTATATAAAGTATATAGTATAATATAACATTATATATAATGAATATATATACACATCTATTGAAAATACATAAAAGGGAGATAATCAAGGGATTCTTTGAAGCTGACACACTGACAAGTAAAGTTAACAAGAAGCGAGAAGATGCCAGAATCACCAAGTCATCATGAAAAGGTTAACTTATGTTCAGTATAGTAAAGACAAATATGGGATGCAATGCTTAAAGGAGCTTTCAAAATTCTGTTTGGATTCACTATCAAAAATATACCTTATATATTAAATGAAAGCTCAAGTTATAAACCTGGGAATCATTCTGGGCTTTGTAGGCTAAGTAAATGATTTTGTTCTTTATTCTAAGACAAATGGTATACCATTTAAGGATTTGTGCAATGGGTGGTATGTTAAGATTTGTATATCAAACCAATCACTCTGCCTGCTGTTTAGATATCAAACTGAGAGATAGATGAAAGTATAAGTGGAGATACCGATTAAGAAAGTTGCAATGGTCCAGACCAGGTGAGAAAGATGATGGCTGGAACTAGGGTTGTGGCATCAGAGAGAAAGAGAAGTGAGCAGATACAGCCATATTTTGTAGGTTGAAGTAATGGTTGGTACTTCTTGCAGGACTGAATATGAGAGTGAAAAAGTGGGATGTGTCATGATGACTGCTAGGTTTATGGCTCATGGAAAAAGATAGAGAAAGTTGTCATCAGTTGAGACAGAAAACATTGGAAGAGGGCCAGGTTTGGTTGAAGGGGGTGGTAGAGAGAAAGGGAGAATAAGAAAAGCATGAGGTTAAGACCTTTTTCAATTGAAATTTCTGGAAACCATCTGAGAGGAAATGTCAAGCTGGCAGTTATATGTATAAGAGCAAAGTTCTGTTCTGAAGATACAAACATGTGAGTCATCTGCCTATGGGTGGTCATTGAAGCAGAAGCTGTAAATGAAATAATCTAAGGAGAAAGTATAGAGTGAGAAGAGTTAAATAGCCTAGGATTAAGCTCTGAGGAGCTTTACTATTTAATGGCTGGATTCATATGCCTGTTCATGATATAGGGTCTATAAATGTTTATTGAACTCTCCGTATTAAAAAGGTTCTGATGCACCTGTTGTTGTTGACTGAACCCATATAGATCCAAACACATATCTTCAAATGTCACAGTTGACTCTGACCTGAAATATCTTCCATCCACTTGATACCAATCCAGCCTTCCCCACAGAGATATGGGATATTGCTGCCAAGTGGTACTGAGCTTCATTAAAACTGTATCTGTTTCTCTCTTGCTTTCTACTGCAATGCAAGATACAATGTACACAGGCTAGTTCATTCATGCACTTTCTACCCTTCAAAACTAAATCTTGTACCAAATGAAATTAGATAGCTAGATTCCTGGTATTATAATTTAAAATGATATTGGTTTCTGTAAAATGCACACATTTTATAAAATGCACATTGGCATTTTATACCTTGACCACATTTCTCATATTTAAATATTTATTGGAAGGCCTACTCTTTGCCTAACCATGAGGGGAATCAAAGATAACCACAAGATATGATTTCTACCTTCAAAGAACTTTCAGTTTATTTAGAAAGGCAAGACAAATATTCATGACACAAGTAAAATAAAAGACCACATGAACCAAGTGTATATTGCACAGCATAAGGCCCTAAGGTCTATTAGAGTTCAGAACAAAGAGCTCTAATTTATATTTACAGAATAAGGCACCAGAGAGACCTGATGGAGTTGTGCTGCTCTCACAGCACCACTTTGTGCTCCTAAGAAGATCTGGACAGAAACCATATTTGACAAACATATCTCTAAAGAAGAAGGTTCTACAACCACCTGCAGAAACCAATTCAATTTCACATAATAGAATTTGAACTTCTTTTAAATGATTTAGGCCACTTGAGAGTTTTACAAGTCAGTTCCCAAATTAATTTAGCATTTATCTTCCAGACAGGCTATTACAGCTAACAATAAACTCCCATTAAAGGAATTCAGATGAATGTGGCTGAGGAAAGGAGTTTCTCATTTCTCACCTCACTTGACTTTTCTGCAGCATGTGACACTGTTGACCAGACACCCCTGCTCCCCACCCTGCAGATGCTCTTCTGGTTTCCTTCCTACCTCTCTGACTGCTCAGCCTCAAACCCAGGGTCTGACACATAGGCACTCAACAAATATTTCTGAATGATTGAGTGCTTTTTAGTCTCTTCTTCATTGACTCCCATGTTTATCCAATATTAAAAGGTAACCATCTCCCCACCCAAGTTTCCATTTCTAGCCATCTTCTTCTCTGCTATACTGTTCTTCATGAGTGATCTCATCTGCTCCCATGGCTTCAGCTTCCACCTGTACACTAGTATTATTTTCACCCTGTTATCAAAATAAAACTGAAAGCATATAACTCTCCTCCAAAAAAAATCATTATTTTTATAAATCACTTTTCGGCTTCTAAAGTTGTTTCATCAACTCTATATCAATTCAGAGTGATTTTGGCCGCAAGTAATAGAAACCCCAACTAACTCATACAAATAGAGATCTATTTTTCTCACAAAAGTTAGAGGTAGGTTGTTGCTGGCACTCATTTATTGGTACCATCAACAGCCCAGCATCTCTTCTGATATTTCTGCACTACCATCCATACTCAGCATTTTGGGTTTTCATCTTCATTGCTGCCATAAACTAGTTGTAAGATGGCTATTTGACCCCATGTATCATGTCTGCATTCAATGCAGAAACTAAGGTTCATCGCTTCTCGGCCTTTTGGCTAAGATCAAGTGTAGAAACTAAGGTGCAGCTGACAGTGTTAGCAACGTCTCTATATTTTCTACAGGGAAAAAATCTCTGCTAGAAGCCCCTCATCAGTCTTTTGTTTATGTATCATTAGCCATAAGTGTATTACTATTCTGTAGCTATCTTGAGATCCAATGGAGACTGAGCATCTATTTGGCTTTTCAAGCTTCTGTTGTAGATGCAGTCAAGAGAGGAAAGGACTGGGAACAGTGAAGATATCAAGTTATTCAGCTCACAGTGTCTACCACATTCCCCTTTCATTTGATCGATACTAAACTGTACGAGTAGAATCATTATCTTCATTTTCAGGTTAAGGAAATTGAAGTGCAGAAAGGTTAGGCTTATGATTTGTTCAAGGTCACAGCTAGTCAGTGGTAGTGTCATAGATACTTATTTATGATTCATACTGGGAGCTTTACCACACCACTGCCTTGTGAAATGAAGTCCTATCTCAGGAAATATTCCAAGCTCCAGGGAATTCAAGGTGCTCGGGAATTTCACCCCAAGCTACCATTCCAGATTCATCTCTCATAACACCCTTCCACACTCCTTATGCACTTTCCAAATTGGTTGCCCCTTGACTGTGCTAGATAACTGTATACTGTCATTCCTTCACATATGCTGGTCCCTCAATGTGGAATGACATTCCTTTTTGACCCTTGTCCCAACAGCAACCTGATGCTTTGTTTTTTTAATTGAATTCTTATTCATACTGTAAGATCCAGGTTAAATTTTGCCTCTTAGTTGAAACAATCCTTACTTATTGCATAAGTCATCACTATCTATTATTTTTGCCAGAAGCCCCAAGCTCTTTTAGAGCACTTTCTTTTACTCTATCATAATAGTTGCTTATTTTGCTATCTGTCTCCATCATAAGCTCCTTGAAGGCTTCTGAGTCTTATTTATCTCTGTAACCATGCCCTGAGTACCCATGTTGCAGAAATTGCCAGGCGACAGAAGACACACAACAGGTACTCAGAAGATTCAGGAAAAACCCTTTATTTGCAGATGCACTAGTGCGATGACTCAGGGGAGTCATTCTCCAAAGCCTGAGTGTTGAATGTGGGGGGAGATTTCCCCTTTATCCCCTTAGTTTCTTTGTCTCCCAAATATTGACCAGGCTTCTGGACTTTTCTCAGGCTTTGCAGCCCCCATGCATTGGAATGGGGGAAGTGAGATTATGACCAACCGCCCAGGTTAGCTGGCACCAGCAGTTAATCTTCTGTGGGGGCTTTTTATGACCCATGCAGATAAACAGATTCTGCAAGACTAGCTAGGATACAAGTGGAAAGGGGTTGGGGCTAGCAAGCATATGCATCAGAATGCAGATTGGGGGAGCTCAGGCTACCTTCACATTCCGCCCCCTCCCCCTTGATCCTCAAGCTGATTTTCAGCCTTGGGGATTCAATATAAGACTCAAAGCTAGGGAGTAGGGTGTTCAGCAGCTCGAGTCTTTTTCATTTTCATCAACCAAGGGATTGTAATGGCAGTCCAGAGATCTGGTCTGGTGTAACATCTGGAGCTTCAGGGCTTACTAATTCTATCTGCATTATGTGTTCTAAAACCTGTTGGCTTTTTTAGAGGAAGGGAGAGGGAGTCTACACAGGTTTCTTCATTTCTGGCTTCAGAGAAGTTGGAGTGGTGAGAAGCACTTTTCAGGGTCCCATCCATTTCTCCTCCAGTTGGCCCATCATCCTTGCTCTGCTCATGTCTGTCTAACTGCCTAACACATCCCTTCAAGGACCTTGGCTCTGAATTCTTTTAGGCAAAGTGGGTGTTGGTGGCCTCCTCTTAACTGCTTCAATGCTGAGGAGGGACGAAGGTTTCTTTCAGAGCCAAGAAATCCTTGCTCTCTGTCAGAGGGACGATGAGGCCTGGGCACTGAAGGAGATGGGCTTGTGACCTGGTGGAGACAAACAGTACTATAAAATTTAGTATTATTGAGCAATTAAAACAGCAAGAATTACAACAAATGGTCTGGTGAAAGGGAAAAGAAAACATTTCAGTTCTAATAATTTCCTATTGAAATCGTATTTTTCTCCTTAAAATCACCTTTATTTTTATTACAGAGCCAAATTAAGACCAATTCATCTATTGCATTAAGTCTAGTTTCAATTTGGCCTGATCATTTGCATAAACACAACAAGAATAGTAACTGACTACCTTTGCTGGAATTTTATGATTGAGTCTCAATGTGCCCCGTAGGGCAGAGAAGTCAAGCCATCCAGCTGCTGTCAGGCATGCCTGTGATATCTGATGGGTTAGGTGAATTCCTCACCAAGATATGTACCTGCAGTGGCTCCACCCAGGCCCACGCCTTAGGTTTCAAGGTCCACCTTAGCAGCCCTCCTATTCATTGTGGTCTAGATGTGTGGGGGTTCTGCAGGGATGCAGAGGCACCCTTGCTGCTCCCCTTCCACTTCTGACCAACCACCAGCGATGGCAAGGTATGGGCCTGAAGCTCCAGTGCCATCCATTTTTAGGGCTACCAAGAAAGATACCAGGCTTTCTCCATGGCACTTTTATTGGCTTCAAGTCTTCATAGTCCAGACATGACTCTTTTAAACATGACACTCCAGTCAAAGTTTTCACTCAATAAAACCACCATTAGAAAGTGGTCTTATTGAATTTATGCAAAGAAATGCATTGCCATGATTCATTTATTAAGAATTGCCAAATTTCAGAGGGATCCTATAGGGAGAAAAATACACTAACTTGCTTTAAGATCTTCTGATGTTCCTTGTCACTCCTTTCCATGGACTCTTCAGAAAATGTAATATTTTTCCAAATGCATTATAACAAAACAGTAACTGTCTACAAATGACAAGAAAAAATTAAAAATGACATGGTTATGGATTTCATTATAATGCAGATGACATGGATTTTTGTCCTTTCTGCAAAACCCAACATTCTATAATATTATAAGCAATAACCATCCTATCTAATAAAAGAGTAATATGCAAATTAACCATCACTCTGCTGCACCCACAAGCCATTCCCACCAGCCAATCAGGAGCGAGTATGCAAATAAACCCAACCAAGATGGCTGTGGCCACGGAGTGAGCAGGAGGCTTGGGTTTCCCCGGCAATGGAGGAAGCCAAGCTTTCCGCACACCCTGGCAGGCCCAGGCCTCCACTCAAGGCTACAAAGTTTCAATTATAGAAGATAAATAAATCCCAGATACCAGGGCCTCCGCCTAGGTCACCGGGGGGCATGGCTGGCCTGCAAACCACCATAGGTCCCTCACCCAGGCCGCCCTATGCCCCAAGGGAACCCTCACCCTGATCCAGGACATCCTTCAGGGCAAACCAGCTGGCCCCCACCTGTGCACCAGGCCTCTATTCTATCTAATAAAAGAGTAATATGCAAATAGACCATCACTCCAACACACAAGATGCTGCCCCCATATGGTCAAATATGGCTGCCCCCATGTGGACACACGATGGCCTCCACAAGATGGCCATCAGGGGAGGGCAGTTGGGAAGGACCAAGCCTGCAAGGGAGGGCAGTTGTGGGTGATCAGGCCAGCAGTGGAGGTCAGTTGGGAGGGACCAGGCCTGCAAGGGAGGGCAGTTGGGGGGCGATCAAGCCTGCAGGGGAGGGCAGTTAGGGGTGACCAGGCCAGCAGAGGAGGGAAGTTGGGGGCGACCGGGCCTGCAGGGGAGGGCAGTTGGGGGCAATCAAGCCTGCAAGGGAGGGCAGTTAGGGGTGACCAGGTCTACAGGGGAAGGCAGTTAGGGGCAAACAGGCTGGCAGGAGAGCAGTTAGGCATCAATCAGGCTGGCAGGGGAGTGGTTAGGGGGTTATCAGGCTCACAGGAAGAAGCGGTTAGGGGCAATCAAGAAGGCAGGCAGGTGAGCAGTTGGGAGCCAGCAGTCCTGGATTGTGAGAGGGATGTCTGACTACCTGATTAGGCCCGATCCTACGGGGATTGGGCCTAAACAGGTAGTCAGACATTCCTCGTGGGGTCCCAGATTGGAGACGGTGCAGGCTGGGCTGAGGGACACACACCCCATGCAAGAATTTTGTACACCGGACCTCTAGTCCTATATAATAAAATGCCAGCCACCATAAGTGGAACAGAAACAACTAGAGACCAGAACTACCACGGCCCCTCACCAGGCTGGCCCCACTCTCAAGCAAGTGTTTGGGGGTGACCAGGTAGGCAGGCAAGTGGTTAGGGGCAATCAGGTAGGCAGACAGCCCCTTGCAGGGCTGGCCCTGCCCCCCAGCAAACAAAGAAGGAGGCCCAGGCCACTGGCTGCAACTTTGTGGCAGGCGTGCAGCTGGCCAACGATCGCCCCGCAGATGGAGTCCCAGGCCAGCCAAGCCATCACACCCCATACCTGTCGCCTGCAGAGGGAGGCCATTGGTGGCAGGCAGGGAGGCAGCACTGCACAGATGGCAAGCAG
Source organism: Cnephaeus nilssonii (assembly GCF_951640355.1). NCBI lineage: Eukaryota > Metazoa > Chordata > Mammalia > Chiroptera > Vespertilionidae > Cnephaeus > Cnephaeus nilssonii. The sequence continues at coordinate 103,451,870 of NC_137071.1, forward strand.
TGGCAGCGGCAGCATTGGGGCCAGCTGCCTGCAGCCGGGGGAAGAAAAGCCCCGATAGGCCCTGATCTCAGGCCAGGCCTAGGGACACTACCCGAGGGGCCCAGATTGTGAGAGGGTGCAGGCCGGGCTGAGGGACCCCCCTGAGTGCATGAATTTTCATGCGCCAGGCCTCTAGTTAGTTATAACTGTATTTTACAAAGGTTCCTATGTACCTTCAGTATAAAATTTTCCTTCATGAGAGAGAAAACAAACATTTGAGGCATTTCAGAGCCTATTTGGATGATCTAAAGCCAATTCTAGGTCAAGGGAAAGTTTCTTAAAATTCAAATTCTTTAAGGATTGTAAAACTTAATTTTACCTAAAGATCATATATCAAAGTGTATTAGACACAAACATAGGCTAGAAAACTTCATTTCCCACGATTAAAATATGTTTTTTTATTTTAAAATATTTTATTAATATAATATAACCATTTTACTAGAAAAGAACTAACCAAAATAAGTCTTATTTTCTAACTTCATTTGTCCTTGGGTGTTGACAGCAAATTACACTAATTGCATTTCTGCTATCAGTCTCCCTGAGTACATTGATATAAGCTATTTAACTTCTGTTTAGGGAGGCCAAATGCAAATAATTTACTCTTAAGTGTCCTTGGTTTAGGGAAGATAGGATTTTCTAGATGGCTGCAAATTGCTGTTTTACTATCTCAATTTCCCTGTTCTGCTTGTCCTTGCTTACTGGTTTGTGTCATTTATTCAATTTTCTTTTAACATTTTTTTCCTACAAACTTTCATAGACATTCTTATAACTTTCAGAAACATTCTTACAACTTTCAGAAATAACCAGCTTTGGAAATCATCTTTCTCCTTCAAAATGCATTTCCATGCCTTATGCTTTATTATTATTATTATTATTATTATTATTATTATACCAAGCCATATTTCCCTTGCAATTAGTTAGAATTCTTAATCTTAATTTTTAGATGACATATAAGTAATTAAAATTCCTCAGATTAGCAATACATTCATATTTTAAGAAAGATTTCAATTAAAATACAAGACTTATTCATTAATAGATTCAACTCCATCCTCTAGATTCTCTAGAGGAGGCAAACTCAGATTAATTAATGTTTCAGTATCCTGTTATTTCAAAATATTTAGATGTTTATCATTTAACCCAGTAATGCTCTAAAACCTTTAAGTTATCAAAGACTTTGGAAAATTATGTATAGGCCTATGAGACTGGAGAAAAGGGCGGAGGAGAAGGGAGCAGGCCCTGCAGCTTGTTCCCAGACCTCTAGCTGCTTGGATTCAAAACTGCCACATTTTTCCTTAGAGATAACGTGCTAAAGTTTGGGTGATAATGAGTTCAGCTTTTGATAGTAGCCAGACTGTTAAGTAAAGAAACTGTTCCAGGGGAAGGGGGTGAGAATGTGGTCTTGGGATCTAAAAGCTCAGTGAGGGGTCCCTTCCTTTTTCTCTGTGACCCATATGCTCCCCCTCTTTTGTATTGTCTCTACTGTTGTGGCTTCTGTTTCTGGTTCTCCAGACCAGCCCTTCCCTGGGCCACTTGTTCTATAGTTGTGAACATTATGTTAGCTTTCTTTTTCTGCCTTTCTTATCTTTATGTACATAGACCTTCTGAGCCTTTTTTTAAAACAGCTCTTCTGCACTTCTATCCTTCCAGTTCTCTAACTTTGCAGTTTTCTTGAGATGTCAGGCCAATTATTGATGACAAAATGTAATTTTTAATATTTCGTAGTCCAACAGGTCCTCAGGGTCTGGCCCAGAGTACTTTCTCATTTGATCTTTTAGTCTTGGTAAAATTCAGAAGGCCCTTCTTCTCCACCTTGCTGAATATTGAAGGCTTTATTTAGGTTCTGAGACCAGGGAACTGCTTCCCTAATCCCTTTAATTATTAGTTTCCTGAGAGTTATCTCGTATCCCCTATGGGCATTGTTGTTAAGGTCCCACTGGGGCTCCTGGGTTTGGAAAGTTTACATCTGCTGGAAGCACACCAGGGCCAGCCAGGTGTTCCCTTTCCCAGATAGCCATAGATGACCTTCAAATCATTCCCCCTTCTTTTCCTGAGAATAGTATTCCCAAGATAGACATTAACTTGGATCTATATATAGACTTGTGGGTCTAGCTGGTCAGCTAAGCCACATGGGTCTTCCAACAGAGGGTTTAACTTTGTTTTACACTGCTCGAACTTCTTTTGCAACCTAGAAAAGCTGGCTTCTTGTAGTGCAGAGGCCTCAGAGCTGGTTAGAGCCTTATCAAGACAGCTCTCCTCCTGAGGGGGAGGCTGGTATTGTCCCCAGTCACATAGGGAGGGGAAAGCAGAACAAGGGATCTTATTTCTCTGTCTGCCCTTATTCTCTTTTAGGCTTCTCTACTTTTACAGCGAGAAGGACAACTGGCCCATTCCTCCAACAGAGAGCATAGTCAATCTCCTCTTGAGTTACTGGACTTTTATTATTAATATATTTATAATTATTACTGAAAAGCTTTATCATAAATCCTTCATTTTAGTTACATCTATTTATTATATATTAAGAACTTTGAGATTTTAAAGCAGTGATGGGCAACCTTTTGAGCTTGGTGTGTCAAACTTCGCCAAAAACCTGAGCATAACTCGGGTAGTGTGTCACTTTGAGGAAAAAACATTATTTCGCAAATGTTTCATCCTCAGGAGCAGCAAATGTTTCATCCTTGGCATGCGGCCGCCTCAGCGGCCGCGTGTCATCAGAAATGGCTACGCGTGTCAGTGCTGACACGTGTGTCATAGGTTCGCCATCACTGTTTTAAAGTCAATTATTACCTAAAGCATTTTCTTGACCAATTTTGTAACAGGGATAACTCAATGTGAAAGTACCATTTTATTTTATTTTCCTTTATGAAAATAGGAGTGCCCCTGCTTCACAGCTAGAGGATACTTCTATAGATCTGTTCCTCACAGTGTTATGGGGGAAAATAGAACATTGGGGACTAGTTGTAGTTATGGGAAATATTAATTATGAAGTTAACCATGATTGCCCTTTCAGTTCAAAGGAAGGACATACCACCCTGGCTGGGAGTTGTATGCCCCCAGGACCTGGGAGTCACCTTTAGAATGTGGTCCATCCTCATTCAAGAACTGCCCATTATCATGGAAGCATTAACCTTGTTGCTCAACCCAGCCTGCATAGCTTACTTCCTTATGTAATTTTTGCCCCTATATTCATAAACCATGGAAGAGCAAACTAAAGTTCCTAAAAGGTAGAAAGCCAACATTACATTATAGACACACAGACAGAAATCTCACTAGCTAAGAGTTTGTTTGGCTCAGTGGATAGAGCATCGGCCTGCAGACTGGAAGGTCCCAGGTTCGATTCCAGTCAAGGGCATGTACCTTGGTTGCGGGCACATCCCCAGTGGGAGGTGTGCAGGAGGTAGCTGATTGATGTTTCTCTCTCATCGATGTTTCTAACTCTTTATCCCTCCCCCTTCCTCTCTGTAAAAAATCAATAAAATGTATTTTTTTTAAAAAGAGTTTCTGATGGCTAACATTCTGAGAGGGACGGCAGGAAGAGTCCCTAAGATGAAAAATTCTTGGCAGCTGCTGAGATTTACCTGCAGTCTCTGTCACATGTTCTATCTCACCACACGTAATTGGGTTTCTTCAAAGCGGGACTTGCCCCATCTTTAAACAAATTAAACAAACAACAAAGAGACAGAAAACATCAACAAACACACTTATACAGGCACGTGCAACACAGTAAATGTTTACACCACAGAGCAATGTCTTCTGTCCCTGGTTCAGGAACTACCCCTCCCCAGAATCTCAGCATTCTCCCCAATGGAATATTTTGGGAGAATATATTTCCCAAGCCTGGAATTTCTGTTTCCCATCCTCGGCCATAAGCTGGGGGCCCCTCATTTTATGACGAGGCATCTGCATTGCAGGCAGCAGTCTGGGTCCTTCTTAAAATTCTTTAGCATACATTTAAAGACAGTGGGTTTAGAGGAACTACTTCCCATTTTGTGTGTGTGTGTGTGTGTGTGTGTGTGTGTGTGTGTGTGTGTAATCCCCCCGAGTTGAACAGGGCAAACACAAGGTAACTTACACTTCATGCAGACTCTCACACTCACATTCACACATAAGTCAGTCTGAGTTTGACTTCCACCCACAGAAAGTCCCTGAACTGAGGCAAATATTTTTCCTAGGTGGTGATCAGTCACCTCTTCTGTCTGGAAAGACAGGCCTGAACTCAGACTTGTTCCCCAGGGACACTTACCAACCAGACGTCTGGTCCCAGAAGGGCTTTCCTGTCTTTCTTGGAGTCCACTGGACCCAGGGAGGGTGGCCTGATCTGTCTGAGCCCAGCGAAGACTGGGACCAAGTCAACCACTAGTGGCGTCTTTCCCTTCATTACAAGGGCTCAGTCGAAAGGGCCCACCCACCTGCTCTCTCACAGTAATGCCTCAAAGGGGCAACTTGGCTGTGCATTTCCCAGTCATGGAACCAAATTATGTTGCAGAAATTACCAGGCAACTGGAAGACATACAACTGGTACTCAGAAAATTCAGGAAAAACCCTTTATTTGCTGAAGCACTAGTGCGGTGACTCAGGGGAGTCATTCTCCAAAGCCTGAGTGTTGAATGTGGGGGGTACTTTCCCTTTTATCACCTTAGTTTCTTTGTCTCCCAAATATTGACCAGGCTCTGGACTTTTCATGGGCTTTGCAGCCCCCGTGGGTTGGAATAGGGGAAGTGAGATTACAACCAACCACTCAGGTTAGCTGGCGCCAGCAGTTAATCTTCTGTGGGGGCTTTTTATGACCCATGCAGATAAACAGGTTCTGTAAGGCTAGCTAGGATACAAGTGGAAAGGGGGTTGGGGCTAGCAAGCATATGCATCAGAATGCAGGTTGGGGGGCTCAGTCTGCATTCACACCCAGACAGTACCAAATACAGAGAACAGGGCCAGCAAACATTTTCTTTGTAACAGCTTGAGATATAATTCAAATAACATGCAATTCACTCATGTAAACTGTACAATAACTGAATGGGTTTTAGTATATTCACAGAGTTGTACAATGATCACCACAATTAATTTCAGAATATTCATGTTGCCTCAAAAAAAAAAATCTCCTACTCTTTAGCCATCACTCCACAATTCCCCACTGGCACTAGCCCCAGACCTAAGCAACAACCACTGATCAATAGACAAATATGTGTCTGTATAGATTTGCCTATTCTGCACATTTCATATAAATTGAATCATATATGTTCTTTTGTGTCTGGCTTTTTCACTTAGCATAATGTTTTCAAGATTTATCCATGTTGTAGCATGAATCAGTACTCTATTTCTTTTTGTAGCCAAATAATATTCCATTGTGTGGATATTCCATACTATTTTATCCATTCATCAATGGATGTACATTTGGGTTGTTTCCAATTCTGACTACTATCCTATATAATAAAGAGGGAATATGCAAATTGACCATCACTCCATCACAAAGATGGCTGCACCCACAGCTGAGGCCAAGTTCCCATAAGGAGCCTTAACGAGCAATCAGCAGGGTCCTGAGGCTATGCCCTCCTCCACCCTCATGGGGTTTGTCAGGGGACCTCAGGCCATGCCCCCCCACCCGGTAGGGCTTGACAGAGTACCTCAAGGTGCACTTCCCATCCTGGTGCTGGGCTAGGGGACCTCAGACCACACCCCCCATCAGGTGGTGCTTGACAGGGGACTTCAGGCCATGCCTCCCACCCAGCGGGGCTTGACAGGGGACCTCAGGCTATGCCCCCCACCCAGAAGGGCTTGACAGGGTACCTCAAGGTGCACTTCCTGTCCTGGTGCTGGGCTAGAGGACCTCAGGCTGCTCCCCTCGCCCCAGCGCCAGGCCGGGAGACCTCATGCCGCATCCCCCACCAGGTGGGGCTTGACAGGGGACTTCAGGATGTGCCCCCCACCCTGGCACCAGGCCAGGGACTTCAGACCACACCCCCTGCCTGGTGGGGCTTGACAGGGGAACTCAGGCTGCACCCCCCACCTCACCACCAGGCCAGGGGACCTGAGGCTGCACACCCCTGCCTGGCTGGGCTTGACAGGGGACCTCAGGCCATGCCCCCCACCCAGCGGGGCTTGACGGGGGACCTGAAGCTGTGACCCCCTCCCAGTGCTGGGCTGGAGGACCTGAGGCTGTGCCCCACAACTGGCAGGGTTTGACAGGGGACCTCAGGCTGTGTCCCCCACCTGGAAGGGCTTGATGGAGTACCTCAAGGCATGCCCCCTCCACCCTGGTCTGGGATGGGGGACCTCAGGCCACGCCCCCCATCCTGGCACCAGGCCAGTAGACCTGAGGCTACACCCCCTGCCTGGCAGGGCTTGACAAGGGTGGGACTGGCCTGGTCTGGATCTAGCCGAATGGGGGGGGGGGGATGGTGGCCGGGTCTGGGTCTCACGCGATTTTGAGGTGCATGTGGGTGGGCGGGGAATTGACTCTGGGTCCTGTGGTGAGCCCCAGACTCTGACAGGAGGAAGGTTTTCATATACATTTTATTAATTTTCTTTCATCTCTGACACTTCCATTATAGAGAAAGGGCAAATAACAATATTAAATTATTTCCTCTAATTAATCCCCTTTTAATGTGCACGAATTTCGTGCACTGGGTCACTAGTAAATAATGATGCTATAAACGGAGGTGTAAATATATCTGTTTAAGGCCTGCTTTCAATTATTTTGGGTACATTCCCAGAAGTGGAATTACTGAGTCATATGGTAATTCTATACTTAACTATTTGAGGAACTGCCAGCTTGTTTTACGCAGTAGCTGTGTCATTTTACATTCTCACCAGAAATGTATGAGGGCTTCGATTTCTCCATGTCCTTGCTAATGCTTGTTATAATGCTTGCTGTTGTCTGACTTTTTTGGTTATAGGCATCCTGGTGCGTGTGAAGTAGTATCCCATTGTGGTTTTGATTTTTTCCTTAATGACTAATGATGTTTAGCATCATTTTATGTGCTTGTTACCCATTATATATCTTTTTTTGGAGGGTGAGCTGGAGGAAAGGGAGAGAGAGAGAAAGAGAGCAGTTAGGAATGGGTGGAAATCTATTTGTTAGTCTCATATAAACTTAAGTGGTAGTTATTATGGAGGGAAGACAAATTTGGGTGATAATTAGGAAGAATGAGAGGACTTGATGTTTGATTCAATGTCAGGAAAACAGAAGGGACAGAGTAAAGGACTCTAACTTAGACAATTAGGTGAATTATAGAATCATTAAAAAGAGAGGAAATACAAAAGTTTTAGGAAAGCATAATTTTGTTTAGGACTTGTTGAGCTTGGAGTGCTCATAGCCCATCCATCTATAGCAGCCTAGAATGTCTTTAGAAGTAGAGGTTTACAGCTGGAAGATAAGGGCAAGATATCTGCATTGGATTTAATCATGTTGCCTAGAGATGATAACTGAAGCTATAATAGCAAATGAGATAGCTTAATGAGAGAACATAGAGTGAGAAAGGGTATCAGGGGTAAGTTCTGAGGAACAAGAGTTTCCAAGAGACAGAGGATGAAAAACAAACATATAAGACTGGTGGAGGTTGATGGGGAGGAATATTCAGGAGATAAAACTTTTAAGAAGCAAGGGAAAATTCAAAAAAAACCAATACTACCAAGAGTTTGGGGAAGGATGAGAATGGAGAAAAGACCATTGGAGTTATCAATTAAATAGTATTTGGTCATGCATAGGTTTAAGAAAATTTCAGTTGATAAGGAGAAAGCTGAGAAGTGACTAGAAAGCAATTATGAAGATGAAGATACAGTGATGATCTTAAGAAGCTTACTTAAGAAGCTTGGTGAAGGGACGGAGCAAGGAGGTAGTTGTAAGAATAAAATTAGTTCAAGTGAGATAATGTATGTAAAAGCTCTGCTTTAAAAAAGCACAGAACAGCTATTATTCTGTTAAGCAAGGGCTATTCTGCACAAAAGGCACTCCACCAGCAAGTGAATGAGTCATTAGATAAAGGAAATGGAGTTCCTGTTTTCCTGGAAATGGCAGCACTATTTATTCATGTATGTTTTCAGGAATCTAATTAAGAATTACTCCCTCAGGTTGATTTGGCAGCTTCCTTTGATACCCTGAGTAATAGAGGGCAACAAGATATTGCATTAAGCAAAAGGTTATGAGCTTGTCACTGTCTTTTAATCCAGGAAATTGAGGCTCTACACATATAAAGATCAAGGGGCTTGATGACTTTGTACACTAAATTGATCCTGATTTAGTATAGTGTTGACCCAGCCTGGATCTCCCAATCAACCACAAAGTAGCTTGATCAAATCACACTTCACATACACTTTTGTAGCAAGAGAGATAAAAAAGAGCTGAATGCAACCCAACCTGACAGTTCTCAGAGACAGAGACAGAGAGAGAGAGAGAGAGAGAGAGAGAGAGAGAGAGAGAGACTGACTTATTATTGTGTAAAACTAATCAGGCTATAGAAACTAATAATATTAATAAACTGGACCTGTGGTACTAGTTTTCTACCATTTCGATGTCCTCTGAAATAAGGAAGAGGAATCACTCTGACAACAACAATGACAATACCTTTTACAATTAACAAAGCCCCTCCACATCCATTCTATCATTTGATCCTAATAACCCCACAAAGTAGGTTGTGCAGTGATTATAGTCCCATTTTGCAGTTGCAAAATCTAAAGTTCTGAGGTAAGTGACTTCTGGACATGGCCCAGACATTATGTAGCAAAGTCAGAGCTCCACCCCAGCTCTCTTGACTCTGAGTCCAACACTCATTCTGCTAACTACATAGCCAGTCTAAATGAACAGCAGCCAAATGGTTCTGTGGCTCCAGTAGCAACACAAGTACAACCCAAAGAAAGTAGAAACAGGTGCTCAATAATATTTTGGGGCTGGTCTGTAAAGCCTGGCTTTTGTTCCTTAGCGTTATCTTTTCTTCCTGAACTGCATATCACTCACGTACATTCTTGTTGCATTATGTGAAGATTCTTTTTTAAGATAGACAGTCTTGCCCATGCTGAGCCCCTGTCCGATTTTCTGAACAATGCTCCTCACTTTGTTAAATCTTCCTAGGTTTCTTACTCATCTACCCCCCACATTCAGCTGAGAAAAGCCACCACACCTGTGAATCTCACATTCTGAAATTTGAATCACAATTTGCATTTATTTCCATGTACATTATTATTGTTGGGATGTAAGATGAGGAAAATGGTCGCACTAGAGAAATAGTGCGAATTCAGCATAATAAAGGTCATTTTCAATTGTGACTGCCCATTATACAGCCCTTTGGCTAGTATTACAGATAGCTATCATGCAATAAAATTTTTTATGATATCAAGTTAGCTTTTTGGCAGACTACGACAACAAATTAGTATTCTTGTATCTCTTTCAATATTTGTGATTCAACTCTAGATGTTGGATAATAGGTGGTCTGGCCTTTGTGCCATTAAAATCCACAATAATATTTCTGTACAAATCCTTATTATTGAAAGGGAAGTGCTCCTTCTTAACACCTGACACTCTTTTGCCCTGAATTAGTAACCCTGGTTCAGGATTAGCCAGGGAATGAAAAAAGGAGGAATATATCGCATAAAAGGAAAGAGTTGCAGAGGAGAAGAAGGAGACAAAGTTCAATTTTAATTTAAGAGTAGCAATTGCAAAGAATATTTTAAAATGACCTAAAGCAGGATACAGAAGGTTCATATAAAAGTCTTATGTGACATTGTGCTTTTGTGTGTGTGTGTGTGTAATTAATTATTTTATTTTCAAAATCAGTTTTATTTAGTTTATTTCCTAAGGTTTTATTCTCTGAGAGTTGACTACTACTTGCTGAAGAAAAATTAGAAGTTCAAGAGGTCTTCCTCTAACAACCAGTTTCACAATTTCCAGACTTTTGCCCCATCAAACTCATCTTGTAAATTTCTACCAGTGATCTTCCCAAGAACAAATCTGGCCATAGTATTTTTTTGTTTAAATGCTTCAGTGGTTCCACCACTCATTCCCACACACTCTATCATTTAGCCATACCAAATTAATAAGCCACTCTGAAAACACATTGTTGTTCAGTGAGTGGTCCATTTATTAATCTGTACTCTTTGGGTTAGCTCAATAAAAAACTCAACTTGGACAAGCTTAGACAAAAAAGGGAAATCACTGAAAGGAATAAAACTGAGGGACCTGGTTTTCTGCAGGGACATAGCTGGGTCTCAGAAACAACTGAACCTAGGGAGGTACGATCTCTCTCTGATCTCCACTCCTCCCTATCTCTCACCCCAACTTCTGCCTTTACTTCAGCTTCATTCTCTTTCACTGCACATCAGCATCCTTTACATGATGAAAACCATGACCAGCAACACCTCCTGAGATTTGCTTGTTACTACATCTGCCAAAATACAGACACTGAATTTATTTATTCTAGTTTAAAATACAATAGAGATTTAGATTTCACATATGAGTGAGATCATGTGATACTTACCTTTTACTGACTGACTTATTTCACTTAGCATGATATTCTCCAGGTTCCTCCATGCTATCTCAAAGGGTAAGAGCTCTTTCCTTTTTTATAGTTGCATAGTATTCCATGGCATAAATGTACCACAGCTTTTTTATCCTTTCATCTACTGATGGGCACTTGGGCTGTTTCCAGATCTTAGCTATTATAAATTGTGCTGCTATGAACATAGGGTTGCATACCTTTTTTCTGATTGGTATTTTAGGATTTAGGATATATTCCTAGAAGTGGGAGTCATGGAAGCACGGAACAGAGTGCAGAATCTCAGAAGGAAGGGGCGGGGGGTAGGTGGGTGGGAGGTAACCAACCAAAGACATTGTATATATGCATAACCCATGGAGACAGACAATAGGGTGCTGAAGACCTGGGGCAGAGGGTGGGGGAAGGATGAAGGGGGTCAATGGGGGGAAAAGAGGGACATATGTAATACTTTCAACAATAAAGATTTATTTAAAAAATACAATAGAGGCTTCTGGTCAAGATGGCAGCATAGATAAATGCAGTACTAGAATCTTCACACAACCACATCAAAATTACAACTAAACTATAGAACAAACTTCATTTATAACTGCCTGAAATCTAACTGAATTGAAGTTCTATAACTAGATATTTAAAGAAGAAGCCACATAGAATGCTGGGATTCTTGTCCCAGCCTTACAAAGGGTTCAGCATTGTGGAGAAAGGAGCTGATGCGTAGATTCAAGAAGGAGTCCAAGGACGAAAGATAATTTTTAAAGGCATTAGGGCTCAGAGGTGCTTCAGCTAAAGGAGCTAAAAGACTACCTCCTTGTCTAGGACCCTTGCTTTTATTAACACAATTTGTCCTAAGGCAAGGTGGAGATATACACTTCAAAGGGTAAGGTTTACAGAAGCATTGTCAGTTTGGGGAATAGCCTACAGCTGTTCAGGTGTTTGGCCAACAGGAGGCAACAAAGATTAAGATGCCCTGATCTGTCTGGCAGCAAGCAATAATCCTATTCAGGTTTGGGAGAAGTGCCGTTTAGCCATTCCAACAGGTAAACTACATATGTGGCTCACCCTTGTTGAGCCACCCAACCTTCACCAACCTTTTGGTGAAATTCTTGTAATTATTACATGCTGGAATTGGTTCCCGGCATCTCACCCTTTTTGATTTTTTAACCCTTTGCACTCACTTGCTTTTTTCTCGAGCTGCTACCGATGCTAACTGTGTCGAGTCACACTCAACATCCGAGTGCAAAAGGTTAAATTTAACAAGAATGTATGTTTTAAGATTTTTAAATTCAGTGGAAAGGACAGAGTTCTATCAAGTTCCTTTAAATTGCTGTCAGGCATTAAAGGAATCAGCCTGCAGTCAGTTTCTTCCTGGGCCAACAGTTCTTTGAGTCCCAATTTCAATGTCCAATAGTTTTGAGTCCCAAATTCAATGTCCAACAGTTCCTTATGTGTACATGTTAGCAATGATATTTCAGTTCTGGTTGGTAGACAAATGGTGGCAATGCAGGTCCAACCCTCTCTGGTTTGGTCCTGGGCAACCTGCTGCAAAGCCCAGCTGCTGACTGCTAGCATGGCAAGGCGTCTTCACCATCTTTATTTATGGACTGTTCCTCCTCTGTTCTTTGGGGCCACTGCTATTTCTGTGGCTGGAGAAGTCCTGTCAATTCCTCCCTGGGATCCGTTGTTGCAGGAATCCACATGATCTTGGAGGTTTTTGGAAATATGCAAACATATTCTTGACCAAAGGTTAATAAAGGAATTTTTTTCTATAAAGTAGACTTGGGATGCTTTTTCATTTTTTGCCCAAACAATTTTCCTTTGGCTTATTTTGACACCATGTGATTTTTCATGGGTGTCTTGCTATCAATATTACAAATGAAAATTAATTTTTAAAGTAAAAAATTTCTTGATGTAATTTTCTTACAAGGTATTATTTTTTACAGGATATTATTCTACTATCCCCCCTTTTTTATTTAAATATTAGGAGGCTTTGGAAATTTTATAATGCAGTCTTGATAACTTTCAATTTTAATTTTTTTTTGCACAAAAATATAACTGCTTGAGATTCATTGCATGTTAAACAGTTTTACTATGAGATGAACCATCAATAAAAAAATTTAGTTAATACTTCATGAACAGGTTTTTGTCCAGTACCATTAAGTTTTATGAATATTCACTTATTTCAATTAGCCAATTTAAATTAATTCAAAATAAGGTTTATTTATTTATTAATTTACTTTAACTTTACTTGTTCTAGATTATGGACAGTAAGTGACATTAAATTTCTGCAATTAATCTTTAAGTAACTTTACACAGTGTTTGTTGGAGAGGCAAAAACACAAATTATTTAGTTTACAAGGCCAAATATATTGACTTTTAATTACAGTTCTTCAGATGTTTGAAGAAAACCTCTCTTTATTCCCTTCCAAAATAATTTTCAGGCTACAGAGAGTTTCATTTGGAAATCTTTGTCTTCCTTTTTACAACAAGCAACCTACAGGGCTGCTGCTTAATGCTGGTAGATATTGCCGAATAGCCATATTATAAGAAATCTCATTACAGTAAGTTTGACTACTATTTTACTGTCAGATTTAATACTCCAACAACAATCTTAGTTTACCCTGTCAATATTAGTGGAAGAAATTTCAAAATTTTAAAATTTCTCCTTTTTATTAAACTAGAATTTTATTTTTAAAGAGTATCCCCTTTGACTAATTTGCATATACAGAAGGATCATGGGAGGTTGCAGTAACTTTCTTAGAAGACTTAATCAAATTGCTTACAAAGACATTGGCTAATTCAAAGAGAGGGGTTGGCCTTTGCTGTTTCAAGATGGAAGCCCCCAGGGGAGCCACAAGCCATGTGGCCAACATGGCAGCTGCCAAGTCAGGCAGTCCGAAATGGCGGCTGTCTAAACTGCTCTGTGACAGAAAAGATGGTTTGCTTATTCTCACAATAAACAAGGGAAGAGCAAACCAAAATCCCTAAAAGATAGACAGTCAAAACAGAAATTTCACTAGCTGTTTCTGGTGGCTTTATTAGAATTTAATTGTTTATAAAAATATTGGTTTATCATATAACTCAATTTATATGAGACCTTGATTTATTTTAAAAAGCTAATTTATTAAGTAATTTAAGTAGGTATCTTTAATGAAAAAGCAAAGCAAAGCAAATTTAGTAAATTTTTACGTCTGATTCACAAGGCGCAAAAGTTGCCCCACCTCCATCCTAATTAAAAATGCAGGTGGCTAGAGGTTCTTGTTATTTTAAATTTCCTCTGTTGGACTTAAAGAAATATTTACTTCATTTTGCCCTTTTTAGAGTCTAAAACCTTTATAACATCTAAAATATATGTATATAAGTAAAATATATTGATTAATTTTTATTTGATAAAGCTTTCCATGTGATTTCAAGTATATTAAATGAGTTAAATTTCAAAAATATTTCCTTTCAGAAGAGAGAACAAATTCTTTGAATCACTCCAGGCCCTTGGAGTTTTCCAAGAATCATCTCTCAGTTAAAGCCTTGAAATTTTAACTTGGAAAAAAACATCAAATATATATATATATGTGTGTGTGTGTGTGAACAAAAGAAGCCACCTGCTAACCTGACAAGCTCAGGGGAGGCCTGTGTGGCAGTCTTGAAAACTCAGAGACCTAAAATAACCACAAAAGATGGTCTGAAAATTAAATATTTAACTACAAACAGGTTATAGTGGGCAGTCATTCCTAAGCTGATATTTTCCCTGACAAAGATCAACTTAGATCTTTCCTGAGCCCATTTGCCTTTTTTGCCTCTAAGATAACAGATCTGTGAGATGTCTGGGTAATTGTAACTTCCTTCTTTTGCTGGAGCCCCTGAGGCACAACCAAATGTGATGGGCGCCAGGACAGATGCCTCAAATTCCTTCATTATCATGTTAATTGTTCCTGTACCCACCTAAGTATGTGTCCATCATTTTACTTTTTATCCAATCCCAGGGGTTTCCCACCTTTTGACTTTATCCCACCTCCTTAATCCATCACCAATGAATTTCATGTAGCCCACCTATGTCCCTCCTTTGATGGCAATGTATAAATACAGATGTAACCCGCCATTCTTCGGAGCATTATCTCAATTCACTGAGGTTCTGCTTCCCGGCATATGTCGACAGTTTGGCTCAAATAAACTCACTAAAATTCTTTACAGGTTTCAATGGTTTTTTTCCGTTAACATATATATGATTTAAAGATTATATACTTTTTATAATTATCTTAAGATATCAATTAAATTTAAACTGGTCTCTGTATTAAATTTTTCTTTTGGGATCACAGAATTAATCCTTATTAAATTATACCAATAAGCAGCATATTTTGAATTCCTAATATTTTCAGAGAAACACAACATTTTATTTTCTCAAAAATAAATTTTTATATTTTAGGGATTTAATTACCACAATTATATTTTTTCCCAATTTAATTTGAACTTTGAACTTTTAGAGCTGACAAGTCAAATATTTAGCATTTCTAGATTAGTATTACCTTACATTTTTAAGGATAAATTTCCAAAATACAAGACATTAACAATCTTTAGCTTTAATTCTATCCTCTAGATTTTTCATGAGGAAGCAAACTTCCAAAATTTTAAGCTGTCAAACCTACATTTCTGGATGGCAAAACAGGTTCAGTCTTTTCAAATGTAAATTACCACATTCTTTAAAGATGGCTACTGGCAGGAACTGGCCTACCTATTTCTTCTGCTGGGGGAAGGACGACCAGCCCCTTCCTCCATTAACAAAGGGTGTAACCAGTCATTACCTGGGCTACTTAGATCTTTATAATTAATACATTATTTATCTATATTTCAACAATTTCTTTGAGATTTTAGAGTCAATTATAATTATTTTAAAGCATTTTCTTTGGCAAATTTTTTGTAACAGACAATTTACTGATTTTCTCAGAGGTCTGAAAGTTCACTTTTTAACACACTTCATTAGCATTTTAAAAACTACTCTTTATTATGGAAATACCAAACTCACTGCTAGAACCTATCCTGAATTTTTTCCTGGGTCAAATTCACCATCTTTCTTTTTGCAGGAAAAAAACAATTCTGGGGTTTTTCATTTCTGTAGCTCTTGTAAAGAGATTCCAGCTCAAAACAATCTAAACATCCAAAAATGGGACAGTTATGTGCATTTTGTTTTAAGCTAGGTTCTCTCCCCATGAGAACAGAAATCCCAGATGCATTTCTAAAATTTTTTAAAACTTTTTCATGGTGAGAAAAGAGACTTTAAATTAGCATACTGGGAGAGTGGGTTTCCATATTGGCTTGCCACATGTCTCCCTTCCCCCACATCCTGCTTGCTTTGGGGGAAAGAGTCAGTATCAGATCTGGCCAGGTATTTTTTTAGGCTTAATAGATAAAGACAGATCTTAATTTTTTTTTTCCTTTTTCGCTTTCCAAAGTAATTACTAGCACCCAAACTTATCTTAGCCAAATTTTGCATTTCCCAGCGAGTTCTTCTATAATTTTTAAACAAAACTTTAAGTAGACTTATTTCAGGAGAGATAATAGCTCTGCCCTCTCCTGCCACCTTTGAATTTCCCTGCACCAGAGGCAGTTTCGGCAGAAGGGTTTCATTTCTTATAACAGATTTTAGATTCCAAATACAAATTAAGATTTTAATTTGAACAAGAAACCACATTAAAGATGACTATGGCACTCTTTTTTCAGCCTGATTTTAAAAAGTAACTTTTGATATTCCAATTTCTTTATAATTTTGCCTATTGACCAAATTTTCCCCCATAATAATCTGACTTAAACACAAAGTATAACTCACCCACTTATGGATCCGCGGGGGTTCCGAAGCTGACATAGGCTCTACGCATGTTTAACTTTACCACCACTCCGGTGTTTCTGCTCAGGTGAATCCTTCTTTCTCCAGAAGCATGCCAGTCCCTCGTTCGGGCACCATATGCTGGGATTCTTGTCCCAGCCTTACAAAGGGTTCAGCATTCTGGAGAAAGGGGCTGATGCGTAGATTCAAAAAGGAGTCCAAGGACGAAAGATAATTTTTAAAGGCATTAGGGCTCAGAGGTGCTTCAGCTAAAGGAGCTAAAAGACTACCTCCTTGTCTAGGACCCTTGCTTTTATTAACACAATTTGTCCTAAGGTAAGGTGGAGATATACACTTCAAAGGGTAAGGTTTACAGAAGCATTGTCAGTTTGGGGAATAGCCTACAGTTGTTCAGGTGTTTGGCCAACAGGAAGCAATAAGGATTAAGATGCCCTGAGCTGTCTGGCAGCAAGCAATAATCCTATTCAGGTTTGGGGGAAGTGCCGTTTAGCCGTTCCAACAGGTAAACTACATATGTGGCTCACCCTTGTTGAGCCACCCAAGTATCACCAACTTTTTGGTGAAACTCTTATAATTATTACACTCTGGAATTGGTTCCCGGCAATAGAGACTAGTAGGCTGGTTCCACACTGACATGTGGAGTATAAAAATTGTGAGGGCCCTGGTTGGTGTGGCTCATTTGGTTGGAGCATTGTCTCATAAACTGAAAGGTTGCATGTTCAATTTCCAATAAGGGCACATACCTAGGTTGCAGGTTCGGTCCCCAGTTGGGCTGCATATGAGAGGCAACCAATTGAGATATGTCTCTCACATTAATCTCTCTCTCTCTCTCTCTCTCTCTCTCTCCCCCTGATAGATCCTCCAGCACGGAAAACACTACCTGTTTTTGGATCACTTACTCCATGGCTCCTCCCACTATTAGGCCCACTGGTATCTATACTCTTAATTTTGCTCTTTGGCCCATGTCTCATGTGTTGTTTCACTAGTCTCTTGCAGAACATAATGCAGGCATTCTCCAACCAGAAGGTGGGAGAGATCTATCTGGCACTGAATTCAGAACCTAACACCAGAATCCTTGAGACCCCGGGTAGACGCCCCTAACAATGCCCCCTCTCAGCTGGAAGAAGTTACGGAAGATAGACCTTCACCCCCTGACCTTGCCTGGACTCTCAATTTTTTTAAATAATATTAACAAAAGCCTGGAATGATAGATCCTCCCTTCCCCCAACTGATGGACGGAGTATGACATAAACTCCACCTGCAGCCGGACATTCCTGAACACCTTATATGGACTGTACATTGAACCACCAATCAGCACCTGCCATATACCCTAAGCGCCCAATTCCTAAATCCCTAGGTGCCTAATCATGTGCCTTACATGAAACCTCCAATCAGCGTGTGCTGAGTGCCCTAAGCCCCGTCCCCTCTTTTCCTCCCCTTAAAAGGCACTCTCACCCCGGCAAGCTCTCTCTCTCTCTCTCTCTCTCTCTCTCTCTCTCTCTCTCTCTTCCCTTTCCCCCTCTAGAAGGCGCCGGCAGGGTGATCTCCAATAAAGCCTGTGTCCTGGTATCCCATGGTCTCTGGCCCTCTGTTTCATCTTTCACTCCCCCTCTCCTTTCCTCTCTCTAAAATCAATAAAAACATATCCTCAGCTAACAATCTTAAAAATTGATGGGATATCTCATCTGCAGATCTCCCCCCTGAGAAGTGAGGGGTCCCAGCCCCACACCAAACCACCCAGCCCATGGTTTCAAAACCAGAACGATAAGTACCCATAACTCCTGGCTGTAAAAACCAGTGGGGATTGTGGCTGAGTGAGACAGAGGGCTGCTGGAGTCCCAGGCAGTTCCTCTTAAAGGTCCTAAACCCAGACTTATTTGAATTCATTCCCACTGACCTCCAGCATGCTGGGGCAAAAGCTTGAAAGGAACAAGGGATATACAGGGAGGAACTGAATTGTGTGGCATTAGGCATTAGGGTGAGATTTGTGTGTGTGTGTAGAGGGGGCGGGGTTCAGGCGGGAACAACATTCTGCTAGACAAAAGTGCTGACAGAGACCTAGGTTGTGGTTTGATCCCTGGTTGGAGTGCATTCAGGAGGCAACCAATCAATGTTTCTCTCATAAATCAACCTCTTTCTCCCCACCATATCTCTCCCTTCCCGTCTCTCAAAAATCAGTGGGAAAAAACAACACATATCCTTGGGTGAAGGTTTTTTTTTAAGTACTGGAAAAGCCATTGTTAATTTTCTGAGACACCCCCCCCCCAACAGAGCTTACAGTTGGGCACCATATCTGAGTCTCCATAAATCTGGTTATCACTATCTGTCCCACCCTGGTGATTCCCTGAGATCCCACCCAACCAAACTTGTGGGCCCAACAAAGCTGATTCCAGTGGCTTTTCCATACAGATGGCCTACCTTGGCTCACACTTCAGACTTAACTAAAATCTCTGAAACAAACAGCATCTGGCCTCATTGTGCCCCATACCTCTTTCTAAGTGACCCCAGGCCCAGCACTAGCAGAATTCCACCTTGGTTCTCAGCTTGATCTATCCTGGGCACCTCCAAGCCCAGCACAAGTAGCAGCCATCTGAAGATCACTCTGTAGCTTGTTCCAGGTGGCCCCAGGCAAGGCACTCAGTAGACAACTTCAGACTATGCCAGATTACAACCCTACCATCTTCACGGTTGACACACTCAAGGGGTGAACTTGGTGAGCACCAAAGCCCCACTGAAGCAAGTCCTGCTCCATAGGGGCATCTCCTGCACAGCAGTTCCTCCATCCTAATCACAGCCAGTCCTTGCAGACAATTGGACTGAGGGCCAATCCCTCCCAGTTATGCCAACAGCAATCAAGGCTCAACTACAACAGCACAGTGCACACAGACCACACAGGAGCACACCTACAGTGTCCAGGAAGGATACGACCCTGGGTCCTACAGGATATTTACTACACAAGGCCACTCTACCAAGTCCAGGAGAAATAGAAACTCTACCTAATACATAGAAACAAACATAGGGAAATAGCCAAAGTGTGGAGACAAAGAAATAAGTCCCAAATGAAAGTACATGATACAAGAAACAATGGTAATAAATTACCTAACCCAACAACTCAAAGAGTTAGAGTAAGAGCAACAAGAAAAGCCCAGTGTAAGCAGAAGGAAAGAAATAATAAAGATCAGAGCGGAGATAAATGACATAGAGACCAAAGAAACAATACAAAAGATCAACAAAACCAAGAGCTGGTTCTTTGAAAGGATAAACAAGATTTATGAACCTCTAGCCAGGCTCACCAAGAAGCAAAGAGATATGACCCAAATAAACAAAATCAGAAATGAAAGAGGTGAAATAACAACAGACCCCGCTGAGATACAAAGGATTGTTACAAAATACTACGAACAACTCTATTCCAACAAACTGGACAACCTGGAGGAAATGGACATATTCCTAGACCAATACAACCTTCCAAAACTCAATCAGGAAGAATCTAAACAGCTCAACAGGCCAGTAACTATGGAAGAAATTGAAGCAGTCATCAAAAAGCTTCTGGCAAACAAAAGCCCAGGGCCAGATGGCTTCACATGAGAGTTTTACCAAACTTTCAAGGAAGAACTAAAACCTATCCTCCTCAGACTATTCCAAAAAATTCAAGAGGAAGGAACACTTCCAGGTTCCTTCTATGGAGCCAGCATCACCCTAATACCAAAACCAGATAAAGACAACACAATGAAAGAGAATTACAGGCCAATATCCCTCATGAACATAGATGCCAAAATCCTCAACAAAATCCTAGCAAATCGGCTCCAGCAATACATAAGAAAGATCATACATCATGACCAAGTAGGATTTATCCCAGGAATGCAAGGATGGTACAATATCGGCAAATCAATAAATGTGATACATCACATAAACAAATTGAGAGATAAAAATCACATAGTCATATCAATAGATGCAGAAAAAGCATTTGACAAAATCCAACACCCTTTCTTGATAAAAACTCTCAACAAGGTGGGAATAGAAGGATCATACCTCAACATAATAAAAGCTATATATGATAAACCCACAGCAAACATCATACTCAATGGGCAAAACTAAAACCATTTCCCCTAAGAACAGGAACAAGACAGGGATGCCCACTCTCACCACTCCTGTTTGACATAGTACTGGAAGTATTAGCTATCGCAATTAGGCAAGAAGAAGAAATAAGAGGCATCCAAATTGGAAAAGAAGAAGTGAAGCTGTCCTTATTTGCAGATGACATGATATTATACATAAAAAAAAAACAAAAGATTCCATCAAAAAACTAATAGACTTAATAAATGAATTCGGCAATGTAGCAGGATACAAAATTAACGCCAAGAAATCTATGGCATTTCTATACATCAATAGTGAACTTACAGAAAGAGAGCCTTAAAAAGCAATCCCATTTACCATCGCACCAAAAAAATTAAGATACCTAGGAATAAACTTAACTAAGGAGGTAAAAGACCTATACGCGGAAAACTACAGGACACTGAAAAAAGAGATAGAGGAAGACGTAAACAGATGGAAGAACATACCATGTTCATGGATTGGTAGAATCAACATCATTAAAATGTCCATACTACCCAAAGCAATCTACAGATTCAATGCACTCCCCATCAAAATACCAAAAGCATATTTCACAGACCTAGAAAGAACTCTCCAAAAATTCATCTGGAATAAAAAAAGACCCTGAATAGCCAAGGCAATCCTGAGAAAGAAGAAGAAAGTAGGAGGGATCTCAATACCAGATTTCAAGCTGTATTACAAAGCCATTGTTCTCAAAACAGCCTGGTACTGGCACAAGAACAGACATATAGACCAATGGAACAGAATAGAGAATCCAGGTATTGACCCAAACCACTATGCTCAATTAATATTTGACAAAGGAGGCATGAACATACAATGGAGTCAAGACAGTCTCTTCAATAAATGGTGTTGGGAAAATTGGACACACACATGCAAAAAAATGAAACTAGATCACCAACTTAACCATACACAAAAATAAACTCAAAATGGATACAGGACTTAAACATAAGACAGGAAACCATAAAAATACTAGAGGAATCCACAGGCAACAAAATCTCAGACATATGCCAAAAGAACTTCTTCATTGACACTGCCCCTAGGGAAATGGAAGCTAAAGAGAAAATTAACAAATGGGACTACATCAAAATAAAAAGCTTTTTTACAGCAAAAGAAACCATCAACAAAACAACAAGAAAGCCCACTGCATGGGAGAACATATTTGCAAATGCTATCACTGATAAAGGTTTAATCTGCAACATCTACAGGCAGCTTATGCAACTTAATAAAAGGAAGATAAATGATCCAATAAAAAAATGGGCAACGGACGTAAACAGAATATTTTCAAAAGAAGACAGAAGGAAGGCCAAGAGACACATGAAAACATGCTCAAAGTCACTTATTATCCGAGAGATGCAAATCAAAACAACAATGAGGTACCATCTCACACCTGTCAGAATGGCCATCATCAACAAATCAACAAACGACAAGTGTTGGCGAGGATGCGGAGAAAAAGGAACCCTCATGCACTGCTGGTGGGAATGCAGACTGGTGCAACCACTGTGTTGAACAGTATGGAGTTTCCTCAAAAAACTGAAAATGGAATTCCCCTTTAACCCAGTAATCCCACTCCTGCAAATATATCCGAAGAAACTAGAAACACCAATCAGAAAGGATATATGCACCCCTATGTTCATAGCAGCACAATTTACAATAGCTAAGATTTGGAAACAGCCTAGGTGCCCGTCAGCAGATGACTGGATCAGAAAACTGTGGTACATCTACACAATGGAATACTATGCTGCCATAAAAAAGAAGGAATTTCTCATCATTTGCAGCAACCTGGATGGAATTGGAGAACATTATGCTAAGTGAAATAAGCCAGTCAATGAAAGAAAAATACCACATGATCTCACTCATTTATGGATAATAAAGAACATTATAAACTGATGAACAAAAATATAGATATAGAGACAGTACAGCAACAAACAGACTTCCAAATTACAGGGGTAAATTTAGGGAGAGGTGGGGGAGATCAGAAATCAAACGAAGGACTTGTATGCATGCATATAAGCATAAACAATGGACGCAAAACTTTGGGGGGTGAAGGCATGTATGTGTGTGGGGTGGGGGGGGCAATGGTAAGATATGTCCACATATAATACCTCAATTAAAAAAAAAGACAAATGAAAGTATATGAGAAATCTTCAGAAAAAGAACTAAATGAGATGGAGACAGGCAAACTACCAGAGTTCAAAACAATGGTAATAAAGATGTGCAAGGAAATTAGTGAGTAATTCAAGGAACTTAGTGAAAACTTCAATAGCGTAAAAAAGGACATAGTAATTATAAAAAAAGAACCAGTCAGAAATGAAGAATAAAATAACTGAATCAAGAATAATCTATAGGGAATCAACAGTAGAGTAGATAAAGCTGAGAATCAAATCAGTGATTTGGAATATAAGGAAGCAAAAAAACACCCAATCAGAACAGCAGAAAGAAAGAAGAATCCAAAAAAAAATGAAGGTAGTTTCAAGATCCTCTGGGACAATTTCAAGTATACCAACATTTGCCTCATTTGGGTGCTGGAATGAAGATAGAGAGCAAGAAATGGAAAATCTCTTTGAAAAAATAATGACAGAAAACTTTCCTAACCTGGTGAAAGAAACAGACATATAAGTCCAAGAAGAACAGAGAGTTCCAAACAAGATGTACTCAAAGAGGCCCACACTAAGACACACCATAATTAAAATGCAAAAGATTACAGACAAAGAGAGAATTTTATAAGCAGTAAGAGAAATGCAATTAGTTACCTACAACGGAGCTCTCATAAGACTTCCAGCTGATTACTCAACAGAAACTCTGCAGGTCAGAAGGTAGTGGCAAGAAATATTAAAAGTGATGAAAAGCAAGATTACTCTACCCAGCAAAGCTATCATTTAGAATTGAAGGACAGATAAAGATTTTCCCAGATAAGAAAAGCTAAAGGAGTGCATCACCACCAAACCAGTATTACATTAAATGTAATAAATTTTTTCAAGAAGAAAAAATGAGATAAAAATATGAACAAAAAGTGGTAACAAATACATGTCTATCAGCAATTGAATCTAAAAAAAAAAAGAACAATCAGAATAGAAACAGTCTCATAGATACTGAGAACATTAATGGTTTCCAGATGGGAGGGGTGTTGGGGATGGGTGAAAAAGATGAAGGGATTAAGAAGTACAAATTGGTAGTTACAGAATAGTCAGTAGGATATAAAATGCAGCATGGAAAATATAGTCCGTCAGATTGTAATAACTATGTAAGGTGGCAGATGAATACTAGATTTACTGGCGTGATCACTTAGTAAGTTATATAATGTTTAATTATTGGAGTGTACACCTGAAACTAATACAATATTGTGTGTCAACTATAATTGAAAAATTAAAAATGGAGAAGAAGCATGGCTGCTTCCGGGATTTGGCCAGGTTTGCATGCTGAATTGTCAACATTATGCAGTCTGATGATATTATCTGGGATACACTAGGAACCAAGCAACTTTGCTCCTTCAAAGTAAGAACTAAGACACAGAACTTTTGCAGAAATGAATACAGCCTGACTAGACTGTGTAACTTGTTGCCTTGTCCCCTGGCAAACAGTTAGTATGTCACTATCAAAGAAGAGAAAGGACAGTGCTACTTGTAAATGAAGGTGATAGAACAGGCAGCTTTTCCTAGGCATCTCTGGGAACCAGTCTGGCTTCATAAAAATGATGAGAAAGCACTGGAGCCAATAGGTGAAAATCTAATTTACTGGCCCCATTTCATTCAACACAAGTGTAAGCTGAGTTTCACCATGATTACCCAGTACCTAATTTGAATTTGAAAACTTACACTAAAGCGACAGGGGAAACTTGTTCTTTTGAGTGAGAAGGTGGAGCAGAGGGGAAAAAAAGAAGAGAGAAAACAGCATTAATAGCTGCTCAGTTGGACAATGTCATTGAAAAGGAATTGCTGGAAAGACTTAAACAAGATATGTATGGCGACATCTACAACTTCCCCATTCATGCCTTGGCCAAGGCCCTGGAATAGCAGAAGGCAGAGAGTGACTCAGATGCTGAGGAAAAAGATAGTGAAGATGATGAGGAAGATGTGGGAAAAAGAAAGTTTGTTGACGTTGATGAGGTAGATGAGAGTGACATAAGAGATTTTGAGGATATGAATAAACTGGATGCCAGCAGTGATGAAGATTAGAATGAGACATCCTCTAGTGAGGAAGAAGAAAAGCCCTTGATGCCAAGCACAAAGGCAAATACCCTTGAAAGGACCTTTATGAAGAAAATGAGCATATGTGTCAATAGAGTATGAGCAGGAGACAGAGCCTGCGGCCAAAGCCAAAACCACGTGATTTCTGTTCATCACCTGACATTTATAACAGGACTGGACATTTTGAACTTTATTCTCATTACATACATACCTCCAGTTTTTACTCTTTATGTTGTATTTAACCCAATATTTGTGTATTTTATATTTATGCCACTCTGTTGGGCAAGAAATCTGGGAGGACGTGGAGGAAAACCTTAAATTGTAAACAAGAGTATTTTTATAGCTTTGGCATGTGTTGAAGTGACAGTTTGAGTACAAGAAGCTCAACAAATGAGTTTGTGGTTGTAAATATTTCTAAATTTTAAATGCTAACCACCGTGGGTGCCTCCCCCAACTTCATTCAGAAATGTCCAGACTTCAATGTTTTCTTGTTCTTTCCCTACATGTGTGGGAGTGAAAGGTAAGAAGGAAAAAGAAGATCTAAATTATAATGTCCAGTATAAAAATACCTTTTTTTCTTAAATAATTCATTTATACAAAAAGAAAATCCTCTTCTTTTTAGGAAAGTAATACAAATCTTAAGTTCCACTGTAGGGAGCACCTTCAGAAACCCACTATAATTTTCTGATACAGTTTACTACCTCACTGTCTTTGCAGCTTTGGGGAATTTTAGCCAGGAGACCCTGAAACATGAAACCAAACAGGCTTTGATTTTTATTTTATTTTTTCTTTACCTTGATTCTTCTTTCTTGGTACCATACTCAAGGAAGGAAAGATTGGATGACACCAGGGGACAGTTCACAGAATAAGTGTAACTGTAAAAACTAACAGCATGCTTGGAAATGTCCTACTGGCTTGTGGAGAAGCAGCTTAATACCAGCTAAGGTGAATTAGATGAGATCTAGGACTTGAAAACTGTCTTAGATTAAAGATCCAAGATGAAGTTTAATCTGAATAAACTAATAAAACAACAAACTATGCTATGTCTAAATATTTTTAGAATATGAATTTCTTTTCATGCTGTCTTATATCTTTTCAACTGAAGACTTCTAAATGGGGTAATAAATGAGGCAATAGTTTATTAAATATATATAAATACATACATATTTATTATATGCTATGGCTTTGAAAAGTTCTCTTTTGTGGAATATGAGACCAAAGAAAGAATTACCATGTGCATAAATAAGAATATGGAAAAACATAATTGCCCCTGAAAAACTGGAAACATTTCTGGGATCTGAATTAGTCTACCTATACTATTACTCCTTGGTAGCGTTTAGTCCATTATTTCACTTGTTTCTTAATTTAATGACTTAAATTGTACAAACTCTTGATCATGATTCTTTTGTACATTCTCGGTCTTAGCCTCAGATATTTTCTAATCCTCCTGCCTTTTGGTCTGAATGGTTCTGAATACCTTTGTTCAAACTCTATTGAAGGCTAGAGGGCTCCAGAGGTGGAGAACTGAACCCTCCACATTCATTTACAGATTTGATCAGACACAACATTCATTTATAGACTTGGTCATACACGTGAATAGTAAATTAGTAGTAGGAATTACTCAAGGATAATGAGGCCTAACTAAAACCACATTGAAGCTTGTCCCTTACTTTCACTTGTCCTTGAGAGCAACAGTTCAGAAGAAGTAGGCAGTCTGTGGCCTCCTTTAGCAAGGCACTCTTAACAGGCTCAGGTGTAAGGCTTGGATCCTTTGAATATCAATTCAAGAGATCCTTCAATAAGACCACAAGTCTACAAGAAACTGGAATCAAGAAGAAAAACTATGTTCATACTCTAAATCAGGATGTTAAACTGGAGACTTCAAAAGACCCATCTAGTATAAAGCCCTCATTTCATAAATGAAGGAACTGAAGTCAAATGACTTAAAGACCACAGAGTTGGCAGCAGAACCAGAGACCAGACTCCAGATTTCTTAACTTCAAGCCTCATTTTTTTTCTATAGCATACTGCCCATATACACACCCTGGCCTGCCTAAGACTACCTTGTTCCCCTCCAGAAGCCTGGTTCCATTCTAAGGAAATAGCCTCTCCTAAAAACAGAGAATTGGCATCTCCTCTTACCAGGGGCCTGTACTTTTGGCCAGAGAACAGGAGATGGCCCATAGTCTTTAACTTTGATGCAGTCTCAGGCTGAGAAGTTAAAAATAAAATGAGGGAAATAAGCTTAGTTTCTGGGACTTAAGTGTCAATTTGAGTTTTCTGTCATTTAATTCTAGATCCTAGCTTACCATCAGTTAAGCCCAGCCTATTTACTTATACTTATTAGCCTTTTGAAAGGTTAATAAGTATAAGTGATAGTCACACAAAACTGGAAATGTATTTAATGCCACTGAACTGTATGTTTAAAAATAGTAAATTTTATGTGTGTTTTTTACCACAATAAAAACTAAAAAGCCTTTAGAAGGAAATGAAAAATAACTTTAAAAATAAAAAATACACTAGAGAATAATTGAATCTGCTCAGCTAAAGTGAAATGCTTGCTAGAATCATGTCGATGGGGGTGGGAGGCAGTTCCCAGGAAATGGGAGGGCTATTGCATAGATATGCCATAAATGTCTACTACCTTATATTTGCTCCTGTGTCTTACCCTCATCTCTGTGTGGTTGTTCTATTTTGAGCTATATTATCCTCTCATTTCTCTAAACTCCTTAAAACTTGATATCAATAATCTGGTTCTTGGTTATAACACTATCTTCCCTTTTTGCTTGACTATTTCACAGGTTTATTAATTTGCATCCAATGACATTTTCAGTGGTTTGGGGCACAGGGAACACACCTTGTATTTCTTCAGAGTGCCCCCACTGTTCTTAGAGGTGTTATACTACATAGTAATTGTTCACATGCTTCCTGATTTTAACTGGAAATTTATTAGATTTTCACAGTAGAGAAGCTTAGATCCTGAACAGAAATAATTCATCTTCTCACATGTAACTCTAGTCACTAAATGGAAAGAATGACATTCTATTTCATTCCATCCATCCACTGGAAAACATTTACTAGTAATGAATTATTACTCTACTTCAGTCACTGTGGTCACTGTGTTAAGTGCTTAGGATACAGAGATGAATTGGTTAAGACCGTGGTCAGCAAACTGCGGCTCGTGAGCCACATACAGCTCTTTGGCCACTTGAGTGTGGCTCTTCCACAAAATACCACGGCCTGGGCGAGTCTATTTTGAAGAAGTTTAAATTTAAAAAATTTGGCTCTCAAAAGAAATTTCAATCGTTGTACTATTGATATTTGGCTCTGTTGACTAATGAGTTTGCCGACCACTGTTAAGGTATCTGCTGCCCTTCAGGGCACAGTCTAGCTGGCAAACAACATGGAGACAAATAAATTGTTACCACACCAGATAATGAGTGTCTAAAGGGAGTACAGATTGCTGAAGGAGCCCAGAGAGGTGATTATAGGTGGATCTCTGGTGTTGGGATTATAACTCCTAGGAAACAACTTATTATCTAATTGCTTGTAGCCTACCTGAGATCATTCATCTTTAACAGTTTCCTTACAAGCTTATGAGACTCCTAATGTGTAAAAGAAACTAAGGGAAGCAATTTCCTCTTTTCAAAATTATTTTCTCAGAGATGGAATTCAGTGGCCTAACTTTCTTCCTGTCAGCTCCTGTGGGTATTCCCCACCTCTCCCTTCCCCCCACCAGCTATCTGCTGCCTCATGAGCAATCTCGGGAGAGGGGAACACACTGCTCCTCTTCCTCCTTGCACAACCCTGTTTTATGGAGCAGAATAGCCAGGAAATCAAGCAGTCCACTGAAAGGATTTTGCAACTGGGGCCTTCTACCAAATTATTCACCCTTTGATGATCTTCTGTTTTAAATACTATTGGATGATGTGCTGAGACCTAGAATATTTCCTCTATAAATCTACTTTATAGAAGGCTAAGCTCTACTCTAATATGGAGGTGTGACTTGACTGAGATGTCAAATAAATTTTGCTTCATGGCTATTATAAGTAAACTGAGTAGGGAAGATGTCTGAAAAATCAGGCACCATGAATTGTCGCTTCCCTTTCCATGGTTCTGATTTGTAACTAGTAGTTGTGTACATTTCAGTTCACTGAAGACTCTGGCTATGCAAACATCTTTGTTTACCAGCTAC
This sequence comes from Cnephaeus nilssonii, assembly GCF_951640355.1. NCBI lineage: Eukaryota > Metazoa > Chordata > Mammalia > Chiroptera > Vespertilionidae > Cnephaeus > Cnephaeus nilssonii. The sequence goes on from NC_137071.1 coordinate 103,480,709, forward strand.
CAAATATGCAGGAAACTATCCTTCATAGGTTCCAAATGTCATAGAAGAGCAACCAGGTCAGCAATGGAAGGAGAAGAGAAAAGAATGAAGTGGCATTTATCACATGTCCAATGAAACAAAAGGGTTTTTACTAACTGTTTGGCATTTTTAGAAATTTATTTTCTCATCATAGACATTGCTTCAGAATTCATCCACACATTCATCATGCCAATACCCCCACACAGCTATTATTGGGAACTTGACAAACAAATCAAACTAATTCTGCAATCTTAACTCCCAATAGCCCTGAAATCACTTTCAAGGACTCTCTTGATGCTAAGCTTGGGGCATTTCCACTCTTCCTAAGATACTGGCAGAGGTACCAACACCTACTATTATGCTGGAGCAAGCAAAGCAAGATTTGGCCCTAGCATGGCAGCTACCCACAGCATTTGAAGGACGTTACAGTTAGCACTTCACTTGCTCACAGCATTCTAGTTGTGAGAACTAAATGTGTGACTTCAACAGAGTCCTTAGGTTTACCCGAGGTGGCTGGTTTCAGTTCACACATAAAATTGCAATTAGCCATTATGCTATATTCTTCTATCACATTTAAATGCACCCGAGCATTCAAAATTGTACTAGATCTATGAAGCTTTCCTCGCCATTGACATCAGCTGTTAGGGAAGATGACTTCTGGATTATTCCTTTTCTTCTTCCTCTTTTTTTTATTTTCTTAATTGATTTTTAAAGAGAGATGAAAGGAGAGAGAGACACAGAGAGGAGAGACATCAATGTGAGAGTGAAACATCAATTAGCCCCCACCAGGGATCAAGTCCACAACCCTGGCACATGCCCCAATCAGGAATCAAACCAGCTATATTTTGGTGCACAGGATGATGCACAACCAACTGAGTCACATGGTCCAGGGTGACTTCTGGGCTCTCAATAGACTCTTGAGGTGTTTTTCCCCTTTTGAGGCAGATCTCAGAGACTAAGTTTAAAGTTCTTGTTCCAGATCCTTCTGGTAGTCATATCTTCTGATACATGTAACTTCTTCCTCATTTTTCTTAAGGTTGGTGTTTGCCTTACTTTGGTTTAACTCTTGTATTAAATAAGTTCTGCAAATGAATCCAGGCTACTGTTGGAGACAAGAAATCGGAAATACTGATTCACTTGGTCCAACAAGTTATATAGCAGTGATTCCCAACGTGGAGCACACACCCCACAGGAGGGCAATTTGATTTTTAAGAGGAGAAATTTGAGAATGAGTTATTAACAGTGAATTTTTTTTGCATTTTTTATGGTTCTAGGGGCCTCATATACAGCATATAAATATATATTGTGACATATTTATGCATTTCAGTTCTCTATTATATGTTTTGAAACTTTATTTGCTATTTTTCATATCACTTCATATTATTAATTTTTAACAATTTCTTAGTGATTTCTTCCTCAGTACTTCAACTGTCTCTTCGTTCTTTTATTTTTATCTTTCATGGATGTCATGTTCTTTGGAAGCTTGTTTCAACCAAGTTAAGAGCCTTTTAGGCTTCCTCCACATGAATAGTAGTTCACTTTTTGAATAATAAGAATTATATGTCATGTGGGGGGAGGCATTAGGATTTTAAAGATGCTTCGGTGGGGCGTGGCCAAAAAATATTGGGAACCACTGCTATATAGGAATATATGTTATTCTGGCCAACTCATATGACACTCCTCCTCTCTTTTTTTTTTTTTTTTTTTACAGAGAGGAAGGGAAAGGGATAGAGAGTTAGAAACATAGATGAGAGAGAAATATTGATCAGCTGCCTCCTGCACACCCCCTACTGGGGATGTGCCCGCAACCAAGGTACATGCCCTTGACCGGAATCGAACCTGGGACCTTTCAGTCCGCAGGCCGACGCTCTATCCACTGAGCCAAACCGGCTTCAGCCCTCCTCTCTTTTTTATTATAAAGGATTTCAAATACATAAATATATACATATGTAAATATACATATATTTATTTATATGTATATAATTAGACAGAATAATAAAATAAACTTCTATGTACCTATCACCATCAGCTTTAACTATTATCAAATGGCCAATCTTATTTTATCTATACCCATATCCACCTCACTCTACCACATTCTTTTTTTCTATTTAAAAATCACTTTTTTGCATACATATATGCATATAAGTTCATTGGTTAATGTCTTCCCACCTGGTGGAGGCCTGGGGATGGAAGCAGGGTGGAGGGGGTCAATGGGGGAAGAAAGGACATCTGTAACACTTTCAATAATAAATATACTTTTAAAATAAATTAATTAAAAATTAAAATAAATAAAAATAATTTTACATAAACAGCATTTTTCCATTTCAAGTGTCTATCATTTATAAGGAATGTTAGTAAATATTTCATTTGAAACTTCTTTGTACATATTTCCATTGACAAATAAACTGAATTCACATAAAAGAGTTAAACTTAAATAATTCATATTTATTTCCTCCTCTTGCAACAGGTATATATTGGTAAAATATAAATATTCTTGGGCTTTGGCTTTGTTCTAAGTGAAGACCGTAACTAATCAGATGGTACAATTAACAACATCAAAACCAAGAAATTGTCAGTTGTGTCCTGACTTGAACTAGTACTGAGGTGAGAAAAAGAAGATTCACATGTGGTTTCTGGTCCAAGGGTGGGGCATGAGTGGTGAGGAGAAGAGAATATCTTTCTTTACAGCTCTGATAAAAATAATCTATTGTAACCCTAAATTTTAACTTTGAATATATTCTTCTACATTTGTTAATTAATTCCATAATCATGTTACTAAAACTTAGATGTAAACTAACAAAATATAATCCATTTTGAACAATCTTAGTAGATTAAAAAATGATTATTGGGCTGGTAGAAACAACAGAAATGCACATGGAGAGAGCAATGATTCAGGGTGTTTGTTTAGTTCACTGTGGTCAATCGCACATTCATCCTGGATCTCAGTATGGCAGACTTATCTACTCAGGACATCCCAGGCAGGGCTTCCTTGGCCTGAACAACAGTGAAGCTGGCAGGCACCTGCTCAGAGCACACAGGGATGGTGAAGGGCACCTAGGGGCAGCTGGCCTCCAGCTCCATGGTTCTGATTTGTAACTACCTAATGCACTCAGTTGCGGTGATATTGTTGCCCTGATCTTGGAGGACCTCACCTAGCCCGTTCCAGACCTCATGGGCCATTGAGTTCATCTACACTGCATTCTGAAAAATTTTCTCCACTAGACTGTAGTGGCCCAGCTGATGAAAAATCAGCTGCATGATCTTCACATGGGTGGGGTTGATGTATAAGCCTTCTTTGTACCACTACTGGGTTTCATCAATGTTTCCTTGGAGCTAGGCAACCTGGCCACATATGTACAGGACATTGTGGAACATTGGAAAGAAGTTGGCAGCTTCTTGGGTACAGGCTGTGGCTTCTGTGGGCTTCCCAATGCCAATGTATACTTCAACTGTGTGGAGCCAGATCTGTGCCAGTGTCATCCAGGGCCCCTGCTTGGGAAAGTTTCTCTGCAGAGAAACCTGATCTACTCTTTTTTTCTTTCTTGATCCACTCTTAAGTGGATGTAGCATGGACAGAACCTGTCTCCAGGTCTCTGAAGTCTGACAAAGTAATTGTATTAAGCTGTCATCTATCTGCAATGGTTCTATCTAACAGGCTACTCCCATGTCCAGAATCACTGGGATTGGTTACAAATAGCAGGATTTCCATATTTGTAATATAAGCTTATAAGTGAGGAGTGCCTCATCTAGCTCCAGCAGAGTGACTCGAACCTCATTTTGGAAAACAGTAGTATTAAACTTTCTGGATATTCACTCAGGGCCATGTCAATAATGTTCAGAGCATCATGGTAATGCTTCTGTGCTGATAACAAGAGGACAAGGAGGTGCAGATAGTTGACATCATAGCCTTGAAGCTGAAGAGCTTGACAGATATACCCCAGAGCCTCTGGTATCTGTTTGGTGATGGTGAGATGCAGAGCCAGGTAGAAAGCTGCCTGATGATCTGTAGGTAATAGACTGTGGACCCTCTGAAATGCAAGAAGCACCTTTCTCTGCAGGACCTCCTGTATCCTTCTCATCAGTCTGCAGAGAGCCTTGGTGGTCTATGATCTATGGATTGTTGCTCTTGGAAGAAGAGACCAATATGAGATGCTGCTGGAGTGCTTAGAAAAAGCCAAGGAAGCATCAGTGGCCTGCAGACTCTACGTGAGTTCCACAGTTAAGTAGCCTTTGGCCTTGAACTCAGATATTTTCTCTCCTGCATCAACGACAGTTTTGGCAAACTTATCCTCTTCCAACCAGTAAATAGAGCCCATGCACAGCTCCCCAGTGAGGAGGGAGATGGTGGTGTCATCAGGCTTTAGCTGAATGCATTCTTTCAGTACTTTCATGGGCCCGGGCAGATTTTCCAGCAGTCATGAGTGACAGAACAAACTGATACCAGAGGTGGAACTCCCCCAAAGGAAAACTTCATGGCATTTTCTAAGCACTCAAGCAGCATCTCATATTGGTCACTTCTTCCAAGAGCAACAATCCGTAAATCATAGACCACCGAAGCTCTCTGCAGACTGATGAGGCAGTCACTCTTATGCTCAGGTATCCTGCTCAGCACAGCATCCAGGTTGGCCATAGATTCACTAATCAGCAATAACAACAGGGCTTCTTCACGATTTTCTTGAAGACAAAAAAAAAGTTCTCTCCTCAGTAGACACAGGTTTTTCAAGTGAGGGTGTAGGTTTTTGTGTTTGCTCCTTTCCAGAGAGGATCATCCAGAGGTGACTGGAATGGTGGATCCTCCAGAGAATTCCAGTAGCTCTGTTCACACATACCCCACAACAAGATCTCTGCCAATTGCCTCACTATTATCCTTTCTAACTCTTGGAAGTACAGGAGCACAATGTCCACTGCTTTCTCATAACAGGTGATGGCATGCTGTTTCTAGTCCACATGAAGATTACTGGAAAATGAGGAAATAGGCAACTTTTCTAAACAAAGTCCTTTGGTAGCATAGGCTTCTGCCATCAACCACAACCTGTTCAGAGGGACTGCTGTCACCAGCAAGTCTTGAAAGCCCACTCATACAAAAATGTTGAGAGCTTCTTTATAATCTCCTTCCACATAGTTCAATTTGGCCATGATCAGATTGGATTCTGGAGAAATTCTGACTTGAGGTTCTCTCGTCCCAGGTAGGTGGTCAGATGCTTTTAGACCTCAGTCAGCTGGAGTGTATGGGGTGTTTTTCAGTTACTGCTCCCTAAGGAGAAGTTCTGTCATGTCATCACTGATGATGAGCTTCGGGGGCAACTGCTTGATGAGCTCGAGGATCCACTCCCACCAGCAGTCACAGTGGCAGCACTCGATCTCTATTTCCAGCCTGAGCCCGCTTTCTTGGTCGTCATGAAGGGCTGGCCAGCCAGCCCACCCGCAGGACCTGCAGGCCACGCAGCCATGCAACCCACAGATTCAGGCTCCAGCTCCAGCTCAGAGAGGTAAGGGAGCACTGGTAGGGGAAGAGGCATGGCTCCAACATTATTTCAAAGTAAATCCTATATATTGTATAACCTTATTTATAAATATGTCATGATACAGATTCATTTTTTAAAATATATTTTTATTGATTTCAAAAAGGAAGGGAAAAGGAGAGAGATAGAAATATCAGTGATGAGAGAAAATAATTGATCAGGTGTCTCCTGCATGCCCCCTACAGGGGACTGAGCCTGCAACTGAGGCATGTGCCCTTGACTGGAATTGAACCCAGGACCCTTCAGTTCTCAGGCTGACGCTCTACCCGCTGAGCCAAACCAGCTAGTGCCAGATTCATTTTTAAACAAAATCACAGCATTATTATTACACACAAATTAAAAGATGCTCTCTTTTTAAGAATACTCTTAACACAACTTTAGCATAAGAACCACCCTAGAACCTGAAGTAGAACACCACAAAAGGCCTGTGTGTGAGTACATGTGAGTCTCCCTGGGGCCAGGGACTTGAGGTGCAGCACTATATGGATGGAGGCACTGTCCAAAGACATTTAAATTATCTCTGTTAATACAATCCCATTGGTATTTACACACTTGAGGAGCCTGAAGAAATTGAAAATAAAGGCTATAAAATGGGATTACTTTGATAAAAATTACATTCTATATGGAAACTGAAACCCCCTCATCACATGGAACCTTTACATGTGCTCTGATGAATAGAGAAGCAGAGTCTTCTGATACTGGGATCCCTGTGGTTCTTGTCCCATGTCCTATGGCCAGTGTCATGCTGCCAGCTCTCCCCTCTCACCAATGTCTCCAGCCATGTGTCCTTAGCTTAATCCCACTGGGACCTACATTAATGAGATTCCCCACTCCAGAAACATCTTCAACATTTTCCTTCAATTCCCAAATACCTGTTGACTTGCCTGTAAAAATAACCATTCATTCTAACAGGGAGGTGAGATCAGGAAAACTCCTTCTCTCTCTGGTTTCTTATTTAAGGAGAATAATCTCTCCTTTGCTACCAGAAGCCACCAAGATCCCATTTCCTTAATTCTCAGTTACAGACCCCAAATCACGTGCCCCCTAGTGGCTGACTCAGTTAACCTCCCTCCCTCCAATGAGTTATTTCACCTCTTCATTAAAAGTTTTTCTTCGAGGTAGGAAAAATGGCAGCTGAATAGGGACGTATTCTAAGCCTGGTCCTGGGGCAGAGAGTAAGAACAGCTGAGATTTGCAAGGGGAGTGTCTGTTGGCAAGCTAAGGGACAGCTAAACTCCAGGAGAAGGTGGAGGAGTGCTAGGCAGGGTTCCCCTGACCTTGCAGCCCCACAGCGGCTGGGTCCCCTCCCGGAGCAGTGGGCTCAGAGGAGAAAAACTCGCCATGTTGCAAAGAAAGGAGGGTTTAATTGGAGGCCTGACTTTCCGCGACAATGGCGAACACTGAACAGCTGTGAGCACCAGAACACCGGCCCCCAATCTGCGCAAACACACGGATTCAAAGGAACTCTTCACTGCACTAAGAAAAGGTCAGATTTCGCGGGGATAAGGAGAGAGAGAACTATATAACCAGACATCCGGAGAAGAGAGACCATGGGGAGACAAAGAAACAGCCCCCATAGGAGAGAAAAGCAGGCATCTCCAGAAAAGGAAGTAAACGAATTCGAGGCAAGCAACCTATCAGAGAAAGAATTCAGAGAAATGGTCATAAGGTGGCTGAAAAGAATGGAAGACGAATTTGACAATATGAGTAAGAACCAAGAGGAAATGAAGAAGAACCAAGAAGAAATGAGAAATGACATCGCTGCTGTAAAGAACTCAATAGAAAGCATCAAGAGTAGACTAGAAGAAGCAGAGGACTACATGAGTGAGCTAGAAGACAAGATGGAAAAAAATACCCAAATAGAACAGCTTCTAGAAAAAAAATTAGAAAGCATGAGGAGAGCCTAAGGGAACTTCGGGACTACATGAAACAAAACAACATCCGAATAATAGGGGTACCAGAAGGAATGGAAACTGAGCAAGGAAAAGAAAACCTGTTTGAAGAAATAACAGAAAACTTCCCTGATATAGGGAAGAAAAATGCCACACAAACCCAAGAAGCTCACAGAGTCCCAAGCAAAATGAACCCCAAAAGAATGACATTAAGGCACATTATAATTAAATTGGCAAACACCAACGACAAAATAAGAATCTTAAAAGCAGCCAGAGAGAGACAGAAAGTTACATACAAAGGAACCCCCATCAGACTAGCAACTGATTTCTCAACAGAAACTCATCAGGCCAGAAGGGAATGGAATGAAATATACAAAGAGATGCAAAGGAAGGGTCTGAATCCAAGAATACTGTACCCAGCAAGTCTATCAATCAAAATTGAAGGTGAAATCAGGAGCTTCACAGACAAAAAAGGACTAAGGGAATTTATCGGCACCAAACCAGCAATGCAAAAAATGCTAAAGGGTCTGCTGTAAAAAAAAGAAATAGGAAGCAAAGAAGGAACACAGGGGTATAGAATAAAAATGGCAACAAATAAGTACCTATCAATAATAACATTAAATGTAAATGGATTGAATGCCCCAATCAAAAGACACAGGGTAACTGATTGGATAAGAAAACAAAACCCATATATCTGCTGTCTACAGGAAACCCACGTCAGAAAAAAAGTCGCATACAGACTTAGAATGAAGGGATGGAAAAAGGTTTAGCAAGCAAATGGAAATGAAAAAAAAGCTGGGGTAGAAATACTTATATCTGACAAATTAGATCTCAAAGTGAAGGATATAACAAGAGATAATGAAGGCCACTTCATAATACTAAAGGGAGCAATCCAACAAGAAGAAATAACTCTTGTAAACATATACACACCCAATACAGGAGCACCCAAATACATAAAAAAACTCCTGGAAGACATCAAAGGAGAGATCGACAGCAATACAATCATAGTAGGAGACTTTAATACCCCACTATCACCATTGGACAAATCCTCTAAACAAAAAATCAGCAAAGAAACATCAATCCTAAATGACTCACTAGACCAGATGGAATTAATCGACATCTTCAGAACATTTCACCCCAAAGCCACAGAATGTACATTCTTCTCAAGAGCACATGGGTCATTTTCAAAGATAGACCATATGTTAGGACATAGGCAAAGTCTCTCCAAATTAAAGAAGATAGAAATCATATCAAGTATCTTCTCAGATCACAGCGGCATAAAACTGGAAATCAACTACAATAAAAACAATCCAAAGAAATCAAACACATGGAGAATAAACAGCATGCTATTAAACAATGATTGGGTTACCAAAGACATCAAGGAAGAAATAAAAAACATCATGGCAACAAATGACAATGAAAACACAACAATCCAAAAATCTATGGGACACAGTGAAAGCAGTCCTGAGAGGGAAGTTCATAGCTCTACAAGCCTACTGCAAAAAAACAAGAAACAATAGTAATAAATTACCTAACCCAACAACTCAAAGAGTTAGAGAGAGAGCAACAAGAAAAGCCCAGTGTAAGCAGAAGGAAGGAAATAATAAAGATGAGAGCGGAGATAAATAAATAGAGACCAAAGAAACAATACAAAATATCAACAAAACCAAGAGTTGGTTCTTTGAAAGGATAAACAAGATTGATGAACCTCTAGCCAGGCTCACCAAGAAGCAAAGAGATATGACCCAAATAAACAAAATCAGAAATGAAAGTGGTGAAATAACAACAGACCCCACCGAAATACAAAGGATTGTTACAAAATACTATGAACAACTCTATTCCAACAAACTGGACAACCTGGAGGAAATGGACATATTCCTAGAAAAATATAATCTTCCAAAACTCAATCAGGAAGAATCTAAACAGCTCAACAGGCCAGTAACTATGGAAGAAATTGAAGCAGTCATCAAAAAGCTTCCGGCAAACAAAAGCCCGGGGCCAGACAGCTTCACAGGAGAGTTTTACCAAACATTGAAGGAAGAACTAAAACCTATCTTCCTCAGACTATTCCAAAAAATTCAAGAGGAAGGAACACTTCCAAACTCATTCTATGAAGCCAGCATCACCCTAATACCAAAACCAGATAAAGAAAACACAATGAAAGAGAATTACAGACCAATATCCCTCATGAACATAGATGCCAAAATCCTCAACAAAATTCTAGCAAATCGGATCCAGCAGTACATCAGAAAGATCATACACCATGACCAAATAGGATTTATCCCAGGAATGCAAGGATGGTACAATATCTGCAAATCAATAAACATGATACATCACATAAACAAATTGAGAGAAAAAAATCACATAGTCATATCAATAGATGCAGAAAAAGCATTTGACAAAATTCAACACCCTTTCTTGATAAAAACTCTCAACAAAGTGGGAATAGAAAGATCATACCTCAAAATAACAAAAGCTATATATGATAAACCCACAGCAAACATCATACTCAATGGGCAAAAACTAAAACCATTACCCCTAAGAACAGGAACAAGACAGAGAAGCCCTCTCTCACCACTTCTGTTTGACATAGTACTGGAAGTATTAGCCATTGCAATTAGACAAGAAGAAGAAATAAGAGGCATCCAAATTGGAAAAAAAGAAGTAAAGCTGTTCTTATTTGCAGATGACATGATATTGTACATAAAAAAAAAAGACTCCATCAAAAAACTAATAGACTTAATAAATGAATTCGGCAATGTAGCGGGATACAAAATTAACGCCAAGAAATCTATGGCATTTCTATATACCAATAGTGAACTTACAGAAAGAGAGACTAAAAAAGCAATCCCATTTACCATCACACCAAAAAAAACTAAGATACCTAGGAATAAACTTAACTAAGGAGGTAAAAGACCAATACACGGAAAACTACAGGAGACTGAAAAAAAGAGTTAGAGGAAGATGTAAACAGATAGAAGAACATACCATGTTCATGGATTGGTAGAATCAACATCATTAAAATGTCCATACTACCCAAAGCAATCTACAGATTCAATGCACTCCCCATCAAAATACCAACAGCATATTTCACCGACCTAGATAGCACTCTCCAAAAATTCATCTGGAATAAAAAAAGACCCCGAATAGCCACAGCAATTCTGAGAAAGAAGAATAAAGTAGGAGGGATCTCAATACCAGACCTCAAGATGTATTACAAAGCCACAGTTCTCAAAACAGCCTGGTACTGGCACAAGAACAGACATATAAATCAATGGAATAGAATAGAGAATCCAGATATCGTCCCAAACCACTATGCTCAATTAATATTTGACAAAGGAGGCATGAACATACAATGGAGTCAAGACAGTCTCTTCAATAAATGGTGTTGGGAAAATTGGACAGATACACGCAAAAAAATGAAACTAGATCACCAACTTAACCATACACAAAAATCAACTCAAAATGGATACACGACTTAAACAAAGACTGGAAACCATAAAAATACTAGTGGAATCCACAGGCAACAAAATCTCAGACATATGCCAAAAGAACTTCTTCACTGACACTGCCCCTAGGGAAATGGAAGCTAAAGAGAAAATTAACAAATGGGACTACATCAAAATAAAAAGCTTTTTTATAGCAAAAGAAACCATCAACAAAACAACAAGAAAGCCCACTGCATGGGAGAACATATTTGCAAATGTTATCACTGATAAAGGTTTAATCTCCAACATCTACAGGCAACTTTTGCAATTTAATAAAAGGAAGATAAATGATCCAATAAAAAAATGGGCAACGGACCTAAATAGAATCTTTTCAAAAGAAGACAGAAGGAAGGCCAAGAGACACATGAAAACATGCTCAAAGTCACTAATTATCTGAGAGATGCAAATCAAAACAACAATGCGGTACCATCTCACACTTGTCAGAATGGCTATCATCAACAAATCAACAAACGACAAGTGTTGGCGAGGATGCGGGGAAAAAGGAACCCTCATGCACTGCTGGTGGGAATGCAGACTGGTGCAGCCACTGTGGAGAACAGTATGGAGTTTCCTCAAAAAACTGAAAATGGAACTCCCATTTGACCCAGTAATCCCACTCCTGGGAATATATCTGAAGAAACTTGAAACACCAATCAGAAAAGATATATGCACCCCTATGTTCATAGCAGCACAATTTACAGTAGCTAAGATTTGGAAACAGCGTAGGTGCCCGTCAGCAGATGACTGGATCAGAAAACTGTGGTATATCTACAGAATGGAATACTATGCTGCCATAAAAAAGAAGGAATTCTCATCATTTGCAGCAACCTGGATGGAATTGGAGAACATTATGCTATGTGAAATAAGCCAGTCAATGAAATAAAAATACCACATGATCTCACTCATTTATGGATAATAAAGAACATTATAAACTGAGGAACAAAAATATAGATACAGAGACAGTAAAGCATGAAACAGACTGTCAAATTACAGGGGAAGGTTAGGGAGAGGTGGGGGAGATAAGAGATCAACCGAAGGACTTGTATGCATGCATATAAGCATAACCAATGGACACAAAACTCTGGGGTGTGAGGGCATGTATGGGTGTGGGGTGGGGGGGACAATGGTAAGATATGTACACATATAATACCTTAATTTAAAAAAAATGTGAAAAAAAGTTTTTATTCATCCCATCATCCCAGAGAATTTTTCCTTTACTGCATCATTCCCAGGGTAGGTTAAACCTACAAATCACCTGAGCTAATTTTTATCATTATTTATAGCACTGTAATTGCTATTGTCTCACCAACTGTTAATCCCTCTGGGGCCAAAAAAGAAAAAAAAAAAAGTCTTATTCATCTATGTGAATAATGGCATCCAGGCCAGTGTTTGGTATACAATAGATATAAAATAAATGTAACTTGAATTAATGTTTGCCATGCAAGACTTCTGACTCCTATTTCTCAACTGTTGCCTCAACTTAATGGGCTCCTCTCACATGTGCCTCTAACCCTCTTAAGAAGAAACACACACACACACAAACACACACACACACATTTGGCTATCTTTGACTACCACAAAACACCCAGAGTAAAAATTTTATGAATATCTTACTTTAATGTGTGTTATACCTAGGCATAAATATTACACTAAATCAAATTATATTCTTTGCCCATGCACCATGTCTTGTTGAACATTCTTGGTATAGAGTTATATTGAGAGGTTTAATTCACAGCAAGCAATATTTAGCAACATTTGTTCAGTAGTTCACATATGATACTAGCAAGCTCCTTTTTCCCCCATGCTGCCACATTCCTGTTCTTACTATAAGCCAAGAGTCTTTCCACTCTGGCTTTTTTGCATGCTCTCCTGACTTTCTCACTTCAACCCTTCAACTGATCATCTCTTTGTGGAATCTGGAGACCTCACAGAGGTGACCTATTGTTCTAGCTGTGAACCAAACTGCCTCACTAACTCCCCAACCCCCTATTACTAAGCTCATTTTGCTGGGAGACAAAGCTCTTTCCCAAAGACACCCACCCTCAATTCTCAACTATTCCTTTTTCTCTCAATTTTTTTCTTCTTCTTTTCTTCAGTTAATCCTCACCTGAGGATATTTCTTCCATTGATTTTTTTAGAAAAAGCAGAAGGGAGGGGGAGAGACACTGAGAGAGAAATATCAATGTGAGAGAGACACATCAATTGGTTGCCTCCCTCATGTGCCTCAACTTCGGTCAGGGATCGAACCTACATCCTAGGTATGTGCCCTTGACGGGAATCGAACCCGTGACTATTCATTCTGCAGGGGATGTGCTAATCATTGAGCAAAACGGCTAGGGCTTATTCCTCATTTTTTGTTTTCTCCTAGGCAAAGAGTTATTTCTAACCTCAAGGTGAAGCCTTTCCTCTTTAATCAATGGATACATGTGCACACACTAAATCTCAATCAATGCCATGGAAAAGCCCTGACCAAAGAACTTACATATGCACCACCCATGGACACAGACAATAGTGTGGTGAAGGACTTGGGGGGTGGGTGTGGGGTAGAATGGGACAATGGGGATCAAGCAGGACATCTGTAATACTTTCAACAATAAAGATAAATTAACAGGAACAATAAGTAAGTAAATAAAAAATCAAACCTTCGGGAAAAAGAAAAGAAAAGCCCCGGGCTTTGCCAGATGTTCTCCATCTATGATTAAATCATATTCAGATATGTCCATAGACTCATAGGACCTAGAAGTTGGAAGAAAATTTAATGGTACTCTAATCCCACTGCCCTCGCAAAGTTTGAATTCTCTTGATTTGCAATGGATTGAGGACTACAGCTAGAATAAAATCTAGGCAAACAGGATTTGACTCAGTCACAGTCTTATAGGTTCAGCAATTCATTGTGTATGTTATCCTTCTGTCAATTCAAAAGACAAAGCAAAGGTGCCCTTCCTCATGAGATCTCAGGGCTTAGACAAAACTATCAACAAAGAATATTGATTTACAAATTGAGTGCATGTTGCAAACATGTGCACATGCATGCTCCAGCATGATCCCTCTTATACCTTGTGTTAACACTGAGAGTTGCATGTGCAGTGTGGTTGGCAGTGACCAAGTAGCCCAAGCTTCTTTGAAGGTGAAGGAATGCAGGGTATCTGGAATGAGAAATCTTCATAAATTCATCTCTCAGGCTCCTATTTTGTCTCACTTTGGTGCCTTGGCCTTATGTGCTATTCACATCACCCTCTTCTCTTGAATCCCAGATTCTCTCACAGGACATTGGACTTGGTTTTATTAATAGCCTTCTCATGAGGCACACATATTTCAGTCTGAAGATGATTTCAATTTAATGTGCACCTTGGCCACTCAACCTAAGATAATATTCTTGCTGCATATAATCTATCTTTTAGCCCAGACTTGATATCACCCTGTTCTCTCAGGGTCATCATTCAAGTGTTCAGCCATGCATCCATGGTAAGTCTGAGTATGCAATATAGACTCTTCTGATTTGATACAGGGGATTTAGATTCAATTAGAATTTCATTTATTCATGCCAACACATACTTCATACTGACACATCTCAAAATGATCCACTTTCAATCCTTTTCTTCATATGGTTACAATTACAACAGAAGACCTGCACACTTCATACAAAATAGAGCCTAGACAACTTGGCTTGGAGCAAAAGCCTAAAAATGTGCATGTTCATTGACTCAGTGATCAACTTATTTGAATAATGTTTTTAAAATATCTGAAAAATAGCTACAAATGGATATTCATTGAGGTATTTTTTATAAGAGTTAAATATTGGAAATAATCTATATACCGAACAACAAATATAATTGATTTTTTATTTCCATGAGATGGAATACAGCAGTCATTAATAACAAAACTACAGATTTATATTTATTGTTAGTCAAAGATGTAGCTATATTGCTCATTGAAAACATCAGGTTTCAAAGCAGCATGTATGTTATGCTCTCATTTAAAAATATGTATGTTTGAATACACATACAGGAAGATATCTGGAAGGCTATGTACCAATATATGATGTTTATTATAGATTGTGGCACAATGGGTGATTTTAACTTTTTCTTTTCTATATTCCTAATTTTACTACATGAAATGTACATTGCATTTGTAATTTACAAAATAATCCCAAAGACTTACAGTCCATATCTGAAAAGGCCTTGATAGAAGCAGTACAGTCAGCAACAGAGTGGCATCCTGGTAGCAGCCATTGGAGCAGAATTCATTGCACATAAAAAATAACTATACAAATGTTTAGTGCTTAAATAACTCAATAATTTATTTTCCTTATGATTCAGCAATTTGGGCAGAACTCAGTTTGGGGATGGCTGGCCCCTGGTCCATGTGGCACTAGCTAAGATAGTCCAACTGAAGCTGAAGGATCCACTATCAAGATAACACATTCATGATAGTTTAAGGATCCTCAGGAAACCCTAGTAGTGACAGCATCCAGCCTCTGCTGTGCTCTTATGACCCATATTTCTGGCAGTTCCAACATTATCCTATATAATAAAAGCCTAATATGCTAAGTGTCCAGTCGTCTGGTTGTCCGTTCAACCAATCACAGTGTGATATGCTAATGATATGCTAAGGCCGCTCAACCGCTCATTATGATGTGCACTGACCACCAGGGGGAAGACAGTCAACTGGTCAACCAGTCACTATGATGTGCACTGACCACCAGAGGGCAGATGCTCCAACTAGTAGGTCAGCTTACTGCTGGGGTCCAGCTAATCAGGACTGGGCAAGATGGGCCAGACACACCCTGGAGCCCTCCCATGGTACCTCCCCAGCTGGCCAATCACCCATGTCCCTCTCTGGCCCTGATCATGCACCGGTGGGGGTCCCTCAGCCTGGCCTGCACCCTATCACAATCCAGGACCCCTCAGGGGATGTCAGAGAGCTGGTTTTGGCCTGATCCCATAGGCCAGGCCAAGGGATCCCACTGGTGCATGAATTTTTGCACTGGGCCTCTAGTTAAGTAATAAGAAAATAGCCCCTACTCCATGCCCAAACCTCCCTATAGACTAATAGACAACTTCTAAGAATTTGGATAGTTGGCAACTGAGGCACATATCCATTGCAAGGCAAATGTAGGAAGGGAAATAGAATCAGAATTGTTGCCCCTTGATGAGCTGCATGACCACCCAAAATGAGAGGAGTGGAGCTCCCAGCCCACCCCACCCTCTTGATGAGTGGTAGGTCTGGCTTGCCCCAATGCCTTCACACACAGCCCACCCAGACACACAGACTTATTGGCCCATAAAGACTCACCCAATTTGGCACCCCTGAACCACTGGCTCCACCACCTTGACATGGGGCACCCAGCCCTGCCACCATGATCCAAAGGCCTCAGACACATGGACCTGCCATTGTGACCCATTGAGCCTGACCAAGTACCCCTAGACAACCAGCCCCACCACCTTGCAATCATGCCCATAGCCATGACCTGATGCCCCCAGACACACAGACCTGCCTCCACAACCAGGCATGCTTGACCACTGGCCCCTGGTAGACAATATCCCACTGCAACCCGACACGCCCAGATGCACAGACTTGTCACCATAACCTGGGGCACCTAAACAAGGACCACTAGAAGATCAAACCCACCATTGGGATCCAGAACAACCCATAACCCCCAGAAGCATGGACCTGCCCCTGACAGCCTCACCTGGCACCCTGGACAACTGAATCACTAAAATGAAGAGACAAAGAAACAACCACCAAATGAAAAAAATGGAGGAATCTCCAGAAAATAAACTAAATGAAAGGGAGGCAAGCAATTTGTCAGATAAATATTTCAAAGTAATGGTTATAAAGGTATTAAAACAACTTGAGAACTACAAGCAACTCAATAAGAATTATAGAGAACTTAATGAGAACTATACCAACATAAAGAAAGAAGTTAAACTCACGAATAAGAATGAATGAGAAATTAAGAATGAGAGATCTAACATGGCTGCTGATGGGACTACGGTCTGCTAGGTAGTGTGAGAGTGAGAGAATGAAAGGAGAGTGTGTGGATGTGCGTGGAGTGTCAGTATTTGTGAGTGAGGGACAGCTATACTCCAAGGGACAGTTGGGGACTGGCAGACCAACCCCCCATGACAGGGAAGCCTCTACAGCAGCTGAAATCTCTGCCAAAGCAGCCAGCTCTGCCACAGAGGCCATGCCATATTCAAGGGGAGATGGCTGTGATCGGAGACTGACTGTGATTGGAACCCCAGCCTTACCTTCAACCAGGGAGATCTCTGATGACTCCCAGGACCTTACAATCACAACACCCAGGGACCAGTTACCTCACCTGCAAATCCATGAACTCTGGAACTACAACCTCCCTGACCATGGGCACCTGGGAGGTCTGCTCATGGGAAGACAAACATGCAAATTCGCAGAAGAGCCCTGCACCTTCTCACAGAGCAGAAGGAACAGCTGAATCAAAGAACACCCACCCAGAACTGGCAAATTAAACATAGATGGCATTGCCTAAAGAAAGTCAACGCAGGAGAGAGATAGATATATAACCAGAAATCCTGAGAAGAGTGATCATGGGGAGACAAAGAAACAGCCCACATACGAAAGAAAAGGAATCACCGGAAATGGAAGTGAATGAAATAGAGGCAAACAATATGACAGAGAAAGAATTCAGAGCAATGGTCATTAGGTCACTGAAAAGGATGAAAGACAAATTCAACAATATGTGTAAGAACCAAGAGGAAATGAAGAAGAATCAAGAAGAAATGTAAAATAGCATTTTTGCAATAAAGAACTAAATAGAAAGCATCAACAGTAGACTAGAAGAAGCGGAGGACCACATCAGTGAACTAGAAGGCAAGGTAGGAAAAAATACCCAAGCAGAGCAGCATCTAGGAAAAAAACAACTTAAAAAACAGGGGGAGAGCCTAAGGGAACTTTGGGACAACACGAAACAAAACAACATCTGCATAATAGGGGTACCAGAAGGAGAGGAAACTGACCAAGGAATAGAAAACCTGTTTAAATAAATAATGACAGAAAACTTCCCTGATATCGGGAAGAAAAAACTCACACAAGTCCAAGAAGCTCACAGAGTCCCAAATAAGATGAACCCCAAAAGATCAACACCAAGACACATTATAACTAAACTGGCAAACACAAATTACAAAGTAAGAATCTTAAAGGCTGCCAGAGAGAGAAAGTTACCTGCAAAGGATCTCCCATCATACTATCAACTGATTTCTCAACAGAAACACATCAGGCCAGAAGGGAATGGAATGAAATTTACAAAGAGATGCAAAGCAAGGGTCTGAATCCATGAATACTGTACCCAGCAAGGCTGTCAATAAAAATTGAGGGTGAAATCAGGACCTTCACAGACAAAAAAGGACTAAGGTAATTTATTACCAACAAACCAGCAATGCAAGAAATGCTAAAGGGTCTGCTATAAAAAGAAGAACTAAGAAGTGAAGAAAGAACACAGGCATAAAGAATAAAAATGGTGACAAACAAGTACCCATCAATAATAACTTTAAATGTAAATGGATTAAATGCCCCAATCAAAATACATAGGATAGGTGAGTGGATAAGAAAACATGACCCAGATATCTGCTGTCTACAGGAAACCAACCTTAGAACAAAGGACTCACACAGACTGATGGTGAAGGGATGGAAAAAGGTTTTTCAGGTGAATGGAAATGAAAAAAAAGCTGGGGTTGCAATACTTATATCTGCCAAATTAGACCTCAAAGTGAAGGTCATAACAAGAGATAAGGAAGGCCACTTCATAATACTAAAGGGAGCAATTCAACAAGAAGATATAACTCTGGAAAACATATATGCACCCAATACAGGAGCACCCAAATACATAAAATAAATTTCTGGAAGATATCAAGAGAGAGATTGACAGCAATACACTCATAGTAGGGGAGTTTAATACTCCACTAACACCACTGGACAAATACTCTAAACAAAAAATTAACAAAAAAAACAGCAATCCTAAATGACTCATTAGATCAGATGGAATTAATTGACATCTTCAGAACATTCCACCCCAATGCCACAGAATATACATTCTTCTCAAGTGCACATGGGTCATTTTCAAAGATAGACCACATATTAGGGCACTGGCAAAGTCTCTTCAAATTCAAGAAGATAGAAATCATATCAAGCATCTTCACAGATCACAATGGCATAATATTAGAAATCAACTACAATAAAAACAATAAAAAATCAAACACTAGGAGGATAATAGCATGTTATTTAACAATGATTGGGTTACCAAAGAGATCAAAGAAGAAATAAAAAGCATCATGGCAACAAATGACAATGAAAATACAACAATCCAAAATCTATGGGACACAGTGAAAGCAGTCCTGAGAGGAAGTTCATAGCTCTGCAGGCCTATCTCAAAAAAACAACAAGAAAAGATGGTAATAAAATATCTAACCCTACAACTCAAAGAATTAGAAAGAGAGCAACAAGAAAAGTCCAGTATAAGCAGAAGGAAGGAAATAATAAAGATCGGAGTGGAGATAAATGACATAGATGACCAAAAAAAAAAAAAAATACAAATGATCACTGAAATCAAGAGCTGGTTCTTTGAAAGGATAAACAAGATTGATGAACTTTTAGCCAGGCTCACCAAGAAACAAAGAGAGAGGACCAAATTAAACAAAATCAGAAATGAAAGACGTGAAATAACAACCAATCCCACAGAAATACAAATGATTATGAAAAAATACTATGAACAACTCTATTGCAACAAAATGTACAACCTAGATGAAATGGACATATTCTTAGAAAAATACAAGCTCCCAAACTCAATCAAGAAGAATCAAAAAAACCTGAATAGGCCAATAACTACCAAAGAAGTTGAAGCAGCAATCAAAAATCTTCCAGCAGAGCCCACACCATCTTGAAGGGGAGAGTGGCCTTTTCTAGGAACTCATTAGCACCATCACCCAGACAGGTCTTGGACACTGCCTGCAACCCAGCAGCCACTCCATCCAAAATCCTGCTGCCCCACCCGAAGACCCGTGGACCCTGGGACCTCCACCTCCAAAGGTGTACTGCTCCTACAGCAGTAAGTGCAATGTCTCCCCTCCTTAGCAGCAGAGCTCCGGACACCACATTCACACGTTGCCAGCTCACAGGCATCCAAGGCACACCACTCCATACATAGCACCTGGAAGCCACTGTGAGCCTCTGCTGTGTGTGATTTTGTACAGACAAGGGTGCGCTGCCCCTCAGTAGAAATTCTGAATTCCCTCTTCCTGAGTAACTGCCCACAGACAACCCAGCTGTGCAACTTCAGTGCCAGGGCCCCTCAAAGTGCGTCAGAGCTCTGTGCCGGCAAATGCACCACCACAGTTGCACATTTCCAACGAGAAGGCACCCTGAGCCCATCTATCCACAGGGCATTCGTGGGAGCCACTGTGAGTCACCGCTGGGTATGATCTTGGACAAACAGGGACGCACTCCCTCCGGCAGTAGAAATTCTGAATTCACTCATCCTGGATACCTGCCCACTTACCACAATTACGTGGCCTCACTGCCAGGGCCCTTCAGTGCGCCGCGCTGGCAAAAGCACCACTGATGTCCCTGTGAGCCACCACTGAAAGTACGCACCTATCCACCACAGGTGCAGCAGCAAAAACTGAGTCTTCCCACCCCACAGCTGCAGAACTCTGGACACTACAGTTGCATGCTTTTCCAGTGCACAGGCCTCCTAAGCCCACTGATCCACAGGCAGCCCTTGGGCACCTCTGTGAGACCCCACTGGATGCACACTTATACAAACAGGGCAAACTCTGGGCTGTAGAAATGCTGAATTCCCTCTTCTGGGATATCTGCCCACGGACACCGTAATCCTATGGCTTCAGCGCCAGGCCCTTTCAGAATGTATCAGTACACCCTGCAGGAAAACGTACCATGGGTGTCCCTGTGAGCCGCCACTGGGGGCACATGTACCCAACCACGGAAGCAGCATCAAAAGCTGATTCTGCCCAGCCCACAACAGAACTCTGGATACCACAGTCACACCTTTCCAGAGCACAGGCCCCAGGAGCCTCATCAGAAGGTTCCTGGGTGCCACTGTGAGTCCCCGCTGGGCACGCATGATTTCAACCAAGGGCGCCAGACAGCAAAAATTGGGACACCCCCCCCCATGGCTGCTGACTTCTAGACACCACACTTGTGCCTTTCCAGCTTGCAGGCCTACATCAAGAGAACCCAAATAGCTCAAGTAGGGAGCTATGCTAGATTACCAAACCCAGGAGACCTGAGAGATCACACCACTAGCACCATTCCCAAAAGACCTGGGTAGCAAAGCAATCAGGAATACAATTAAAACTTTACAGCAAAACATGGGAAGACAAAAAAGCAATCCCCAAAGGAAAGAAAAAGAGGAATCACCAGAAAGGGAGTTAAATGAAATTGAGGCTAGCAACATATCAGACAAAGAATTCAGAGTAATGGTTATAAGGATGCTCAAACGGATGGATGACAAATACACACAACTCAATGACAAATACACACAACTCAATGAGAACTATAAGGAGCTGAATGAGAATGTCACCAACATGAAAAAGAATCAAGAGGAGATGAAGAACGACATAGCTGCAATAAAGAATACAATGGAAGGCTAAAACAGTAGACTAGAAGAGTCTGAGGACCGCATCAGCAAATTAGAAGACAAGGTTGGAAAAACACACAAATACAGCAGCAACTGGCAAGATTTAAAAAGCAAGAGAAAAGCCTAAGGGAGCTTTGGGACAACACAAAATGAAACAACATTCACATGATAGGGGTACCAGAAGGAGAGAAAGAGAAGCGAGGAATAGAAAACCTGTTTGAAGAAATAATGACAGAAAACTTCCCTGATATTGGCAAGAAAAAAACTATGCAAGTCCAAAAAGCACATAGACTCCCAAACAAGATGAACCCCAAAAGACCGACACCAAGACACATCATAATTAAATTGGAAAACACCAATGACAAAGTAAGAATCTTAAAGGCTGC
Source organism: Cnephaeus nilssonii (assembly GCF_951640355.1). NCBI lineage: Eukaryota > Metazoa > Chordata > Mammalia > Chiroptera > Vespertilionidae > Cnephaeus > Cnephaeus nilssonii. The sequence goes on from NC_137071.1 coordinate 103,502,648, forward strand.
CAGAGAGAGACAGACGGTTACCTACAAGGGATCTCCTTTTAGAATATCAACTGATTTCTCAACAGAAACACACCAGGCCATAAGGGAATGGAATGAAATATACAAAGAGATGCAAAGCAAGAGACTGAATCCAAGAATACTATACCCAGCAAGGCTATCATTAAAAATTGAAAGTGGAATCAGGAGCTTCACAGACAAAAAAGGGCTAAGAGTTTATTACTACCAAGCCAGCAATGCAACAAATGCTAAAGGGACTGCTGTAAAAAGAAGAAACAGAAAGGCAAGAAGAAAAACAAAGAGTAAGAACAAAAATGACAACGAACAAGTACTTATCAAAAATAACATTAAACGTAAATGGATTAAATGCACCAATCAAAAGACATAAGGTAGCTGAATGGATAAGAAAACATGAACCATATATTTGTTGTCTGCAAGAGACCCACCTCAGAACAAAGGATTCACACAGACTGAGAGTGAAGGGATGGAAAAACATTTTTCAGGCAAATGGAAATGAGAAAAAAGCTGGGGTTGTGATACTTATATCTGACAAAATAGACCTCAAAGTAAAGGCCATAACAAGAGATAAGGAAGGCCACTTCATAATACTAAAGGGAGCATTTCAACAGGAAGATATAACTCTAGTAAACATACATGCATCCAATACAGGAGCATCCAAATACATAAAACAACACCTGGAAGATATCAAGGGAGAGATAAATAGCAATATAGTCATAGTAGGGGACTTTAAAACCCCTCTGACACCACTGGATAAATCCTCTAAACACAGAATCAGCAAAGAAACAGCAATCCTAAATGACTCACTAGATCAGATGGACTTAATTGACATCTTCAGAATATTACACCACAAAGCCACAGAATATACATTCTTCTCCAGTGCACATGGGTTATTTTCAAAGATAGAACACATATTAGGACACAGGCAAAGTCTCTTCAAATTCAAGAAGATAGAAATCACAATAAGCATCTTCTCAGATCACGATGGCATAAAACTAGAAATCAACTACAATAAAAACAATGAAAAAATCAAACACTTGGAGGCTAAACAGCATGCTATTAAACAATGCTTAGGTTACCAAAGAGAACAAATAAAAAGCATCCTGGAAACGAATGACAATGAAAACACAACAATCCAAAATCTATAGGACACAATGAAAGCAGTCCTGAGAGGGAAGTTCATAGCTCTACAGTCCTACCTCAAAAACAAGAAAAACTGGTAATAAATTATCTAACCTTGCAACTTAAACCATTAGAAAGAGAGCAACACGAAAAGCACACAGTATCCAGAAGGAAGGAAATAATAAAGATCATAGCAGAAATAAATGACATAGAGACAAAAAAACACAAACAAACACAATACAAAAGATCAATGAAATCAAGAGCTGGTTCTTTGAAAGGATAAACAAGATTGATGAAACTCTCTCCAGCCTCACCAAGAAACAAAGAGAGAGGACCCAAATAAACAAAATCAGAAATGAAAGAGGTGAAGTAATAACTGACCCTACTGATATACAAATGATTATATATTAAAAAAAAACTATGAACAACTCTACTCCAAAAAACTGGAGAACCTCAACGAAACAGACACATTCCTACAAAAATACAAGCTTCCAAAACTCAATCAGGAATAATAAAAAAAGCTGAATAGGCCGATAACTACTAATGAAATTAAAACAGTATTTAAAAAGCTTCCAGCAAACAAAAGCTCTGGAACAGATGGCTTCACAGGGGAGTTTTACCGAACATTCAAAGAACTAAAATCAAGCCTTCTCAGACTATTCCAAAAATTTCAAGAGGTAAGCACACTTCCAAGCTCTTTCTATGAAACCAGCATTACCCTAATCCCCAAACCAGATAAAGACACACACTGAAAGAGAATTACAGGCCAATATCCCTCATGAACATAGATACTAAAATCCTCAACAAAATTCAAGCAAACCGGATCCAGCATTGCATTAGAAAGATCATACAGAATGACCAAGTGAAATTTATTCCGGGGATGCAAGGATGGTAAATATCTCCAAATCAATAAAAGTGATACATCACATAAACAAATTGAGAGACAAAAATCACATAATCATATCAATTGATGCAGAAAAGGCATTTGACAAAGCCGAACACCTTTTTCTGATAAAAATGCTCAGCAAAGAGGGAATAGAGGATCATACCTCAACATAATAAAAGCCTTATATGACAAACCTACAGCCAACATTATACTCAATGGGCAAAAACTAAAACCATTTCCCTTAAGAACAGGAACAAGACAGGGATGCCCGCTTTCACCACTCATGTTCAACATAGTACTAGAAGTACTAGCCATAGCAATCAGAAAAGAAGAAGAAATAAAAGGCATCCAAATTGAAAAAGAAGTAAAATTTTCATTATTTGCAGATGACATGATACTGTACATAGAAAACCCTAAAAACACCATTAAAAATTATTAGACATAATAAATGAATTCAGCAATGTAGGAGGATACAAAATTAATACCATGAAATCTATGGCATTTTTATACACCAATAGTGAACTTACAGAAAGAAAAATTTAAAAAAAAATCCCATTCACCATTGAACAAAAAAAATTAAGATACCTAGGAATAAACTTAACTAAGGAGGTAAAAGACCTCTACTCAGAAAACCACAGGATATTGAAAATAGAGATAGAGGAAGACATAAACAGATGGAAGAACATACTGTGTTCAAGGTTTCATAGAATCAACATCATTAAAATGTCCATACTACCCAAAGCAATCTATAGATTCAATGGACTCCCCATTAAATATCAATGGCATATTTTACAGACCTAGAAAGAACTCTCCAAAAATTCATCTGGAATAAAAAAAGACCCCGAATAGCTGTGGCAATCCTGAGAAAGAAGAACAAAGTAGGTGGGATCTCAATACCAGATTTCAAGCTGTATTACAAAGCCCCTATGCTCAGAACAGCCTGATACTAGCACAAGAACAGACATATAGATCAATGGAATAGCATAGAGAACCCAGAAATTGACCCCAACCACTATGCTCAATTCATATTTGACAAAGGAAGCATGAACATACAATGCAGTCAAGACAGTCTCTTCAATATATTGTGTTGGGAAAATTGGACAGATACATGCAAAAAAAATGAAACTAGACCACCAACTTACACCATACACAAAAATAAACTCAAAATAGATAAAGGACTTAGACATGAGATGGGAAACCATAAAAATATTAGAGGAATCCACAGGCAGCAAAATATCAGACATATGCCGAAGGAATTTATACACCGATACCGCTCCTAAGGCAATGGAAAATAAAGAGAAAATAAACAAATGGGACTACATCAAAATAAAAATCTTTTGCACAGCAAAGGAAACCATCAACAAAACAACAAGAAAGCCCACTGTATAGGAGGACATATTTGCCAATGTTATCAGCGAAAAGGGTTTAATCTCCAACATTTACAGGGAAATCATACAACTTAACAAAAGGAAGATAAACAACCCAATAAAAAAAAATGGGCAAAGGACCTAAATAGATACTTTTCCAAAGAGGGCATTCAGAAAGCCAAGAGACATATGAAAACATGCTCAAAGTCACTATCCGAGAGATGCAAATCAAAACAACAATGAGGTACCATCTCACACCTGTCGGAATTGCTCTGATCAACAAATAAACAAACCACAAGTGTTGGCCAGGATGCAGAGAAAAAGGAACCCTCAGGCACTGCTGGTGGGAATGCAGACTGGTGCAGCCACTGTGGCGAACAGTATGGAGTTTCCTCGAAAAACTAAAAACGGAACTCCCATTTGACCCAGTGATCCCACTTCTAGGAATATATCCAAAGAAACTAGAAACACTACTCAGAAAGGATATATGCACGCCTATGTTCATAGCAGCACAATTTACCATAGCTAAGATCTGGAAACAGCCTAAATGCCCATCAGAAGATGAGTGGATTAAAAAACTGTGGTACATCTACACAATGGAATACTATGCTGCGCTAAAAAAGAAGGAATTCCTACCATTTGCAACAGCATGGATGGAACTGGAGAGCATTATGCTAAGTGTAATAAGTCAGTCAGAGAATGATAAATATCACACAATCTCATTCATCTATGGGAAATAATGAACAACATAAACTGATGAACAAAAACAGATCCAGAGACAGGGAAGCATTGATCAGACTGTCAAACCTCAGAGGGAAGGTATGGGAGGGTGGGGGTAAGATCAACCAAAGAACTTGTATGCATGCACATAAACCTAACCAGTGGACACAGACAACAGGTTGTGAGGGCATGAGGGGGGGGGGTGGGAAGGTAATGGAGGGATGAGGACAAATATGTAATACCTTAATCAATAAAGGAATTTAAAAAAGACTACTGGACCTAATAAGTGAATTTGGCAAAGTAGCAGGATACAAAATTAACACCCAGAAAAATATGGCCTTTTTAAACACTAATAATGAACTCACAGTAAGAGAAGCGAAAAAAAAAAAAAAAAAACAATCCCATTTACCACTGCACCAAAAAAAATTAAAATACCTAGGAATAAACTTCACTAAGGACTTAAAAGACCTGTACTCAGAAAACTACAGGACATTGAAAAAAGAGATAAAGGAAGACATGAACAAATGGAAGACTGTACCATGTTCATGGAATGGTAGAATCAACATCATTAAAATGTCCATACTATCCAAAGCAATCTATAAATTCAACGCAATGCCCATTAAAATATCAATGGCATATTTCATGGACCTAGAACAAGCTCTCCAAAAATTGATCTGGAATGGAAAAAAAGGCCACAAATAGCTGCAGAAATCTTGAGAAAGAAGAACAAAGTTGGAGGGATCACATTACCAGATATCAAGCTATAATACAAAGCCACTGTTCTCAAAACTGCCTGATACTGACACCAGAAAAGATATATAGACCAGTGGAACAGAACAGAGAACCCAGAAATCGACACAAGCCAGTATGTTCAATTCATATTTGATAAAGGAGACAAGAGCATACAATGGAGACAGCACAGTCTCTTCAATAAATGGTGTTGGGAAAATTGGACAGATACATGCAAAAAATTAAACTAGACCACCAACTTACACCATACACAAAAATAAACTCAAAATGGAAAAAGGACTTAAACGTAAGATGGGAAACCATAAAAATATTAGAGGAATCCACAGGCAGCAAGATCTCAGATATATGCCGAAGCAATAGCTTCACTGACACAGCTCCTAGGGCAATGGAAACTAAATAAAAAATAAACAAATGGGACTACATCAAAATAAAAAGTTTCTGCACAGCAAAATAAACCATCAACAAAACAACAAGAAAGTCCACTGTATGGGAGAACATATTTGCCAATGTTATCTCCGGTAAGGGTTTAATCTCCAATATTTACAGGGAACTCATACAACTAAACAAAAGGAAGATAAACAATCCAATCAAAAAATGGGCAAAGGACCTAAACAGATACTTTTCCAAAGAGGACATTCAGAAAGCCAAGAGACATATGAAAACATGCTCAAAGTCGCTATCCGAGAAATGCAAATCAAAACGATAATGTGGTACCATCTCACACCTGTCAGAATGGCTATCATCAACAAATCCATAAACAACAAGTGTTGGCGAGGATGGGGAGAAAAAGGAACCCTCATGCACTGCTGGTGGGAATGCAGACTGGTGTAGCCACTGTGGAGAACAGTATGAAGTTTCCTCAAAAAGTTAAAAATGGAACTCCCATTTGACTCAGTAATCCCACTTCTAGGACTATATCCCAAGAAACCAGAAACACCAATCAGAAAGGACATATGCACGCCTATGTTCATAGCAGCACAATTTACCATAGCTAAGATTTGGAAACAGCCTAAATGCCCATCAGCAGATGAATGGATTAGAAAACTGTGGTACATCTATACAGTAGAATACTACGCTGCTGTAAAAAAAGAAGGAATTCTTACCATTTGCAACAGCATGGATGGAACTAGAGAGCATTATGCTAAGTGAATTAAGCCAGTCAATGAAAGAAAAATACCACATGATCTCACTCAAGTATGAATAATAAAGAACATTATAAACTGATGAACAAAAATAGATACAGAGGTAGAACAGCATCGAACAGACTGTCAAAATGCAGCAGGAAGGCTGGGGAGGGTTGTCAGGGGGAGGTAAGAGATCAACTGAAGGACTTGTATGCATGTATATAAGCATAACCAATGGACGCAAGATACTGGGGGGTAGAGTAGACCAGGGGAAGGTCAATGAGGGGGGAAAAGGAGACATATGTACTACTCTTTGTAATACTTTAAGCAATAAAATAATTTTTTAAAAAAATGAAGAATTATATAGCCAACATTAAGAATACCCTGTAAGGAATAAAAATTAAATTAGAAGAAGCTGAGGAGTGAATCATCAAATTTGAAGATAAGGTAGGAAAAAACACCTATTCAGGGCAGCAAGGGAGGGGAATTAAAAAGCAGGAGGAGAGTTTAGGAGAGCTTTGGGACAATATGAAACATAACAACATCCACATCGTAGTGGTCCCAGAAGTAGAAGAATCTGAGCAAGGAATAGGGAACTTGTTTGAAAAAATAATGACAGAAAACTCCCTGACCTGGTGAAGAGAAAAGTCACACAAGTCCAGGAAACAGAGTCTCAATCAAGATGAACACAAAAATACCCACACCATGAAATATCATAATTAAAATGGCAAATGTTAAAGACAAATAAGGAATCTTAAAGGCAGAGAGAGAGAGAGGGTGAGAGCGAGAGAGAGAGAGAGAGAGAGAGAGAGAGAGAGAGAGAGAGAGAATTTCCTCAAAAAGTTAAAACTGGAACTGCCTTTTGACCCAGTGATCCCACTTCTAGGAATATAGTCTAAAAGGCACGCAACACCAACCAGAAATAATTTATTCACCCCTATGTGCATAGAAATGTTATTTATACTATAATAGCTAAGATCTGGAAACAGCCCAAGGGCCCATCAGTAGATAGTAGATAAAAAAAAAAAAAGTGGTACATTTATACAATGAAATACTATGCAGCTGTGAAAAGGATCTCCTACCCCAGTGATGGGCAACCTTTTGAGCTTGGTGTGTCAAACTTCACCAAAAAACTGAGCATAACTTGGTAGTGTGTCACTTTGAGGAAGAAACATTATTTCACAAATGTTTCATCCTCAGGAGCAGCAAATGTTTCATCCTCGGCATGCGGCCGCCTCAGCGTCATCAGAAATGGCTACGTGTGTCAGTGCTGACACGCGTGTCATAGGTTCGCCATCACTGTCCTACCCTTTGAGACAACATGGAGTGACCTGGAGAGTATTATGCTAAATGAAATAAGCCAGCCTAGAAAGACAAATATCACATGATCTCACTTACATGTAGAATCTAATGAATAAAATAAGCTGACAAACAAAATAGAGCCAGAGACATGGAAGCATGCAACAGACTGAGTCTTCTCAGTGAAAGGGAGACCAGAAAGAAAATAACCAAATAACTTATACTCATATATGCATAACCCATGGACACAGACAATAGTGTGGTGAAGGCCTGGGGAGCAGGTGGGAGGAAGGGGTCATGGCAGGGGAAGGGAGGACAGCTGTAAAACTTTCAACAATAAAGATAATTTTTTTTAAAAGATGACACATTCACAAGGCAAGTAAAATGCTGGTAGCTGCCATCTGGGCGCTCAGCTAGGGCTGTTAACCAGGCCTTGGTTCTTTTCCACATAGACATTTCTTCAGGCCCTCTTAAGTTTCTGTACAGCAAAGTGCTGGGTTCCAAGAAACCCAGTTGAAAGCTGCAAGGCTTTTTTTTTTTTTTAACTTAGCCACAAAAGTCCCAGAAAGTTAGTTCCACCACATTTTATTGGCCAAGCAAGACACTAAGACCAACCTAGATTCAAGGGAAGAAGAATTAGACTCTGCCTTTCTTTAGAAGTAGCAAGGACTTTTTATCCATATTTAATCCACCACACATGGGAACCGAAATACCTCTTCTACTTGGCCAAGGACCCAAGTCCTAGTGAGGGTCATAGACATTTTAATTTACCATGACTCTTTCCTGAGGTATTATGCTATCATCAGTAAAAGCATTAGCCAAATAAAGAAGCAGATGTTAATGAAGAATGAAGAGACCACACTCAGTAAAAGTTGTTAGACTTTCTTCATTTGTAAATTCTACATTTAAAAAGTTGTAATTCCAAGGTAGCAACCCCTACTATGACCTTGCATTATCCATCTTTTTTAAATGGGGGTATAAAAAAGCACAAGTTGACACCAAGAATTTCATGTCATAAGACTCTGAATGTTCTAATATTTTCAACTTCTTGGCCTTTGTTCTTTCTATCCTCTTTGCCTTTACCCATGCTGCTGTCCTTCCTCTTCATTATTCAAAGTCTTGCTTTAGAATTTTACCTAACAGGTGAAATTCCCCTCTCCATCACCCTATGTACAGTCTACCTTTGTAGAACAGGCCTTTACCCATAATAGATGAATAGTAAATATTCATTTAATAGATGAACATCTGAGTGCTAGAGTACTTCTATGACTGTCTTCTTTACTGAGCTGGTAGTCCCTGGCAGGTAGGCTCCACATTATAGTAAGCTCTAGTGCCTCATTCTATCCTACAGGTAATGAAGAGGCTGGTTTTTGTTTGTTCATTCTTTTTCTTTCTTTCTTCTTTAAATAAGTATGTATTGAAGCCCTACATGTGCCAACCATATGCTAGTTCCTATCCTTATGGAACTTGATGCTCAACAGAGGAGCTGCCCCCAGCCTGCAGGCCCCAGGTCAGCCAAGGCGGGTGCCAGTGTCCCCCTCCCCCCGCCCCATTCCTCTGCTGGTCACCCTGCAGAGGGAGGCGGGGATGGGGCTGGCAAGGGGTGGCACCAGGCCGGCCAAGGCAGGTGCCAGCAGGGACCAATTGCCCCGCCGGTAGCCCCACAGATTGGCCCTGATTGCTGGCCAGGCCTAGGGACCCTACCCATGTACGAATTTCGTGCACCGGGCCTCTAATAAGTATATAAGTTCTTTGGAAGTAAGCTGGTTTTAAAGAAAAACAAGATTTGAAATTCCTATATTTACTTATCAGCCATAAAAAAAATATGAAATATTTCCATTTCTAACTACATGGATGGATTTTTAGGGTATTACACTAAGTGAAATAAGTCAGACAGAAAAGAATAAAAACAGTATGAGTTTATTCAGATGTGGAATATAAAACAAATAAATGAACAAACAAAACAAAAACAAGCTCATGGTACAGAGAACAGATTGGTTATTATCAGAGAAAAAGGGGGTTAGGGGAAGGATGAAGAGGCTAAAGAGGTCAAATACATGGTGATGGTTAGAAACTAGAGGTTTGGGGGTGGGTACACTATAGTGTATACAGATAGAATTATAGTGTTGTATATCTGAAACGTATATAATGTTATTAACCAAAACTACCTCAAAAATGTTAGGTAAGATTCTAAAGAAATCTTGTTTTAAAAATTACTGCATTTATATGAAATGATAAGATGCATAGTATTTGTTTCAAAATAATCTCAAAGTGAGTGAATAATTTATAGGTAAAACAAGACTGGATGTGAGTTGATAATTATTAAAGTAGATGATAGGTATGTGGGGGTTCATTATACTATTCAATACACTTCTGGATATTTTAGAGAGTTTCTATAATAAAGTTTTTTTCTTTAATTAAATTTATTGGGTGACATTGGTTAATTAGATTATATAGGTTTCAAGTATACAATTATATGATACATCATCTGTATATTACATTATGTGCCCACCACCCAAAGTCAAATCTTTCATCACGATATATTTGACTTCTTTTATCTTTTCCTACACTCCCCACTTTCTTCCCTCTGGTAAACACCATATTGTTGTCTGTGTTTATAAGTTTTTGTTTGTTTTTCTTGTTTGTTCATTTGTTGCTTTCAGTTTTATATCCCACATTTAAGTGATTAAGTAACCATATTTGCTTCTGCAATCCCTACATATTTTTATTAAGATAACCAGTTATCAATTATGCAAAAGAGAGGGGAGGAGGTATAATAGATAATGGAGGAAGCTAGAAAGTGGTAGACAATAATGATTAGGAGTGTGTCTCTCTTAGATTCTTAGATGTTGAGATATTCTAAGGTAGGGCTTGATGAATGTGCAGACACTGCTAGCTCATCCCTGATCCTATAGCAAAATCTCTAATTTTCTCTTAGGTACATGGCCAGTCATCATAAAACAATATTTCCCATCCCATCTTATAGCTAAGTAAGGCCATGCAATAAAGTTCTGACTCATTGAACGTGAACAGAAGTGATTTTTGCAATTTCCAGTTTGTGCCCTTTAAAAAAAGGAGTTCCTCATCTCTTCTTTTTCTTCTTTCTGATTGCAGGAATGGAGACATGGCCATGAGCATGATGATAGCATCCTTGAAAAAGCTATACAAAAATAAGGAAGGGATCTGGGCACTGGACAGAAACACCAGTGCAAGGTACAGCTCAGATTTTTATGTATGAGAAAACAAAACTCTCCTGCTTAAGACCCTTTCATTTTGGGTGTCTTACATTTAGCCTAACACATACTCAACTAATGCAGTGAATTAGCTTGCAAAGGAAGACAGATTTAGAAATCTTCATGCAAAATGTATGCTTTAGAGCAAGCAAGATCAGAAAATTCTAATGCAAGTCAATCAGAATGTTTCCTTAAAGAAAATCAGCCTGCAAACATGTTATAAAAAATGCAAAGAATCAAAATACCAAATTAATTAAGAGTGGCTACATGCAGACCTAACCCAATGTAAAAGTACATATTGTAGGCAAATCATAGATTTGGAAGATATCTATAACAAGAATGACAAATAAGTTTATGACATCATTTACAGAAAGCTCTCTTAAAAACTGAAAAGAAAAGGCAAACAATTTCATAAGACATGGGCAAAATATATTAATAGTAAATTTAGAGAAGAGCAAATCCAAAGGACCAACAAAAGTGGAAAGATGTTCAAACTCACTAGTAGAGCAATGAGAAATAATGGAACACTGACATAGTATGTTCATCAGACTGTCAACAATTTAAAGTATGACATCAGTTTTCTTATATGTGTTAATTAAAATATAAATCACTAAAGTCTTTTGATGAAACAATCTGGTAGTAGCTATAAAATTTTAAATGTGCATGCCCTTCTACTCAACAATTCCACTTCTCAGAAAAGATAACATGAATATAAAGCACCAATACATAATGATACACATGCAAGGATGTTGTTCTCAGTGGCATTTGTAAAACAAATGTCAACAAATAGGGAAATTATAGAATAAATTTATGTACATATACATCTACACCATGAAATATTATGCATGCATGAAAGAAAGTGATAGACAGACAGAAACAGAGAGATAAAGAGGATAAGAGTTATATTAGTGGACTTGGAAAGACTTCCACAGGATATTGAAGTGAGTAAAGCAAGATGAAGAAATCTATGTATATGATTCCATTTATCAAAAATAATAACCAAGAAAACTTTTCATGTCCATGCATGTTTGTATATGAGTATGGGCATATATTTATGTAAAGAGAAAATACTTATATTTGTGTAAAAATATATTTAAATATACACTGAGTGGCCAGATTATTATGATCTCTGAATGCATAATAATCTGGCCACTCAGTGTATATACATATATATATATATGTGTGTGTGTGTGTGTGTGTGTGTGTGTGTATTAGAGGCCCGGTGCATGAATTTGTGCATGGGTGGGGTCTGGCCAGCCTGGCCAGGGGGAGGAGACATGGGCAGTTGGCCAGCCTGCCTGCTGGTCGAACTCCTGGTCGAGGGTACAATTTGCATATTAGCCTTTTATTATATAGGATATACACTGAGTGGCCAGATTATTATGCGTTCAGAGAGCATAATAATCTGGCCACTCAGTGTATATTTATAATGTTTGTGTTCGTGAAGACAGAGATTTATGAAGGAATGATTACTAAAATATCAATGGTGATATTGCACATGTGTTTGCTTCCTTCCTCCTCAGAGTATTTTAATTTTATTTTACAATGAGCATTTGTGGCCAAAATGATCATAAAATTAATATTGTGCTGAATATGTTCTCTTTGCCCCTCTAGATTTATTCTCTATTCTCCACTCTTTTCCATCTTGCTCTAAGTTCTTCCAACTTTCTCTAAAATACAACAGGTTAGCAACAATTTTAGCTTTTTAATTAAATTTATGGGGTGCCAGTGGTTAATAAGATTACCGTATTTTCTGGCATATAAGAAAACTTTTTAACCCAGGAAAATCTTCTCAAAAGTCGGGGGTCGTCTTATAAGCCAGGTGTCGTCTTATAGGGTGGGTACTGAAACTTCTGAGCCAGACTGGAGAATCTGCGGTGGCCGCATGGGGGGGGGGGGGGAGCTCAAAAAACGGCCGCACTCCATTCATTTCAATGGAGCCGGATGGAGACCACAAGTGTCTCAGGTCATTTCCTTTTTGTGCTGCATACAGTCTCCCTCCGGCTCCATTGAAATGAATGGAGTGCAGCCAGGTGCTCGCTGCATCCCTGCGGGATGCAGCCGCAGCCGTTTTTGAGCTCCCCCCACTGTATGCGACCGCATGAAAGCAGCAAGGGCAGCGCTGTACAAGTACGGTAGAAGAAAATCCACTCACCAGGATTCGTGGAAAGAAGTGATTTAAGTGGTCCCGATGACAAGGTGAGGGAGCGCCTCACAGGGAAGGTGTAAGTGAAGAGCGGACAAGCTGCAGGCATCCAGGACGCCCAGGGTATGGAAAAAAGAGATAGAGCGGTGCTGTGCCCAGAAAAACACACCTCTTTCACCCGTCTGGCCCGCTCTTGTATCCTATTACCGTACATTTGTTTGCACTTCAGTGGGCCAAACCTAACCCAAATCACAGCAACAGATTTAAGGCCACTGTATCCTGGTGTACTAGATTCATGGGAAGGCATAATATGGTACTGAGGCAAAAGTCGAAAATTGCCCAAAAATTACCTGCAGATCTTGATAGCAAAGTAAATAGTTTCCATCGATACGTAATACAACAGCGCACTAAACATGGCTATGCATTAAGTAGTATTGGAAATATGTATGAAACTCCAATAAATTTTGATATGGTTGGAAATAAAACTGTCCATCACAAAGGTGAAAAACAATTTTAATTAAAACAACAGGACATGGGAAGTCCAGTTTTACAGTGGTACTAGGATGCACAGCTGATGGCGCCAAACTGAGACCAATGATTATTTTTAAAAGAAAAACAATGCCGAAACTCAAGTTCCCTGTTGGTTGTTTTGTACATGTGAATGAAAAAGGCTGGATGGATGAAGAAGGGGTAAAACTATGGCTTGATAATGTATGGAGCAGGCGACCAGATGGACTTTATTCAAAAATGTAGTCTACTGGTGTGGGATATGTTCAGGGCTCATTTAACTCCCAGCACCAAGCAAAGGCTTGCAAGACTAAACACAGATGTGGCAGTTATTCCTGCAGGATTGACACATTGGTACAGCCACTGGATGTGTGCCTAAACAATCCATTTAAAGATCGCATTCGAGAACAGTGGAAAGGATGGATGGTTAGCGGTGAAAAGTCATTCACAAAAGGAGGAAACATGCGTGCTCCACAGTTGGATGTTTTGTGCAAGTTTGTCATAAAAGCCTGGAATGATATTGATGCAGAAACAGTAATCAAGTCTTTCAAGAAGTGTGGCATATCAAATTCATTAGATGGTATGGAGGACGACTACTTGTGGCAAGATGAAGAAGAGGAAGCCGAAGCTGAGACCACAGCATCTGATACGGAATTCGATCCATATGATGACTGCCTTACAAATGTATCACAAGAGGTCATTGATGTACTTATGATATCAGATGACGAACAGGAGGATTTTGAAGGCTTTTAAAGGGAAACTGTCACGCCAGCAAAACCTGTAAAAATACCGCAGCTTGCAGTTATGATGGGCATTGCTAACTCGCCAGGGACTTGCCCGGCACTTGCTCTCTCTCTATTGTTTGTTATCTTCCTCCTATCATCATCAGTTCCAGTTTGGTTGACAGCTTAGAAAACAAACAGCATGGCAGCTCCCATGGGTTTATTGTCTTATCCTTCCTTTCAGCTTTAGAGTGAATTAGGAAAAGTTTAATCCATTTGCACTGTTTTTTGTTTACAGGTTTGATGACAAACAGCCTTATGTTTATAAGTGACAGTTTTCTTGCTAAGTACCTGCATGTCATAAGCATTTGAATTAAAATTACCATATTGAAATCAAATCTGATGTGTTTTTTTAAAATTTTTATTTGGTGTGCGTTGGCAGAGGAGTAGTCTTATACAGCGAGTATATCCCAAACTCTATATTTTAACTGGAAAAGTTGGGGGTCGTCTTATACTCCCAGTCATCTTATACGCCGGAAAATACGGTATATAGGTTTCAAGTGTAGATTTGTATGATACATGATCTGTATTTTGCACTGTGTGCCCACCACCCAAAGTCAAATCATCTTCTGTCACCACATATTTGGTCCCCTTTACCCTTTACTACTCCACCCCTTCCCTCTGGTAACCACCATACTGTTGTCTCTGTCTATGAGATTCAGTTTTATATCCCACATATGAGTGAAATTATATGGTTCTAAGCTTTTTCTGACTGAGTTATTTCACTTAGCATGATATTCTCAAGGTATCACAGGTTAGTAACAATTTTGGTTATTTTTTATAACTATAAAACTGTTAATAGTAACTCCACAACAGTATTCAGGACATGTGTGACCATAATGCATTATCTAAATATGAAGTTAAAACCATACAGGCTGGATTTCTGTCTCATATAAACCTGAGTGCTCTTATAAACAGTGACCTCTGCATGTCTATACTGCATACCAGTGGGTGACCTTTGCTCACAGAATGAGAGCCCTTGGATTTGCATTTATATAGCCCATTTGATACAGCTTTGATATTTTTGGGTTTGTTTTTTTCATCATGACTGGAATAAAAATACAGCCTATCAGATTTTGATAGGTTTTGGTTCCTTTGCCCAATTGCACTGCAATTGTCTGGCTTCCCATTCCCCGGCTGTGTATAAGTGTTGGGAGGTTCTTCCATATAAGACCAAGGGGGCAAAGTGTATTTTTGTCTTTGGAAATTAAAACACAATCTCTTATGGCCCTAGCTCTAATGAGGCCTCAGCCACTTCAGCACAGGCCAAATTTAAATGTCCCCCTGAGGTCCCTTCTATTGTGATAATTGAATCATTTAAACTCACATTATTAGGTCGCATCACAGAATATAAACCAAACTGTTTCTTGACCAAATGAAATAACTTAAAAATTATTGCAATAGTCCTAAGAACTTGGATAAACCTGAAAGAAAATATTGGCTCATTACCTGAAAGAGAAATAAAGAGATTACTAATTTGATTGTCTCTTTAGGTTACACAAAAATGCAGCCTTGAGAGAGAGAAGCACTTGGGTGTGGTTGAAAAATACAAGCTGCTCTAATATTATAAATGGGTTTTATTTTAAAGGGTCATTCAAAGTTAGTTGTTTGTATTTAGAATGTGTTTTTCCACAAAGACAATAAAGTCTATAGTTGAGGGGCTCCTAGGCTGCCCCTGCAAAGCCTACCATCCTTTCTTTGAAACTATCTCCATGAACCCAATGCCTGTCAAGGAAATGGATCATATTCTGTTGAAGGGAAGAGGGGGAAAAGTGCATACGCAGTTGTTAAGAACTGGGCTTGGGAGCCAGACAGATCTGGGTTTGTATCTGGCCCCTTCTATCTATTCTCTATGAGATCTTAGGCAAGTCACCTAAACTTTATACTCCTGTTTCTTCTTCTGTAAAATGAGAATTATAATTCCAATCCCACAGAGTCATTATGATGTTTAATGAGGTAACATACCAAAAGTACCTGGCATTTGATAGAAAATAAAAGATAATTACTATTGTTAGGGACAGAGCTGGCTTCAAACAAAATTTTAAAAAATCATTGATGTTTACTTTTAACATCCTTCCTTCTCCCAGCATTTTCTTCTTATTGTCCTGATCCCTGAGTACCCATAGGGGTGAAAACAAAGCCTTTTCTTCTCCCTTTGATTTTTCTAAATTATATTGCTGGTTGAAGCAAAATTATAGCACTGTCTGCTGTGATTCTAAATAGGTAGAGTAACTACAGGGTGGGACAAAAGTGAGTTTACAGTTGTTCATATGGAAAATAATACAATAATTAATAATACAATAATAAACTATATTTCATGTACTCAGTACTATAAACCTACTTTTGCCCAACCCTGTATTTAAGATAATTATATGGTAACTAGGGCAGGGTAAAGAGATATAAAAGGGAGGTATGGTCTCTATAGTTCACTCTGATGGGTAAATGATGACACTAACAGAATATAATGTTATGTGTATATATAATATCTGGAGCAATATTTTAAAATCTATATAAAGAGATACACTCAAAAATAATAATGATAAATGAAAATGTTTAAGTAACAAACAGGAAGGCAGGAAAAAGATAATAAAGATGAAAAGCAAAAAGGACAAGCAAAAAATAAAATGGCAGACTTAAAACCTGAAATATTAATAATTACATTAAATGTGAAATATCTTAAGTACACCAATTAAAAGACAGACCTTGGCAGAATGTGTGTAAAAATATTACCCAACTATAGGCTACACAAAGGAGCTCACTTCAAACATAATGATATAGACACATTGAACGTGAAAGCATAAAAAAATACATCATACAAATGAAAGCAGAAGTGACTATTAATATCAGATAAAGTAGCCTTGACAGCAAAGAAAACTACCTGAGACAGAAAGTATATAATGAAAATAGGATCAATCCACAATGAAGGCATAGCAGTCATAAATGAATATACACCAAACAACAGAGCTGCAAAACAGATAAGGCCAAAACTGATATATCTGGGAAAAAATTAGACAAATCCACAAGTAAAGTTGGATAATTCAACATGCCCTCTCAACAACTAATAAAACATCTAGATTTTAAAAATTACCAAGCATATAGTAGAAATTAACACCATCAAGCAACAGGATCTAATCAACATTTGTACAACACTCCACTCAGCAACAGCATATATACATTATGTTTTTTAAATTTTTAATTGTTTAAATTATTACATATAGTATTACATAAGTCTCTTTTTTCCCCCATCGACCTCTTCCTGGCCACCCCCACCCCCCAGCACATACCCTCACCTCCCTGTTGTCTGTGTCCATTGGTTATGCTTATATGAATGCATACAAGTCCTTTGGTTGATCTCTTTACCCCCCCACACACACCATGCTCCCCTGACTTCCCTATGCTTCTCTGTCTCTGGATCTATTTTTGTTCATCAGTGTATGTTGTTCATTATATTCCACAAATGAGTCAGATCATGTGATACTTATCTTTCTCTGACTGGCTTATTTCGCTTAGCATAATGCTTTCCATGTCCATCCATGCTGTTGCAAATTCCTTCTTTTTTACAATAGCATAGTATTCCATTGTGTAGATGTACCACAATTTTCAAATCCACTCATCTGCTGATGTGCACTTAGGCTGTTTCCAAATCTTAGCTATTATAAATTGTGCTGCTATGAACATAGGGGTGCATATGTCCTTTCTGATTGGTGTTTCTGTTTTTTGGGGATATACTCCACAAGTGGATTACTGGGTCAAATGGGAGTTCCATTTTTAATTTTTTGAGGAAACTCCATACTGTTCTCCACAGTGGCTGCACCAGTCTGCATTCCCACCAGCAGTGCAAGAGGGTTCCTTTTTCTCCACATCCTTGCCAACACTTGTCATTTGTTGATTTGTTGATGATAGCCATTCTGACAGGTGTTAGATATTACCTCATTGTCATTTTGATTTGCATCTCTTGAATGATTAATGACTTTGAGCATGTTTTCATATGTCTGTTGGCCTTCCATGTGGACATAAGATGGCTGCCACAAGATGGCCTGCAGGGGAGGGCAGTTGTGGGCAGTTAGGGGTGATCAGGCCAGCAGAGGAGAGCAGTTGGGGGTGACCAGGCCAGCAGATGAGGGCAGTTGGGGGAGACCAGGCCAGCAAGGGAGGGTAGTTGCAGGGGACCCAGACCTGCAGGGGAGGGCAGTTGGGGGGGACCAGGCCTGCAGGGGAGGGCAGTTGTGGGCAATCAGGCAATCAGGGAGGGCAGTTAGGGGTGACCAGGCTGGCAGAGGCGGGCAGTTGGGGGAGACCAGGTCAGCAGGGGAGGGCAGTTGGGGGGGACCAGGACTGTAGGGGAGGGTAGTTGCGGGGGGCAGGCCTGCAGGGGAGAGCAGTTGGGGTGGACCAGGCCTGCAGTGGAGGGCAGTTGGGGGGGGACCAGCCTGCAGTGGAGGACAGTTGGGTGGGACCCAGGCCTGCAGGGGAGGGCAGTTGGGGGGAACAGGCGTGCAGGAGAGGGCAGTTGTGGGGGACCAGGCCTGAAGGGGAGGGCAGTTGTGGACAATCAGGACAGCAGGGAGGGAAGTTAGGGGTGACTGGGCCAGCAGAGGAGGACAGTTGGGGGAGACCAGGTCAACAGGGGAGGGCAGTTGGGGAGACCAGGCCTGCAGGACAGGGCAGTTGGGGTGGACCAGGCATGCAGGGGAGGGCAGTTAGGGGTGACCGGGCCAGCAGGGGAGGGCAGTTGGGGGGACCAGGCCTGCAGGACAGGGCAGTTGGGGTGGACCAGGCATGCAGGGGAGAGCAGTTGTGGGCGATCAGGCCAGCAGGGAGGGTAGTTAGGGGTGACTGAGCCAGCAGAGGAGGGCAGTTGGAGGAGACCAGGACAGCAGGGGAGGGCAGTGGTGGGGGACCAGGTCTTCAGGGGAGGGCAGTTGTGGACGATCAGGATAACAGGGAGGGCAGTTAGGAGTGACCAGGCTGGCAGAGGAGGGCAGTTGGGGGAGACCCGGCCAACAGGGGAGGGTAGTTGTAGGCGATAAGGCCAGCAGGAGGGCAGTTAAGGATGACCGGGCCAGCAGAGGAGGGCAGTTGGGGGGGACCAGGCCTGCAGTGGAGGGCAGTTGGTGGGGGGACCAGCCTGCAGTGGAGGACAGTTGGGCGGGACCCAGGCCTGCAGGGGAGGGCAGTTGGGGGGAACAGGCCTGCAGGAGAGGGCAGTTGTGGGGGACCAGGCCTGCAGGTGAGGGCACTTAGGGGTGACCAGGCCAGCAGGGAGGGAAGTTAGGGGTGACCGGGCCAGCAGAGGAGGGCAGTTGTGGGAGACCAGGCCAGCAGGGGAAGGCAGTTGGGGGGGCAGGCCTGCAGGTGAGGGCACTTAGGGGTGACCAGGCCAGCAGGGGAGGGCAGTTAGGGGTGACCGGGCCAGCAGGGGAGGGCAGTTAGGGGCAATAGGGCTGGCCCAGGAGCAGTTAGGCATCGATCAGGCTGGCAGGGGAGTGGTTAGGGGGTGATCAGGCTGGCAGGAAGAAGTGTTTAGGGGCAATCAGGCAGAGGCAGGCTAGCAGTCTGAAGCCAGCAGTCCTGGATTGTGAGAGGGATGTCCAACTGCTCATTTAGGCCCTATCCCCCAGGGATCGGGCCTAAACAGGCGGTCAGACATCCCTCAAGGTGTCCCAGATTGGAGAGGGTGCAGGTTGGGCTGAGGGACACCCCCCTGTGCATGAATTTCATACACCGGGCCTCTAGTGTGGTATATAATGTTTGGGCATTCAGTCTCCAGAATCTGACAGACCTAGATCCTGACACTAGAAAAAAAGCTAAGCTATCTAAAGTTTCATTCTCAGTTTCTGTGTCCATAAAATGCACATCAAGACAATATCTAACACCTGGGGCTGTCTTGAGGATTACAAGTGATAAATCATAGGGAGTATAGTGTACCTGCTGATCAATGTTTACTTCCCATTAAGTTTGAGAAAAATAAAGTCGTGCCTGAGTACACATAGGGATTCAGAGAAAATAGGCATTTTAAAAATTAAAGCACTACAAACAACCTAGTCATTCAATAATCCCTTCATATAAATCAGTCTCAACATTCTCATAATTAAGGAAAAGTATTTAACAATCTTACCTGTTTTTTAATTTAAAAATTTTAATGTTGATATAATTGCAGGTGTCCCCCTTTTTCCCACCCTTTGCCCACCTCTATCGACCCCTCTCTCCCCCTCCCTTGACCTTCACCAAAGTATTGTCTGTGTCCATGGGATATGCATATATGTTCTTTGGCTAATCCCTTGACCTTCTTTATCCAGTAACCCCCACCCCCTCCGCTTGAGCACTGGCCAGTCTGTCCCATGGATCCATGCTTCTGGTTTCATTTTGTTGGTCAGTTGATTTTGTTCATTAGAATCCACATATTAGTGAAATCATATGGTATTTGTCTTCTCTGACTGACTTATTTCACTCATGTAGCATAATACTCTCCAGGTCCACCCATGCTGTTGCAAAGAGTGAAAGTTTCTTCTTTTTTCATAGCTGCATAGATTCCATTGTGTAAATGTATCATAGCTTTTTTATCCACTCATCTGCTGATGGGCACTTGAGCTGTTTCCAGATCATGGCTATCTATACTAATAAAAGGGTAATATGCTAATTAGACTGGGTAGTCATCTTCTGGTCATCCGGTCCTCCTTCCAGACAAAGCCACAGTGGCGGGGTACAAGACAGAAGCAGTTAGGGGTGATCAGGCCATCAGGGGAGCAGTTATGGGTGATCAGGCTGGCAGGGGAGGGTGGTTAGGGGCGATCAGGCTGGCAGGCAGAGTGGTTAGCGGCGACCAGGCAGGCAGGCAGGTAAGTGAGCAGTTAGGAGCCAGCAGTCCTGGATTGCAAGAGTGATGTCCAACTGCCAGATGTTCCAAAGGGATTGGGCCTAAACCGGCAGTCAGACATCCCTCAAAGGGTCCTGGATTGGAGAGGGTGCAGGCCAGGCTGAGGTTCCCCCCCCTTCCCCATGCACAAATTTCATGCACCGGCCTCTAGTTGTAAATAATGCTGCAATAAACATAGAGATGCATATATTCTTTCTGATTGGTGTACCTGGATTCTTGGGATATATTCCCAGAAGTGGGATCGCTGGGTCAAAAGGCAGTTACATTTTTAATTTTTTGAGGAAACTCCATACTGTTTTCCACAGCAATATTGGGAGTCATAGCAATCTTATCTATTTTTCAGCAGACTGATCCCTTCTACTTAAATTGTAAAGACTGCTGCTTGGCATGTTATAACCATTTCTGTATGACTAAGGTTTCAAATCCAGTTTTTTTTTTAATTTATCTTTATTGTTGGAAGTATTACAGATGTCCCCTTTTCCCTCCATTGTAAAACAAATATTTTCAGTTTTTCCTGAGGTTTTTAATTTATATACTTACTAGAGGCTCAGTGCATGGATTCGTGCACCGGTGGGGTCCCTTGGCCTGGCCTGCGGGGATCAGGCCAAAACCAGCCCAGTGCACAGACTCGCCCAGGGCATGTCCAGCCCGTCTTGTGCAGTCCCCATCAGCTGGACCCCAGCAGCAAGTTAACCTACCAGTCGGAGCCTCTGCCCCGTGGTGGTCAGTGCACATCATAGCAACTGGTCAAACGGTCAAACGAATGGTCGGACACTTACCATATTAGGCTTTTATTATATAGGATTAAGTAACCCTCTTAAAATCTTAACGAAGGACTCTACATTCAGTACAATTGGCTACAGCAGAATTTTCTCAGTGGACAATTTGCCTTCACAGGCCTTGTTCTGAATTCTAATACACTCACCAAGTATTAAAGCCACTACCAATATTCTTTTGCAATTGTCATTTAAAACACCAAATCCTGAACAACAAATACATATCTATCAACAAGTGAATCTAAAAATCAAGTGAATAAAAAATCTGATGAACAGAATAATCTGGTGAATATAATAGAATAGGGGGCATAGAAAGGGAGTGGACTGACAATCCTAGGGGGGAAAGGGGTGGGGGGGTGTGGGAAGAGACTGGACAAAAATCATACACCTGTGGATGAGGACAGTGGGGGGGGGGGCGGGGTAAGGGCATGGGGTGGGGTGGGAACCGGGTGGAGGGGAGCTATGGGGGGAAAAAAGGGGAACAACTGTAATAATCTGAACAATAAAGATTTAAAAATAAGTAAATAAAATAAAACACCAAATCCTGAGATTTATACCTGTGGCACCAAGGAGGTGAGCCACTGGGATCTCCCTCCAGGAAGCAATGGCTGATTCTGAGATGAGTGCAGTTAGCAGAGCATAGGGCTCTGCTGCAGTATTTGAGCTGAGGCCATGCTCTTCCCAGGCTGCCCACCATTAGT
Source organism: Cnephaeus nilssonii (assembly GCF_951640355.1). Classification (NCBI taxonomy): domain Eukaryota; kingdom Metazoa; phylum Chordata; class Mammalia; order Chiroptera; family Vespertilionidae; genus Cnephaeus; species Cnephaeus nilssonii. Next base: position 103,524,953 of record NC_137071.1, read on the forward strand.
GACTGAGAATGTTGGGCGATGTTAGGCCCTGGCCAGTTCTACCCAATGTGGATCTCTTCTATGGAAAATCTTGGTGCCAGATTTCTGTTTGGCTGGCCAAGACTTTCTCCCAGCTATACCAATGTTTGAAGCTCTTCATAACCATACCTCCATCCTTGCCCCCTCTTTTCACAGGTGCTAGATCAGCAGTGTTAGCTGAAGGCTGTCCTTGCCTACTCTAGCCCCTCCTCCCCTTGATTTTACATGGGCATTACTCTGAATAACTATCTTGCCATTCAGACTCTATCTTTGCCTCAGAGAGTGTCCAAACTGACACACAAACCCAAAGTGTTTTTCTAAGGAAGAGAACCCATAGAGACTCCCAGAAATAATTAGGTATGGAACTTTGCAAACTATAGGGGTTTTTAAATAGCCAGTGGGGTTAAGAGCTGACAAACATGGGTTATAGAAATTCCAAGCAATTGGAAAGGGGGGATTTATGACCTTGAAAAGTAGACATGTACAAGATCCATTCATTGCACAGGCTTTTCCCTTTTAGTCCCTTCCCCTTTAGATACAGATGCTACAGGTGCTGAATTCCAAATTGCCAGAGTTCATCAGAACATTCAAGGTAATCAATTCAGTTTGCATTGGGGGTTCCTATTTCTGTTGAATGGCTGATAGGTTTAATTGTTTAATGGCCATTTTAAAATCTGTAGTCACGCCCCCATCCTCCCTGCCCGATGCAGTTTGCTTGTCAAACTGAATGACAAGGTTGTTGTGAATGAGATGAGAAGATGAATACAGCATGTTGTAATTAGTGCATAAGTTAATGATTTGTTTAATTGTGCTTTATTCCAAGAAGTGTCTAAGTAATATTCTAAATTAAATCTAAAAGCTATTTCCACTATTTACTAACTTAGTCTTTCTTCCTGGCAGAACCCCCTGAGTTCATGTGTATTCATTAAAATCCAGTCCTAATTGCTCCCTAGTCAGCTATGAATCTTAAGAAGATTAGCTGTTAAGTGGTTAAATTGTGTTTGCTGACATAAAATGGAATTTCTCTAATCATTTCCTATGAAAGTCTTCATAATGTTATTATAGAGATTTTATTTATAGTAAGTTACAGAGACTCTGCTTAGACCATTTGCATTAGAATTTATTTGTTTAAAAAATGAGCTATCTCTGGATTCTTCCTCCAAGGCCAGTTAACAATATCTGCCAATGAAAGAATTCCTAAATCCATGGATATGATAGAGTACCACTCTAGGTGGCACAGATAGAATCAACATTACTTTCTGTATCCAGAATTTCTCTTCAAAAAATGATGATAAGTTTTATGTGGGGTGCTGTGGGAGGGCAAAAAAGAATCTTAGTTCCTTCACTAACCATCTGGATCACATTAGGTCTACAGCACCCTCTGCATTCCCTGTCCTAACATTCACCACAAACCCCTTGACGTTATTCCCCCAACTAGTTCATAAGATACATAAGGGAAGAAACATTGTGTCTTACTTACTATATGCCCAATAGCACAGAATTTGGCACAGTTTTGATTGCCAGACTACTGAATCCCCCACCTTTGATCCACTCACACCTCTAGCCATTTCTAATTAACCTATCTTCTAAAGCTCTAAAGCATAATAATACAATAATAGCAGCTAACATATATCATTCTATAGGCCAGGTATTATACATGCATGTCACCTTCAATATTCTAAAACCTATTAAATTAATAGTGAATGTTTTATAATTTTTCAGATAAGGAAACACAGACAACAGTATCATGATTACCAGAGGGAAAGGGACAGGGGAAAAGAGAAGAGGGTAAACAGGGGATAGATGGTGATGGAATGAGACTTGATTTGGGGTGGTGAACACACAATACAATATACAGATGATGTATTATAGAATTGTATGCCTGAAACCTATATAATTTATTAACTAATGTCACCCCCAATAAATTCAATAAATTTTAAGAGAATGAAAAAAAAGAAAGAAATGGACACTCTGAAGGGGAAATGAGATAAAATCTAGAAGTGGCACTGGGAAGCAAGAAATCTTCCATCTTCCCCAGTGCATGGTTATCAGAACACCAAGAAGCCACCATACTCCCAGGTCTCACCTTTCACAGCTGGAGGAAAGAGAAATCCCATTGTCTTGTTTTTCTAGCACTCTTCCCTTTCTTAAGCTCATACAATCTGGTTCTTCTCTTTATTACTCTATGGAAACTACTCAGATGTTCTCAGTGGTCTGCTTCTAGCCTAATATAACTGTCTCTTCTGCATTTTTCTCTGTTAACTGTGGAGCTATTTGTCATTTGCCTTTCCAAGCTCCCCACCCCCTTACCATCATCATTTGTTTTTACCTTCACTGCCTCCTAAACTTAACCTTTGTCTCACCCTGTGGCTACCCCTGTTTTAGTTCCCCAAAGTAAAAAGAGCTAGCATTTTTACAGATAAGGAAACTAAAATTCACAGAGGCTAATTACCTGCCAAAATTCACAATGCCAGGGAAAGGCCGAATGGGTTTCAAATTTGGATTTTATCTTAATTACTGTGTCTACAACAACCACCTTCTCACCTTAACTTTGCTTCCTCACTCCCACCATTGGCTTTCAACCAGGGGAAATACCATATGTGGTGGATGGAGATAGTTACTAGATGCTCAGTAGATTATCTGTCTATTTAATATAACCTCAGATTTTGTAATTGTCAGTAAAGACAAAAGCTGTATTTCTTCATATTTTCTGTTTTCAGTCCTCAAACTCTGGAGCATCATGGTTTGGAGAAACTAAAACCCTTTTTTTTATTTCCCCATGATCCAAAGGGCCAAACATTTACATAAAATAATACCTCAAATATGAACCTAGGATTGTAATCTTTTGTAAAAGTATCAAGGTGTAGGTTCCAAGAGTTGACTGCCAGAATGTGCACTGTATCCTTGGAGACCCCTGAGTGAGTGACAGCACTAAGGAAGTAGTATGGGCAACTAAGATGCACAAAGAACCTTCTGAGTATTATAGTTCTCTGACAATCTGTACCTGATGTGAAAGAGTAAGGCACTCCTAGATTTTTTGCTCTCCTCTGCAAGGGTCTTATTTCCTCACCAGACTGGAAGCTCCCAGGGAGCATAAAAGGGTTCTATAAAGGCCATGTGGATGTATGAAGAGCACAGAACTACAGGGCAGAAGGCTTGGCTTCTGGTTCTAGTTCCACTTCTCATTAGCTATGGGATATGAGACCATGAATAACATTTTAACCTCTTTGAGCCTTAATTTCTTTATTTTTCAATGGGGGTCACACTTTCTGCCCAGTAATTATTGTTATTAATATCTGCATCCCTGAATATCACCTAACTTAATGATAGGCATGTAATAAATTCATGTTTTATTTGCTCTCAATTCAAATGAGAGATTTCCATCCATCAGTAAAATTAAAAATTGGGTTAAATTCTTAAAAAATATGTCATTAGAAAACAGAATATTGAATTTAACCAGATCAGTTAAGCAAGCAATAAATTAAAATTTATTGAGTACATATTTGCATAAAACAGTGTAAAGCATGCTGAAGAATGACTGAATCCTCCTTTTAAAGGCTGAGAGATAACCTGGAAAGCTTAAACATATGCATTTGAAACAATTTGAGAACAATAATCAACAATGACAACAATCATGAAGGCTACTTATTTGGTATTTATTCTGTGCCAGGCAATATGCTAAGCACCTCACATCTTTGACCTATTTAGAGTCTCACCAACACTTTCTCAGAGGTGTGTATCCATTAAGTTAGTAATAATTATGACACTAAGGAAATTTCTTAAGGACCATCAACCTAAAATTATCACAACTAGGATAAGGACTCAATTTTATCCACTTCACCCTTATCAAAAAGTGCTAAAATGAAACTAGGTAAGAAGTAGTAAGAATTGGTTGGCATTAATTAGGACTAGATGATGAAAGCTTGAGATAATGTTATTTAAAAAGTGAAAAACGAGAAGTTATATGGAGGGATAATAAAATAAGATGTTCTGAATAGAGGGAATGCCTAGGCCAAGGGATAGAAGAGGGAACCACGCTTTCTTGTATAAGGACAGAAAGCAATCAGTTTGCTAGAGCACAGGTGGAACTAAATGTTGGTGAGGAATAAGAAAATAATTTGCTGAGGATACTTGGTTAGCTTATCATAAGCTTCAAATGCCCTATAGCTTGGCAAACAGGATTTGGGCACCTCCACATCATTATTCATGCCATCACCTTTTCCTGGAATATCCTTCTTTAACTTTCTTACTTAGTACACCTTCAAATTTCAGCCATCACCTCATTTCAGAAAACCTGTTCCCCCAGGAAGGCCATTTGGGGCACCACTTCTGGATTTCCATGGTCCTCTGTGTATACATCTCCCAGTATGGAAGTTGTATAATTTTGCATTTTACATCTACATCTGTGATCCATTTTGAATTAATTTTTTGTGAAAACCATAGAGGCATGAGAGACAAAATGGCGGCGAAATAGACAGATGTGTCCTGAGCCTTGTCCAGGAGCAAATAAAATGAGCAGCTGAAACGAATAATATCCAACCCGAATTGGCTAAGGAAACTCAGCTGGTGAGACAATTTGAAGCCGGGAAGGGCAGAGGATCCCTGAAGAAAGGTAAAATCAAGGATCTAGGCAGGAGAGTCTGCCAGACCTCTGAGCCCAGAGGGTCAGAGGGAATCCGCACAGCACCAAGCTGTGTCCCTGGGGACAGGTACAGCGTCTGACTATGGAACAAAAGGCCACAGGACTGCTGGATTGCAGGGGATTCTAGATCTGGGTCCACAGTCACAAAAGGCTGAACCCAGAAGGTGCAGCCTGAAGGGCTGGCCAGACCGCGCCGCCGGCAGGAGAGGAGCGTGCAGAGGCACCGTCTTTCCCCTCTCTGTGGCCTGAGCCTTTCTTCACTGAACCTAATCCATAAGACCATTCGGATACAGACACTTACCGTGGCTGAGGTGAGGGAGAAGGTGCAGACTCTTGGAGTCTAGAGAGAGTAGGGGGTCCAGGAGAAGTGGCAGACTGTCTGGTGCTGAGTCATACCTAAGCCTGGGACCAGGGCAGACATTTTGTCCTGAAGAGATAGGCCCTCCCTCCAGTTTCCAGGCAACCAATACAGCCACACCCAGATTCCACCCTGAATGGTACAAAGGATTAAAAAAAATCTAAATAGTCCCTGAGAGTCCAAAGGGACCTGCCTAAAGAGAGACCTTCAGTCCCAGCAACAGGAATCTGAGAAACAGTACAGTACAGAACACTGGGATCTTAAGCCAGCCAAAGGAACAACACTTCATTTTTTAATTTTAATTTTAATTTTTATTATTGTTTTATCTTTTTTTTTCTTCTTTTTTCTTTGTTTCCCTGTTTTTATTCGTTGGTTTATTTTCTATTTCTTTTGCATTATTTTTCCATTACTCTATTTTATTTTATTTTTATTTGCTATTTTTTATTTTTTATACCATTATTGAAATCAATTTTTTGTAAATTTATTATTATTAATATTATTTTTTTCTCATTCTCTTTCTTCTTACCCACCCATCTCCTTTCTACTTCCTCTACACTGAACTGAGGACCTCCCCATATTCATCCAATTCTTAACCTTATTTTCTGTATATAAGCTCAGCCTCTACAGATTCTGCCCCAATCCTCTTTGCTGGATGTTTGGTATTTGTACTTTTTTGGTTTATCTATTGGTTCTGTGGTGTTTTTCATATATATATTTTTTCTTTTTCTTCTTTTCTCTCTTATCTTTTTCTCTCTCTTTGATATCATTTGTGCTCTCTTTTCTCTCCCCTAATTCTTTTTTCTCAGGTAGTTACTTATAGTGGGGTTATTTGTGTCTTGAGTATATTTGTGCTTTGTTCCCTTTGAGTTGTGTCTTGTCAAGATGAATGTTATCCTGTCTGGCCAGGAGCTAGACAGCGAGCCACATTAACCAGACACCTGAAGAGGAAACTCCATACACGAATGGGTCAATAACACCCCAGACTCAACTACAGAGGCAGGAAGAAGGTGGCAGTGAGGGAGAGAGCATGAGTGAGTGAGGGAGCAAAAGAGGAGTGTGTGGTCATGTGGAGTGTGTGTGTGTGTATGTGACTAAGGCACAGTTAGATCTCGCAGGACCTTTGGGGGCAGGCTAACCAGGCTCGCCAACTAGGCAGCCTCTGCTACCATTGTAAACAGTACCTAGAGGCCGGCTTGTCCTCAGAGACCTAGCCTTTTTGAAGGGGAGAGTTGCTGTAACTGGGAGCTCAGACTCACCTCCACCCAGGGTGCACTCAGAGAACACCTGGGAGTCTACAGCCACCCCTGCCAGGGACCTGCTATCTTGGCTGTGATCCCACAGTCAATGAGTCTCTAGCCACCATGGGCACAGGCTCCTGTAAATTCTGAAGCACGATCCCCTCTGACTGGCCCAATACTTTAGCCCAGGGCACTGCAACCATGCGAGCAGCAGACACGTGAGCAGCCTGCTCCTGTCCAGGAGCAGAAGCCCTGTGAGCACCCTGCCCCAGGCCTAAGAGCAGCATCCTCACATGGCCTGCCCCTGTCCAAGGACCAGCAGCTATATAAGCAGCCTGCCCATCCGAGGAGCAGCAGCCACACAAGCAGCCAGCTCCAGACCGAGGAGCAACAGCAACGTGATCAGCCTATCCGCGTCCAAGGAATAGCAGCTGTGTGAGCAGGCTCCTCCACCAGCCAGAGGAGACATCACTGTTGCAAACAACACCAACCTGAGGAGCCGCAGCCAACTGAGGAGCAGTCGCTTCTGCGACTGCCTGAGGAGCAACTGCAGCCCGAGGAGCCACTGCCACCCAAGGAGCAGCCCCTGCATGACGCCACATCTAGATCAGTCAGTGAGACCAAAAATGGGTAGGCAAAGAAACCCCCAAAGGAAAGAAAAGGAGGAATCGCCAGAAAAGCAGCTAAGCGAAACAGAGGCAAGGAATATGTCAGAAAAAGAATTCAGAATAAGTGTGATACAGTTCATAAACTGGATGGAGGAAAAAAATCAAAAACTTACGTAAGGATCAAGAAGAAATGGATGAAAAAATCAATAACTTACGTAAGAATCAAGAAGAAATGAAGAGTGATATAGCTGCAATAAAAAACACCATGGAAAGTCTCAACAATAGACTAGTAGAAGCGGAGGACCATATTCATGAATTAGAAGACAGGGAAGCAAAACACACCCAAACTGGACTGCAGAAAAGACAGGAGGAGAGCCTAAGGGAGCTATGGGACAACATGAAACAAAGCAACATACGAATAATAGGGGTTCCAGAACAAAAGGAAAAGGAAAAAGGGTTAGAAAACCTATTTGAAGAAATAATGTCAGAAAACTTCCCTGAGGTGTGGAATAAAAAAGTCACACAAGCACAGAGAGTCCCAAACAAGATGAAGCCGAAAAGACACACACCAAGCCACATCATTATTACGATGGCAAACGCTCAGGACAAAGAGGGAATCTTAAAGGCTGCAAGAGAGAGACAAAAAGTTACATAAAAGGGAACTCCAATTAGATTATCAAATGATTTCTCAACAGCAACACATCAGGCTAGAAAAGAATGGAAGGAAATTTACAAAGTCATGCAAAGCAAGGGACTGAATCCAAGAATACTCTACCCAGCAAGGCTATCATTCAAAATTGAAGGGGAAATAAGGAGCTTCACTGACAAAAAAGGCTAAGGGAGTTTATCACTAACAAGCCAGCAATGCAAGAAATGCTAAAGGGAGTGGGGTACAAAGAAGAAATAAAAGGGTAATAAAAAACACAGGCACAAAGAAATTAAAATGGCTACAAACAAGTACCTTTCAATAATAACTTTAAATGTAAATGGACTAAATGCTCCAATCAAAAGACATCGAGTGAGTAAATGGATAAAAAAAAAAAAAAACATGACCCACATAAATGCTGTCTACAAGAGACCCACCTCAGAACAAGGGACTCACACAAACTGAAAGTGAAGGGATGGAAAAATATCTCTCAGGAAAATGGAAATGAAAACATAAAACTGGGGTAGCAATACTTATATCTGACAAAATAGACCTTAAAGTGAAGGCCACAACAAGGAATAAGAAAGTCCATTTCATAATACTAAAGGGATTGATACAACAAGAGGATATAACCCTGATAAACATATATGGACACAATGAGGGAGCACCCAACACATAAAAAATTCCTGGAAGATATCAAGGGAGAGATTGACGAAAATACAATCATAGTAGGGGACATTAATACACCACTGACATCACTGGATAAATCTTCTAGATAAAAAATAAGCAAAGAAACAGCAATCCTAAATGACTAACTATATCAGATGGACTTAATTAACATCTTCAGAACACTTCACCCCAAGCCACAGAATACATGTTCTTCTCAAGTGCACATGGGACATTTTTAAAAATAGACCACATATTGGGTCACAAGGAAGTCTCTCCAAATTCAAGAATATTGAAATCATATCAAGCATTTTCTCAGACCACAATGGCATAATATTAGAAATAAAATACAAAAAAAAAAAGCCCCAAAAATTCAAACACTTGGAAGCTAAATAACATGCTATTAAACAGTGACTGGGTTACCAAAGAGATCAAAGAAGAAATTAAAAACATCCTGGAAACTAATGACAATTAAAGCACAACAATCCAAAACCTATGGTACACAATGAAAGCAGTCCTGAGAGGGAAGTTTATAGCTCTAAAAGCCTACCTCAAAAAACAAGAAAAAATGGTACTAAATCATCTAACTCTACAACTCAAAGAATTATAGAGATAGTAACAAGAAAATCCCAGAGTGAGCAGAAGGAAGGAGATAATAAAGATCAGAGAAGAAATAAATGACATAGAGACCAAAACAAAAATACAAAAGTTCAATGAAACCAAGAGCTGGTTCTTTGAAAGGATAAACAAGATTGATGAACCTCTAGCCAGGCTCACCAAGAAGCAAAGAAAGAGTACCCAAATAAACAAAATCAGAAATGATAGAGGCGAAATAACAACAGACCCCAGAGAAATGCAAAGGATTGTTAAAAAATACTATGAACAACTCTATTCTAACAAACTAGACAACTTGGAGGAAATGGACATATCCCTAGAAAAATACAACCTTCCAAAACTCAATCAGGAAGATTCTAAAAATCTCAATAGGCTGATAACTATGGAAGAAATTGAAGCAGTCGTCAGAAAGCTTCCAGCAAAGAAAAGCCTGGGGCCAGATGGCTTCACAGGGGTTTTTAACAAACATTCAAGGAAGAACTAAAACTTATCCTCCTCAGACTATTCCAAAAAAATTCAAGAGCAAGGAACACTTCAAAGCTCCTTCTATGAAGCCAGCATCACCCTAGTACCAAAACCAGATAAAGACAACACAATGAGAGAGAATTACAGGCCAATATCCCTCATATACATAGATGCCAAAATCCTCAACAAAATTCTAGCAAATCAGATCCAACAGTACATCAGGAAGATCATACACCATGACCAAGTAGGACTTATCCCGGGGATGCAAGGATGGTACAATATCTGTAAATCAATAAACATGATACATCACATAAACAAATTGAGAGATAAAAATCACATAGTCTTATCAATTGACACAGAAGAAACATTTGACAAAATCCAACACCCTTTCTTGATAAAAACTCTCAGCAAGGTGGGAATAGAAGGATCATACCTCAACATAATAAGAGCCATATATGACAAACCCACAGCCAACATCATACTCAATGGGCAAAAACTAAAACCATTTCCCCTAAGAACAGGAACAAGAAAGGGATGCCCACACTAACCACTCCTGTTCAACACAATATTGGAAGTACTAGCCATTGAATCAGACATGAAGAAGAAATAAAAGGCATCCAAATTGTAAAAAAAAAGAAGTAAAACTGTCCTTATTCAGAGATGACATGATACTGTACATAGAAAACACTGAAGACTCCATCAAAAAATTATTAGACTTAATAAATGAATTCGGCAATGTAGAAGGATACAACATTAATACCAAGAAATTTATTGCCTTTTTATACACCAATAATTAACTTACAGAAAGAGAGACTAAAAAGCAATCCCATTTACAACCACACCAAAAAAAAATTAAGATACCTAGGAATAAAGTTAACTAAGGAGGTAAAAGATCTATACGTGGATAACTACAGGATACGGAAAAAAGTGATAGAGGAAGACATAAACAGATAGAAGAACCTACCATGTTCATGGATTGGTAGAGTCAACATCATCAAAATGTCCATATTACCCAAAGCAATCTATAGATTCAATGCACACCCCATTAAAATACCAATGGCATATTTCACAGACCTTGAACAAACTATCCAAAAATTCATCTGGAATAAAAATGACCCCAAATAGTGGCAGCAATCCTGAGAAAGAAGAACAATGTAGGTTGGATCTCAATATCAGATATCAAGCTGTATTATAAAGCCACTGTTCTCAGCCTGGTACTCGCACAAGAACAGACATATAGACCAATGGAATAGAATAGAGAACCCAGAAATCAACCCAAGCCACTATGTTCAATTAATATTTGACAAAGGAGGCATGAACATACAATGGAATCAAGACAGTCTCTTCAATAAATGGTGTTGGGAAAATTGGACACACACATGCAAAAAAATGAAACTAGACCACCAACTTACACCATACACAAAAATAAAGTCAAAATGGATAAAGGACTTAAACATAAGATGGAAAACCATAAAAATACTAGAGGAATCCACAGGCAGCAAAATCTCAGACATATGCCGAAGGAATTTCTACACCAATACCACTCCTAGGGCAATGGAAACTAAAGAGAAAATAAATGGGACTACATCAAGATAAAAAGCTTTTTCACAGCAAAAGAAACCATCAACAAAACAACAAGAAAGCCCACTGCATGGGAGAACATATTTGCCAATGTTATCACCGATAAGGGTTTAATCTCCAAGATTTACAGGGAACTCATATAACTTAACAAAAGGAAGATAAACTACCCAATCAATAAGTGGGTAATGGACCTAAATAGATACTTTTTGAAAGAAGCCAGAAGGAAGGTCAAGAGGCATATGAAAATGTGCTCCAAGTTAATAATGATCCAAGAGTTGCAAATCACAACGACAACGCGGTACTATCTCACACCTGTCAGAATGGCTATCATAAACAAATCAACAAACAAGTGCTGGCGAGGATCTGGAGAAAAAGTAACCCATGTGCACTGATGGTGTGAATGTAGACTGGTGCAGCCACTGTGGAGAACAGTATGGAGTTTCCTCAAAAAACTAAAAATGGAACTCCTATTTGACCCAGTGATCCCACTTCTAGGAATATATCCCAAGAAACTAGAAACACCAATTAGAAAGGGTATATGCACCCCTATGTTCATAGCAGCACAATTCACCATAGCTAAGATTTGGAAACAGCCCAAGTGCCCATTAGGAGATGGGTGGATTAAAAAACTGTGGTACATCTACACAATGGAATACTATGCTGCTATAAAAAAGGAGTTGTTACCATTTGCAACAGCATGGATGGAACTGAAGAACATTATGCTAAGTGAAATAAGTCAGTCAGAGAAAGATAAATATCACATGATCTCACTCATTTATGGAATATAATGAACAACATAAACTGATGAACAAAAACATCAGTCAGACTGTCTAACCTGAGATGGAAGGTAAGGGAGGATTGGGGTAAGGGGGAGAGATCAACCAAAGGACTTGTATGCATGGATATAAGCCTAACCAATGGACACAGACAACAGGGGGGTTAGGGCATGAATGGGGGGGCATGGGGGGATAATACAGGAATAAGGACATATATGTAACACGTTAATCAATAAAGAAATTAAAAAAGAAAAGAAAATAATAGAGTTTATCTACAGTTCTTTTTTTTTTCTGATACCCTGTTGTTCCAGCATCATTTCTATTTGTAAATTTTTGATATATTTTTATTGAGGTACAATTGAACTGAAATAAAATGCACATATTAGAACTATACAATTTGCTCAGTTTTGACATATATATACACCTATGTAACACCATCCTACCTAATAATAGACAAATATGCTAATTGACCACACCTTCGCTACACCACAGCCATGCCCACCAACCAATCAGGACGAGTATGCAAATTACCCCAACAAAGATGGTGGCTAATTTGCATATCAAGACAGCATAGAAAGAAGCCAAGAGCTGCAGAAGGGAGCAAAGCTGCAGAGAAGCAAGCAAGCCGGGAGGGAGAAGAAGGGAGAAGTGGAGGCGGGGCCGGGAGAGAAGGAAGGAGAGCAGGCGGGGCCGGGGGAGAAGGGAGGAGAGCGGGCGGGCTGGCGGAAAAGGGAGAAAAGCAGGCAGGCTGGCGGAGAAGGCGGGGCAGGGGGTAAGGGAGGAGCGAAGGAGGGGCCGGGGGAGAAGGGAGGAGAGTGGGCGGGCTGGCGGAGAAGGGAGAAAAGCAGGGGGGCTGGCGGAGAAGGCAGGGCGAGGGACAAGGGAGGAGAGCAGGCGGGCTGGGGTAGAGTGCAGCAGGAAACCCTATTGCAGGATTTTTCCTGCAACGGGAACGCTAGTTATCAATATAACAAACAGTTCCATCATTCTCAAAAGTTTACTTGAGACCCTTTGTAATCCATCTCTCCCTTCAAACGTTTCCTCAGGTTATCACTGATCTGCTTTCTGTCACTGTAGATTATGTTGCATTTCTGGAATTCTATATAAATGGAATTATACAGTGTGTACTCTTTTTTGCTTGAATTTTTCATTCCAGATAGTGTTGTTTCATGTCTCAATTGTTCATTTCATTTTATTTTTTAAAAATATATTTTTATTGATTTCAGAGGAAGGGAGAGGGAAAGAGATAGAAACATCAACAATGAGAGAGAATCATTGACCGGCTGCCTACTGCATGCCCCACACTGGGAATCGAGCCCACAACACAGGAATTGAACCATCATCTCCTGGTTCATAGGTCGACACTCAACCATTGAGACACGCCAGCCAGGGTGTTCATTTCACTTTATTTCTGAGTTGTAATTCCTTGGTATAGATATGTAAAATAATTTGTTTATCCCATTTACTTGTTGATGGACATTTGGATATTTCCAGTTTGAAGCAATCCTATATAATAAAGATGTAATATGCAAATTGACCATCACTCCAACATACCTCCATGTGGTCAAAGATGGCCGCCCCCAAGTGGACACAAGATGGCCGCCACAAGATGGCTGTCAGTGTAGGGCAGTTGTGGGGGATCAGGCCAGCAGGGTAGGGCAGTTGGCAGGGAACAGGCTTGCAGGGGAGGGCAGATGGGGGCAACCAGGCCTGCAGGGGAGGACAGTTGGGGGTGATCCAGGCCTGCAGGGGAGGGCAGTTGGGGTTTACCAGGCCTGCAGGAGAGGGAAGTTAGGGGTGACTGGGTCAGCATGGGAGGGCAGTTGGGGGTGACCAGGCCTGCAGGGGAGGGCAGTTGGGGGTGACTGGGCTGGCAAGGGAGGGCAGTTAGGGGTGACTGGGAAGGCAGGAGAGGGAAGTTGGGGGCGAACAGGCCTGCAGGGGAAGACAGTTAGGGGTGACCAAGCTTGTAGGGGAGGGCAGTTAGGGACAATCGGGCTGGCAGGGGAGCAGTTAGGCATCAATCAGGCTGGCAGGGGAGTGGTTAGGGGGTGATCAGGCTGGTAGGCAGAAGTGATTAGGGACAATCAGGCAGGCAGACAGGCAATCGGTTGGGAGCCAGCAGTCCTGGATTTTGAGAGGGATGTCCGACTGATCGTTTAGGCCCTTGAGCGGTCCCAGATTGGAGAGGGTGCAGGCTGGGCTGAGGAACACAAACACCCCCCCGTACACGAATTTCATGCACCGGGCCTCTAGTCTTATATAATAAAGATGTAATATGCAAAAGGTCATTATGCCGTGAAGCATAATGACCAGATCACGGATTAGCAGGAAGGTGGGGCAGCGAGCTACAAGCAGATGGCAGAGAGCTACAGGAGGGGGCAGGGAAGCAAGCTATGAGGGGGGAGCAGGGGGCAGAGGGAGCTTCAGGAGGGTGGGGCAGCGGGCAGAGAGCTACAGGAGGGTGGCAGCGAGCTATTGGTGAGCTACTGGCACACTGATTCATGCGCAGAGCTACTAGTTACAAATAAAGCTGTGAATAACCTTCATTCACACATCTTTAGTCAAAAAATATCTCTCTTGGATAAATACTTAGGAGTGAAATGCCTTGGTCATATGGTCAGTGTATGTTTAACTTTTTTAGAAATTACAAAAATATATTCCAAACTGGTTATACCTTTTTACATTCCTACCAGTAACATATGAGAGTTTCAGTTGCTCCATATGCTCACTATCATTTGGAATGCTCAGTCTTCCCAGCACCATTTCTTGAAAAGCCTATCTTTGTTCTATTGTATTGCTCTTACCCCTCCACTAAAAATCAGTTGACTATATTTTATGTAGGTCTGTTTCTGGGCTCTCTCTTCTTCTTTTGTGATTTGTCTATCCCTTCATCACTATCCCACTGTCTTAACTATACTAATAGATATAATATAATCCTATATAATAAAGAGGTAATATGCAAATTGACCCTCTCGCCCTCATGTCACACGATGGCCGCCCCCACATCATCACAATTTGGCCACCCCATGTCATCACAAGATAGCTACCTCCACATAATAACAAGATGGCCACTCCCATTTTGTCACAAGATGGCCATCCCCACATTATCACAAGATGGCCTCAACTAGATGGCCACCCCATGTCATCACAAGATGGCTGCCCCCACATTGTCACAGATGGCCTGCAGGGGAGAGCAGTTGGGGGCGACCAGGCCTGAAGGGGAGGGCAGTTGGGGGTGATCAGGCCAGCAGGGGAGCAGTTAGGTATCAATCATGCCGGCAGGGGAGTGGTTAGGTGTCAATCAGACCAGCAGGAGAGCGGTTAGGGGGCTATAAGGCTGGCAGGCAGAGTGGTTAGGGGCAATCAAGTAGCCAGGCAGGCGAGTGGTTAGGAGCCAGCAGTCCTGGATTTTGAGAGGGATATTCGACTGCTGGTTTAGGCCAAATCCCTGTCGGACATCTCCTGAGGGTTCCCAGATTGGAGAGGGTGCAGGCTGGGCTGAGGGACACCCCCCATGCATGATTTTCATGCACCAGGTCTCCAGTTTATAATCCTAATATATAAAACCCTGGGTCATAACAACCAGTAATGACTGGAGGCTGACCAACCAGAAGTCAGTGTTGGCCCCTCCCCCAAGCAAGTGGTTAGGGGTAATCAGGCAGGCAGGCAGAGTGGTTAGGGGTGATCAGGTAGGCAGACCAGCAGTTAGGTGTGATTATGTAGGCAGACCAGCGGTTAGGAGTGATCAGGTAGGCAGGCAAGCAGTTAGGGGAGATCAGGTAGGTAGACAGCCCCTCGCTGAACTGGCCCTGCCCCCAAGCAAGCGTTAGGGACAATCAGGCAGGCAGAGTGGTTGGGGTGATCAGGTAGGTAGACCAGCAGTTAGGGGAGATCAGGTAGGTAGAACAGTGGTTAGGGGTAATCAAGTAGGCATACCAGCAGTTAGGGGAGATCAGGTAGGCAGATGGCCCCTCACAGGGCTGTACCCACCTCCCAACAAAGAAAGAGGGAGGCCCAGGCCAGCCAAGCCATTGCACCCCAGCCTGTCGCCTGCAGAGGGAGGCCACCAGTGGCAGGGGAGGGGGGGCAGCACTGCACAGATGGCAAGCAGTGGCAGTGGTGGGGGTGGGGCCAGCTGCCTGCAGCCCAAAGAAGAAAGCCTCAATAGGCCCTGATTTCAGGCCAAGCCTAGGGACCCTACCCGAGGGGTCCCGGATTGTGAGAGGGTGCAGGCCGGGCTGAGGGACCCCCCCAGTGCATGAATTTTTGTGCACTGGGCCTCTAGTTTATAATAAGTCTTGAAATCAGATAGTACACATCCTCTGACTGTTGTTCATAGTGAGTTGGCTATTTTTGGACTTTTGCCTCATTATACATTTTAGAATCAGTTTGTCAATATCCACAAAATAAGTTGTAGGATTTTGTTTGGGGTTTTGATTAGTTAGCCTGGCTAGAGTTACTGATTTTATTACTCTTTTCAGAAAATTAGCTTTTGCTTTCGTTGAATTTATCTATTAATTTCTCATTTTCAGGTCCATTAATTTCTTCTGTAATTTTTATTATTTCATTTTTTCTGCTAACTTGGGATTTAATTTGCTCTTCTTTTTCTAGTTTCCTAAGATGGAAGCTTAAGTTATTGATTTTAGGTCTTTATTATTTTCCAATGTATCCATTCAATGCTATAAATTTCCCTCTGAGCACTGCTTTCACTGCATCTCACAAATTTTGATGTTATAATTTCCTTTCCATTTAGTTCAAAATATTTTTTAACTTTCTCTTGAGATTTATTCTTTGTGTTATTTAGAATAAATATTTGGAGATTTTCCATCAGTCCTTATGTTATTGATTTCTAAATTAATTCCATTGTGGTCAACTGAGAGTAGACATTGTATGATTTCTATTTCTTTAAATTTGTTAATGTATGTTTTATGGCTCAAATGTGGTCTGTCTTGGTGATGTTCCATATGAGCTTGAGAAAAATATGTTATCTGTTGTTTTTGGATGAAGTAATCTATAGAAGTCAATTATATCTAGTTGATTGATGGTGCCATTGAGTTCAACCATGTCCTCACTGATTTTTTGCTGCAGAATCTGTTAATTTCTGATAGAGTTGTGTTGAAGCTTCTAACTATAAGTGGATTAATCTGTTTCTCCTTGCAATTCTACCATTTTACCTTTTGCATTTGACACACTGTTATTAGGCATATACACAATAAGGTTTGCTATGGTTTTCTTGGAGTATTGGCCCTCTTTGTCTTTAAGTAATGCCCTTCTTTGTTCCTAATAATTTTCCTTACTCTGAATTCTGCTTTATAAGAAATTAATATAGCTACACTTGCTTTGTTTAGATTAGTATTAGCATGATTATATTTTTACAGCCCTTTACTTGTAATCTATATGTGCCTCTTTATTTGAGTAGGATTTTTATAGAAAACATATAGTTGGGTCTTTTTTGATCTGCTCTGACAGTCTCTGTCTTCAACTTTATATAGTTAGAAAATTGACATAGAAAGCAATTATTAATATAGTTGGATTAATATCCACCATATTTGTGCCTCTTTTCTGTTTTTTGCCCTTGGTCTTTGTTGCCATTTTTGTCTTCCCTAATTTTCCTGCCTTTTGCACTTTCAACACCATTTTATTAAGGTAATAGTGGCCTGGTGCACGAAATTTGTACACGGGGGGGCGGGGGGATGGTGACCCTCAGCCCAGCCTGCACCCTCTCCAATCTGGGACCACTCGGGGGATGTCTGACTGCTGGTTTAGGTCTGATCCCACCGGCAGTCAGACATCCCTCTCGCAATTCGGGATTGCTGGCTCCTAACCGCTCACCTGCCTGCCTGCCTGATTGCCCCTAACCACTTTGCATGCCGACCTACTCGCCCCCAGCTGCCCCCTGACAGCCTGATCACCCCCAACTGCCCCCCCATGCAACCTGCTCACCCTCAACTGCCCCCCTGCTAGCCTGCTCACACCCAAATGGCCTCCCTGCCAACCTGCTCACCCCCAACTGCCCCCCCGCCGGCCTGATCACCCCCAACTGACCCCCACTGACAGCCTGTTTGCCCCCAACTGGCCCCCCCACTGGCCTGATCACCCCCAATGCCCCCCCCCCACTGGCCTGATCACCCACAACTGCCATCCCATCCTGGTCTGATCACCCACAATTGCCCTCCCCTCTTGGCCCCTAACTGCCTCTACCTCGGCCCCGCCACCATGGCTTTGTCCAGAAGAATGTCCATAAAGTCTCCTGAAAGGTCTCCCAGTCTAATTAGCATATTACCCTTTTATTAATATAGATAGAGGTCTGGTGCATGGGTGGGGGCTGGCTGGTTTGTCCTGATTGGTGTCCCAGATCAGGGTGAGGGTTCCCATGGGGGGCGGGGTGGCCTAGGCGAGGGTCCTGTGGTGGTTTTCAGGCTGGCCATGCCCCATTGGGGTGGGGGTCCCCACTGGGGGTGGCGTGGCCAGCCTGGGTGAGGGGCTGAGGGCTATTTGCAGGCCCCTCCCTCGGCAGCTGGCCTGGGTGACCCAAGCCTCCCGCTCACTCCAGCTGGCTCTGTGGCCACCGCCATCTTTGTCCTGCTAGTTTGCATATTCCCTCCTGATTGGCTGTGGGCGTCACAGAGTGATGGTCAATTACCATATTTATCTCTTATTAGTATAGATAATTATCATACAAAAAGCTATATGTATCTAATATATACAACTTAATAAGTGGAGATAAGTATATACCCATGAAATCATTATCGCAGTTTATGCTATTAGCATATCCATCACCTCCAAAAGTTTTCTCTCATTTTCTGTATCAGTATTTTTTGTGGTAAGAACACTTAACATAAGATCTACTGCCTCAGTGGATATTTAAGTATACAATTCAGTATTGTTAAATATAGGCACTATGTTGAATAACAGTTCTCTAGGATTTATTAATCTTGTGTTACTGAAAATTTGTACCATTTTATTAATACCTGTCCACTTGCCCTTGCCCCTAGGACCTGGCAACCACCATCTTATTCTCTGCTTATGTTAATTGACTACTGGTATTTTTTTAATCTTTGTTGTTGAAAGTATTACAGATGCCCCCATTTTTCTCCAATTGACCTCTTCTAGCCTGCCCCCTGCCCCAGGCCTTCACCACCTTATTGTCTGTGTCCATGGGTTATACATATATACATTCACGGTCTTTGGTTAATAACTTCCTACCCACCCATCCACCCCCACCTTCCCTATGAGATTTGACAGTCTGTTTCATGCTTCTATGTCTCTGGATCTATTTTGTTCATCAGTATATTTTGTTCATTAGATTCCTCATATAAGTGAGATCATGCAATATTTGTCTTTCTCTGACTGGCTTATTTTTCTTAGTATAATACTCTCCAGGTCCCTGCATTCTGCCTCAGAGGGTAATAGATGCTTCTTTTTTACTGCTGCATAGTATTCCAATGTTCTACAGATTTTTTATCCACTCCTCTACTGATGGGCACTTGGGCTGTTTCCAGATCTTAGCTATTGTAAATTCTGCTGCTATAAACATAGGGATGCATATATTCGTTCTGATTGGTCTTTCAGATTTCTTATTATATATTCCTAGAAGTAGGATCACAGGGTCAAATGGCAGTTCCATATTTAATTTTTTGAGGAAACGCCATGCTGTTTTCCATAATGGCTGCACCAGTCTGCTTTCTGACCAGCAGTGTACGAGGGATCCCTTTTCTTCACATTCTCGCCAACACTTGTTATTTGTTGATTTGTTGATGTTGATGTTGATGGTAGCCATTCTGACAGGTGGGAGGTGATACCTTTGTTTTTTTAATTTGCATCTCTCTGATGATCAGTGACTTTGAGCATTTTTTATATCTCCCTTGGTCATATGTGTGTCTCCTTTAGAAAGTGTCTATTTAGGTCTTTTTCCTATTCTTAAATTGGGTTGTTTGTCTTCCTTTTGTTAAGTTGTATGAGTTCCTTATATATTTTGGATATTAACCCTTTGTCAGATGTATCATTGCCAAATATGTTCTCCCATGCAGTGGGCTCACTTTTCATTTTGTTGATGGTTTATTTTGCTGTGCAGAAGCTTTTACTTTGATGTAGTACCATTTGTTTATTTCCTCTGTAGTTTCCTTTGCCCTAGGAGATGTATCCGTAAACATATTGCTACAAGAAATGTCTGAGATTTTACTGCCTCTGGTTTCTTCTAAGATTTTTATGGTTTCACGTCTTACATTAAAGTCTTTTATCCATTTCGAGTTTATTCTTGTTACTGGTGTAGGAAGTTGGTGGTCTAGTTTCATTTTTTTTGCATATATCTGTCCAATTTTCCTAGAACCATTTATTGAAGAGACTACCTTTACACCATTGCGTGTTCTTGCCTCCTTTGTCAAATATTAATTGGGCATAATGGCTTGGGTCAATTTCTGGGGTCTCTGTTCTGTTCCGCTGATCTATATATCTGTTCTTGTGCCAGTACCAGGCTGTTTTGATTACAGGGGCTTTGTAGTGTAACTTAATATCTGGTATTGTGATCCCTCCAACTTTGTTCTTCTTTCTCAAGATTGGTGAGGCTATTCGGGGTCTTTTTTGGTTCCATATAAGTTTTTGGAGTATTTGTTCTATATCTGTGGAATATGCTATTAGTATTTTAATAGGGATTGCATTGAATCTATAGATTGCTTTGGATAGTATGGACATTTTAATGATGTTGATTCTACTAATCCATGCACACGATATATTCTTGTACTTGTTTATATCTTCCTCTAGATCTTTTTTAATGTCCTATAGTTTTTGGAGTACAAGTCCTTTACCTCCTTGGTTAAGTTTATTCCTAAGTATCTTAATTTTTCTGTTGCAATAATAAATAATAAATTAGTTTAGTTTCTCTTTCTGATAATTCATTATTAGTGTATGAAAATACCATCAATTTCTGAGTGTTAACTTTGTATCCTGCTACATTGCCAAATTCATTTATTGAATCTAGTATTTTTTTGGTGGAGTATTTAAGGTTTTCTAAGTACAATATCATGTCATCTGAGAATAATGAGAGTTTTACTTCCTCCTTTTAAATTTAGAAACCTTTTTTGTTTTCTTCTATTTTAGATTCCTCATATAAGCATGATAATATAATATTTGTCCTTCTAGGTCTGGTTTATTTCCCTTTGCATACTATCCTCCAGATTCATCATTTTTTTTGTAAAAAAAATGTAAGGATTTTCTTCTTTTTTAAATATACTTTTATTGACTTCAGAGAAGAAGGGAGATAGAGAGAGAAAAATAAATGATGAGAGAGAATCATTAATTGGCTGCCTCCTACATGCCCCACACTGGGGATCAAGTCCACAACCTGGGCATATGCCCTGACCAGAATCAAACTGTGACCTTCTAATTCATAGGTGGACACTCATCCACTGAGCCACACTGGCTGGGAAGGATTTCCTTCTTTTTAAGGCTGAATAATATTCCATTGTATGTATATACTACACATTCTTTATTCATTTATCTGCTTATGGACATTCAGTTTGGTTTCATGCCTGAGCTATTGTGAATACTGCTGCAATGATTGTGGGAGTGCAAATACCTCTTCAAAATCCCAATACCAATTCCTTTGAATATATACCCAGAAATGGGATTGCTGGACCTTTTGTAGTTTTAATTGAGCATTTTATGATTTCATATTCTCTCCATTCTTTGCATACTTATTTCCTTTTTTTAAACTTTTTTTAGTGGTTTCCCTAGAACTTGCAATATACATTTAGAACTAATCCAAGCCCACTTTTACATAACACTATACCACTTCAAAATGATGAGAGAGAATCATTGATCAGCTGCCTCCTGCATGCCCCACACTTGGGAGCCAGCCTGCAACCTGAGCATATGCCCTGACCAGGAATGCAAACCATGACCTCCTGGGTCATAGGTCGACACTCAAACACTGAGTCATGCTGGCTGGGTTATTTTCTGTCATTTAAATATGCCTATGTGTAGTTGTTATTTGGAATTTATGCCTCTCAGTTTTCTTTGAGCTTCCTGGACCTGTTATTTAGTGTCTGGCATTAATTTGGAAAATTATCAGTCATTATGTCTTCAAATATTGCTTCAGTTATTTTCTCTCTTTCTTCTCCTTCTGGTATTCCCAGCATATGTATGTTGTACCTCTTGTAGTTGTCCTTAAGGTCTTGGATATTCTGTTCTGTTGTTTTTTGTTTGTTTTGTTTTTTGGGTTTTTTTTTTTTTAGCTTTTTTTCTCTTTGCTTTTCAGTTTTGGAAGTTTCTATTGATATATCCTCAAACTCAGAAATCTTTCCTCAGCTGCTTCCAATCTACCAGTGAGCTCATTAAAGACATTTCTTTCTTTTACAGTACGTTTTTTATTTCTAGCATTTCTTTTTTACTCTTTCTTAGAATTTCCATCTCTCTACTTACATTATACATCTGTTCTTCCATATTATCTACTTTTTCCATTAAAGCCATTATATATTTTTAAAAAATAATAAATTTTTAAAAAGCCATTATATATTAATCACAGGGTTTTTTATTCATGGTTTGATAATTCTGACATTCCTGCCATAATATTACTCTGGACTGATTATTGTTCAGTCTCTTCAAGCTGAATAAGGTTGTATGTTTTGTTCCTTTCAGTATGCCTTGTGATTTTTTTTACTAAATGGTGAGCATAATGTACTGGTGTTATGGACTGAGTGGCTAGGTTCCCCTAAAACTTATGTTGAAGCCCTATCCTCCAATGTGATGGTATTTGGAAGTGGGGCCTTTGGAAGGTAATTAGGTTTAGATGAGGCCATGACAATGGGCCCCTCATGATGAGGTTAGTGTCTTTATAAGAAAACAAATGCCCACAATTTGCTCGCTCTCTTCCAAGTGAGGATCCAATAAGAAGCAGCCATCTGCATGCCAGGAAAAGGGTCCTCATATGGAACCCAACCTGCTAATATCTTGATCTTTGACTTCCCATCCTCAATAACTGTGAGAAATAACTGTTTGTTGTTTAAACCACCTGATTTATGGTATTTTATTATAACAGTATGAGCTGACCAAAATACCTAGGTAAAAGGAACTGTGGTAAACAGGACCTTAGTAATGTCATAGTAAGGTATAGGGAGGGGAAAAGTGTTATTTAGTCCTATGACTAAGTCACAGTGCTTTGGTAAGCCTGTGTCCCAGAATTGTAAACTTTACTAGTGCTTCTCAGTCTACCCCCTTAGATGGGACAGGATTGATAGAAGGGGCTGGAAGTGGGTGTTTCCCTTCTTTCAGGTAAATTATTCTCTGATGTAATCCTAGCAGATTAAGTTCTGGTAAGATAGTTTATCCTGATGGCAGATCTTGTTAAGAAAACAGAATGCACTGGCATATTTCAAAATTGTTTTATGTTCTCTTCCACTTGCTGGAAGCATGTGGAGATTTCTCTCCAATATTCACTGTGAGGACCTGATCAAGCTCCTGGAAGTAAAACAAAAATGTGGGAGCTCCCTTATGACTGGGTCCTTTGGATTTTTTAACTCTTAGTTATCCACACTGAACCTCCTGCTCAGGTTACCTTAATTGTAATTCATCAATTATAATTCAGGTTTTCCTACCCTGGCACTGGTTCTGATGGAGCTTTGTCCCCATGGGTTTCTGTTTCATTACGTTCTGATTCTCCGTATACACTAATCTGTCTCTCCAATTTTGGAAGCAGCAGTTTGCCCTGTAACTTTACTTCTCTGACAAATCTAAGAAGAGTATTGATTTTTTAGTTTGTTCAGCTTTTTATTTGTTGTTAGGAAAGAGTGGCAACTTCTAAGTCACAGTTATTTGTTTTATCCTACCTAAGTATACCTTCTTTATCCATTCATTGCCTATTTGCTATGGTAAAGTGATGAATAGATATTTTTGTTTTGTATTGTTGTTTTGTTTTTTACTTTTTAAAAAATTCTTTATAGTTTAATGTATTATATATGTCTCCATTTTCCTTCATTGAACTCTCACTGGCCATTCCCACTCTCCAGTACATGTCCTCACCCCCCTAGTGTCTGTGTCCATTGGTTATGCTTATATGCATGTATATAGGTCCTTTGGTTGATCTCTTAACCCCATGCCCCCTCTGGAGCCTTCCCTCTGAGGTTTGACAGTCTGTTCGATGCCTTTCTGTCTCTGAATCTATTTTTGATCATTATATTCCACAAAGGAGTGAGATCATATGATATTTATCTTTCTCTGACTGGCTTATTTCACTTAGCATAATGCCCTCCATGTCCATCCATGCTGTTGTGAATGGTAAGAGTTCTTTCTTTTTTATAGCAGCATAGTATTCCATTGTGTAAATGTACCACAGTTTTCTAATCCACTCTTCTGCTGATGGGCACTTAGGCTGTTTTCAAATCTTAGCTATTGTAAATTGTGCTGCTATGAACATAGGAGTGCATATGTCCTTTCTGATTGGTGTTTCTGTTTTCTTGGGATGTACTCCACAAGTGGATTACTGGGTCAAATGGGAGTTCAGTTTTTAATTTTTTGAGGAAACTCCATATTGTTTTTCACAGTAGCTGCACCAGTCTGCATTCCCAACAGCAGTGCACGAGGGTTCCTTTTTCTCCACATCTTCGCCATCACTTGTCATTTGTTGATTAGTTGATGATATCAATTTTGACAGGTATGAGATGGTACCTCATTGTCATTTTGATTTGCATCTCTTGGATGATTAGTAACTTTAAACATGTTTTTATATGTCTCTTGGCCTTCTTTATGTCCTTTTTTGAAAAGTGTCTATTTAGGTCCTTTACCCATATTTTTATTGGATTATCTTCCTATTGTTAAGTTGTAAGAGTTCCCTGTAAATTTTGGAGATTAGACTCTTATCGGATATAGCATTAGCAAATATGTTCTCCCATGCAGTGGGCTTTCCTGTTGTTTTATTGATGGTTTCTTTTGCTGTGCAGAGCTTTTTATTTTGATGTAGTCCCATTTGTTTATTTTCTCCTTAGTTTCCATTGACCTAGGAGCTGTATCGGTAAAGATGTTGCTATGACATATGTCTGATATTTTGCTGCCTGTGGATTCTTCTATAGTTCTTATGGTTTCCTATCTTATGTTTAAGTCCTTTATCCATTTTTAGTTTATTTTGTGTATGTTGTAAGTTGGTGGTCTAGTTTCATTGTTTGCATGTATTTGTCCAATTTTCCCAACGCCATTTACTAGTATTGAAAAGGCTGTGTGGACTCCATTGTATGCTCTTCTCTCCTTTATCAAATATTAATTGAGCATAGTGACTTGTGTTGATTTCAGTGTTTGTTCTGTACCATGGGTCTATATGTCTGTTCTTGTGACAGTACCAGGCAGTTTTGAGAAGAGTGGCTTTGTAATATAGCTTGATATCTGGTATTGTGATACCTCCAACTTTGTTCTTCGTTCTCAAGATTGCTGTAGCTATTTGGGGTATTTTTTTTAATGTTCTACGTCTTTCAAATATGCCATTAGTATTTTAATGGGGATTGCATTTAATCTATAGATTGCTTTGGGTAGTGTGGACATTTTAATCATGTTGATTCTACTATTCCAGAAACACGGTATACTCTTCCATTTGTTCATGTCTTCCTCTAGCTCTTTTTTTCAATGCCCTATAGTTTTTTTGAGTAAAGGTATTTTACCTCCTTAGTTAAGTTTATTCCTAGGTATCTTAATTTTTTTGTTGCAATGGTAAATGGGATTGAGTTTTTAGTTTTTCTTACTGTGACTTCATTGTTGTTGTACTAAAAATCCATAGATTTCTGATTGTTAATTTTGTATCCTGCTACACTGCCAAAATCATTTTTTAAGTCTAGTAATTTTTTATGGAGTCTTTAGGGTTTTCTATGTACAATATCATGTCATCTGCGAAAAATGATGGTCTTACTTCTTCTTTTCCAATTTGGATAACTTTTTATTTCTTTTTCTTGTCTGATCACTTGGCTAGAACTCCCAATACTATGTCAAACAGGAGTGGTGAAAGAGGGCATCCTTGTCCTGTTTCTGTCCTTAGGGGAAATGGTTTTAATTTTTGCCCATTGAGTATGATGTTGGCTGTAAGTTAGTCATATAAGGCTTTTATTATGTTGAGGTATGATCCCTCTATTCCCACTTTGCTGAGAGTTTTTATCAAAAAAGGGTGTTGGATTTTGTCAAATGCTTTTTCTACATCAATTGATATGATTATGTGATTTTTGTCTCTCAATTTGTATATCTGATGTATCACTTTTATTGATTTGCAGATAGTGTACCATCCTTGCATCCCCGGAATAAATCCCATTTCATCATGGTGTATGATCTTTTTAATGTAATGCTGGATCCAGCTTGGTAGAATTTTGTTGAGGATTTTAGCATCTATGTTCATCAAGAATATTGGCCTGTAATTCTCTTTCTTTGTGGTGTCTTTATCTGGTTTTGGTATTAGGGTGATGCTGGCTTCATAGAAGGAGCTTGGAAGTGTTCCTTCCTCTTGAATTTTTTGGAATAGTCTAAGGAGGATAGGTATTAGTTCTTCCTTGAATGTTTGGTAAAACTCCCCTGTGAAGTCATCTGGCTCTGGGCTTCTGTTTGCTGGAAGCTCTTGGATGACTGCTTCAATTTCTTCCATAGTTTTCAGCATATTGAGATTTTTAGAATCTTCCTGATTGAGTTATGGAAGGTTGTATTTTTCTAGGAATATGTCCATTTCCTCCATGTTGTCTAGTCTGTTGGAATAGAGTTGTTCATAGTATTTTTTAACAATCCGTTGTATTTCTGTGGGGTCTGTTGTTATTTCACTTCTTTCATTTCTGATTTTTATTTGGGTCCTCTTTCTTTGCTTCTTGGTGAGCCTGGCTAGAGGTTCATCAATATTTTTTATCCTTTCAAAAAACAAACTCTTGGTTTTATTGACACTTTGTATTGTTGTTGTTTTTTCCATTTTTGTTGTTTTGTTTTGTGTGTGTGTGTGTGTGTGTGTGTGTGTGTGTGTGTGTGTGTGTGTGTTTTGTCTTCATGTAATTTATTTCTACTCTGATCTTTATTATCTCCTTCCTTCTGCTCACACTGGGATTTTCTTGTTGCTCTCTTTCTAATTCTTTAAGTTGTAGAGTTAGATAATTTATTATCAGTTTCTCTCTCTCTTTTTTGAGGTAGGCCTGTAATGCTATGAACTTCCCTCTAAGGACTGCTTTCACTGTGTCCCATAGGTTTTGGATTATTTTTTTTTCATTGTCATTTGTTTCCAGGATGTTTCTTATTTCTTCCCTGATCTCTTTGGTAACCCAATCATTGTTTAATAACATGCTATTATCCTCCTAGTGTTTGATTTTTTTTGTAGTTGATTTTTAATATTATGCCATTGTGATCTGAGAAAATGTTTGATATGGTTTATATCTTCTCAAATTTGAAGATACTTTGCCTGTGTCCTAATATGTGTTCTATCTTTGAAAATGTCCCATGTGCACTGGAGAAGAATGTATATTCTGTAGCTTTGGGGTGAAATATTCTGAAGATGTCAATTAAGTCCAACTGATCTAGTAAGTTGTTCAGGATTGCTGTTTCTTTGTTGATTTCTTAGTCTAGAGGATTTATCCAGTAATGTCAATGTAGTATTAAAATCCCCTACTATGATTGTATTCCTGTTTATCTGTCCCTTGATATCTTCCTGAAGGTTTTTTGTGTATTTGGGTGCTCTTGCATTGGGTGAATATTTGTTTACCAGAGTTATATCCTCTTATTGTATTGATCCCTTTTATATTATGAAATGGCCTTCCTTATCTCTTGTTATGGCCTTCACTTTGAGGTTTATTTTGTCAGATGTAAGTATTGTTATCCCAGCCTTTTTTCATTTCCATTTGCCTGAAATTTTTTTTCCACCCCTTCACTTTCATTCTGTGTGAGTCTCTTGTTCTGAGGTGGGTCTCTTGTAGACAGCATATATATGCATCACGTTTTCTTATCCATTCAGCCATCCAACATATTTGATTGGATCATTTAATCCATTTATGTTTAAGGTTATTATTAATAGGTACTTATTTGTAGCCATTTTTATTTTTTATACCTGTGTTCCTTCTTCCCTTTCTATTTCTTCTTTTTACAGCAGTCCTTTTTGAATTTCTTTCATTGCTGCCTCGGTATTGATAAATTCTCTTTGCCTTTTTTGGTTTGTGAAGCTCCTGATTTCCCCTTCAATTTTGAATGATAGCCTTGCTGGGTAGAGTATTCTTGAATTCATTCCCTTGCTTTGCATTACTTTGTGTACTTCATTCCATTCCCTTCTGGTCTGATGTGTTTCTGTTGAGAAATCATTTGATAATCTAATGGGAGATCCCTTGTAGGTAACTCTCTGTCTCTCTCTCTTGCAGCTTTTATGATTCTCTCTTTGTTGTTAATGTTTTCCATTGTAATTATGATGTGTCTTGGTGTGGGTCCTTTTGGGTTCAACTTGTTTGGAACTCTCTGTGCTTGTGAGACTTTTTTCTTCCCCAAATCAGCAAAGTTTTCTGTCATTATTTCTTCAGATAGGTTTTCTAATCCTTGGTGCTCTTCTTGTCCTTCTGGCACCTCTATTATATGGATGTTGCTTCGTTTCATGTTGTCCCAAAGCTCCCTTAAGCTTTCTTCCTGCTTTCTTTTTTTTTTTTTTTTCTCCAATTACTGTTCAGATAGGGTGTGTTTTTCTGCCCTGTCTTCTAACTCACTAATTTGGTCCTTTGCTTCTTCTAGTCTGCTGTTGAAGCCTTCCATTGTGTTTTTTTATTGTAGCTACCAGTATATCATTCTTGTTTTCCTCTTGATTCGAATACATAAGTTGTTGATTTTCTTATCCAGCTGGTTTAGGAACTATATGATCCTTACTCTGAATTCATTTTCTGACATATTGCATGCTTCTGTTACATTTAGTTCCTTTTCCTGGCGATTTCTCCTTTTCTTTCATTCAGGGATTGTTTCTTTGTCCCATATTGCTATTTCTTTCTGGCCCTGGCCTCCCTGCTTGGGGTGTGAGGTGTAGAAGCCTCTAGAAGTTCAGTGATATGGGACTCACTAGACTGGAGGCTGACTCTGCCTGGAGTCTCATGCCTTCATTGTCTCTGCTCTGAGTTGTACCTCTTCTCCTGCAGATCTGGTCCCTCAATTGTCCACTTAAGATTCTCAGGGATGTGTGCACAGTTCCTCTGGTGTGGGACTCCCCGTGAGTGCTCAGAGTCCTCTGGCATGCAATTCACTGTGCAACCCAGCACCCAAGGCAGGACGGCACCCTAGGTCCTTCTGGCAGCACACATGCAGAGTGGTCCTATGTCCTGTTGTTTGGCACACCAGGTCACACCAGCAGCTCTGACTTGGGCCAGGGGTAGGACATGCACCAAGTGACAGCTCTGTCCATGCCATGGGGCAGAGCCCACAGTGTGCTTGGCAGTAGGGGCATGCACTCCAATTCTCACCATGGGGTCCAGGTGCCAAGTCACACCAGGGCTGCAGTTGAAGCAGCAGGTTTGGCAGGAGGGGCGCATACTCCAAGACTCACCAAGGGGTCCAAGCCCTACATCGTGTGGGTCCTGCAGCTGAAGTGGCAGGCTTGGCAGGTGGGACGCACTCTAAGACTCACTGAAGGGTCCAGTTGCTGCGTTTTGTGGGGCCTGTGGCTGAAGTGGTGGGCTTGATGGGAGGGTTGGGCACTCCAAGGCTCACCAAAGGGCCCAGGTGCTGAGTCACATGGGGCCTGTGGCTCTAGTAGCAGGCTTGGTGGGAGTGCACTCTGTTGCTCACCAAAGGGTCCAGTTGCCAAGTCGTGTGGGGTCTGTGGCTGAAGCAACAGGCTTGGCAGGAGGGGAGCACACTCTGGGGCTCACAGGAACCTTTGGTTGGGGAGGCTAAAGTCCTGGAATCTGTGGGTCTGCAAAGGAGGTAGCAGGTCTTTTGCCAGAGTGGCTACAGGGTCTGGGATGGTGTCTGAGGCCAGTCTGGGTGGTGGTGAGGCTGGGCTGCTAGTCACAGCAGCTCTCTCCTTCCAGATGGTGTGGTTTCTAGAGCCAGAGCTGGCCGCCCCAAAAGTGATTGCCAGATGTTTGTTTTTTAAAGGAAAGTGACACACAACAATAAAGATGAAAATCACACCCAATTCTTTAGATGATGTTTTATTTTTATGAACATATTTTCCTGTTGTAAATTTATACTAAGTAAATAATGATGGCATTAACTGACATTCTTAGTGTGTTTTAATCATATTTTTCTAAAAGCAGCTGCCAAAAGAACTTCCTAACAAACACCACTTAAGCACTTAAATGAGTCTATTTCTTATATAATGATAGCTTATTTAGATAATGCTTTTCATTTCATTTTCTTCTCTGTCCTATTGCCATTAACAATAATGAGATTTCCATACTTTCTCTAAAAAAATAATACATTATTTGAGCAATTGTTTGTCTGCTGAATCTTATTGTAGAAAATGAAACGTGTCTTCAGAATCATGTTTAATAACTCTAGCCTTACACAAAGCCTTCAAGCTGATTTGAGTCACATCTGATTTGAGCTTTATTTATGGACCTTATCATACTGTACTGTAATTGACTCTTCACTTTTCTGTCTCCAAACAAGATTTAGACATTCTCAAGGGCAAAGGTCATGTCTTACTCAACCCTGTATCTTCACATGTGTAAGCACTATGCCTTAGCACAGTGTTGACCCTGAGGAAATATTTGTTGTACTATGATGTACTTCCTCTTACCCTCAGTTCACTTGTTGTCAAGTAGTCATTCACTCAATCACTAATTGAATACATATTCATTGTTAATAATCCTCCCCTCTCTGAATATGAAAGAGAATTATTCAAGTACAACTTTTTTTGTGCAACCTTTTAAAGAAAAGGTTTTCATTGTACATCACTCATTCAATAACAAAAAAAAATTATTGAGTATATAATATATGCCAAAAAATGATGCTATGTACTGAGGCAACATTGATTAAAAAAAGATAGATGAGGTCTTTGTTCTACCAATGAAAGAGACAGACATTGAACAGTTATTTAATCACAGAAGCAAATGTCTCATCATAGCGTAATCACACTGTTTCTAAATTGCCTTTCCTCGTCTGTCTATTTCATTGGACAAAAAACTCTGTTTACCTGCTTCGCTGGGATTCATCCTCTTCATTTACCAACACTTAGCACAGTGCCTGATACATAGGAAAAGCCCAACTAATGTTAGACAAAGGAATTAAAAAATTAAGAAGTGACTGATCCAATGAGTAAAGATTATCAATGTGCTAAGACAATCTTCATACCTCCTACTGAGCAGGTCTTGAATTTATGAGCAATAGATACAACTTATGGAATCATAACCCACTGTAGACATGGCCTATAAAATTTAAGCACTCTATCCCAGTCAAATTATTCTCCTTCCCAGAAAAAAGGATAAACACTGATTTAAAAAATAAGTTAAAAGAGAGAAACAAGATGGTGATGTAGGTAAATGCCAGTATGCACTGCCTCCCACAACCTTATCAAAATTAAAACTAAAATACAGAACAACTATCATTCAGAGCTGCTTGAAATATGGCTGAATGGAAGTCCTACAACTGGAGAAGTAAAGAAGAAAGTACATCAAGACTGATGTGAAGCCAAGATGGCGGCATAGATAAACACCTGAACTGCTGCCTCGCACAACAATTTCAAAACTAAAACTAAAAGACAAAACGGACATCATCCAGAACCACAGGAAGGCTGGCTGAGTGGAAATTCTACAACTATAAGGAAAGAGAAAAGCACACTGAGACTTACAGGAGCTACAGAAGGCAGAGGTACAGAGGCGCGCATGCAGAGAGGACTGGCAACTGAGTACAGAGCTTGCTTTCTCAATCGGGAGGGAGACAAAAGCTCCTGACTGCTCTGAACTCCAGTTCCCGGTGAGACTCTGGGGACCCAGACTCATTTGTGGAGAAACTGGACTGTCTGGCAGCGGGAGGAGCTCGAGGGCGGCTTTCTCTCAGAGATGCTTGCAGTGATTACCTCAGGACAGTGAGACACAGAGGCCTCATAGGGCAGGGCTGATGGGAAGCTATTGTGGTTTACTCCACCCTAAGATTCCACCCCATGAAGCCATTGCTTCTTGTTCTGCCCAGAGACTCTGCCACATCCAAGCTGAGCGTGGAGGCTTTTGCATATGAATGGCCTGGTCCTTTGAATTCTAAACTTACCTAACAAACTGAAGCTGAGTCAGTGAGACCCAGAACATCCAAAAGAAGGCCCAAGGTCCCACAGCAACTTGCATTTCTTCACAGCTGGGCCTCATCTGGGCACCTCCAAAACCCAAACAAAGAAGAGGAATCTGCAGATCTCTCCATAGCTCCTGCTGGGTGGCCTCAGGCAAAGGCTAAATTAGCACCTCCTTGGAGATCCAAGAGCCAATGTACCCAGTGGTCAGAGTGGGACCATCCAGATTACAACTCCTCAGATTCATAAGGGACACACTCCGGGGGCAGACTCAGTGAGCACCAAAGCCCCACTGAAGCAAGTCTTGCCTCATAAGGGTGTCTCCAGCACAGAAGTTCTCCCATCATAGACACAGCTGATTCTCACAGCCAATTGGCCTGGAGGCCAATACTTCCCGGTGATACCAATAACAATCAAGGCTTAACTTCAACAAGACTGTTTATACAGCCCACAAAGGGGTGCACCTAGAGTGTCCACCTCAGGTAATTGGGGAGGCTGAGCCACTAGGACCTAAAGGACACCTAGCACATGAAGCCACTCTATCAACACAGGGAAACAGCCAAAATGCAGAGACAAAGAAACAGGTCACAAATGAAAGAAATGAAGGAAAGCAAATGACTGGATATAGAGTTCAAAACCACGGTTATAAGGTTTTTCAAGAATTTTCTAGAAAAGGCCAATAAATTTAGTGAGACCCTCGAGGATATGAAAAAGGACCAACTACAAATTAAGCATACACTGACTGAAATTAAAAAAATAATATACAGAGATCCAACAGCAAACTAGAGGATTGCAAGAATCAAGTCAAAGATTTGAAATACAAAGAAGCAAAAAACACCTAACCAGAAAAGCAATTAGAAAAAAGAATCCAAAAATATGAAGATAGTGTAAGGAGCCTCTGGGACAACATCAAATGTACCAACATCCGAATTATGGGGGTGCCAGAAGAAGAGAGAGGGCAAATACTGAAAACCTATTTGAAGAAATAATCACAGAAAACTTCCCCCACCTGGTGAAAGAAATAGACTTACAAGTCCAGGAAGTGAACAGAACCCCAAACAAAAGGAATCCAAAGAGGACCACACCAAGAAACAGCATAATTAAAATGCCAAGAGCAAAAGACAAAGAGAGGATATTAAAATCAGCAAGATAAAAACAGTTAGTTACCTACAAGGGAGCACCCATATGATTGTCAGCTGATTTCTCAACAGAAACTATGCAGGCCAGATGGGAGTGGCAAGAAATATTCAAAGTGATGAATAGCAACAACCTACAACCAAGATTACTCTACCCAGCAAAGCTATCATTCAGAATTGAAGGTCAGATAAAGAGCTTCACAGATAAGAAAAAGTTAAAGGAGTTCATCTCCGCCAAACCAGTATTATATGAAATGCTGAAGGGTATTCTTTAAGAATAGGAAGAAAAGGAAAAAAGGTAAAGATAAAAATTATGAACAACAAATACATATCTATCAACAAGTGAATCTAAAAATCAAGTAAATAAAAAATCTGATGAACAGAATCAACTGGTGAATTATAATAGAACCAGAGGCATAGAAAAGGAGTGGACTAGGAGAGGGGGAAAAAATGGCGACGGAATAGAGTCGTGTTTGGAGTCTGGTCCTGGGGCAGAGAGTAGGAGCAACAGAGGTTCGCAGGGGGATTGTATATTGGCAAGCCAAGGGACAGCTAAACTACAGGAGAAGGCGGGGGAGTGCTGGCCAGGGCTCCCCTGACCATGCAGCACCCACAGGGGCTGGGTCTCCTCCCGGAGCTGCGGGCTCACTGTGAGCCTTGCCATCTTGCAAGGAAAGGAGGACTTTATTGGAAACCTGACTTTCCGCGACAACTGCAAACACTGAACAGCTGTGAGTACCAGAACACTGGTCCCCTATTGGCGCAAACATTCAGATTCAAAGGAACCCTTCACTGCACCACGGAAAGGTCAGATTTCGCCTGAAATAAGGTGTGGTTTCTAATCCCCGTGGTGGGAGGGAAGCGCGCGAGCCGCAAGACCGGCAGGAACCGGGAGGTCTGTGCCTAGAAAAATGGGCGGCAGTTGGAACAGCCGTGATCCGTGAATGTGGAAGGGGGTCCTCTGAGCTGCTAACAGAAGTGACCTCTTAAAAGCAACTCATTTTAATCTGACGAGGAGGATCAGACTAAGAATTTTCAAAGGAGTGCAGGCTACTTAGTCTGGCGCACAGACCCACTGTCCGCACACTTGGGCTCTTTCCAACTCTGATTACTAAGCCAATACATAGGAAAACCCAGGTGGAAAAACCCTGAGAGACTGCAGGGGGAAGTTGTATTTTCGGAATCTGGGAACAGAGCTGGGTGTGACCATCGGAGAGGCAGCTCTGAGGGAGCACACCTCCACAAACCGGTAGTGAGTGCCATAGAGGGGGAAAAAAAAAAAAGCTAGAGAGGCCCGGAAGTCAATTCAGAAACACTGACACCCAGGGGCTGAAACGCTAATTGTCTCTGGTGTAATCAAAAATAAATATGAGAAATTAAGACACGGCCGGCTCAAAAAGCAGGACTGGCTTACAACACTGAGAAGCAGTGGAACGAAGTTGAACTGAAATACCGCCTAGACTGGGAAACAGGCATACCAAACAGAATATTAGAGGAAGTGAATGACAGCCGCTACTGCACATTTTAGTCTTCATATTTTTTAATTTTTAATTCCTTTTTCAATTTTTTTAAAAAATTTTTTATTCTAATTTTTTTATTTTCATTTTTTGCATCTTTTACTTAAGAAACTAAATTTTTTTCTTTTTCCTCACTCGATTTTCACCTTTTTAATTATTACATTTTTATTTTCAATCAGCATTATTATTACTATTATTTTACTTTTTTTTTTAAATGTCATTTGATTTTCCCTTTCTTGTATTTTGGGATTAGTGTCCTACATTCTATTTGCATCTTTCCCTTACCCTATCTCAACGCTAACATTTTGCCATCACTCTCCTCCTAACATTTCCCCTTTTGGTCTCCTGTTTTTCTTAACCCTTTCTGGCTATAGATTTTCCCTACTTTTTCAGTTTACCCTCTGCTAAAATTTAACCCTACTTATATATCTAATTCCCAACCCCCTGCTCCATATCCATACATACCTCTCTCTACGCTACCTTAAAAAATTATTTTTCTCTCTGGCCTTTTGTTGTTGTTTGCCTGAATGTTGATTAGATTGAATTTTTATGCTTTTTTATGAGATTGTTTTGATTATTCCTTTTGTTTGTTTGGTTGGTTCTTTTGTTTGCTTTGTTTTTGTTTGTTTTTTACTTTTGTTTTCCCTTGCCTCACTTGATATTAGTTGGTGTTGCAGTTTGTATTAATCTCCAGACTCGTGTTGCTGGAATTTGCTTGGATTAGTGGTTGTTCTAGTGGAGTCTACTCCCCATATATATAGTTTGTTCCCCTTTTCTCTCTTAGTATTGTTCTTCTCTCTCTTATTTTCTTTTCTTTTCTTTTTTTTTTCTGCTCTTTTCCCAACTTCAGATTCACACTCTTTTTTTTGTGTGTGTTCTTTCTTTCCCTCTCCCTCTTCCACTCCTATACCCTAATTTGTCTTTCTCTGGTGGTTACCTTTATTGGAGGTTATTAATATCGTGAATACAATTCTGTTCAGTGCCTTGTGTGTTGAGCCTGGTTGTGTTGTATTTTGTACCTTTAAATCAACGCCAGAGAGAGAGAACTATATAACCAGAAATCTGGAGAAGAGAGACCATGGGGAGACAAAGAAATAGCCCCCATAGGAAAGAGATGCAGGCATCACCAGAAAAGGAAGTAAACAAATTAGAGGCAAACAACCTATCAGAGAAAGAATTCAGAGAAATGGTCATAAGGTGGCTGAAAAGGATGGAAAACAAATTCGACAATATGAGTAAGAACCAAGAGGAAATGAAGAAGAACCAAGAAGAAATGAAAAATGACATCACTGCTGTAAAGAACTCAATAGAAAGCATCAAGAGTAGACTAGAAAAAGCAGAGGACCGCATAAGTGAGCTAGAAGACAAGATGGAAAAAAATACCCAATTACAACAGCTTCTAGAAACAAAAATTAGAAAGCATGAGGAGAGCATAAGGGAACTTCGGGACAACACAAAACAAAACAACATCAGGATAATAGGGTACCAGAAGGAAAGGAAACGGAGCAAGGAATACAAAACCTGTTTGAAGAAATAATAACAGAAAACTTCCCTGATATAGGGAAGAAAAAACCCACACAAATCCAAGAAGCTCACAGAGTTCCAAGCAAAATGAACCCCAAAAGACCGACACTAAGGCACATTATAATTAAGTTGGCAAACACCAACGACAAAGTAAGAATCTTAAAAGCGGCCAGAGAGAGACAGACAGTTACATACAAAGGAACCCACATCAGACTTGCAACTGATTTCTCAACAGAAACTCATCAGGCCAGAAGGGAATGGAATGAAATATACAAAGTCATGCAAAGGAAGGGTCTCAATCCAAGAATACTGTACCCAGCAAGGCTATGAATCAAAATTGAAGGTGAAATCAGGAGCTTCACAGACAAAAAAGGGCTAAGGGAGTTTATCACTAACAAACCAGCAATGAAAGAAATGCTAAAGGGTCTGATGTAAAAAAAAAAAAAAGAAAGAAAGAAAGAAATAGGAAGCAAAGAAGGAACACAGGGGTATAGATAAAAATGGAGACAAATAAGTGCCTATCACCAATAACTTTAAATGTAAATGGATTGAATGACCCAATCAAAAGACACAGGGTAACAGATTGGATAAGAAAACAAAACCCATATATCTGCTGTCTACAGGAAACCCACCTGAAAAAAAAGGACGCATACAGACTGAGAGTAAAGGGATGGAAAAAGGTTTTCCAGGCGAATGGAAATGAAAAAAAAAGCTAGGGTATCAATACTTATATCTGACAAATTAGATCTCAAAGTGAAGGACATTACAAGAGATAATGAAGGCCACTTCATAATACTAAAGGGAGAAATCCAACAAGAAGAAATAACTCTGGTAAACATATATGCACCAAATACAGGAGCACCAAGATACATTAAAAAACTCCTGGAAGATATCAAAGGAGAGATTGACAGCAATACAATCATAGTAGGAGACTTCAATACCCCACTATCACCATTGGACAAATCCTCTAAACAAAAAATCAGCACAGAAACATCAATCCTAAATGACTCACTAGACCAGATGGAATTAATTGATATCTTCAGAACATTTCACCACAAAGCCACAGAATATACATTCTTCTCAAGTGCACATGGGTCATTTTCAAAGATAGACCATATGTTAGGACATATGCAAAGTCTCTCCAAATTCAAGAAGATAGAAATCATATCAAGTATCTTCTCAGATCACAGTGGCATATAACTGGAAATCAACTACAATAAAAACAACCCAAAGAAATCAAACACATGGAGACTAAACAGCATGCTATTAAACCATGACTGGGTTACCAAAGACATCAAGGAAGAAATAAAAAACATCATGGCAACAAACGACAATGAAAACACAACAACCCTAAATCTATGGGACACAGCGAAAGCAGTCCTGAGAGGGAAGTTCATAGCTCTACAAGCCTACTGCAAAAAACAAGAAACAATGGTAATAAATTACCTAACCCAAAAACTCAGAGAGTTAGAGAGAGAGCAACAAGAAAAGCCCAGTGTAAGCAGAAGGAAAGAAATAATAAAGAATAGAGCGGAGATAAACGACATAGAGACTAAAGAAAAAATACAAAAGATCAACAAAACCAAGAGCTGGTTCTTTGAAAGGATAAACAAGATTGATGAACCTCTAGCCAGGCTCACCAAGAAGCAAAGAGAGAGGACCCAAATAAACAAAATCAGAAATGAAAGAGGTGAAATAACAACAGACCCCGACGAAATACAAAGGATTGTTACAAAATACTACGAACAACTCTATTCCAATAAACTGGACAACTTGGAGGAAATGGACATATTCCTAGACACATACAACCTTCCAAAACTCAATCAGGAAGAATCTAAACAGCTCAACAGGCCAGTAACTATGGAAGAAATTGAAGCAGTCATCAAAAAGCTTCCGGCAAACAAAAGCCCGGGGCCAGACAGCTTCACAGGAGAGTTTTACCAAACTTTCAAGGAAGAACTAAAACCTATCCTCCTCAGACTATTCCAAAAAATTCAAGAGGAAGGAACACTTCCAGGCTCCTTCTATGAAGCCAGCATCACCCTAATACCAAAACCAGATAAAGACAACACAATGAAAGAGAATTACAGACCAATATCCCTCATGAACATAGATGCCAAAATCCTCAACAAAATCCTAGCAAATCGACTCCAGCAATACATCAGAAAGATCATATATCATGACCAAGTAGTATTTATCCCAGGAATGCAAGGATGGTACAATATCTGCAAATCAATAAATGTGATACATCACATAAACAAATTGAGAGATAAAAATCACATAGTCATATCAATAGATGCAGAAAAAGCATTTGACAAAATCCAACACCCTTTCTTGATAAAAACTCTCAACAAGGTGGGAATAGAAGGATCATACCTCAACATAATAAAAGCTATATATGATAAACCCACAGCAAACATCATACTCAATGGGCAAAAACTAAAACCATTACCCCTAAGAACAGGAAGAAGACAGGGATCACCACTCCTGTTTGACATAGTACTGGAAGTATTAGCTATCGCAATTAGGCAAGAAGAAGAAATAAAAGGCATCCAAATTGGAAAAGAAGAAGTGAAGCTGTCCTTATTTGCAGATGACATGATATTGTACATAAAAAACCCAAAAGGTTCCATCAAAAAACTAATAGAATTAATAAATGAATTCGGCAATGTAGTGGGATACAAAATTAACGCCAAGAAATCTATGGCATTTCTATACACCAATAGTGAACTTACAGAAAGAGAGCCTTAAAAAGCAATCCCATTTACCATCGCACCAAAAAAATTAAGATACCTAGGAATAAACTTAACTAAGGAGGTAAAAGACCTATACGCGGAAAACTACAGGACACTGAAAAAAGAGATAGAGGAAGACGTAAACAGATGGAAGAACATACCATGTTCATGGATTGGTAGAATCAACATCATTAAAATGTCCATACTACCCAAAGCAATCTACAGATTCAATGCACTCCCCATCAAAATACCAACAGCATATTTCACAGACCTATAAAGATTTCTCCAAAAATTCATCTGGAATAAAAAAAGACCCCGAATAGCTGCAGCAATCCTGAGAAAGAAGAATAAAGTAGGAGGGATCTCAATACCAGATTTCAAGCTGTATTACAAAGCCACTGTTCTCAAAACAGCCTGGTACTGGCACAAGAACAGATACATTGATCAATGGAATAGAATAGAGAACCCAGAAATTGACTCAAACCACTATGCCCAATTAATATTTGACAAAGGAGGCATGAACATACAATGGAGTCAAGACAGTCTCTTCAATAAATGGTGTTCCGAAAATTGGACACACACATGCAAAAAAATGAAACTAGATCACCAACTTACACCATACACAAAAATAAACTCAAAATGGATACAGGGCTTAAACATAAGATGGGAAACCATAAAAATACTAGAGGAATCCACAGGCAACAAAATCTCAGACATATGCCAAAAGAACTTCTTCACTGACACTGCCCCTAGGGCAATGGAAGCTAAAGAGAACATTAACAAATGGGACTACATCAAAATAAAAAGCTTTTTTATAGCAAAAGAAACCATCAACAAAACAGCAAGAAAGCCCACTGCATGGGAGAACATATTTGCAAATGCCATCACTGATAAAGGTTTAATCTCCAACATCTACAGGCAGCTTATGCAACTTAATAAAAGAAAGATAAATGATCCAATTAAAAAATGAGCAACGGACCTAAATAGAATATTTTCCAAAGAAGAAAGAAGGAAGGCCAAGAGACACATGAAAACATGCTCAAAGTCACTTACTATCCGAGAGATGCAAATCAAAACAACAATGAGGTACCATCTCACACCTGTCAGAATGGCTATCATCAACAAATCAACAAACGACAAGTGTTGGCGAGGATGCGGAGAAAAAGGAACCCTTGTGCACTGCTGGTGGGAATGCAGACTGGTGCAGCCACTGTGGAGAACAGTATGGAGTTTCCTCAAAAAACTGAAAATGGAACTCCCATTTGACCCAGTAATCCCACTCCTGGGAATATATCCAAAGAAACTAGAAACACCAATCAGAAAGGTTATATGCACCCCTATGTTCATAGCAGCACAATTTACAATAGCTAAGATTTGGAAACAGCCTAGGTGCCCATCAGCAGATGACTGGATCAGAAAACTGTGGTACATCTACACAATGGAATACTATGCTGCCATAAAAAAGAAGGAATTCTCATCATTTGCAGAAACCTGGATGGAATTGGAGAATATTATACTAAGTGAAATAAGCCAGTCAATGAAAGAAAAATACCACATGATCTCACTCATTTATGGATAATAAAGAACATAAACTGATGAACAGAAAGATAGATACAGAGACAGTAAAGCAACAAACAGACTTTCAAATTACAGGGGGAAAGTTAGGGAGAGGTGTGGAGATAAGAAATCAAACGAAGGACTTGTATGCATGCATATAAGCATAAACAATGGACGCAAAACTCTGGGGGGTGAGGGCATGTATGGGTGTGGGGTGGAGGGGGCAATGGTAAGATATGTACACATATAATACCTC
Source organism: Cnephaeus nilssonii (assembly GCF_951640355.1). Taxonomy (NCBI): domain Eukaryota; kingdom Metazoa; phylum Chordata; class Mammalia; order Chiroptera; family Vespertilionidae; genus Cnephaeus; species Cnephaeus nilssonii. Next base: position 103,565,479 of record NC_137071.1, read on the forward strand.
AATAAAAAAAAGAAAAGAAAAGGAGTGGACTGACAATTCTCAGGGGAAAGGGGTGTGTGGGGTGCAGGAAGAGACTGGAGAAAAATCGTACACCTATGGATGAGGACAGTGGGGGGGGGGGGTAAGGGCATGGGATGGGGTGGAAACCGGGTGAAGGGGAGCTATGGGGGAACAAAAGAGGAACAGTTGTAATAATCTGAACAATAAAGATTTATTTTAAAAAAAGAAAGTACATCAAGACTAGTAGGATGGGTAGAGGCACAGAACAGGCTGATCCTACACCCACATGAAGCATTATTTTTAGTCAAGGATATCTCTACTGTGGATGCCTTCCAAGAGGATCAAGGGGTCTCCCCTTGGTACTTCTAAGCACAACATAAGTAAAGGCCATCTGCAGATCACTTGGAGGCTCCTGCTGTGTGGCTCCAGGCAGTGGCTGACTTTGCACCTCCCAGGAGGCCCCAGAGCCAGTGCACCTGGTGCACAGCTTCAGACCATACTAGATTACAACTTTACACATCCACGAGCGACACACTCAAGAGGCAGACTCAGTGAACACCAAAGCCCCACCAAAGCAAGTCCTACTCCATAAGGTTGTCTCCTGTACAGCAGCTCTTCCACTGTAGTCACAGCCAATTGGCCTGGAGGTTAATTCCTCCCAGTGAGGCCAACAGCAACCAAGGCTCAACTGCAACAAGACTGTGCACATAGCCCACACAGGGGTGCACCTAGAGTGCCCAACTCAGGTGACTTGGGAAGCTGATACATTGGGCCCTAAGGGACACTTACTACACAAGGCCACTCTACAAATTTCAGGAGACATAGAAGCTCTACTTAATACATAGGAACAAACACAGGGAAGCAGCCAAAATGCAGAGACAAAGAAACATGTTGTGGAATCCCTTGTTGGGCGCCAGATGTGGAATCCCTTGTCACGTCCTGCGTGTTTCAGGGTTACTGTTCAGGTCCAGTTTCTGGAGAAGGCTGCAATCAAAATGAAAAGAAGCTAGAAAAGAATCAATTTGGGTAAATGGGGGCCAGGCGGGAGCCCACCTCTAGTGGGAGGACTACTCACTGCTCTGGCCTTTGCCATCCCTTTTATTGGGGTTCTGAGATACACCCATATCCTTTAGGCAGGACATTCCAATAATAGACAATCAGCAAAAATTTACATATGTTTAACAGGTGAGAGTTGATTTAACTACCAATGTCTCAACTAAACAATGAGTGACTAGTTCTGACCATTCAGAGCGATTAAGGTTGACCAAAGCATTCTGGATTCCCTTTTCACATTTAACTTCCAATGTCTCAATGTTCGGTTTCCGGCACATGTCACAAATGAAATAATATAATAAATCTCCAGAAAAAGGACTAAATAAAATGGAAGTAAGCAAACTACTGAATACAGAGCCCAAAACAATGATTATAAGGTTGCTCAAGGATCTTAATGAGAGCTTCAACGGACTTAGTGAGAATTCCAAGAACCTTGGTGAGAACATCAAAGACATGAAAAAGTACCAGTCAGAAATTAAGCATATACTAACTGAAATAAAGCATAATTCATGGGGATTCAACAGTAGAGTAGAAGATTTTGAGAATCAAATCAATGACTTGGAATATGAGAAAGCAATCAAAAGAGCAAAAAGAAAAAGGAATCCAAAAATATAAAGATAGTGTAAGCAGAAGAGGGCGAGCAGAGGGTGTGTGTTGGGAAAGCCGGGCCCTCAGGAGGACAGTCCTTTCATGGATCCCTAACTAGCCCTTCCTTCTCCCCTTCACCTATCCCCTTCACCCTGTCTAGCCAGGGCTTCTCTGTGTCTCTTTATGGTGGCAGATCTCAACACTAAACCTGCACAATGTCTTTAAAACCAAGAGTAGTAGATTTTGATGAAATATGGAACAAAGTTTTAATGACAATCAAAGCTGTTGTGTTGGAATACGTCGAAAGAGCAACATGGAACAATAGCTTCTCATATCCTTTCAATGGCATTGATACATGGTCTTCTATTGATAATGATATTGTATTGATAAATATATCAATAAATATGATAGATGGTCTAAAATTGATGCACTTGTTCAAAAGTGAGAACAGGTTGAAACTTATATAAATGGAAGAACATTCCAGTGTTCTGGTATTATTGTATACATTTCCAAGTTCATCACCTATATGTGGCAGTCATTAATCTTTGATAATCTTTCATTCAACTTATACTACTTTAGGGAATCCATTTGTGAATAAAATAAACTACTTTCTGTTCACTCTACTAAGGGAAACAAACAATAAACAGATATTAAAAAATCTATTGTCAGTGCTTCTAATAACAGGGAGTGATAAATACTGTGGAGCTAGTAAAGCAGGATAAAGGCCATCAGTTTCAATGAAGACTGTAGCCAAGAAATGGAGAAGGCTGAGCCTCAGAAGGGCAACAATGAAAGAATTAGGAAATATCACCAAGATCAATGATGTGTCATTAGAGACAAGGCTAAGATCATCTACACTCATATTTCCAATTACTATGTACTGATGCAAAAGCTGGGCAATGAAGAAGGTTGATAGGGAAAAAATGGATTCACTTGAAATATAATGTTGGAGCATCACTCTATGGATACCCTGAATTGGAAGAAAGACAAACAACTGGGTCCTAGAGCAAATTAAGCCTGAAACATCTCTGGAGGTAAAAATGACAAAATTGAAGCTGTCCTACCTCAGGCACATGAGAAGGCAGAGTTCTTTGGAAAAGCTAATAATGCTGGGAAAAGTGAAACCCAGCAGGAAAAGGGGAAGACCAAATATGGGATGGATTGACTCCATACAAGAAGCCACAGGCATGAGTCTACAGGAGCTGAGTGGGGGATATCACTCATTCATGGGGTGGTCAGGAGTCAAAGCCAACTCAACAACACAACAGGGGTGTAGAGAACAGTTGAAATACCTATGTGAGTGGCTCTTTTTGAAAGGATGTCAAGGAAGGCCTCTTTGAGGAGAAGGATAATTGAGTAGAGACTGGAACAAAGTGAAGGAGCAAGTCCTATAGATATCTGAGGGGAGGGAGTAAATGGTAAGTTCAATGACTGAGACAGAAACATGTTTTTTTTTATTGGGTTGTCTATATTTGTGAATTAGGCGTTGCATATGAAAAAACAAATGTGAGGTTTTCCTAGGACAGTCTAAAACCTGGTGTCCTGCATTTCTACATGATGGCAATCTTTAAAAAAATAAATACATGTATTATGCATATAGTATATGATTATATAATAAGTATATTTATTTGTATGTTAAAATGTAATTTAAATAATAATATCACGTATATAAGAACCACACTGCAAACCTAGCACCTAGGGTATAAACTCTGGCACCAAGAAAAATCCCAAAATATTAACATATTTTAGCTTCTTGGTATTTGGGATGTTAAGGGATCTCTAGGAATCCTCTGCCATAGGTAACTGGGACAGAGTTGTAAACAGCAGTCTTACCAACACTGCCTAGTGTCTGCCAGGGGCTAAAGCAGGGTAAGCATGGGGACAACATATGTATGTTGAAACATGCATACTGTCAGACTCCTGAACCACCTCAGTCTTTTACCACAGGAAATACCACATGTGTCATATCTCAGGGTGAAGAAAGGGGGCAGGGTAGAGGCCTGGGTTTATGGGTCCAAATAGTTTGGCAGTGTCCTAGGGCCCTGAAGGAGGACTTGAGGACTGGATGGAGGACTTGAGGACTGTAGGAACAGAGATTCTTTCTGGGGGGTAAAAAAAAGGTGAGATGTATTATCCAGAATGTGTATGTAGGCTCAGAGTTTGTTCAGACTCTGTGCTTCCCTCTCTAACAATCTTCTGGGGCTAAAGGATGGGTACATTGAAGACTATTTTAACTAAAATAATGAGAAGAGAGAGAGAGGAGAAGGAATTGGTGATAGAAGATTACAAGAAAAGGGAAAATGAGTATAAGATAAAAAGAAAAGAATAGATGTGTTCTTTATTATTGTACGGAATATACACTTAATTAGTTGGTTTGTAAATGGCTTTGAAATATCTGACTTACCTAGAAAGTACTCTTTTAGTCAATTATTATTTCTAAGATGTTTATTGTTTGATACATCTAAGATGGTCTAGTTATTCTTGACCTGATGGTGGATTTTCTCCTCCTCCCCTTAAAGTAAAAAATAATATCTGCAAAAACAGTAAATTTAAAAATGTAATCTCTCACTTTAATTTGTAATTAGGAAAATAAAGGGCTGTGTTACTAATTGTTCCAAAGTAGAATTCCCTCTCTTTCCCAAGAATATATGGTTGACTTCTGACCTTCAGATATCTTAGGTAGAATTTTAAAGGCCATAAAACTTTAATATATTTTGAAAATGAAAATGTTTCTTCAAAATTGTGTACTACCATATGTGTTAGTACTTGGGGGAGTGTGAAATATAATACATATGTGTAAAAGTTTGTAAGATATACATGTAGAGTTGAACAAATAATTATAATACTTGTATAATCATCACACAGGTTGGTTAAGAGTTAAAACACTGACAGCATCCACCAACCCCACATCACCACATGCCCCTCTCAATTCATGAGCCCCTCCTTTCCCTTGGAGGTACTAGTATCCTAACTTTTGCATCTATTGTTTCCTTTTTTCCCCAAAAAAACAGTATAACTACTTATATAAACAACCTTAAACAATATTTGTTAATTCTTTCTGTGTTTTGAACTTTATATAAATGGAATCATACTGTATACATTTGTCATTTTCTTTCAACACATTTGTGTGTAATTAATTTTTTAGAAACGACCTTATAAAATATGTATTATTAGTTCAGTTTTGCAGTTGAGCATATTGTGGCCAAAGATGGGTAAGATGATTTACTGATGCTGTAGGATAGAATGCTGAGGTAAAAATGCCAAAGTCTTCCGTACTCTTGCAGTTGGCATTAAGGAAGCTTGGCTGCCAGTAGAAGCTAAGAAAGGTTTTCTCTGTAGTCATCTCTGGTTGGTGCACCAGCAACAGTTTTATTCTATGCTTCCAAATTAAACCAGACTGATATTTGATGTTGATGCTGATTCTAATTGATGATGTTACATGTTCATTTTTTACATGTGGAATTTTTTTATTCTTCAGAAGTGTCAATAAACATCTTTATTTTTTATTACATAAAAAAGCTGTGGAACAATTATACCATGGAATACTACACAGCATTAAAAAAGAACAATCTCTTACTCTTTGAGACAGTATGGAGGGATCTGGATAGTATCATGGTAAGTGAAATAAGTCAGTCAGGGAAACACAAGTATCACGTGATCTCACCCATATGTGGAATCTAATGAACAAAATAAACTAATGAACAGAAAGGATCCAGAGACATGGATGCATGGAACAGAGTGTGGGATCTCAGAGGGTAGGCAGGGGAGAGTGGGTGGGTGGGAGGTAATCAACCAAAAACCTTGTATGTATATATGCATAACTCATGGACATGGACAATTTAGTGGTGAAAGCCTGGGGTGGGGGGTGGCGGCAGGCTGGAGGTGGTTACTGGGGGCAAAAAGAGGTCATATGTAATACAACAATGAAGAATTTTAATAAAAATAAAAATCTACAAACTCAGTGATACTATTTTTAAAAAAGTAAAATAAAATAATCTATTTGCTACAATTGGAGGTGACTATTTCTCTAATTCTTACTCTAAAAATTCGTTTTAAAAAAGAATTAAACATTTTTTCATGACTTAAAAAAAAAAAGAACTTGAAGATTTGGAAAATTCTCAGCCTATCCATATTACACAAAATGAGAAAGCATGTTATGAAGAGGACACCAAGTGTGGCTGGAAAATCCTATATAATAAAGAGGTAATGTGCAAATTGACCATCACATCCTCGCACAAGATGGCCGCCCCTATGTAGTCACAAGATGGCCACCACAAGATGACTGGCAAGGGAGGGCAGTTGTGAGTGACCAGGCCTGCAGAGGAGGGCAGTTAGGGGTGACCAGGCCAGCAGGAGAGGGCAGTTAGGGGTGACCGGGCCAGCAGGGGAGGGCAGTTAGGAGCAACCAGGTTGGCAGGGGAGGGCAGTTGGGGGGGACCAGGCCTGCAGGGGAGTGCTGTTAGGGGCAATCAGGCTGGCAGGGGAGCAGTTAGGCATCGATCAGGCTGGCAGGGGAGTGGTTAGGGAGTGATCAGACTGGCAGGCAGAAGTGGTTAGGGGCAGTCAGGCAGGCAGGCAGGCGAGCGGTTGGGATCCAGCAGTCCTGGATTATGAGAGGGATGTCCAACTGCTGGTTTAGTCCTGAGGGGTCCCAGATTGGAGAAGGTGCAGGCTGGGCTGAGAGACAAACCCCCCCCCCCCAGTGCACGAATTTTGTGCACCGGGCCTCTAGTCATTTAATAAAGGGTTTATGGGTGCTCTTCATAGATTTAATCATCTACCTCAGTAGAAAATAGTAGTAATGGAATTATATCAGCAAACATATTGCCAGCTTGGACAAAACGGGACAGAGATGGGTCAAAATGAAGCAAAGCTATCAGATTTTTGGGATTCTACAGAACAGGACAATAGAGTTATCTAGCAGCAAATGAGTTGTCTTTCAAGACAAGGGAAAAATGACCCTGAAAGTGATTGAGGAATCAGGACTGACACTGCAATCATAGATGAGAGGACAAGGTTACCTCCTCATTTTCAGAAGGCAAAGCTGTCTTCTCAGTTTCAGCACTCCATGCTGCCACTGCCCAGTGCCTCAGCCTTTCTTATGCCTCAGGAGCACTGCTTTCTCATCTTTGTTGAGTGAGACACAAGCATTTTAGTTAAGTAAATAGCCTAGGGAGAAATACTATTGCCTATGTCATTCTTTTTGGACCAGAATTCATATTTATAAACACAAATAATCCCAATGTCTATCAATGAGAGAATGAATGAGAAAATTGTGGTGTAGTCATAAAGTGGAATACTATACAGCAATTAAAATTAATGCACCAGAGTCACATAAAACAAATGGGTAAATCTCAAAAATATCATGTTGAGCAGAAAAAGAAAGTTGCAGAAGAATGCATATAACACAATACCATGTTTTAAAATTTAAAACATACAAAACAATACTATACATTATTTGAGGATATGCAACTATGTATCAAATGTATTAAATTATTAAAGACCAAGTTCAGAATAATGGTAGAGAGAGGAGTAAGACAGATGCTTATAATTTTTGCTCATAGATAAAAATTTAAAAGAGAGTTCTAATTTTGATCACTGCCAATGAGGTAATTCAGAACTACACTTCTATAAATTTTAGAGATTACGCCCTTATCAGATATAACATTGGCAAATATGTTCTCCCATGCAGTGGGCTTTCTGTTGTTTTGTTGATGGTTTCTTTTGGTGTGCGGAAGCTTTTTATTTTGATGTAGTCCCATTTGTTTATTTTCTCCTTAGTTTCCATTGCCCTCAGAGCTGTATCAGTAAAGATATTGCTACAACACATGTCTCAGACATTTTAACAAAAAGAAGATAAACAATCCAATAAAAAAATGGGCAAAGGACTTAAATAGACACCTTTCAAAAGTGGACATACAGAAGGCCAAGAGACATATGAAAACATGCTCAACGTCACTAATCATCTGAGAGATGCAAATCAAAACAACAATGAGATACCTCCTCACACCTATCAGAATGGCTATCATCAAGAAATCAACAAACGACAAGTGCTGGCGAGGATGTGGAGAAAAAGGAACCCTCATGCAGTGCTGGTAGAAATGAAGACTGGTGCAGCCACTGTGGAAAACAGTATGGAGTTTCCTCAAAAAATTAAAAATGGAACTCACATTTGACCCAGTAATGCCACTTCTAGGAATATATCCCAAGAAACCAGAAACACCAATCAGAAAGTACATATGCACCCCTATGTTCATAGCAGCACAATAACTTACAGTTATTGTGTGCAGGAGCTTTTTATTTTGATGTAGTCCCATTTCTTACAATAACTAAGATTTGGAAACAACCTAAGTGCCCATCAGCATATGAGTGGATTAAAAAATTGTGGTACATCTACACAATTGAATAACATGATACTGTAAAAAAGAAAAGAACTTTTACCATTCACAACAGCATGGATGGACCTGCAGAGCATTATGCTAAGCGAAATAAGCCAGTCAGAGAAAGATAAATATCACATGATCTCACTCATTTGTGGAATATAATGAACAACATAAACTGATGCACAAAAATAGATACAGAGACAGAGAAGCATCGAACAGACTGTCAAACTTCAGTGGGAAGGCAGGGGATGGGGAAGTGTTAGAAATCAACCAAAGGACTTGTATGCATGCATATAAGCATAACCAATGGACACAGATACTAAGGGGGTGAGGGCTTGTGTCTGGGGGTGGGGGTGGCTGGGGGGAGGTCAATGGGGGGAAAGGCTACATATGTATACTTTAAACAATAAAAGCAAAAGAACTACTCTTCTGGTAAAGAAAATTAAGAGAAAAATATTTTTAGAAAAATAGAGTCCTAAAATTATAAAGAAACTAATAAAAGAGTGTAGAATCACCAAGCTTAGATGCAAACTTGGATCAGAAAACTCAGAGAGGTATTTGGTCCATGTGGCTTTAGCCAATATAGAAGAGGCTGCAAGGTGAACAGCATTATTGATAACTCTAGAGAAACAAAAGTTGGAACCCAGGACCCACAAATGGTAGTGGCTCTATAAACCGTCCTTCATCTAGGGTTGGAATCTCAAAGACTAAACAGTAGGTGCCATAAGCATGAACTGGAAATAAACAATGCATGGCATGGATTATAGCCATGCTTAGGATCATGCGAGTGGTCCAGAACATCTCAAGCCCTATAAGTGGAACAAGGTGATCCTCAGTAGCTAACCTAGAGCCCTGACATTGTTAAGCATTTGAAAGTAGAGTCCTCCCCAATCAAACCTTCAGATCAGAATGCAGCCTGACTGACTCCTTGAATGTAGTCTTGTAAGACCCTCAGCATAGAACTCAGTTAGACCACACCCAGACTCCTGACCCACAGAAATTGTGAAATAATAAATGTATTGTTTGAAGCCAGTACATGTGTAGTAGTTTGTTACATATCAATTGATACCTAATGCAACCCCTATGTTGACTAGTCATTGGATGTAAACTATCCTCAGGAAAGAGGCTTGACCTTGGACAAGGTCCTTTCTTCAGTTTCCAGCCCTTACAGGACTTGCCTATATCAGAACTCCTTCAGACATAAAAGAGGGTTGAGGGAGTACAGCACAGCATCCACAGCAATCCTACCATCATTCAAATCTCATTCAATAGTTTTCTGTAGCTGCCATAACAAATTGCCAGTTCTGGAAGCCAGAAGTCTGAAATCAAGGTGCCAGCATGTTCATACTCCACCTGGAAGCTCTAGGGGAGAGTCTCTTCCAGCTCCTCTGGTTTCCTGACATTCCTTGTTATTCCTTGGCTTGTGGCTTCATTACTCCAATCTCTTCATATCTCCTTCTCCTCTGTGTCTCTGTATGACTTCTCTTCTGTCTCATGACACATTTGGTTCCCCAGCTAGATATGACTTAATATCCTGGCCCCAACCTGAATTTCTAGCCCTATATACTCTATCCTTGGAAACTTGAAAATCCTTGGTTGGTACCTCCCCTATGGCATTTTCCTTAGAATACCTTGTATTATAGTCCTTACATTATTAGACTCTGAGCTCCAGGGAGGCAGTATGTATTTTATATTCAATTTCCAACTCTGTCATTTAATAGTGTGTGTAACCTTGGGCAAACTCATTTAGTAATTCAATTAATACATATTTGTTGAGTGCCTGTTATTTTCCAGACAATGTACCAGGTGCTAGGTATACAGCAGTAAACATTCCCCCTGTGGGAGGAAGACAAACAGTAAACCAGATAAGAGTGAAATGTATTTTATATATTTACATACTTCATATTAGATTGTAATAAGAGATCTGGAGGAAAATAGAGCAGGAAGGAAGGGTTAGAAAGCATAGGTTAGGTATAATTTTAAATAAGGCTGTCAAGAAGGGCCTTACTGATAAGGTATCAATTGTAGAGAAATCCTAGGAGTTAATGAAGTCACTATTCACATGATTATCAAGGAGAAAGTCATCCCATTCTGAAGAAACTATATGAACAAAGGTCCTGAGGTACGACCATGCTTGAAGCATTCAGGTATGGCTGGAGGGAGAATAAATGAGGAGGGGAGTAAAAGAGGGAGAAAATAGGAGATTAGTCAGAGTGGTAAGAGGCAAAGTCTGAATCATGAAGGACCTTCTGGGACCTGGTAAGGACTTTGGTTTTCACTCTGAAAGGAGCTCCAGAGTCACTGGAAGATTTTAAATAGAGTAATGACAGAATCTGGCTTATATTTGAACAAGATAAACACTGGCTGCTGGGTAGAGGAGACACTGCAAGGGAGTGTAACAGACAGAATTCTAAATATACACGACCATGAATTTAATGAACAAACTGAACTACCAAGCAAAATAGAGACAGACTCATAGATGGAGAGCAGGCAGTTATGGGAGGTAGAGTGGGGGTGCAAGGATTGAGGGAAAAAAAGAAAGAGAGAACTCATGGGCATAGACAATAGTGTGGTGATGGTGGAGGGGTGGGAGGAGGTGGAAGAGTGCATAGATGGCATAAATGATGGTGGAAAAAAATAAATAAATAAACATACACCACCATGTCCAAGATTTCTATCTTCTGGTTATTCAATCAAATGCTAAACTAGGTACAGTTGGGAAAAGATTTTTCTAGTGTAATTGAAGTCCCAAATCAATTGATCTTAAAACATGGGCATTATCTGAATGGGCCTGACCCAATCAAGTGAGAAAAGCAGAGGGTTTTCTCTGGCTGGATACTAGAAGATGAATTCAGAGATATTTGAGGCACAGGGGGAATTTTATATGCTGTTGCTGGCTTTAAAAATGGTGGGGATCACATGAGAAGAAATGTGGATGGCCAGTACCTAGAAAGAAAATGGGGACCTTAGACCTATAGTTACAAGTATCTGGGTTCTGCCAATAATCTGAAGAAACTTGGAAGCAGATTCTTCCCCAGAGCTTCCAGATAAGAATCCAGTTTGGCTGACACCTTGACTTTCACGTTGTGAGACCCTAAGCAGCAAACTCAGCCAAGCACCCTGGACTTCTGATGCACAGAACTGTGACATAATACATTGCTTTAAGCTGCTAAGTTTGTGATAATTTATTATGCAGCAATGGGGGCAAGAGAAAAAGCATGAAGACCAAGTAAGAGGCTATGGTAGTAACTCAGGCAAGAGAGGACAGTAGCTCAGGTCAAAATAGAAGCCATGGAGATGGAGAGTAATCAAATTCTAGATATATTTTGAAGATGTGAGAAAAAATTTTAGCTTAAGAACAGGAAAAATGGAGTCCCCATGAACTCATGTTGGGAAGATAAGGAAAGGAGTACTTTTAGGGGAGGGAGATAGTTAGGAATTCCATTTAAGACATAAGTCTGAGCTGCCTATTAAACATAGAGCTTGTATCTAAAGCCATGAAACTAAATGAAATCATCAAGGAAGTGAGTCTAGACCAAAAAGAGGCCCAAAGACTAAGCCCTGGGGCACTCCAGACACAGGAGGTCAGGAAGATGAGCCAGTCAAGGAAAATTAGAAAGAGCAGCAGGTACTCAATTTCTGTGGGCCTCAGTTTCCTTGTCTGTATAATGGAGATTCAAATAGTACCTATGTATAGAACCACTGAATTAAGTAATGGGTTTTTATGTGCTCAGAATAGTGACTGGTGCATTGGATGCATTCAATAAATGTTAGCAATCATTCGAGAGGGCAGAGACCATCACTCATTCATCTCTTTATCCTTGTCACCTCCACCCCTCTGCCTCCTTCCTCACCACCTCACCAGAACCAAATACATGTCTTTGTACACAATTATCACTAGATCAGTATCTACTGAGGTGAATTTAACTCTCCATCTTAGTGTTATAAAGCTGGGATTACTTTCAAGTTGAGCAAAATGAGAAAATCTTTGTGGCCATTTGCAACTTATGATTTTGAGAGCAAAGGGCAAAGAGAAGTATTTTCAGGAAACAAATTCCTTCATTACAGTAAACAGCTTCTGTTGTGAAGGCACAGCCATCTTGAAGGCTCTCACACATGAGCTTTTTCTTTCTAGATTTCCATTCTGATGCAGTCATAAGTGAAAACAACATAATAACAGAGATAAATCCAATTTTGTTGACAAGACAAGGCCACAGATATTTAGTTTTCAAATGAAGAATCCCTGTAGGATTTACTCAGTTCTGTTTGTAGTAATTTCTTCAGCACCTCGAGATATTTTTAAACTCCTAACTCTGAAAAATACTGCACATGGCAGGTCATAATTCTTTGACATATACCTTGTGGTTTCAAACAATGATCTGAACAATGACTACTGGGAATACTTGCACTTTTCCCTCCTAACTTGTCCTCTGAGAATTATTTATAGAAATACTTTATTGCCTCTGCATTGAGAATAAATTAAAACTGCAGGTAAGCCTGTAGTGGTTAAGTAAAAGCATGCATCATTTGGATTGAAATTGTTGAAAAAGAGTCAATTGTTCACTATCTGCCATGAAATTTTTAAAGTTTTAGGTAATTAGCGCTTTGAAAGGAAAAGTGATTCTAATTTACTCAGCTTTGTGGAAATGCACTCAGAAGTGCTGTTCAAAGCTTCAACTTTTATATTTTAAGGTAGCTGTTCAATATCAGCAAAATGTGTGAATCTAATTAATGGTATTGAAACCAAAAAAAAGCATTTCCAAAGTGTTCCAATCCATATGACACCAATATATTGACTTGTTGATGTGAATTTAATTAGTGTCTTCAAACACAACTCCAAAAGCCCCTTTTATCTAATCATCACATTTATATAAACCATTATCACATAGTACTTGGTTTGAAATATTTTACTACATAATCCAAACTAGTGTACTATCCTGGGAGAGTCTATAATAAGCTTAATATATTTCCACAAAGAAACTTTTGTATCCACATCAAGTAAATTTAGTGCTTGTTCAGCCTTTCCATTACTTCCCAACATGAACAAAAGGAAGGAAATCAGATTGTGCTGGCCTAACAAATCTCAGGAAGTATCTTAGCAAATGATGAAACTGAGTCCCAGAGCTCCACATTACAGGTAGCGACAATGACTGAAAAGTTAGTTTCTTAGGCAATATTGACTTGACAATGTTAGGCTAAGAAATATTGCTCTGGGTGCCCTAGGAATAATTTATCAGTAATAAGTAATCTATCTCTCAGCAACTTCTTTCCCCTGTCTCCCAAAAAGAGTTCTTAAAAGCAAAGAATTTTAATATGGTTTTCAATAACTACTGTATTGCTCTATAGTCCTAAATTAAAGGGTGGTGATTTAACTCTTTAGGGTTAATACAATAATAAGCCAACCTTTTGTAGGCTAGCCTGAGACCCTAGGCAGGTAGGTAATGGGACAGTAGAGATCAGGCTCTGAGGACAGACTTAACTGGGTTCAAATCCCAGCTCTGTCCTTACTTTGTTAACTTGCACATGTCACTTATATTTCTGTACCTCAGCTTACTCATCTAAAGAGTGGGGATAATAATATCCCCTTATATTAATTTGTTAGGGCTACCATAACAAAGTATCAGAAACTGAGTGGCTTAACAGAAATTAATTTTCACTATATTGGAGGCTAGAAGTCTTAAGATCAAGGTATTGGCAGGTTTGGTTCCTTGAGGCCTGTGAGGGAAGGATCTGTTCCAGACCTTTCTTTGGCTTATAGATGGCCATCTTCTTCCTGTGTCTCTTCACCTCATCTTCCCTTTATGCACGTCTCTGTCTCCAAATTTCCTCTTTTTATGAGGACACTAGTCATATTAAATTATGGCCTACCCAGTGATCTCATTTTTAATTGATTATGTCTACAAAGACCCTATCTCCAAATAAGGTCACATTCTGGGACACTAGGAGTTAGGACTGCAACATTTTGGGGACACAATTCAATTTGTAACATCCCTCAAATGGGTGTTATGAGAATGTGATGAGATAATATAAGTAGTTAACATAGTTTGGCATAGTTTCTGGATCATTTAAGCACTCAATAAAATGTAGCTAATATCAGGCACTGTAAATGTCCATACTTACTGATTTTATGGGTTTAGATAGCCTTGGATACAAATGAAAATGGATAAGTTTGTCCATATTATCCCTGGAGTATATTTCCTTTAATAAGTACTGATGGTCAAAGTGAGAAAAGCTAAACCTTTACAAATAAGTAGCAAAGGGGGCCAAACTAGGGTATCAGGATACCATGAAAGTAGAATTGCACTTAGGTGGTAGGAAATAATTTTTAAAAAATTTCTTACCTACAGTGAAACTGAAAAATCAATTGTCAGCTCATAAGCAACCTTGGGATGGGGTAAGGCACTTTGAAGGCAACTTCAGTTTCAAAAAGCACAAGTTGTTTTAATATTGGTCTAATCAAAACCCCAGAATGACAAGGCTAGAACCCTTAGTATTAAGGACTATTTGGGGGAAGATTATAGCTCAAGAGAAACAACTAGCTCTGTAACAGCAAGTTTATCAGGTTACTCTTTAATAATGTGTATTCATAAATAAAAGGCATATGGCCTGATCATGAAGAAATTATATGGAATTTCTCATACATTTCCTTATATATACATCTGAGACAGCAAAAATGGGTCCAAGGAGACAGGAAAAAAGGGGCCACAAACATAGTCAATTCTGATTTTATAGTTGAGAAAGAAAAGAACTGTGTAGAGAGTGTACGTGCCTTGCTAAGTCTGTGCACATTAGGTTGCAACCCTTTTATTTTCCTGAATAAATCCCTTTTGGTGACAAAACACCTAGTTGATATTATTTTTCAATTAACATTTTGTGGACTCATTCAGGATTCAGAGAAGAAAGACCCCAACAGTTTTGTAGTAGGTAAATAACCAGGTACAGGCACCTTACATAAGCTGCTTTGTCTCACGGATTGCTCTTCATTCAGGAGCTTAGTGTGAGTTCTCTCCTGGAATCAAGCAGCTTCTGGTTTTTGCCTTTGTAAGTCCTTTGGGCTTTATTTAGGAATTGTATAGAGCTTTTGTTTGCTTGTATGTTGTTAAACAGCATTGCTTGTTCATTTCATCTATCTGTTGGCTGTGAGTACTCCATTTGTTACATCAGCCTTATTTCTTGAGAAATAGGTTGTCCTTTGAGACAAAACTGGCTTTCGCCTAAAGATCCCTTTGGGGACAGGAGTTATTTCTATGGAAATTAGTCAGTTTGGTCCAGTATTACACTGTGCCATCTCATTGAGAGGAGTGCTACTGAACCTGTAACTGGACTCCCCAGGGGCCAATTATTTTCCAAGAACTGGGTTTTAGACTTTGGCCTGGTCCCCAGTGATCAGAATGTTCTAGAGTGAGACTGGCTGGTGTATGACCTGTAGGTTGCTCTAGTTGTTATAAATTGTCTTGGGTTTTTGCTTCAGAGAAGAAACTTCAATAAATGGCATCTCAGCTATCTAAATATCTTAATACCATCCCTACTCTGCCAGGGACTCTGGACGTGTACATGGTTAAAAGCTGCAGGGAATTTTCATGTGCATATTTAACTGAATGGACAGATCCAACTAAAATTAATTCAGAAAATTAGTAGCTACTTGGGGAACTTTCAGGATTCCAAAACTCAATTTCCTTAAAACTGAATTGGGAATTTGGCAATGTAGCAGGATACAAAATTAACACCCAGAAATCTATGGCTTTTTTATACACCAATAATGAACTCACAGAAAGAGAAACAAAACAAAGACACACACATACACACACACACACACACACACACACACACACACACACAAACCCATTTACCATTGCAACAAAATATTTTAAGATAGCTAGGAATAAACTTAATAGGGAGGTAAAAGACCTGTACTCAGAAAACTACAGGACATTGAAAAAAGAGATAGAGGGAGACAAAAACAAATGGAAGAATATACCATGTTCATGAATTGGTAGAATCAACATCATTAAAATGTCCATACTACCTAAAGCAATCTATAGAGTCAATGCAATCCCCATTAAAATACCAACAGCATGTTTTGCAATCCCCATTAAAATACCAACAGCATATTTTACAGACCTAGAACAAACTCTCCAAATATTCATATGGAATAAACAAACAAACAAAACAAAACAAACAAAAAACCAATAACCTTAGCAATTCGGAGAAAGAAGAAGGGATCACAATACCAGATATCAAGCTATATTACAAAGCCACTCTTCTCAAAACTGCCTGGTACTGGCACAAGAACAGACATAAAGACCAATGGAACAGAACAAACCCAGAAATCGACCCAAGCCACTATGCTCAATTAATATTTGATAAAGGAGGCAAGAGCATACAACGGAGTCAAAACAGTCTCTTCAATAAATGGTGTTGGGAAAATTGGACAGATGCATGCAAAAAAATGAAACTATACCAATTTACACAATACACAAAAATAAACTCAAAATGGATAAAGGATTTAAATGTAAGATGGGAAGCCTTAGAAACCTTAGAAGAATCTATAGGCAGCAAAATATCAGACATATGTCATAGCAATATCTTTACCAATACATCTCCTAAGACAATGGAAACTGGGGAGAAAATAAACATATAGGACTACTTCAAAATAAAAAGCTTCTGAACTGCAAAATAAACCATCAACAAAACAACAAGAAAGCCCGCTGCATGGGAGAAAATTTGCCAATGTTGTATCTGATAAGGGTTTAATATCCAAAATTTATAGGAAACTCATACAACTTAACAAAAGGAAGATAAACAAACCAATCAAAAAATGGGCAAAGGACCTAAATAGACACTTTTGGAAAGTGGATATACAGAAGACCAAGAGACATATGAAAAAAATGTTCTAAGTCACTAATCATCTGAGAGATGCAAATTAAAAGGACAATGAGCTCACACCTGTCACAATGGCTATTATCAACAAATCAACAAACTACAAGTGCTGGCAAGGATGTGGAGAAAAAGGACCCCAAGTGCCCATCAGTAGAGGAGTAGATAAAAAAGCTGTGGTATGCCGAAACCGGTTTGGCTCAGTGGATAGAGCGTCGGCCTGCAGACTCAAGGGTCCCAGGTTCAATTCCGGTCAAGGGCATGTACCTTGGTTGCGGGCACATCCCCAGTAGGGGGTGTGCAAGAGGCAGCTGATCGATGTTTCTCTCTCATCAATGTTTCTAACTCTCTATCCCTTTCTCTTCCTCTCTGTAAAAAAATCAATAAAATATATTAAAAAAAAAAGCTGTGGTACATTTGTACAAAGGAATACTATGCAGCAGTAAAAAAGAAGGATCTCTTACCATTTGAGTCAGCATGGAGGAAACTGGAGAGTATTATACTAAGCAAAATAAGCCAGTTGGAGGAAGATAAATATCACATGATCTCACTCATTTGTGGAATATAATGAACAACATAAACTGATGAATTAAAATAGATCCAGAGACATTGAAGCATCAAACAGACTATTGAGCCTCAAAGGGAAGACAAGGGAGGGTCATAGTGGGGGTGTAAGAGATCAACCAAAGGACTTGCATGCATGCATATAAGCATAGCCAATGGACACAGACAGTAGGGGGCAGGGACATGTTTAAGGGGGCATTGGGAAACAGCTGGGGAGAGGTCAATGGGGGGAAATAGGAGATATATGAAATACTTTCATCAATAAAGAATTTAAATTAAAAAAACTAAGGATTCCAAGATGGTGGCCTGGAGGATGGCAGTGAGGGGGGGAGTATGAGTGAGTGAGGAAGTGAAAGGGGAGTGTGTGGACATGTGGTGTGTGTGTGTGCGTGTGTGTGTGTGTGTGTGTGTGTGTGTGTGTGAGTGATGGACAGCTAGATCTTGCAGGACCTACGAGGGCTGGTGGACCAGGCTTGCATAGCCGGGCAGGCTCTGCTACTGCTGTATTCTCTCCTGGAGTGCTGGTTCTGCCACAGAGGCACCATCTTGAATGTAAAAGCTGCCATGATTGGGATCCCAGCCTCACCTCCACCCAGTCTGCTCTCGGACACCACCCAGAATCCTACAGCCACTCTGGCCAGGTACCTGCTGCCTCAGCTGCCAAACCATGGACACTGGGACTCAACCCTACCCAGCTGAGGGCTCTTGTGAGTTCCAGAGGGTGTTCCCCTCCCACCAGCCAGACTCCCTTAGCTCCAGTCAAACAGTCAAGCCTTACGCAGCAGCCCCAGGCTCCACGACCTCGTGCACACACAGCCGAGTCTTACACAGCAGACCCAGGCTCCCTGACCATGCGTGCAAACAGCTGAGCCTTATGCAGCAGCCCTGTGACAGCTCCAGTAGCCACGCCAGCAGCCGTGCAAGCAGCCACCACCCTCAACTGCCGGAGGAGCAACCACCACCCACAACTGCCCGAGAAGTAAAAGCCACCAGTGACCACCCAAGAATCAGCTACCATGCACAACTGCATGAGGAGCAGCTACCACCTGTGACCACACGAGAAGCAGCCACCCTGTGTCTGCACAAGGAGCAACTGCCCTGTGAACAGCCACCACCTGTGATCGGCCAAGGAGCAGCCGCTGCCCACAACTGCCCGAGGAGCAGACGCTGCCTCAACCGCACAACACACCACCAAGCTCACCACTGCAGACAAAGGCCCCCCACAACTCAACACCTACATTTTTGGTGAGAGCAAAAATGGGGAGACAGAAGAACCCCCAAAGGAAAGAAAAGGTGGAATCACCAGAAAAGAAACTAAATGAAACAGAGGCATGCAATGCGTCAGAAAAAGAATTCAGAATAAGTGTCATGCATTTTATAAACCAGATGGATGAGAAAATCACCAACCTATGTAAGAATCAGGAGGAAACAAAGAGTGATATAGCTACAATAAAAAAAAAAAACAATATGGAAGGTTTCAACAGTAGACTAGGAGAAGCAGAGGACCGAATTAGCAAAATAGAAGACAGAGAAGCGAAACACACCCAATCTGAACTGCAATTGGGAAAAAAAAAAAAACACACAGGTGGAGAGCATGAGTGAGTTTTGGGACAACATGAAACCAAGCAACATACGTAAGATAGGGGTGCCAGAATGACAAGAAGAGGAGCAAGGGATAGAAAACCTATTTGAAGAAATAATGTCAGAAAACTTCCTTGATTTGGGAAAGAAAATAGTCACACAAGCACAGAGAGTCCTAAATAAAATGAACACAAAAAGGCCCACACCAAGATGCATCGTAATTACGATGGCAAACAAGGACAAAGCGAAAATCATAAGGTTGTAAGAGAGAGACAGAAAGTTACCTACAAGGGATCTCCCTTTAGATTATCAAATGATTTCTCAACAGAAACACATCAGGTCAGAAAGGAATAGAAACTAAGTATACAAAGTAGTGCAAAGCAAGGGACTGTATCCAAGAATACTCTATCCAACAAGGCTATCATTCAAAATTAAAGGGGAAATGAGGAGCTTCACAGACAAAAAAAGGCTAAGGGAGTTTATCACCACCAAGCCACCAATGCAAGTAATGTTAAAGGGACTGTTGAAAAAATATGGGGAAAAAAAGGGAAGAAGGAACACAAGCACAAAAAGTAAAAATGGCACCGAAACTGGTTTGGCTCAGTGGATAGAGCGTCGGCCTGCGGACTCAAGGGTCCCAGGTTCGATTCCGGTCAAGGGCATGTACCTTGGTTGCAGGCACATCCCCAGTCGGGAGTGTGCAAGAGGCAGCTGATCAATGTTTCTCTCTCATCGATGTTTCTAACTCTCTATCCCTCTCTCTTCCTCTCTGTAAAAAATCAATAAAATATAAAAAAGTAAAAATGGCTACAAACAAGTACCTATCAATAATAACCTTAAATATAAATGGCTTAAATGCTCCAATGAAAAGACATTGATGAAAGGATAACAAAACATGGTCCATACACATGCTGTCTACAAGAGACCCACCTCAGAATAAGAGACTCATACAGACTTAAAGTGAAGGGATGGAAAAATATCTTCAGGCAAATGGAAATGAAAAAAATAAAGCTGGGGTAGCAATACTTATATCTGACAAAATAGACCTCAGAGTGAAGGCCATAACAAGAGGCGAGGAAGGCCACTTCATAATACTAAAGGGATCGATACAACAAAAGGATATAACTCTGGTAAACATATATGCACCCAATGCAGGAGCCCCCAAATACATAACAAAACTTCTGGAAGATATCAAGGGAGAGATTGACAGCAATACAATCATAGTAGGGGACTTTAATACCCCACTGACATCACTAGATAAATCCTCTAGACAAAAAATCAGCAAAGAAACAGCAATCCTAAATGACTCAGTAGATCAGATGATCTTAATTGACATCACCCCAAAGCCACAAAATATACATTCTTCTCATGTGCACATGGGAAATTTTCAAAGATAGACTATATATTGACTCACAGGCAAAGTCTCTCCATATTCAGTAAGATTGAAATAATATCAAGCATCTTCTTAGACCGCAATGGCATAATATAAGAAATCAACTACAATAAAAACAATTTAAAAAATCCAAACACTTGGAGGCTGAATAGCATGCTAATAAAAAATGATTGGGTTACCAAAGAGATCAAAGAAGAAATAAAAACATCCTGGAAATGAATGACAATGAAAACACAACAAACCAAAACCAATGGGACATAGTGAAAGCAGTCCTGAGAAGAAAGTTCATACCATTACAGGCCTACCTAAAAACAAAAAACAAAACAAAACAAAACAAAACAAAACAAAACAAAAACAAGAAAAACTGGTAAGAAATTATCTAACTCTACAACTTAAAGAATTAGAAATAGAGCAGCAAGAAAAGCCTAGGGTGAGCAGAAGGAAGGAGATGATAAAGATCAGAGTGGAAACAAATGAAATTCAGATTAAAAAAAAAAAACACAATACAAAAGATCAATGAAACCAAGAGTTGGTTCTTTGAAAGGATAAACAAGATTGATGAACCTCTAGCCAGGCTCACCAAGAACCAAAGAGAGAGGACCCAAATAAACAAAATCAAAAATGAAAGAGTTGAAATAACAACAGACCGCACAGAAATACAAAAGATTGTAAAAAAAATACTATGAACAACTGTACTCCAACAAACTAGACAACCTAGAGGAAATGGACAAATTCCTAGAAAAATATGACCTTCCAAAACTCAACCATGAAGAATCAAAAAATCTCAACAGGCTGATAACTAAGGAGGAAATTGGAGCAGTCATCAAAAAGCTTCCAGCAAACAAAATCTGGGGCCAGATGGCTTCACAGGAGTTTCACCAAACATTCAAAGAAGAACTAACACCTATCCTTCTCAGACTATTCAAAAAAATTCAAGAGGAAGGCATACTTCCAAGCTCTTTCTATGAAGCCAGCATTACCCTAATCCCAAAACCAAATAAAGAAACTACAAAGAAAGAGAATTATAGGCCAATATCCTTGATGAACATAGATGCTAAAATCCTCAACAAAATTCTAGCAATACGGATGCAGCAACACATTAGAAAGATCATACACAATGACCTAGTAGGATTTGTTCTAAGGATGCGAGGATGGTACAATATCCACAAATCAGTAAACGTGATACAACACATAAACAAATTGAGAGACAAAAATCACATAATCATATCAATTGATGCAGAAAAGGCATTGACAAAATCCAACACCCTTTCCTGATAAAAATTCTCAGCAAAGTGTGAATAGAGGGATCATACCTGAAGATAATAAAAGACTTATATAACAAACCTACAGCCAATATCATACTCAATGGGAGAAAATAAAATTCATTTCCCCTAAGAACAGGAGCAAGACAGGGATGCCCACTTTCACCACGCCTGTTTGACATAGTACTGCAAGTGCTAGCCATAGCAATCAGACAAGAAGAAGAAATAAAAGGCATCCAAATTGGAAAAGAAGAAGTAAAACTGTCCTTATTCACAAATGACATGATACTATACATAGAAAACCCCGAAGACTCCATCAAAAAACTACTAGACCTAATAAATGAATCTGGCAATGTGGCAGGATACAAAATTAACACCCAGAAATCTGTGGCTTTTTTTATACACCAATAATGAACTCACAGAAAGAGAAACTAAAAAAAGAATCCCATTTACCATTGCACAAAATAAAGATACCTTGGAATAAACTTAACTAACAAGGTAAAAGACTTGTCCTCAGAAAACTACAGGACATTGAAAAAAAGGATAGAACAATACATAAACAAATGGAAGAGCAAACAGTATTCATAGATTGGTAGAATCAACATCATTAAAATGTCCATACTACCCAAAGCAATCTACAGGTTCAATGCAATCCCCATTAAAATACCAAAGGAATACTTCAAAGACCTAGAACAAACTCTCCAAAAATTCATCTGGAATAAAAAGAGACCCCAAATAGCTGCAGCAATCTTGAGAAAGAAGAACAAAGTTGGAGGGATCACAATACCAGATATCAAGCTGTATTACCAAGCTACAGTTCTCAAAACTGCCTGGTACTGGCACAAGAACAGACATACAGACCAATGAAACAGAGAACCCAGAGATCAACCCAAACCATTATGCTCAATTAATATTTGACAAAGGAGGCAAGAGCATAGAATGGAGTCAAGACAGTCTCTTCGATAAATGGTGTTCCGAAAATTGGACAGATACATGCAAAAAAAATGAAACTAGTCCACCACCACCATACACAAAAATAAATGGATAAAGGACTTAAATGTAAGATGGGAAACCATAAAAATATTATAATAAGTCATAG
The DNA here is from genome assembly GCF_951640355.1 of Cnephaeus nilssonii. Lineage (NCBI taxonomy): Eukaryota > Metazoa > Chordata > Mammalia > Chiroptera > Vespertilionidae > Cnephaeus > Cnephaeus nilssonii. The sequence goes on from NC_137071.1 coordinate 103,588,279, forward strand.
GCAGAAAAGTAGAAGACATTTGTGGTAGCAATATCTTTACTGATACAGCTCCTAGGGCAATGGAAACTAAGGAGAAAAGAAACAAATGGGACTAATAGTACATCAAAATAAAAAGCTTCTGCACAGTGGAAGAAACCATCAATAAAACAACAAGAAAGCCCACTGCATGGGAGAACATATTGCCAATGTTATCTCTGATAAGGGTTTAATCTCCAAAGTTTATAGGGAACTCCTACAATTTAACAAAAGAAAACAATCCAATCAAAAATGGGAACAGGACCTAAATAGATACTTTTTGAAAGAGGACATACAGAAGGCTGAGACATATGAAAACATTCTCTAAGTCACTAATAATCCAAGAGATGCAAATCAAAAGAACAATGAGGTACCATCTCACACCTGTCAGGATGGCTATCATCAACAAATCAACAAACTATAAGTGCTGGAGAGGATGTGGAGAAAAAGGAACCCTTTTGCACTGCTGGTGTGAATGAAGACTGGTACAGTCACTGTGGAAAACAGTATGGTGTTACCTCAAAAAACTAAAAATGGAATGTCCATTTGATCCAGTATTCCCACTTCTAGGAATATACTCCAAGAAAACAGAAATACCAATCAGAAAGTATATACGCCCTATTTTCATAGCAGCACAATTTATGATAGCTAAGATTTGGAAACAACCTAGGTGCCCATCAACAGATGAGTGGATTAGAAAACTGTGATACATCTCTACACAATGGAATATTACGCTGCTGTAAAAATAAATTAATTCTTACCATTTGCAAAAGCATGGATGGAACTGAAGAGCATTATGCTAAGCAAAATAAGCCAGTGAGAAACATAAATATCACATAATCTCACTCATTTGTGGAATATAATAAACAACATAAAATGATTAACAAAAATAGAACCAGAGTCATTGAAGCATCTAATAGAATGTCCAACCTATAAAGGAAGGCAGAGGGTGAGGGGGTAAGAGATCAACCAAAGTAGTTGTATGCATGCATATGAACAGGTAAATATCACATGATCTCACTCATTTATGGAATGTAATGAACAACATAAACTGATAAACAAAAATAGATCCAGAGACAGAGAAACATTGATCAGAGCATAACCAATGGGCACAGACAGGGGAGGAGAGGATGAGGTCATGTCTTGGGGGTAGGGGCAGCTGGGGAGAGATCAATGGAGGAAAAAGGAGACTTATGTAATACTTTAAACAATAAAGAATTTAAATTTAAAAAAAGAGCATAGTGGTTTGGGTCTATTTCTGGGTTCTCTATTCTATTCCATTGATCTTTTTGTCTGTTCTTGTGTCAGTACCAGGCTGTTTTGAGAACAGTGGCTTTGTAATACAGCTTGATATCTAGTATTGAGATCCCAAATACTTTGTTTTTCTTTCTCAGGATTGCTGCAGCTATTTGGGGTCTTTTTTTATTCCAGATGATTTTTGGAAAGTTCATTCTAGGTCTGTGAAATATGCCATTGGTATTTTAATGGGAAGTGCATTGAATCTATAGATTGCTTTGGGTAGAATGGACATTTTTATGATGTTGATTCTACCAATCCATGAACACAGTATGTTCTTCCATCTGTTTATGTCTTCCTCTATCTCTTTTTTCAGTGTTCTGTAGTTTTCCACGTATAGGTCTTTTACCTTGTTAGTTAAGTTTATTCCTAGGTATCTTAATATTTTTGGTGCCATGGTAAATGGGATTGCTTTTTTAGTCTCTCTTTCTGTAAGTTCATTATTGGTGTATAGAAATGCCATAGATTTCTTGGCATTAATTTTGTATCCTGCTACCTTACCAAATTCATTTAGTAAATCTAATAATTTTTTGATGGAGTCTTCAGTGTTTTCTATGTACAGTATCATGTTGTCTGCGATTAAGGACAGTTTTACTTCTTTTCCAATTTGGATGCCTTTTATTTCTTCTTCTTGTCTGATTTGAAGTAGCTAGTACTTCCAGTAATATGTCGAACAGGAGTGGTTTGAGTGGGCATCCCTGGCTTGTTCCTGTTCTTAGGGGAAATGGTTTTAGTTTTTGCCCATTGAGTATGATGTTGGCTGTGGGTTTATCATATATAGCTTTTATTATTTTGAGGTATGATCCTTCTATTCCCACCTTGCTGAGAGTTTTTATCAAGAAAGGGTGTTGGATTTTGTCAAATGCTTTTTCTGTGTCAATTGATATGACTGTGATTTTTTTTCTCTCCATTTATTTATGTGATGTATCATGTTTATTGATTTGTGGATATTGTACCATACTTGCATCCCAGGGATAAATCCTACTTGGTCATGGTGTATGATTTTTCTGATGTACTGCTGGATCTGATTTGTTAGAATTTTGTTGAGGATTTTGGCATCTATGTTCATGAGGGATATTTGCCTGTAATTCTCTTTCAGTGTGTTGTCTTTACCTGGTTTTGGTATTGGGGTGATGCTGGCTTCATAGAATGAGTTTGGAAGTGTTCCTTCCTCTTGAATTTTTTTGTAATAACATTAGGAGGATAAGTTTTAGTTCTTTCTTGAATGTTTGGTAAAACTCCTCTGTGAAGCCGTCTGGCCCTGGGCTTTTGTTTGCTGGAAGCTTTTTGATGACTGCTTCAATTTCTTCCATAGTTATTGGCCTATTGAGATTTTTAGAATCTTCCTGATTGAGTTTTGGAAGGTTGTATTTTTCTAGAAATATGTCCATTTCCTCCAGTTTGTCTAGTTCGTTAGAATAGAGTTGTTCATAGTATTTTTTTAACAATCCTTTGTATTTCTGTGGAGTCTATTGTTATTTTGCCTCTTTCATTTCTGATTTTGTTTATTTGGGTCCTCTCTCTTTGGTTCTTGGTGAGCCTGGCTAGAGGTTCATCAATCTTGTTTATCCTTTCAAAGAACCAGCTCTTGGTTTCATTGATCTTTTGTATTGTTTGTTTGTTTGTTTGTCTCTATGTCATTTATTTCTGCTCTAACCATCATTATCTCCTTCCTTCTGCTCACTCTGGGCTTTTTCTTGTTGCTCTCTTTCTAATTCTTTGAGTTGTAGAGTTAGATGATTTAGTGAACTTAAAGAATAAAAAGATAAAAAATAAGTAAAGACTAAAAAGGAAAAAAAGTAAGTATATAATCAACTAAAAAAACTGGACAATAATTTTTCTAAAATTGGTAGAACTGAGTATAATGCCTATTTTGAGTGGTATTTTGAAGCTTCCAAATAAGACAAAAGGTCTGAAATTGCCTTTTTAAAATCTTAAAGTTAACAGAAGCTACTGAAAATTTTAAAAGAGAAAATGGCACCTGAAGCCACATGTTCTTACTATGCAGTGTCCTCTACTTCCTAGGCTTCTCCCTCTACTCCATAGTCTCAGTATCCATATTCAGGTCCAACCTAATATTCTATGAGGGCTTTGCCTCAGGCTTCTTCTCCACCTTAAGCAAGTGTTTCTTCCTCAACTCCTTTGCTTCAAGTTCTACCTCTGACCACCAGATTGTCACCACTATGGCCTTCCTTCCCTTGGGTTCTGCCTTTGATGCCATTTCCCCTTGAATCCTCTAAACTTATCAGTACTTTCTCATTTAAAAGTAAACTCTCTGGGTACCTAACAGACCCTAAGTTTCATATTTCCCCTGGACAGAAACTGAGTTACAAGCCATTGTAAAGGAATTCCCTGAGGTAACTGAGTATCTTCATAAGTTTGCTGAGAAAGTTAATATTATTATTCATGCCTATCAATCTGGGTTTTCTTATTGTTATCAGCTTATTCATATGGTGAAGGCCAGGCTCATAATTGTATGAGAATTGCCAGGTGAGCACCAAAAGGGGCTTAGAAAAGCAAACTTCCAATTTTGGGGTAAAGGCTAGAGAACTTGCTTGAAAGCTATTCATTGCACTAGTCCCTGTAACACTCCTATATTACCTGTGATAAAGCCAAAGGGATGAGGGTGGAGGTTTGTCGAGACCTCTGAGAAATAAGCCACATTGTCATCACTCTACACACTGTTGTTCCTAACTCTCATGCACTGCTAGCATCTATCCCAACTAGAAGTAAATTCTTTACAATAATTGATTTATGTAGTGCATTATTTAGTATCCCAGTTGATGAAGCTAGCCAATACCTTTTTGCCTTCACTTGGGAAGGAAAACAATTTACCTGGACAGTGATACCTCAGGGTTTTACTGAAAGCCCTTCTTATTTCTCACAAATTCTGAAGACTGATTTGGATGATATAATTTTCCCTAAAGGTTTCACCTTATTGCAATATGTGGATGATTTACTTACTTCTTTGCTCTTCCTCTCGGGTCCCCTGACAGGAAGATAGCATCCACCTGTTAGAACTTTTGGCCTTAAAGGCACATAAGATCTCTAAAGAAAAAATACTATTTTTCCAAACTCAGGTTTGGTATTTGTGACATCTGATATTAGATCAAGGACTACACTTGGATCCAGATAAGCTTCACGGTGTTCTAAGTTTCCTAAGGCCCATAACTAAATGTCAGCCATGCGGTTTTCTTGGGCTAGTAGGCTATTGCCAAAATTGGATCTCAAATCTCTCTCTTATGGCAAAACAGAAGAAAGATAAAGAAAGAAAGAAAGAAAGAAAGAAAGAAAGAAAGAAAGAAAGAAAGAAAGAAAGAAAGAAAGAAGAAAGAAAGAAAGAAAGAAAGAAAGAAAGAAAGAAAGAAAGAAAGAAAGAAAGAAAGAAAGAAAGAAAGAAAGAAAGAAAGAAAGAAAGAAAGAAGAAAGAAAAAAAAAAGAAAAAAAACTTGGTAGCAAAAAGAATATAAAGCTAGGAGTAAAGAGATTTGGCTTGTAGATCTAGACCTGCTACTAACTATAAGTGATTTATACTTATATAAAATTTTATATATAAAATATATTTAAATATATACCTTAAAATATTAAGGACAATATATTCAGCGAGATGAGATTATGGGTTATGTCAAATTTACTCTAACTCTTTTTCATTTTATAAATTTTTACAGCTTATTGAGGTATAATTGATATACAAAACTGCACATATTTAATATATCCAATTTAATGAGTTTGGACATGTGCATACACCCATGAAATTATTACCACAATTAAGGTAATAAACATATCCATCAGCTCCAAAATTTCCTTATATCTCTTTGTATATGTGTATATGTGTAGGGTGTTAAGAACATTTAACATGTAAATCAGATCATATTACATCTTTGCCTAAAACCCTTAATGGTTTTCAATTGCACTTATAATAAAATCTGAAGTCTGTAACTCAAGCATCTGTTTCCTCATTTGTTCAGGCCCCCATTATTTCTCACCTGACCTGTTTCTCCTACTTCCCCACCTACTGATTCACAGTTCTCTATACAGAGTTAATGATGTTTTTTAAATGTAAAATTAATTTGTCAATCTCATGATTTATTTCCTTTAATTAATACATTAATACCTATTAGATTGTCTCAACTCCTTAACCTGACACTTAAGAACTTTCCACAATCTTCTCTACCTCCCCCACCACCATTTATTTCATCAGCTTCACCTCTGTACACTCACCTTCACCTTTACTTTGTCCAAACTACACCAAATATCTTTTTTTCTTTTTTAAATTTTTTTCATAAATCTTTATTGTTGAGAGTATTACATATGTCCCTTTTTATCCATTGTCCTCTCCCCCCTTCCCACCCCCCCAAGCATTCATCACTGTCTGTGTCCTTGTAAATTTTCATATGTACACAAAAGTAGAAAGAATAGGGGGATTAATCTCCTTATACCTATCATCCTGCTTCAAAATTATCCACTTTATGCCATTTTAGTCTCATCTATTCCCTCTTTTGGCCACTCCACACATTTTTAATTTTTCTGGAGTGTTTTAAAGTAAACCCTAGATATCATATAAATTCAACTGCAAATATTCAATTGGGCCATTCTCAAAAAGAAGGCTTATCCAACCTGTTTGGTGTTCCCCAAACATGCCCCACTCTTCCCTGTGCCTTTGCACAGTCTGTTCCTTCTGCCTGGAGTAGGCTTGGTTCTCTCACTTCTCCACCTGAAAAACTTCTAGTACCCTTCAAGGCCGATCTCAAATGTTATCCTCTCTATGAAACCTTTCCTACTTCCCCTCTGCTGTGTCCCCATGAAATTTTTAATACCCCACTCATTTATTTATAAAATAGAAGTTTAAAATAACATATAAATATAGGAATATAGGTCATATTATATTAATATATCATACAATGTTATTGTGAATTTTATATTTCAAAAAATATAAGTGGAATAGTATTAACCTATTATATTCAAATGTTGTTTTATTGTACCTGTCTCTCTCACTAAAGGGCAAGCTCTTTGAGGCAAAGAATGTTTGTTTCTGTCTTTTCTCACAGCTTGAGCCTACTGACCAATACATGTTTGTACTCCTAGCACCTAGTACAGTGTTTGGCACATAGGACTCATCTGCAAATATTTGTTAAATTAATGCTTTAATCATGTGTAGTATCACAAAAAAAACACATAAAATTTGAGTTGAACAGACTTGGATTTCATTTCTAGTTCTAGAAGTTATTTACGAGCTTTTTTACCTTTCTGATCCTTGGTTTCTTATCTGGTAATTTGAACAGTAAAGCCTACATCCCTGTATTGTTGTGAGGATCAAATAAGATAGTAAATATACAAGCAATCACTAAATACAAAAGCTTTCCTCATGAAAGGCATAAATATAAACAAATGTGCACTATGACCTAAAGCATGAGAACTACTTCACATCACACCTAACATATAGCAAATGCTCAATGATGATAAACTACCATTATTGCATTTGAAGATGAGGCTGCTGCCATTCACCCTACTTGTGCATGCACCTGTATGTAAGAAGTGACTGATGGATGGAAAAACAGCCCTGCCCACACAGCAGATGCTCTTTATCTGTGTGACTGCTGTGCACACTCTTAGACTTGCAGTTTATCAACCATCTAAAACATTTCACTTTGCTGAATGCCAGGATTCAAAAGAGCTTTATAGCTTATCCAAGATGATGGTCAAGGCTGGAAGGATCATACACACCCCAGATTGCCTGAGATAGTCCCAGGTTATATTTATAGTTCAGCATAATTATTAACAGTGCCTTCTTTAACTTTCAAAGGGCTTATTGTTTAGACCATTAATTATATTATGGTCATCCTAGTTAAGGATATACTTACTACTCATTAGTTGTTTTCAGTAAGGAGAAGAAAAAATCAAAAGTGAAAGTCTTATTAATGAAAGTTTTATTAGTGTCTTTTCAACAATAATATCTTTTTTTTTGCACAAGCTATCTTTTTTTTTTGGCTCCACATGGTACATGGAAGCAGACCATTAGGGAAATTAAGAGTTGTACAAGCAGCCTTGTCTCACAGCCCCTGGGTTCATTTACATCAGGAACTAGTCTGTGTTGGCATCTGCTCCTGTAACAGTATAGGAAGGATGTCTTCCAGGACCCACAGGGCATTCTATTTAAAGTTCTACTACGTGCACTCTTTTTGGCCACTGGCCACATTGCAGATGGTCCCCAATCACAAGGCTTCTCCTGGACTGTAGTTTTATTTTTTTATTTTTTTATTTTTTGGACTGTACTTTTAAAAAGGCACCTTTATTCTACAGTCTCTGCCTTCAACAACTTGGAAGATTTTTTTACAAATCTTCAATACTCCTATCTATCTTGAGGATTTTCAGGGGCAGAGGCAAGAACCAAGGGCCACAAACCATGTTGGCAAACTTAGATATCTCTACTTAACCTCTTCTTAAGTTGACTGGCCTGGCTTCTGCAACAGTTTGATGTAATTCATTAAAAGTATTCTGTCAGTCAGATGAAGTCAAAGATATGTCTGACCATTGTGTATTATAAGCAAAATCTCAAAATCAGCTATTCCCATTCAGAAGGAGCAAAATTGTGTGTGGTGATTCCAGCCATTACAAACTATGCTTGATTCATGCCCATCTGTGCCCAGCAAAGTGAAGGAGACCAAGTGTTAGAAGTCATAACTCTTGCTATCTTGATCTAAAATTAATGCTGGGAATCCCAGCTGGCTGGCTCAATGGTTGAGCATCAACCTATGAACTTGAAGGTCACAGTTCAATTCCTGGTCAGGGCACATGCCTGGGCTGTGGGTTCAATCCCCAGTAGGGGGTGTGCAGGAGGCAGCCTATGAATCTCATCATTGATGTTTCTATCTCCCTCTCCCTCTCCCTTCCTCTCTGAAATCAATAAAAATATTTTTGAAAAAGTTAATGCTGGAAAAAGCAGAGTGCAAACACATAGTGTGATAATTTACTCAGATAATGGAAGGACTGTGACCAATCATTGAATGATGGATCACATATACTAGGCACTAGGGACACAGTGGTAGCTGAGACAAGCACCACCCCTGCCTTCATTGGACTTACAAGCAAGTTTGGTAGATATACATTAAAACTTAATTCTAAAATGCATTGATGGGGTTAGAAAACCAGCAACAGAAATATATAAAAGAAGGGCTTCCCATGGTCTAAGATGGGAAGGTGGACCCTTAGGGATTAACTCTGGGGGAAGTAGCAACTAAACTGTGATCTGAAAGATTAATATAAGTTAACTACATAAGAATCAACAAATTTTATTCATTCAGTCAAACACTCATATACTTAGCAAGTATTTTTGAATGCCAACTATGGTTTCAGGCTCTGTGTTGACTGCCAAGGAAATTGTGTTGAACAAGACAAATTGAGTCCCTGCCCGCATGAAGCTTACAGTCTAGCAGAATTCCCAGAATGTTGAAGATAAGGGAAAGAGTTTTCAGAGGCTGAACATTTTCATTCCATCCTATCTTTCTTGGTTAGAGAAGTGCAGGCAGGTTATCCTAAAGTACAAGGTAACTGATCTAGCTTCTGAAATAATCTTATTCTGAGGCTGTAGGCAAATGAATCACTAATTCCCTCTACACACACACACACACACACACACACACACACACACACCTTAGTTTCTATTCCCTATTTATTTGCAAAATACCTCCTACCTGGCTCCCAGAATCCCGACGCTGGTATAAGAATTCTATTAACAGCTGTGCGGGTCTGGGTGAGACCAAACCAGAGGGAGTCGGACCTGCATTACCACCATTTGTCCACCATCCAGAACTGAAAAGTCAGTGCTGACATGTACACATAAGGAACTAGTGGACCTTGAAATTGGGTCTCAAAAGAACTGTTGGTCCAGAAAGAAACTCACTACAGACTGATTCATTTGCCTGTCAGCATAACTATTATTGCTCGTCTCACATTCGGTTCTTATAAGTATATTTCTAGTAACACATGATCTCACTCATCTAGGGGAAATGATGAACAACATAGACTGATGAACAAGAACAGACCCAGAAACAAGGAGGCATCGATCGGACTGTCGGGCTTCAGAGGGAGGGTAAGGGAGGGTGGGGGTAGGGGGGAGAGATCAACCAAAGGACTTGTGTGCATGCATAAGAGCCTAACCAATGGTTAAGGACAACAGGGGGGTGGGGGCATCCGTGGGGAGGGGTGTGGGATGGGAATGGGGGGATGAGGACAAATATGTGACACCTTAATCAATAAAGAAATTTAAAAAAAAACAGCTGTGCATCACTACAGGTTGCCCAGGACCAAACCAGAGAGGGTCAGACCAGCATTACCACCATTTGTCCACCATCCAGAACTAAAATGTCATGGCTGACATGTACACATAAGGAACTGTGTGACATTGAAATTGGGTCTCAAAAGAACTTTTAGCCCAGAAAGAAACTCACTACAGACTGATTCATTTGCCTGTCAGCATAACCATTATTGCTTGTCTCATTTTCGGTTCTTATAAGTGTATTTCTAATAGCACATGATCTCATTCATCTTGGGGAAATAATGAACAACATAGACTGATAAACAAGAAAAGACCCAGAAACAAGGAGGCATGGATCAGACTGTTGGGCCTCAGAGGGAGGGTAGGGGAGGGTGGGGGTAAAGGGGAGAGATCAACCAAAGGACTTGTGTGCAAGCATATGAGCCTAACCAGCGGTTAAGGACAAAAGGGGGTGGGGGCATGTGTGGGGAGGAGTGTGGGCTTGGAATGGGGGGATGAGGACAAATATGTGGTACCTTAATCAATAAAGAAATTTAAAAAAAAGAATTCTACTAAGACCATATTTCTTACCCATTAGAGGTGAACTTACTTTCAAATTGTCCTCTATACTCTAAAACAGAAAGATTAGATGGAAATCACTTCCAGTAGCCAATAATTATTTACTTTACCAAAAAATTCATAATGCAGAGAGGTTTTTAATCTAGAACATTTCCACAATATTTTTATTATAAAAATATAAAAACAAAAAAATTTGAAAGAATAGTACAATGAACACACACATATATGCATCACCTATATTATGCAACAAACATCTTGTTATATTTTCTTTATTACATCTCTATCTGTTGATTAATCTATCACATTTGGATATATTTCAAAGTAAATTACAGCCTGGCTGGTGTGACTCAGTTGGTTGAGCGTTGCCCCATGCACCAGGTTGTAGTTCAATTCCCAGTCAGGGCACATGCCCAGGCTGCTGACTCTATCCCCAGGGTAGGGGGGCATGTAGGAGGCAGCCAATCAGTGTTTCTTATTGATGTTTCTATCTCTCTTGCTCTCCCTTCCACTCTCTGAAATCATAAAATCATGGAAGGAAGGAAGGAAAGAAGGAAGGAAGGAAGGAAGGAAGGAAGGAAGGAAGGAAGGAAGGAAGGAAGGAAGGGAATTGTAAACATCAGTATACTTCACCCCTAAACACTACAGCATGCATTTTTAAGTAGAGTTTAACATTTGTTTATGGTTCTTTCCTTTAGGTTAAAATTTGTAAAAGGTACAATGCAAACTTCTTCAGAGTACTATTCAATGGGCTTTGACAAAGGCATAGACCTATATAGCCCAAACTACTAACAAAGTGTAGAATATTTTTATCACCCTAGTAAGTTTCTTCATGCTCTGTCCTAGTCAATCCTTACTCATCTACCAGAGGCACCACTGTTATGATTTTTTCACCATAGATGACCTTTGCTTATTCTAGAACTTCTTATAAATGGAACCATGGAGTCTGTAATCTTTTGTATCTTTCTCCTTTTAATCAAAATATTTTTGAGATGTGTCCATGCTATTGCATGTATTAGTATTTCAGTCATTTTTATTACTGAGCAGCTTATTATGTGAACATTCAACTTCCATTCCTTAAATTTTGCGAATCACATTGCCTTCCAAAGATTTCTGTGAATTTCTAGGAAAGAAACGACAAGTGCCAATAGGAAAATTAGAGAATTTAGATGTCAGAGGCCAAAAATAGTACATAATTCTGGAGTCATGTCAGGAAATGGGTTGAAGTAACCTGGAGACCAGTAAGGTACAGCAGGAAGACCAGTGAGGGCTCCGAGGAGGGAGAACTTAGAAGAGGTGTGGGAGCAAGTCAGAACTTTGACAGTAAATTTTGGGGTTCCTCAATTTCAACTGTGTTCTCCCTTTGTTCTCAATTTGAAAAAATCCTACCAAACCAAGGCAGGTAGGGAAGGTATTAATCAGATTCCGCCACACGGGAAAATGAGACAGATCATGAGGTGCTTGTAGGCCATTACATTTTTGCCTTTATCCTAACAACAATAGTAATATTTAAGAGGGACTTTAAGGAAAAGGATGGGGGTTGGTTTTATTTCTATTTCAAAAAGGCCACAGTGACCACAGGAGAGAAAATGATTTGGAGAAGGGTAAGCGTGGAGGTGAGGATCTCAGTTACGAAACCATTGCAGTTGTACAAGTAAGAGAAGGAGATATTGGATCATAGTAGCAACAGTGGAAGTAGAAATCAAATATAACAAATATTAAAAGTATTATTGACAGGACTTAACAATATTTGAGGAAGTGTGTTGTGTCTAGAAAAATGTCTGGGAAAATAACCACCAAAATGTTAGCAGGGACTATCTCTGAATAGGATTATTATTATATTTTATTTCTTCTTTGTGATTGAATTTTTCTAAAATTTCCACAATGAATATGGACTACTTTTGTAATAGGGAAAAAAGTAATAAAGTTATTATATTTTTTTAATTTCTTTATTGATTAAGGTATTACATATTTGTCCTCATCCCTCCATTACCTTCCCAAACCACCCCCACTCATGCCCCCACCCCCCTGTTGTCTGTGGCTACTGGTTAGGCTTATATGCATGCATACAAGTCCTTTGGTTGATCTCTCCCCCTTACCCCCACCCTCCCCTACCTTCCCTCTGAGGTTTGACAGTCTGGTCGATGCTTCCCTATCTCTGGATCTGTTTTTGTTCATCAGTTTATGTTGTTCATTATTTCCCATAGATAAGTGAGATCATGTGATATTTATCTTTCTCTGACTGACTTATTACACTTAGCATAATGCTCTCCAGTTCCATCCATGCTGTTGCAAATGGTAGAAATTCCTTCTTTTTTAGCACAGCACAGCATAGTATTCCATTGTGTAGATGTACCATGGTTTTTTAATCCAGTCATCTGCTGATGGGCATTTAGGTTGTTTCCAGATCTTAGCTATGGTAAATTGTGCTGCTATGAACATAGGAGTGCATATATCCTTTCTGATTGATGTTTCAAGCTTCTTGGGATATATTCCTAGAAGTGGGATCACTGGGTCAAATGGGAGTTCCATATTTAGTTTTTTGAGGAAACTCCATACTGTTCTCCACAGTGGCTGCACCAGTCTGCATTCCCACCAGCAGTGCAAGAGGGTTCCTTTTTCTCTGCATCCTTGCCAGCACTTGTCATTTGTTGATGATAGCCATTCTGACAGGTATGATATGGTACCTGACAGGTATGAGAAAGGGAGGGAGGAAGAGAAGAAGGGAGGAAGGGAGAGAGTGAGAGAGGAAAGGAGGGAAACAGGAAGGGAGGGAGGGAGGGAGAGAAGAAGGGAGGGAGGAAGGAAGGGAGGGATAGTGGAAGGAAGGAAGGGAGATTCCAGGTGATACTTCGACTATCTATAGCAGGCGTCCTCAAACTATGGCCCGCGGGCCACATGCGGGTGTTTTTGCCCTTTTGTTTTTTTACTTCAAAATAAGATATGTGCAGTGTGCATAAGAATTTGTTCGTAGTTTTGTTTTTTTTTTTAAACTATAGTCCGGCCCTCCAACGGTCTGAGGGACAGTGAACTGGCCCCCTGTTTAAAAAGTTTGAGGACCCCTGACTATAGCTTATTTCCCTTGTTTTAAAGTCATGGTTAAGACTATACTAGTAGCTGTGGTTGTTTCCATGATGAAACTTCTTTCCTTTCTCCCCAAAAATAGTATGAGAAATACCTTACAAGTGAGACAGAAAAACAATTGGTTTCATTCCTCTTTAGTGCCTGTTAGAGTCCACACTACTTAGTCCAAGGAAAATGGAAGGCAGAAATTTTGTGAGAAAGTTCCACTGGCTCCCTCCTGGACTTTAGGGCCCTAAACTGAATTTAGCACCATGCATTACTGTCACGTGTGCTATTTTGCCTTCTGACCCATAAGATTCAAAATCAAAATTATCTAAGCCTAACTTAGATGCCTGAAGTGAGAGACACCACCTATTTCTTTCCCTGGCATGGTAAGGTTTCTAATCTCTTGGGATTTCTGAAAAAGGGACAAAGCACATTATTGATGCTGAGAAGCATTTTACTCTGTGATTGTTTTCATTTTACCCTTTAGAAGCAATAGCAATTGAAAAAATTAATTTGTATTATCTTAAAATATGGGGAAAATACTGTATATGACCAAGGGATGAGCACAAAATTCTCCTTTTTTCACTGAGAAAAAAAACAACAACTTAAGACTTCTCTCTTGAAATCCCAAAGGCCTAATTCAGTACATCATGTCAGGACACTTAATATTGATTAATAAAAACAAATATCTCCCCACCACACATGTCTTATCCTTCTGTTCTATAACAGAACTGTTGTCCTTTCTTTCTCATTTCTCCCTGTAGGTCATGTTTTCTAAAGAATATTTCAAAATGATTTATAGCAGAGCATTCAAGTCCTGACTCTACTAGTTAATGGATGTGTGTCTTCAGACAAGTTATTTAACCTCTCCATTTGTCAGTTTTCTTATTTTAAAATGATGATTACAGTAATATCTCTTTTTTCCAGTTTTGTTCTGCTGATAAAAATGATTTAACATATGCAAGGAACCTGGCACATGGTAGGTGCTTGAGAACTGCCTGCCACAGTAGCCCTCCACCATAAGGACCATGATGACAGTTTGAACACAAAAACACATCCCTCCGACCCCCACTTGTTCCAGGAAATTATGGCCACAGACAATCTTACAGGCTTAACATTGAAAAATATTTCCTCTTTTGAAATGTCTCCAAAATGCTTGCTTACCTCCTTGCAGCCAACCAGGGACTGCCTACTATACCTGAAGACCAATTAGAATGTTTTCCCTGCTTCCAAAATTCCCACATTAATTGAATGCTTGCCAATCAGAGACTGTCTCAGTATTTCCTTTTTTACTCTATAAACTTACTCTCCTTTCTAATACTTTTGTACCCCAGCTGAAATAAAAGTTACTGCAGTGAGTTTATGAATCAACAGCCTTTATTAATTTTGTTTCCAACTTAGTTTTGTGTTTGAGAGTCTCAAGATATAGTAGCTACGTTGATCCATAGTTCTATACCTCATTCCACTTGCCAACTATTTTATATCAAATGCACACAATCCATATTCATGAAATAGTTAATTGTGTATGCTATTACTTTTGATCAATATTTACTGAGCTTCCTGTGCCACGTCCCCCTTGTGCTAGATGTTTTCACCCACATTGTCCTTTTTTACATTATTTATCAATTAAAGCTTATAAAGGTTAAAAACCTGTTCATTATTTTCTAGAAATTGTGAAAATAATATAGAAAAGCTCTAGTGTATATGAAAATTGAGATTTTGAAATACTGAGCCCAAAATTTTTTACTTAGACTTCTTTTTACTCATACTTCAAAATAGTGTAGCTAATGGGTTTCCCTCAGGAAGCATGAATCATTATGAATTAAATAAATAATGTTATTATCTCTTCCCTCATCTTGCCCATCTTTATAATGGACTTACCCTAATTGCCTTCAAGATATTCTTTTCTTTTGACATTTTACACTGTAGGAATATAAGGTAGGAGTAGTAGAGGAAAGGTCTTCTTAAAATAAGAAGAAACGCCCAAATGTCCATCAACAATGAATGGATAAACAAAATGTCATGTATCTATATAATGGAATATGCTTCAGCCTTAAAAATGAGTGAAATTCTGATACATGCTATGTAAGGATGAACCTAGAGGACATTATGCTAAGTGAAATAAACCAGTCACAGAAAGAGAAATATACCTTGTGATTCCATTTATATGAAGTATTTAAAGTAGTCAAATTCATAGAAACAGAAAGTAGAATGGTGGTTGCCAAGGGCTGGAGGAAGGAAGGATCATGGAGCTGTTATCTAATAGGTACAGAGTTTAGCAAGAAGAAAAAGTTCTAGCAATCTGTTGCACAACAATGTGAATATACTCAACACTATTGAACTGTATACTTAAAAATAATTAAGATGGTAATTTTTATTATGTAGTTTTTACCACAAAAATAATATTAAAAGATGCAGATTCTGCAGCCATCAGAGGGCCTTGGTGGGTCAGCATGAACCCAACAGCCCCAGACATCTCCCACAATGCCTTTCATTTTAAATGAAGGCCTGCCACTCAACACACATGTCTCTCTTCCACTAGCATGACTACTGCAGCTTCCTATTTATTATCCTGGTAGAGAGCTTTACTTCAGGGCAGGAGACTAAAGAAGCAGAAGTACATGAGACAATCATTTTCCCACCAATTGCTTTTCAACTGATATTTAGCATTAGTCAACTTCTTTGAAGGAATAGCACATGGGAATTTCCAGCTGCTCATCTCAACCATATCCCCTTATTACCAGTAGCTCTCTTAGAGTCACTCCACATGAGTTTCTGACTAAGTTTGTGGATCAACTGAGTTATGGTATGCATATGAAGCATGCTCATAATACATATTTAAAACCCCAGAGCCTACCTTCAAAAATCCTCATTACTGTGAAACTCATTAGCACAAAAAAAGGGACTCCAAGGCAAAAGTGACCAAACAGCATGAAATTGATAAGCATAGAGTGGCTGGGAGAAAAAAGAAAACTCAGTTCTGGCTAAAATTTCACCTTGTTGATTGTGTGTGTGTGTGTGTGTGTGTGTGTGTGTGTGTGTGGTGATTTCTAACCAGTCTGAGATTTTTTAATTTATCATAGTGTTCATGTAAACAAGGCAGTCAATTGTCTAAATGTCTTAAATATTTCCAACCTAATTGAGGAGAACATCAATATGGGTTGTGTGTTTTTTTTACCTCTGACCATTTGCATAATAAACTCTAAACAAATCTTTCATTACCATCTTCCCTGAAATCAAACATATCCTTTTGAATACGGACACCTCAGGAACAGATGGATATGGGTGAACCCAAATCACCTTCATTCTGTCTTCAAAATGTCCCTAGATTCATCATCTACCCATGACCTTGCTTCTCCTTTCTTCTCTCCCATATACCCTGCCTACAGCAGTGCCATCCGATGAGTGGAAACTTACAAAATAGTCTCCTAATCATTTCTCTACCATTATATATCTGCTTAATTGTAGTAATAGTAATAATAGTAATAGTAGAAGTTGTAACAATAATGATGGTAATGAAAATAATTGCTACAATTTATTGAGCCCCTAATATGTGCCAGGCACAGTACTAAATCTTTTATGTACACAGTTTCCTTTAATACCCACTAAAAGTGTTGTAAAATAGGTACTATTTACCCCACTTACAAATAAAGAAAGGTAAGTCAAAACCTGACACATCTAGTTAGTAGAACTAGGTCTGTCTGATTCCAAAGTCATTATCTTTCCACTCAGCCATTCCACCACTAAGCATTGTGTTTCAATAATTGGACAAATATTATTTAAAATTCTGGGTATTATAATCCACAGTCATACAATATATGACAAAAAAATTAAATGTGGTCTTTATTTTTCAACCTACCACCAGGACTTTTGTATCCAAGTGAATAGTGACACTCTGAATTGCATCCATGGGCAGACATAGACTGATTACAAGGACATAAATATTGCTCTGATATTTCTGCAGCTCTTTTTATCAGAACTGCCTCCAAACCTCACCTGGAAGCCACATATGAAAATTGGTCTCCTTACCAAAGAGACACAGCTCATTTCTAAATCCAAAACATTCATTGCTGAGCATGATCACCCATCTTATTTGCCAGTGTGGGCTCTAATGACTTTTAGCTGTTTGTTCAAATATAGCCTGTTCTCAGAGGACAAAGATCTGTCACCAGTGAGGAAATTTAAAGGAATATGCAATAAGCTCTGAATGCAATTTACAATTGGGTTATTTCCTCCTCCAAACATCCAGCAGCTCGTGTGCCAAATTTCGTGGCAAACAGGCAACAAGGAATCAAGACGTTTTCTGAATTAAAAAACAAACTTTTCCTTCTAAATGTAATGATAAGTTCCAGAAAGTATGCATTCTCCAGCAGACTTTCATAGATCCTGGAAAACAGTAGCAAGTTGGCCTTTAATTTGGAATAGCCAAAATCCAACTGGCTCCCTAGGGTTTATTCATGGTGAAACAGGAAACTATTTTTCTTTTTTTTTTTCTTTATTGATTAAGGTATTACATATAGGAAACTACTTTTCACTGCAACTATCATTTGGTTGGAACTATTTATTCCAGGAATAAGTACTTGTTGGTATAAAACTCTATTCCTACTCTGTCTGATGTATGTCTGTGAGAGAAGAGAGTAAGCCCCTTTGCCAGGTAGCCACTTGGAGATTAATGGGCAATGGCAAACCAGTTGCCAGTTGACCATTCTTGCCACCACCTTTAAGTACATATTTCAAGCTATCTCTCCTGCTCCTTCTGATAAAATATTCTTTTCTTTAATTTCTTTATTGATTAAGGTGTCACATATTTGTCCTCATCCCCCCATTCCCATCCCACACCCCTCCCCACAGATGCCCCAACCCCCTGTTGAACTTAACCATTGGTTAGGCTCATATGCATGCACACAAGTCCTTTGGTTGATCTCTCCCCCCTCCCTCCCTGATAAAATATTCTAACATATTTATTGCTCAAGAAGTAACCATCTCAACATAAGCTTAATGTAACCACATTGCTAAGTAAGATGTGTTTCATGGATCAATTACCTTCGTGCAAATATCAAGCCACATTAGTTTAACACTCTCATGAAGTGTCAAGCTTTTTGCATTTGAGTGCCACAAAGGACACAAAGAGGAACTGTTACTTTTGGAGCTGGGGATATTGTACCAACCTAAGCTAAGCAATCTAGGCTAAGCAATGTGACTTTCTGGATGTGGGAGTTTTAAAGAAAGGAGTACTTCCAATAGTGTGAGCAAGTAATGCCCAATCTGTGGCTAATCCTTGAGCAAGTGTGAAAGAAAACTCAAAGCATTTCTGAATGGAATCAATGCTGTCATTAAATATCATGCTATATCCCTGGGATTATATCAACAAGCAATGCGGAGAAAGGGGCTTCATGATCTTCTTTTCAAGTAAAGCAAACAGTGGATTGAGCCATCTATCAGAAGCATTAGTAATGTCTACTTGGCATTTGCCCTTAGAGTCCATTGAAAATCTCTGAATAATCCAGAAATCAATTGTTTTGGGGTAATTTATTGGAGCCTCTCTTGGCTCTTGGAGCATTCCACCACCTCCTCTTCTCATCTTTCATTCCCATGTCCCCATATATCTCTCCATTCTCTGATAGCTGTCTGAAGCAACTCTCACAGACCTCCAAAAGCTGGTCTAAGATTCTGCTCTGGGTTAACAGAGTCTTTGTGACTACCTTAGCTTTGTAAGTAAACCAATTCAAGCGAAACCCAGCTGAGATACCCAACTGATGATCTGGTGTAAAAAGCACATTCTACACAAAGTGTGTCTATAATATTCATATTAATGAGTAAAATTCACAATTCCACATGAACTAGAATTACTCAATTTTCCCCCCAGGGTTTTGCCTCTTACTGGTCTTCCTTTATCAGAGTTAAGGCACAGTCAAATATTCTTTATTTGTGCTTGTGAGTATGCAAACCTCTAAAAGCTCTTTAGTCAATCTCCTCAGTCTTGCTTTCAATATTCCTCAAGGGAGAAAAATTTGTTTCACATGTAACCTGAGCACATGAAAATGTCCAAATCATTTTAGAAGGCAGACAGTGAAATGTTAGAATAAGCACTCCTAGAAAGTTTGCAATGTCCATAAACATTATCGGTGTGTGCTGCACATTTTCTCCATTGATAGAATCCATCTACATCAAGAAATGTTTTAGCAATACTAAAACAGTGTTATAACCCTAAATGCACTCAGCTTTCCTTGCCTATAAATAGAAACAAGAAACTCTAAGTTAGAAGGCTGAATGGCTGTCTGCAAAAGTGGATTCTTGGAGAAGAACCAAGATGGCAGCATAGGTAAATGACTGTACACAACCACATCAAAATTACAACTAAAATACAGAACAACCATCACTCAGATCTACCTGAAATCTGGCTGAATGGAAGTCCTACAACTATAGAAGTAAAGAAGAAAGCACTCTGAGATTGTTAAGAGGTGCAGAGGCACAGAATGGGCTGGTCCAGCACCCAAGTGGGCTGATTTTTTAATCGGGAGGGAGTTCATCTCTGCGGAGGATGCCCATGATGAGAAAAGGGTCCCAGCCCCACACCAGACGCCCAAATCAGGGTCCCAGACCTGGGAAAAGAAGTCCCTATGGGCAGTAAGAACTATGGGCTGTAAAAGCCAGTGCAGCTTGTGGTTGAGAGACACAGAGGCTGCTGGAGACCCAGATGTCCCTCTTAAAGGGCCATTCACGAACTTACTCAGACTTGCTTCCTCTGAGCTCCAGTGCCAGTGAGTGTTGGTGGACTCAGACATATATGGGGAGGAACTGGATTGTCTGGCATTAGGGCAGGAACTAAGGGGCAGCTTTCTTCTTGACGGAGGTGCTTGCAGAGGTCATTGTTCCTGTGCTGAGATCTCCCGGTTTGAAGGGCTGACTGGCAGCCATATCAGTGTGGCCCACACTGTTTGTTCCACCCTGGTGATTCCCTGAGACCCCACCCCATCCAATTTGCAGCCCCACCCAATTTGTTTGCAGAAGCTTTTTCATATGAAGGGCCTGGATCGGGCCTAAACAGGCAGTCGGACATCCCTCTCACAATCCAGGATTGCTGGCTCCGAACTGCTCGCCTGCCTGCCTTCCTGATTGCCCCTAACTGCTTCTGCCTGCCAGCCTGATCACCCCCTAACCACTCTCCTGACAGCCTGATCAATGCCTAACTGCTCCCCTGCCGGCCCAGTCATCCCCAACTGCCTTCCCCTGACAGCCCGGTCACCTCCAAATGCTCTCCCTTCCATATTACCTCTTTAGTAGATAGGGGTTTTTTTCTTTAATATATTGGACAGTGTACCTGCCGTGGTCTTCACAAACCAGTAAAAATGTTAACCCAAACTAAAAGTGTCATAAAATAAACTTAAACAGGAATTTCATGAGACCTTAGAAAGGTGATATAATGTGGTTGTTTCTTCCTTTTTTCCTTCTTTCTTTTTCTTGATGTTTCAACTTTTGTCCTTTCTTTCTTTTTTCCTTTTATTCCTTTTCTGTCCTCTCTTTCTCTTAACTTTTCCGTTGGTAAAAAAAATCGTCAGTATTTGAATCTGTCTTGCTTCCAGAAGACAAAGAAGAGGGAAACACACAGTCATCTGAAGAAAAAGATGATCTATGATGGGATCGGTGGTGTTTCTGGTTTTGCTCTTTTCATTTCTTCCGGCCCCAGCATCTTCAGGACTTGTGCATGGGCACTTCTTATTCATGTCTACAAAACCTCCCTGCCTTGGTGAAAACTGTAGGGGAAAAGGCCTTCCTGGGTGGGCTCAAGCCCTGCCCAAGGTGCTGAGGAACCAGGGTGGGGAGCACTCTGCACCGCCGCTGCAGAGCCAACCTCCGGACCTCGGGGTACTCTCCAGTAATGTAACTGCAATGTCCAGGTTTGCCTTCAGAAATTAGTTGTAAGTTACTTCCGATGTGAAACCCTACCTCAGACATTTCCATTGTGGTTTCTAAAGATTTTAAACAAAACCCATTTACCTCCCTAACCTGATCAGAAGTTTCTACCCAATGGGAGAGGTTTGCTGGGCAGCATCGCCCACATATCACCGCCCATCTCCAATCACTCGGCTGGTGGCAAGGGACATTCCAAGGCTATAGTGTGTGGGGGAGATCACTCCATGGGGGTGCAGCCTGACACCCCAGGCTGCCTCTTGGAGGGAATAGCTTTGGGGGGCACGGCTGCATCCAAGGCCTACACCCCCCAGCTGCAAATGGGAGCTGATCTCAGAGTGGGGGGAGGTGTATAGGCAGCTCCTGGGTCTCGCAGGCCCACAGCCCAGGCTGGGACAGGCAGCAGATGGCACCGGCCCAGTACTGGCGCCTCCCAGACCCAAAGCCCTGGCCTCCGCAGGCAGCTGATCACGCTGGCCCAGTACTGGCGCCTCCCAGACCCACGGCCCGGGTCGGGGCGGGCAGCTGATCGTGGAGGCCATGTGCAAGTGCCTCACAGACCCACAGCCCGGGTTGGGGCAGGCAGCTGATCATGCAGGCCGTGTGTGTGTGTCTCCCAGACCCATGACCCGTGCCTCCGTGGGCAACTGATCGTGCCAGCCCAGTGCGGGCGCCTCCCAGACCCACGGCCAGGTTCAGGGCTAGGTGAGGATCTGGCCGGGGGGGAAAAGCTGCCTCCCACGCCAACAGGCTGGGCTGCTAGCTGCCTGCTCTCAGCGGCAGCCTTCCCTGGGACTGGGAGACTCCTGCGGGCCTGAGAGGACTGGGAGCCGCCATCTTGTGTCTATGGGCATCGCCATTTTTGTGGTAGAGTGATGGTTAATTTGCATATTAGTCTTTTATTAGATAGGAGGATTAGGAATTGTGTAAAAATTCTTTCTCGAAATATAACTATTAGTTTGTGCAATTATTTTGTGAATAAACATCATGAGATTATGTCTACAAAAAAATGTGGATTCTTTTTCCTCTGCCATATTACTTTTTTGTTGTTGACAGTATTACAGATGTCCCCCATTTTTACCCCTTCCCCCCCTCCACTCAAACCCTGCCCCTCCCCAGGCCTTTGCCACACTATTTTCTATGTCTATGGGCTATACATATCCTATATAATGAAAGCCCAGAGACTATAATGACTGGAACGCTGACTCGACCAGTTGCTATGAGGTGCATTGATCACCTCTAGGTCCCTCCTCCACCCCCCCGCCACCACCCCCGGCCCACAGGCTCCGATCACAGCATGGCAAACAGGGAACCATGGGGAACCGGGTGGATGGCAGCAGGGCAGGACTGGGGACTGGCTAGTGGGCAGAACGGCTGACCTCTTGGTCCCTCCCCCTGGCCTGCAGGCTTCGATTGTAGCATGGCGAATGGGGAACCACAAGGAACCAGGTGGATGGTGCTGGGGCAGGACTGGGGACTGGTGAGCAGGTGGAATGGCTGACCTCTTGGTCCTTTTCCCTGGCCGCAGGTTCCAATTGATCAGTGGATGGTGAATGGCGAAGGAGGAACCGGGGTGGGTAGCATGGTGGAGTGGGACTGGGGATGGCCATGATTGCAGGTTAGGCCTAGAGACCCTACCCACTCATGATTTTGTGTGTTGGACCTCTAGTATGCATATATGTTCTTTGGTTAATAAACTTCCTTCTCCCCACAACCCCCTCCTCTCTGAGGTCGGTCAGTCTATTCTATGTACCCATGCCTCTGGCCTATTTTGTTTGTCAATTTATTTTGTTCATTAGATTCCACAAAAAAGTGAGATCATGTGATATTTGACTTTCCATGTGTGGTTTACTTCAATCAGCATAATAATCTCCGGGTCCATCCATGCTGTCCCAAAGGGTAAGAAGTCCTTCTTTTTCATAATCTCATAGTATTCCATTGTGTAAATGTACCACAGCTTTTCTATCCACTCATCTACTGATGGGCACTTGGGCTATTTCCATATCTTAGCTATTGTAAATAATGCTTCTATGAACATAGGGGTGCATACATTCTTTCTGATTAGTGTTTATGGATTCTTAGGATATATTCCCAGAAGTGGGATCACTGGGTCAAATGACAGTTCCATTTTTAATTTTTTGAGGAAACTCCATACAGTTTTCCAATGTGGCTGCACCAGTCTACATTCCCACCAGCAGGGTACTAGAGTTCCCTTTTATCCACATCCTCACCAGCCCTTATTGTTTATTGATTTATTGATGGTAGTCATTCTGGCAGGTGTGAGGTGATAACTCATTGTAGTTTTAATTTGCATCTCTCTGATGATTAGTGACATTGAACATTTTTTCATATGTCTATTGGCCATCTGTATGTCCTCTATTCAGGTCCCTTGCCCATTTTTAATTGGATTGTTTGTCTTCCTGGTGTTGAGTTATATGTGTTCTTTATATATTTTAGAAATTAATCCCTATCAGATGAAACATTGGCTAATATGTTCTCCCATACAGTGGGTTTCCTTTTCATTTTGTTGATGGTTTATTTTGCTGTTCAGAAACTTTTTAGTTTGATGTAATCCCATTTGTTTATTCTTCCCTTTGTTTCTTTTGCCCTAGGACAGTGGTTGGCAAACTCATTAGTCAACAGAGCCAAATATCAACAGTACAACGATTGAAATTTCTTTTGAGAGCCAAATTTGTTAAACTTAAACTATATAGGTAGGTACATTGTTATTAACTTAATTGGGGTACTCCTAAGCTGGCCTTTGCTAAAAACTCAAGGGGCCAAAGAGTCCCATGTGGCTCACGAGCCGCAGTTTGCCGACCACTGCCCTAGGCGATGGATTGGTGAAAATACTGCTACATCAGATGTCTGAAATTTTACTGCCTATGTTTTCTTCTGGGATTTTTATGGTTTTGTGACTTATATTTAACTATTTTCTCCATTTTGAGTTTATTCCTGTGGGTGATGTAAGTTGATGGTCTAGTTTCAATTTTTTTTTTTTGCATGTACCTGTCCAATTTGGAAAAATTTATTGAAGAGACTATCTCTATTCCATTGTATGTTCTTGCCTCCTTTGTCAAATATTAATTGACCATAATGGTGTGGGTTGATTTCTGGGGTCTCTGTTCTGTTCTATTGGTCTAAATGCATGTTCTTGTGCCAGTACAAGCCTGCTTTGATTACAATGGCTTTATAGTATAGTTTGATATGTGGTATTGTGATCCCTCCAAATTTATTATTCTTTTTCAAGATTGCTGCAGCTATTTGGGGTCTTTTTTGATTCCATATATTTTTGAAATATTTGTTCTAGATCTGTGAAATATGCCATTGGTACTTTAATTGGGATTGTGTTGAATCTGTAGATGCTTTGGATAGCTTGGACATTTTAATGATGTTCATTCTTCTAATTCAAGTACATGGTATATGCTTCCACTTGTTCTTATCTTCCTCTATTTCTTTTATCTATGTCCTACTAGAGGCTCAGTGCACGAATTCGTGCAAGGGTGGGGTCTGGCCAGCCCGGCCCCAATTGGAGCTGATCGGGGCAGGGCCTGTTGGGAGGAGGAGACAGCAGGAGGTTAGCCGACCAGGCTAGCTGGAGGAGGGGTTATGGGTGATTGGCTGGTGGGCCCCACCCCCAATTTGGGTGGGGGGCAATTGGAGGGAGGCTAGCTGTGGGAAGGGGCTGTGGGTGGTGGGATTGCTGGCCCCACCCCAGAATAGGGTGGGGGGACCAATCAGGGGTCAGTGGCTGGGGGAGGGGCCATGGGAGGTTGGCTGGCCAGCCCACCCCTGATTGGTGTGGGGGGCAATCAGGGGCAGAGCTGCCTGGGGGTAGGGGCTGCAGGCTGATAGGAGTGTGGGGGCTGATCAGGGGTGGGACTGGCCATGAGGAGGGCCTGTGGGTGGTGGGCCAGCCCTGTCCCCAAATGGGGTGGGGGGCAATCAGGGGCCACAGCCTGGGGGAGGGGCTATGAGTGGTTGGCTGGCTGGCCCTGCCTCTGATTGGGGTGTGGGGGTCAATATGGGGTGGGGGCAGGTGGGGAGAGGTGCTGCAGATTAGCTGGCCAGCCCCGCCCCCATTGGGGTGTGGGGGCGATCAGGGGCGGGGAGGCCAGGGGGAGGGGTTGTGGGCCAATCAGGGTGGTGGGGGCCCATAGGGGGTGTGGTTGGCCAGGGGGAGGGCCTGCAGGAGATTGGCCAGCTGGCCCTGCCCCCTATTGAGGTGGGGGGTACAATCAGGGGTAGGGCACCCAGGGGGAGGGGCTGCAGGAGGTTGGCCAAAGCCCCACCTCCTATTGGGGTGAGGGGGTGCAATCAGAGGTGGGCCATCTGGGGGGAGGGGCTGCAGGCCTATCGTGGTGGGGCAGGCTGATTGGGGGTGGGGCTGGCTGGGGGGAAGGGAGGGGGCATTTGGCCAGAGGCCCTGCTCTTGATGGGATGGGAGAGTCCAATCAGGGGCAGGCCAGCAGCGGGGAGGGGCCATGAGATTGGCCTGCTGGCCCAACCCCCTGATCGGGCCGGTTCGCTGGCCACAGTGGGCGTCATAGTGACCAGTCATTACAGTCATTATGGCTGTCACAGTCACTGGCTTTTTATATATATAGATGGTTTTATGAGTATAGGTCTTTTACCTCCTTGGTTAAGTTTATTCCTAGGTATCTTTTTTTGTTGTTGTTGCAATGGTAAATGGGTGTGTGTTTTTTAGTTTCTCTTTCTGGGAGTTAATTATTGGTGTATAGAAATGCCATTGATTTTTGATGTTAATTTTGTATCATGCTACTTTGCCAAATTCATTTATTAAAGCTAGCAGTGTTTGGTGGAGTCTTTAGGGTTTTCTAAGTACAAAGCATGTCATCTGTGAATAATGAGTTTTACTTCCTACTTTCCAATTTGGATGCCTTTTATTTTTTCTTCTTGTCTGATTGCTGTCCTCTGCTATAGTATTTTTCTTCCATCGAGATTCTTGATTTTTTGTGAATTTGCTTCTCGATGGTCCCATAAAAATCATATTGACAGTCCCATGCACCAAAAGGTCGCCAGTTCAATTCTGGTCAGTGCCCATACGTAGGTTGCAGTGCCCATACAATTCCTGGTCAGGGTGCGTGAGAGGCAATCAATCACTGTTTCTCTCTGTCATCCATGTTTCTCTCTCCATCTCCTTTCTTCTCGCTCTCAAATCAATAAAAACATTTTTTTTAAAAAAAATCATATTGCTAGTGAGGAAATTTCACTTTCCCAGCTCTCCAGGGACTGCCAGCCACAGAGAGAACATACCCAATTTGCCATCTTTTTCAGCATGTTGCCTGCCACTAGTGAATCGCAAGCCTGAACACAATTCCTCTCAAAGACTGTATTTGTTGCTTTTGAAGTTTTTGTAAACATCAGGCTTGAAAAAAGTAATTTTACATGAGCTTGTCTGTTATTATCTGAGACCACATTCTTTTTTGACTCCCTGCACCTCTCTTCAAAATGCAGCCTATTAGATTAGAAGTCGAAGAGATGAAACAGCCTCTAATGACATTTCCAAACCTATCAGTGGCCCAAAGTCAAGTCACAAGTACTGTGGTACTTGCAGACTTGGTTAGAGAATTCCTTTTCTTTGTAGTACAGCAGACATCTAATCCCCCTTCGGGGCAAATGCTTCATTAGTTCAATATTCTAAATGGATATTACTGTAAATCTCCTGTGTGCCCATCTTATAGAGGAGTAAAAATTTCTAAATATCAACTGGTAATCATTTGATGCGAGACTTTTTAAGAGCTATGGGTACAGCCCTGGGAGGGCTGCTGAATACACACTTAGATTTAATGACATTTTAATGATTATGAGATAAACCAAAAACCCATTTCTAAGCCTGTAACATATTTAGAACCATTGGGTAAGTGTGTGTACATCTTCAGAAAATTCAATATAAACTAAATATAGTGCTGCTTTTTTTTCATTGTTGATTTTTTCAATTAGCCTGATAACTATCTTTCACTGTTGATTCAGAAAGCTACTCTATAAGCACTTTTCCCATTATTTGGACAGATGGAATTATAGTATTTATTGATGATGAAACTCACAAAGGAGCACTCAATTTGGCTTTTTTTTTCTTCTCCTATTTCTTTGACAGTCCCACATGCCTGAAGGTACCAGCATAAGCAGCTGGTCATTTTTTAAAATGACACCTGCATTCACTCTTAGAGAAGATGAGCTCATCAGGAAGGCAGACAAAGAGAATGGTAGAAGGAATGAATTCACTAGAGCTTAGTTAAATTTCTTGTAATAATGGTAATAGTGCTTATATAACCCCTAATATTTTCCAAATATCAAAACCAAGAGCAACCATTTCCCTTTTATTTAGAAAATGTGTTCTGTTAAAGTAAAAACATACTTCTCCACACTCAGTAATAAAGGTTTTTTTAAAAAAAGCTTGTTCTGCACACTAGCCCTCAGGACTCTTGTCACTGCCATCTCACCTAGGTTCAAGTCCTGGCCTTCTCTTTTCTAGCTTTGTGACTCTGAGGCAAGTCACTTCACCTCTCTGAACTGTTTCCCATCATTAGAATAGAGGAAATCACAGTACCTACTTCACCAGGTTTGCTGTTACACTCAAAATCAAGATGAGACAATGGGACACTATAAAGTCCTCTACAATGCACACAGACTCTAAAGCAGTTTATAAATGTAAGGTGATGCTATATACAATGTAGTGATAACCTAAGTTCATGTGGTTGCTGGAGAAACTGTAAGATCCCAAAGTGCTTCTTAATTAACAAAGATACTTTTGATTGTATATAGTTTAGCAGGAAGTATACTGTATTATGTTCTGATTCCTTTAAGCATGCCCCTTTCATGAATTTGGTACCTATCAATTAGGCAAAGCATTTGGTTAACCAGCAACCCCACTTTCTATTCAGACTAAGTAGAAGAGTTTACTAACTCCTTTGACACAAAGCTGAGTGCACCCCCTCATCTAAGTGCCTGTCTTATTCTCCCACACATCAAACACCTCCAGTTGACATGCAGACTTCTTCTTCCTGCTTCCCCAGATGAAATCACATTTTTACAAGATGCACAAGAGAGATGGAGTAGAATATATATTTAGCATGACTCCTTTACTACATGCAAACAACCAACTGGCAGCTACTTGGCTGTTGGCCATTCAAATCCTAGAGTCCATCTGGCAGTAGCATTGCATTTATCCCTCCAGGGGCTCACATATGTATACTGGATGGCAATTAACTCAAGCCATGGATAAACAATTTCATTCCAGTTATTTTCCACATAAACAGCATGAATAACTAATTCGTAGCCCATTGTCATTGGTTGTTCATGTGCACACTGTATATAAGACAAACATTTCACAGAAATGATACCAACTTGTATCTGTACTATATTCTCATGAAGTACTTTTGCCACATGTTATTTTATGTTTCTCCTAACAATGACTTGGGAGGGAGTAGGCAAGACATATTCTACCCTCTCTGCTTTCTAAATAATGAGGCTAAGACATAGAAAGTTATTGCGTAAGTAATGCAACTAGTTAGTGAGAGGCCCAGGCCTAGAAGTCAGGGTTTCTGACTCCTAGTGCTTTCTCTCTAGATGCTGATGTAAATATTTGGTATCATATGGATAAAAAAGATTGGGACTTGTAGTCAATATCAGTGATAAGAGACAGAGGAGCTATAGAACAGCCACATCAAAACTCCCATCTCACTGGACCATCAATAATGCAGCACTTCCAAGGCAAGTTCACTGACTGTCCCATTTCATAGAAAGAAGTACTCTATGTTAATAGGACCATTCTTTTACATCCATCAAAAATACTGATGTTATCCTAAAACTAACAAGATTTCTTGATAATTTTAGCAATGCACAGGCTAATTCCTCCCTCCACTTTGGTCATTCTGCAAGATCCACCATCAACTCTTCAAATGGCTGTTTCTTTCTCAGCTTTACATGAATACCTAAATACTTCTCAGAAAACTCCTGACTAGCCTATCAAGTGAAACTCATTGGCTTCCTTCATAGTACCTGACATAATTTTATAATTATATATTCTTTTGTTTCCTTGTTTATTGGCTGGCTCATTTGTTCAAGAGACTCAAAATGCCAGGAGATAGAGACTATGGCTGTTTTGTTCATCACTGTATACCCAGTGCCTAATATAAAGCCTTGCACATAAATATGTATTGAATGAATTAATGCATGAATGAATGCATGCAGCAATATTCATGCAGGAAGGCAGATGTCTTCACCCAGAGAGATCTAGGTGCATCAGACTCTGAATGTGAGGGCAAAGGCTGAGTCAACAGGTATCAGAGGGCTGGCATATCAATAAATACCTACCTGCTGTATTAGCAACAAAAACTAAAGTAGTCACAAATAATTTCCATTTACATTTTAAAAACTCCTCAATTAAATGCTTACTTGAAAAAATATACTGAAGTTAACCCAGCATTTCCTTCTCCCCCAGAAACTCAGTTTCTACTGACTCCAATCTGAAATTCACCAGCTAATCCCAACAACATTACTGTGAACTCACCCAATTCCTCAACCTCTTAGCTTCCCTTCACGAACAAGCAGGATAAAATTGCACTACAAAGAGAACATCTTAGATCATTCATTAGCAATCATGGCATTAAAAAAATCTCAAAGATAAACAGAGCTGTGCTTAAACTGGTTGCATTCTCCCAGTTTCACTGGGGCTGTATCTCTCATTATCCCACCTATTTCTCATAAAGCTATTTTGCTGTTTTTGTGTAATGAGTATGCATGTAGGACTATGAACTTTTGCACTGGAGAGGAGTTGAAAATAAGTCAGAGTCATGCTATTAAGCCACAAACATTGCAAATCATTTCACACTCTCCAGCCCTACTAATTAATGAAAGTAATTATCCAACAATAAGAGCTTTCTCCCTCTTTGTGTTTGGAACTGATCATAATAGAAAGTCCTCAGGCAAATTAGAAGTCTAGCAATTGCTTTGTTCAAAGTGGTAGAACACAGTAAACTGGGAGGAGGAGAGCACAGGAACAGAGCCAAGGAAAACTGGAGTGATTTAGGCTCACCCAGGAAATTTCTCACCTCAGAAATAGTCAATTTTCTAGTGTCTCTTCTCATATTTTAAGAGAAAAGCAAGAATGACAGCTCTTGTGTGTCCCAGTTGAACCATAGGCTCTTCCTGAACTGAAATAGGTAGAGCTCGTTGTTCATGCCAATGAAGGTGATTTTCTTGTCAGAGAGAGACCACTTGCTCTGGTGGCAAATCCCAATAAGGGATCCCAGAGGTCATGAGTTGCAACTGTAAATCCAAGCTACTGCTATAAGGGAGGGGTTTAACCAGCCTCTATAGTACCCATCTCACTACAATTGCTCATGGAAGGTTTCATCCCTGGCACATGTGTTCCATCCCTTGTTTTCTTCTTTATAATCTTTTCTAAGTAAAATGTACAGAGTAAAATGCACAAATCTTAGGTGTATACCATTTGATGAGTTTTGACAAATGCACACACCAGGATAACCCACATCCCTATTAAGATATAGAACATTTTAATCATCCCAGAAAGTTCCCTCATGCCCCTTTGTAGTAAACACACACACATTAATCTCAAAGGTAACCACAGGTCTGATTAACCTCACCATGGCCTATTTTAGTACTTCATGTAAATGGAAACATATAACACTCTTGTTTATTGCTGAGTAGAATTCCAACACAGTTTGCTTATCCCCTCACCAGCTGATGGACATTTGGGTTTTTTCCTATTGAAGGTAAAAAAAAATTATTTCTCAAGTTTTTTTGTGTAAACAGGCTTCCATTTTATTTCTCTTTGGAAAATGCCTAGAATGGGATTGCTGGGTCATAGGATAGATGTATGCTTAGTTAAATATGAAACTGCCAGACTTTTTCCAAAATGATTGTACCATGTTACATTCCACCAAGAGTGTATGAATATTTCAATTAGTTCACATCTTTGCTCATGCATGAAAGTCTCTTTAATTTTAGCCTTTCCAGTGAATGGACAGTGCTATCCCATGGTTTTGATTTGTATTTGGCTAATGCCTAATGAAGTTGAGCACTTTTTCATGTGCCTATGAGCCATTTGTACTTCAGTCATAGAGAAGTATCTGTTCAAATCATTTGCCTATTTTTAATTGGATTATTTTATTTCTAATTTTGGCATTATAAGAGTTATTTTTATATTCTGCATGTAAGTCCTTTGTCTTAGTGTTGCAAATATTTTTCTCCCAGTCTGTGACTTACCTATTCATTTTCTGAATTGTGTCATTTGGTGAGAGAAAGTTACAAATTTTCATGAAGTCTAGTTTATCATATTTTTTCTTGTTTGCTATGTCCTATGAATCTAATAAATTTTAAGTCATGTTGACTCTGCCTCCATAATTGGTCTTGAATCTGGTCTTTCTTCTCTCTTTACTTTTATAAATGACCAACTCCAAACTGTCATCATCTTTTCTCAAGACTACTACAAAAGTGCCTTAGAGGTCCAAAATAGAACTCGACGATTCTCAACTCTCCATCCCCAACCCTACCTATCCTTCCCTTGGTCTTTCCCACCTCTTTAGAAGTTCTACCATATAATTAGTTACTCAAGCCAAAACCTAAAAGTCATCCAGGACTTATTTCTCTCTCTTACATCCAACTCATCACTAAGTGCTTTTGATTTTACCTCCTACCTATCTTTCAGTTGCATATGCTCTTCTCCATTTCCTCTTCCACAACCATAGTTCAGGCTACCTTGACTACAGCAGCAGCTCTTAACTAGTCTCTCCAATTCCACTCTTGATCACTCCATTCCATTTTCCACAGAGACATTAGAGTGACTTTTCAGCTATCTATTACTGCATAGCAAAGCACCCCAAAACAAAACATATAGTGGTGTAAAACAACTATTTTCTTGTGGCCATAGAGTTCAGGGGTCAGGTTTGAGAAAAAACACAGTGGGAAAGGCACTTCTCTGCTCCTTGATGTCCAGGGCCTCAGCTGAGAAGAGAATTGAACATCTGTGGACTGAAGTCATCTGAAGGCTTCTTCATTCATTTATCTGGCCCCTGATTGAGATGGCTTAAAAGCTGAGTTCAGCTGGCTCTGTCAATCAGAATGACTTTATGTGGCCTTTCCATGTGGCTTGGACTTCCTCATAGCTTGGTAGCCTCAGGAAAGTCAGATTTCAGTTTCCAAGAATGAGTGTTCAAATTAATACAATAGAAGCTGAATGGCCTTGTATGTCTAAACATAAAGTCACATACTATCACTTTTCTTGTAATGTACAAGTCAAAGTAGTCCCTTTACCTAGATTTGGCAGGAGAAGATTACATACCCAGTCTCTCAACAGAATCTGTCAGTTTGCAGCTATGTTTAAAAACAATCACAGTGCTCATTCTGAACCACAAAGCCGATCATGACATTTCCTGATGAAGGCTTCCAATTGTACTAGGAGTGACTCTCAAATAAGGACACCTCCCTCTAGAGGGTGCCTCAGGGTCACTGAGGAGTAGACCAATATTTCAGGAGTTTCTATTCTGTAGAAGTTATAAGCTCATCCAACCAGTTTACTTTTTTTATGAATACTCTTCCACCAAGTGCATACAGGGCCAATACTAGCTCATATGGTACCTTTGCATGAATTTTAAATGTGCCACTTGCCTACTCTGCAGAGATACAGCCTTGTTCAAGTATGCATAGTCATGGTGAATAAAGCATGGACTATATTTAGTCCTCACCCCCTTGCTCTCTTAACCAGGTGTCTTTGTGTATGACAAAAGCTGAACAATCAAGTGACTCTGGGAACATAGGTCTTTCTAGGTGTTCCACAAGACACAGACCAACACCCATCCTTGCCATACCCTTGACTCTGTTATTGTTCTTATACCCTATGTCCAGTCCATCAGGAAATCATATCAGCTTTCTCTTCAGACATGTATCACAGTCTACCAGGAGTACAGTTGTGAGTGCTTTTTTATTCTTCCCTACTAGAGTGCAAGCTCCTTGAGGCAGACAATACCTCATCTGTTTTCATGTGAAGAGAAAGCACTTGTTTACACGTTGCAACATGAAGCATCAGAGAGTGTCTCTCTCCCATCATGGTACCTAAATGCCTCAAATATCAACAGCAGAACTTCTTTCTCTGGGTTCCTGAGCCTCTGAAATGCCAGCATTCCTGGCATACTCAACTCATTCCCACTAAAGTGCTAGTGGCATATCACATCTGCTTCTTTCATGTGAATGCTTTAAACATGGGATAAAAGGAGAACAACACCAAAAGAGATGGAGAATGCAAAGAAAGGTCCACTGGATAATTTCAACTTGTCTTTATCCTGTACATTACCAACATCCCACTGTGGCAGAGCAGTCCAACTGGCTACACTGGAAAATGTTTCATACTCAGAATGACCCAAACATTCCCTTTCTCCTCAGATGCTACACACACACACACACACACACACACACACACACTAAAGTTATTCAAGGCCTTAAAATAAGAATTTCTTTATAAAAGTTAAACAATAAGAAGAGGTAAGATTCTAACCAAGATCATGGAAATTGGTAAAATCTATCTGAAAAGCAATTTGGCTCTCTACCTCATAAGCCTTTGACCCAGCAATGCCCCTTCTAGAAATTAATACTATGATGGGGAAAATCCAGAAAAATAATTAGGTACAGTGATACTAATTTATAATGGTGAACAAAACAGACAACCCAAATATCCAATAATAAGGAGTTGGGTAACTAATATAAGGGAATACTATGCAGTCAATAAACATGGTATTTTCAAGGAATATTTAATGACATGAGGAAATGCTCATGATATAATTTAAGTAAAGTAAAACACAAAACTACATATGCAGTCTGTACATGATTTGTTGTTTATTTTGCACACACAGTGCCTAGAGCAGTGCCAGGCATAGAATAGTGCCTGGCCCAATAAATAATCATGAAATTAATATATATTATACTAGAGGCCTGGTGCACGGAATTCGTGCAGGGGAAGGTGTCCCTCAGCCCAGCCTGCACCGTCTCAAATCTGGGACCCCTTGAGGGATGCCTGACTGCTCGTTTAGGCCTGATCCTGATGGGCATCCCTCTCACAATCCAGAACTGCTGGCTCCCAACCACTCACCTGCCTGCCTGATTACCCCTAACTGTTTCTGTCTGCCAGCCTGATCACCCCCTAATCACTTCCCTGCCAGCCTGATCAATGCCTAACTGCTCCCCTGCCGGCCCGATTGCCCCTAACAGCCCTCCCCTGCAGGTCTGGTCCCCCCTAACAACCCTCCCCTGCAGGCCTGGTCCCCCCAAACTGCCCTCCCCTTCAGGCCTGGTGCCCGCCAATTGTCCTCCCCTGGAGGCCTGGTCACCCCCAAATGCCCTCCTCTGCTAGCCCGGTCACCACAACTGCCCTCCCCTGTAGGCTTGATTGCCCCCAACTGCCCTCCCTTGCAGGCCTGTTCCCTCCCAACTGCCCTGCCCTGCAGGCCTGTCCCCCTGGCTGTCCTTCCCTGGAGGCCTGGACCCCCCCCCCAACTGTCCTCCCCTGGAGGCCTGGTCACCCCCAACTGCCCTCCCTTGCAGGCCTGATCCCTCCCAACTACCCTCCCCTGCTGGCCCAGTCATCCCTAACTGCCCTCCCCTGCAGGCTGATTGCCCCTAATTGGCCTCCCTTGCAGGCCTGGTCCCCCCCAACTGCCCTCGCCTGCAAGCTTATTGCCCTTAATTGCCCTCCCTTGCAGGCATGCCCCCCCCCAACTGCCCTCCTCTGAAGGCCTGGTCACCCACAACTGCCCTCCTCTGCTGGCCCGGTCACCCCTAACTGCCCTCCCCTGCAGGCCTGGTCCCCCCCCCCCAACTGCCCTTTCCTGCAGGCCTGGTGCCTGCAAACTGTCCTCCCTATAGGCCTGGTCACCCCCAACTGTCCTCCTCTGCTGGCCTGGTCAACCACAACTGCCTTCCCCTGTAGGTCTGATTGCCCCCAACTGCCCTCCCTTGCAGACCTGGTCCCTCCCAACTACCCTCCCCTGCTGGCCCAGTCACCCCTAACTGCCCTCCCCTGCAGGCTGACTGCCCCTAATTGCCCTCCCTTGCAGGCCTGGTCCCCCCCACACTGCCCTCCCCTGCAGGCCTGGTGCTCGCCAACTGTCCTCCCCTGGAGGCCTGGTCACCCCCAACTGCCCACCCCTGTAGGCCTGATTGCCCCCAACTGCCCTCCCTTGCAAGCCTGGTCCCTCCCAACTGCCCTCCCCTGCTGGCCTGGTTCCCCCCAACTGCCCTCCCCTGAAGGCCTGTCCCCCCCAACAGTCCTTCCCTGCAGGCCTGTCCCCCCCCAACAGTCCTTCCCTGGAGGCCCGGTCACCCCAAACTGCCCTCCCCTGCAGGCCTGGTCCCCCCCAACTGTCCTCCCCTAGAGGCCTGGTCACCCCCAACTGCCCTCCTCTGCTGGCCCAGTTAACCCTAACTGCCCTCCCCTGTAGGCCTGATTGCCCCCAACTGCCCTCCCTGGAGGCCTGGTCACTGCCAACTGCCTTCTTCTGCTGACCCAGTCACCCCCAATGCCCTCCCTTGCAGACCTGGTTCCCCCAACTGTCCTCCCCTAGAGGCCTGGTCACCCCCAACTGCCCTCCCTTACAGGCTGATTGCCCCTAATTGCCCTCCCTTGCAGGCCTGGTCCCTCCCAACTGCCCTCCCCTGCTGGCCTGGTAACTCCCAACTGCCCTCCCCTGCTGGCCTGATCGCCCACAACTGCCCTCCCCTGCCAGCCATCTTGTGGTGGCCATCTTGTGTCCATATGGGGGCGTTCATCTTTGATCACATGGGGGCAGCCATATTGTGTGTTGGTGTGATGGTCAGTTTGCATATTACCCTTTTATTAGATAGGATATAATACTAGAGACCCGGTGCAGGAAATTTGTGCACTTGCAGGGGTCCCTCAGCCTGGCCTGTGCCCTCTCAGAGTCCAGGAGCCCTTGGGGGATGTCCAACTGCCAGCTTAGGCCCGTTCCCTCTGGGGAGCGGGCCTAAGCCAGCAGTCAGACATCCTTAGCACTGCTACAGAAGCCGAGTGCTACCGCTGCTGCGCTCGCCAGCTGTGAGCCCAGCTCAGGGCTTCTGGTTGAGCAGCACTCCCCCTATGGGAGCGCACTGACCACCAGGGGGCAGCTTCTACATTGAGCGTCTGCCCCCTGGTGATAAGTGTGTGTCATAGTGACTGGTTGTTCCACCATTTGGTCAATTTGCATATTAGTCTTTTATTATATAGGACTAGAGGCCCAGTGCATGAAATTTGTGCATGGTGGGGTCCCCTCAGCCCAGCCTGCACCCTCTCCAATCCGGGACCCCTTGGGGGATGTCCGACGGCCAGCAATTGGACATCCCTCTCACAATCCTGGACCGCTGGCTCCTAATCGCTCACCTGCCTGCCTGCCTGCCTGGTCGCCCCTAACTGCTCCCCCCTGCCAGCCTGATCACCCCTCACTGCCTCTGCGTGCCGGCCAGGTCACCCCCAACTGCCACCTACCTGCTGGCCTGGTCGCTCCTAACTCCCCCTCCCCCGCCGGCCTGTTCACCCCTTACTGCCCCCTGCCGACCTGGTCACCCCCAACTACCCCCCCGCCAGCCTAGTCACCCCCAACTGCCCCCCCTACCGACCTAGTCATCCCCAACTGCATCCCCTTGCCGGCCTGGTCGCCCCTAACTGCCCCCCCCACCAGCCTGGTCATCTCTTACTGCCCCCCTCTGCCAGCCTGGTTGCCCCTAACTGCCCCCCCTGCTGGCCTGGTTGTCCCCAACTGCCCCCCCTGCCGGCCTAGTCGCCCCACGCAGCCTGCTGTTTAGTCGTTTAGTCATCCCTCACTAACTCCCCTGCTGGCCTGGCCGCCCCATGCAGCCTGCTTGTTCAGTCGTTTGATCGTCCCTCACTAACCCCCCTGCCAGCCTGATCATAGGCAGCCATCTTGTAAGGGCGTGAGAGTTAATTTGCATATTACCTCTTTATTATATAGGATGGGAGGGACTGACAGAGGTCAGAGGGGAGGGGGATGGACATAGACAAAAGTGTGGTGATGGCCAGAGGTGGGGGGACTGGGTGGAGGAGGGTTAGGGGAGACATAGGAGACATCTATAATAGTGTCAACAATAGAATAAAAACAACAATGATATACCACTACACTACACACCTATTAGGGAAAAAAAAGATACATTATGAACTATGTATTTACTACTTTGATAAAATTTTAAAAATTTAAAAGAAAAATTTTGTCCAGAAAGAAGTGTTATTGAAATGTTTTTTTGGGGGGGTTTATTTTTATTTTTATGGTTAAGTTAAGGAAGCTTCAGAGCTCCTGTGAGGGCTGGAGTTTTTCTGGGGGAGAGAGCAAGCAAGTTGCCACCAGCAGCATTTTGGATAACCTGCCTGAAATGATTTGAAAGAGAAAGGGACAGATTCCCTAAGCCTACAGTTATTTGTAATTTATTTTCTTATTCTAAATAAAGTCATTTTTGAACCTTATTAAAAAAAAATCCACCCCTGCAAAAAAAAAAATTAGTCCTTCAGGTTCAGTAAATTTTAGGCCTCACAAAACCTGTGTTAGTCCCTGAGGGTTTGGGTCCCCAAAGGAGTTCGGATTCATTCATTATATTTATTTGCTCCTTTTAATTCTTGTTCTAGAAGGAGAGTGAGGACAGTTTTTTACTCAGTAATTTTTATAATAAGAATTGTATTGGAACCTGCTCCTTCTTTAAGCCCTTTGAAGATGGGGACAGAGCTGTATTGTGTTTCTATAATACAGGCACAAAGTTAATACAACTTTTATAAATATTTGTTGAAGAAACAGATAAATTTCAGTGCCATGAGGCATTACTTTTCCTTCTGCTCCATCTCTTTATTGAGACTTTTGTGCAAAGCATAAGTCTGAGGAGATGAGCAGCTAGAGAGGAGTAAAGTTGTTTTTTCCAAACCCTAGATACCATACTTTGATTTTACATAGTAGATGCATTTCTGAATGACATTTTGAATTGGGTATATTAGATTTTGTTAATATCAACTCCCTTTACTCATAGAGATTATTTTTAATGATGTTTAAACATTTCATACTATGAGGTGCAAAATATTTTGCTTATTTCCAAATATTTTTCTTTGTGCATTCTTTCTGTAGTTAAGTGAATTATCAACATGGTAAGTCTATTTGGGGGTTCTGCTTAAAATGGGGCACACCAGTACTAAATTCGGCTCTAACAATGACTAATTCGCACACCATGTGTGGAGTTAGATGGCTGTTGGACATAACTATTTCTTTTGGTCACTTTGTTCCCACAACAACTGCTTCAACCAGAGCAGGGGTCCTCAAACTTTTTAAACAGGGGGCCAGTTCACTGTCCCTCAGAGAGAAGGAGGGGAGTCGGAGAGTGCGGCACACATTCCACACATGAGCACTGCGGGCCCAGGACAAGTCACCTGCTAAGCAGGACAGGCAGCGGCGGCAAAAACACCCGGTGGGCTGGATAAATGTCCTCGGCGGGCCACATGTGGCCTGCGGGCCATAGTTTGAGGACCCCTGAACCAGAGGCAGTGTCTTGACCCACTATGACCTCTTTGTCATGGTGTCTGCGGGGCATCTACTGCCTGAGGCCTGGGCAGTCAGCCAGGCATTGACCTTCCCAAGATGGCCACAACCTGGAGGAAGGAATGTCAGGGGCAGGGTCCCATTGGCAGAGGTGGGGCAGGGAGGCACACAGGGAGAGCTTAAACATCTATAGTACTGGTTTTTGGTGGGAGTGTGTGGCTTTTAGCAGGACAATCTGTGATTCTGATCACACTTGCACTGGCAGCTTCCCTTCTCCTCTCCTCTCCTCCCATGCCAGTGGGCTGATAGCTGAGGGGAGCGGCAGCTGCTGGTGAGGCCGGATACGGGCTCGCGAGGGTGGGGAGCCTGAGGCTCGGGTCCCCTCTGGGGCACTGGGCTGGCCTGTGTGAGGGGCCTCTGGCAGTTTGAAGGCTGGGCTGGGCACACCCCCAATCATGGCACCGGTCCCCTCTGGGGCACTGGGCCAGCCTGTGCAAGGGGCTGCCCGCAATTTGAAGGCAGGCCACGCCCCCGATCATGGCAAGGGTCCCCTCATGGTGACCACTCGTTTAGTAGTTTTGGTCATGATGTCTCTTGGCCTTTTATTATATAGGATAGTCATTAAATGACTAAAATAATTGATTGCTCACAATGTATTAAGCTCTATGCTAAATCTTTAGATAGCATTTGTACCCTATTTAATCTTTACTACAATTCTTGTGTACTAGCATTATCCCAATTTTTACAGATGAGAAAATTGAAACTCTGAGAGGATAAGACACATACTTACTAAATAAAAGAGCTAGGATTTGAACCCAGGCAGTTGAATTCTGGAGCCTAAGCTGTTTAACAATATAGTAATACTCCATGCATACTTTTGCACACATATGGAAAAAAACACTGGGAGAGAAAAGACCAATGCATTACCAGTACTTTATCTCTGGGTGGTAGGATAAGAAGGATTTACTATTTTCTTCTTTTGCTTCTCTTTATTCCAAATTTCCTGCAATAATTATGTATTGCTTTTGTATTCAGATTTTTTCAAAGATTTTTTATTGATTTTGAGAGAGAGAGAGGAAGGGTAAAAAAGAGAGAGAGAGTGAGCGAGAGAGAGAGGTGAAGCAAAACATTGATTGGCTACGACCCCCACCAGGAATTGAGCCCAGGACCCAGGCATATGCCCTGACTGGGAATCGAACCAATAACTTTCAGTGCACAGGATGACACACAACCAACTGAGCCACATTGGCCAGGGCTATATTCAGAGATTTTTTGAGATCTTAGATGCTGTATAAAGCCAGCTTATAGTTTATTTTCTAAGTATAATATTTCATCAAGAATCACATTTTTAACATTTGTCAATTGTAAGGTATATTCATACTTTGACAGACATATTAAGATTTTTAAATCAATAATTTTGTTGCTGTTTTATACTTAAATCATATTTACTTCTCACTTTTCTCCCCATTGTCTTCTTTTTATTTAAAAATGCTTTACTTCATGTATAATTAAAGAAATGCAAATCAAAATAGTAAGAAAACTTTTTTTCACTTAAACTGGTACCAGGCTTCCCTGATGCTGGCAGGGATGTGAGGGAATTAATACTGTCATCTACTTTTTTTATAATAAGTGCTCCTCATTTATTTGCTTTATTTAATACTCAAGTTGACATATATTTTGTTGTTTTGTTTGTTTGTTTGCTTTGGTTTTTCAATTTATTTTTTATTGTTGATAGTATTACAGATGTCCCCCATTTCTCCCCTTGATCTTCTTCCACCAAGCCCCCGCCAGGCCTTCACCACACTATTGTCTGTGTCCATGGGCTATACATATCTATACTAAAAAAAGGATAATATGCAAATTGATCAGGACACCCTCATGCAATGACCAAACAGCAGGCTGCATGGGGCAACCAGGCCAGCAGGAGGGGCCAGTGAGGGGCGACCAAACAACTGAACAGCAGGCTGCATGGGCAACCAGGCCAGCAGCGGGGGCAATGAGGGGCAACCAGGCCAGCAGAGGTGGACAGTGAGGGGTGACCAGGCCGGAAGGGGGGGGGGCAGTTGGGGGCAACCCGGCTGGCAGGGGTGCAGTTGGGGGTGACCAGGCCAGCAGAGGGGGTAGTGGGGGTGACTAGGCCAGCAGGGCGGGCAGTGAGGTGCGACCAGTCCGGCAGGGGGGGGGGGATGCAGTGAGGTGTGACCAGGCCGGTGGGGGGTCAATTAGTGGCAACCAGGCTGGCAGGAGGAGAGTTGGGGGTGACCAGGCTGGTTGGGGGGCAGTTAGGGGAAACCAGGCCAGCAGGGGGTAAGTTAGGGGCAACCAGGCCTGAAGGGGGAGCAATGAGAGGTGACCAGGCTGGCGGGGGGGGAAGTTAGGGGAAACTATGCTGGCGGGGGGGCAGTTAGGGGTGATCAGGCACGCAGGCAGAGGCTGTTAGGGGGGATCAGGCAGGCAGGCAGGCGAGTGGTTGGGAGCCAGCAGTCCCAGATTGTGAGAGGGATGTCCGACAGCCGGTTTAGGCCCAATCAGGCCTAAACCGGCAGTCGGACATCCCCCAAGAGGTCCCAGATTGGAGAGGGTGAGGCTGGGCTGATGGGACCCTCCCCCCATGCATGAATTTCATGCACTGGGCCTCTAGTCTATACTAATAAAAGCCTATGTGGTTCTTAGGCCCTCACGCGACGCCCTCATATCATCACAAGATGGCTGCCACAAAATTGCTGCCACAAGATGGCCAGCAGGGGAGGACAGTTGGGGGCAACCATGCCTGCAGGGGAGGGCAGTTGGGGGCAACCAGGCCTTCTGGGTAGGGCAGTTGGGATGACCAGGCCAGCAGGGGAGGGCAGTTGGGGGCAAGATCAGGCCAGCAGGGGAGAGCAGTTGGTGGCAATCAGGCCAGTAGGGAAGGGCGGTTGGGGGTGGCCAGGCCTTCAGGGTAGGGTAGTTGGGGGTGACCAGGCCAGCAGGGGAGGGCAGTTGGGTGCAACCAGGCCAGCAGGGAGGGCAGTTGGCGGCCATCAGGCCGGCAGGGGAGGGCAGTTGGAGGTGATCAGGCCAGCAGGGGAGCACTTAGGCATCAATCAGGCTGGCAGGGGAGCTGTTAGAGGGTGATCAGACTGGCAGGCAGAGGCAGTTAGGGGCAATCAGGCAGGCAAGCAGGCAAGCAGTTAGGAGCCAGCGGTCCCGGATTGTGAGAGGGATGTCCAACTGCCAG
The DNA here is from genome assembly GCF_951640355.1 of Cnephaeus nilssonii. Taxonomy (NCBI): domain Eukaryota; kingdom Metazoa; phylum Chordata; class Mammalia; order Chiroptera; family Vespertilionidae; genus Cnephaeus; species Cnephaeus nilssonii. Next base: position 103,630,178 of record NC_137071.1, read on the forward strand.
TTTAGGCCCTATCCCTGCCTAAACCGGCAGTCGGGCATCTCCCAAGAGGTCCCAGATTGGAGAGGGTGCAGGCCAGGCTAAGAGACTCCCCCTCCCGTGCATGAACTTCATGCACCAGGCCTCTAGTCCTATATAATAAAAGCCTAATATGCTAAGTGTCCAGTCCTGTCAGCCATTTAACCAATCGAAGTGTAATATGCTAATGATATGCTAAGGCCACTCAACCACTCGCTATGATGTGCACTGACCACCAGGGGGCAGATGCTCCAACCGGTAGGTTAGCTTGCTGCTGAGGTCCAGCTAATCGGAACTGAGCGAGAAGGGCCAGACATGCTCTGGAGCCCTCCCTAGGTCCTTCCCTGGCTGGCCAACCTCCCATGTCCCTCCTGGGCCCCAATGGTATGCCGGTGGGGGTCCCTCAGTCTGGCCTGCACCCTCTCACAATCCAGGACCCCTCAGCAGATGTCAGAGAGCCGGTTTCAGCCTGATCCCACAGGCCAGGCCAAGAGACCCCAGTGGTGCACGAATTCATACATTGGACCTCTAGTATGTATATAAGTTCTTTGGTTAACCTCTTTCCTTTCCCCCACCACCACCCTCCCCTCTGAGATCTGTCAATCTGTTCCATGTACCCATGCCTCTGGACTTATTTTGTTGTCAGTTTGTTTTGTTCACTAGATTCCACAAATAAGCAAGATCTGTGATACTTGTCTTTCTCTGTCTAGAGATATGCGTGATTATTTCCCTTAGCATAATAATATCCAGATCCGTCCATGTTGTCTCAAAGGGTAAGAGAGCCTTCTTTTTTGCAGCTGCATAGTATCCCATTGTGTAAATGTGCCACCTTTTGTATCCACTCATCTACTGACAGGCACTTGGGCTGTTTTAAACAACTGAGAACTTCAGAGTTCTTAGAGATCAAGTTCAGCCCTTGGTCCTCACCCCATGCTCACTACTCGGGGCAGATTCATCCTCCTGCAGTCCCAATCTAGCAATATGGTCTGATTATCCCTTGCCAAACCCATCCTGACTACAAGCTGTCAGTGTAAACAATGCTTTCTGAGTGAAGTTGGGGTTAACTTTGTGCCCCTTTTCAGCTGTCCTGCCTAGTCTCTGGCTTTCTGGCTTACCTTGGTCTAACCCCTTGTTCTATCTTTGCCACGTAGGCTTTCTGCCTCCTGGCAAACCACCCTCACTCCATGCCCTAACCCATCTATCACTCTCACAACTTATATAGGCTCAGTATGATATCATTGCAATACTCATTGCAACAGTTGTAGGGGAAAGTCTGTGTGCAGTCTTTGCATCACACATGATTCAGGGACAAGCCACAACAGCAGTCTTTTTTTTTCCTCTGTGCCTTCTTCACTTTCCTTTTCAGTTGCAGACCCACGCTGATTATACCACTCTAATAAGGCCCTGATCAATGCAAAGGAGTTATTTTATGATTCCTTAGGTTGTATTCTTGTTATTATTACACATCACAGAATCACATTAGCTTTCACAAAACAAACCAGCATTGATTTGCTGACTCACTCTATGGTCTCCAATGATGCCCAATCTTTCCATTATGTTTGCTTCTCCAGGAACGAAAAGAATTGATTTTCTCTCCAGCCCGCCATAAGAGGTTCCTGTTCACTTGCCGCTCCCAGTCTCCCCACCCCCACCCTCAATACTAAAATTGGAGAAGTGTGGAAAGCAACAAAACCCTGAGGTCTATTTGTTAAACCCCTGAACAACAACAAAACAAAGGCATCACAAGAAGTAAGCTAAAGGCTTTTGCCTACTTTCCTCCAGACCTCTCTAATTTTTGTTTTAAAAAATGGATAGCTAAAAATACAGTTTCTTTTATAGGCTGTAAATCTATACAGTGGGGTAGTTAAAAGGTAAAGTTATAGAATCAGAGAGATCTGGATTCAAAATCCAGCTCCAAAACCTCCTAGTAATCCTGAGCAAATCCCTTTGCCTAAGATCTCAGTTTTACCACTTGCAAAATGGGAGTAATTATAATACAGTTGGTTCTGCTACAATATTATGTATGTAAAAATCACTGTCCTAGGAGGGGGGCTAGGGGCTGGGTGGAGGTGGGCAAAGGGAGGAAATGGGAGACATCTGCAATAGTGTCAACAATAAAATAATTAATTTTTAAATACCTGAAAAAAATAAACTATGAAAATTGTGTATAAAAGCCAAAGGACTGATGGGAAAATAAGTTTAGAGGTACAACACTCAAAACCTTCAGCAACAACACAATAAAAAAGATAGGAACCTAATAAAACAGTATCCAGTTTTACATGTATTAAATGGTTAAGTAATATATAAATACTAAAATAAATGTGACACTTTCACAAGAACTGAACTTTGCTTGTGGCAGTGTCTGTTGGAAAACTTGCACCTTGTAAGTTCTTGTGTAGTGGTGGAAGGAGGTTGATCTGAAATTAGACAGAAAGTTATAGTAGCAGATGTGGACAGGTGTAAATATCACACATGGTGAATTGACAAAGCTGGTGGATGTGCTACTAGTAAGCATGTGTGTGTGCATGAAGTTCATATGTACACATGTTTTGTGTACTCCTATGTGACTCATTTCAGCTGAGTGCAGTTTCCTGTGTTCATTTAGGGTTTCTCGTGGAAGAAATCACACATAAGCAAACATGAAATTCATGTTATGCTAAAATTGTTCCCTAATATATAAATCACATTGGAAAAAATCACATTTTTCAAAACAAGAGTTATAGCAGAACTGACTGTACCAACCTCCTGTGCTTGGGAAAATTACATTAAATAATACCTTTAGCAAAAGGCCTGGCACATAGCAAACTTCCAACAAGTGATAGCTACAGTTATCAAAAGCAGCAGTAATAGCTCAAACCTAGGGGACCTTATAGTTCCTGCAGATGGAACCTGGAACTGCCTTGATGTGGGTCTTCCTTCACACATCTGGTAAGAGGAAATTGAAATCCAATAAATCTCAGCTCTGTTTCAACCTACCTGCTAACCAAGTGCCTGTGACATTTGATTCTATGAGCATATCTTATGGCTCTAGAGCACCAGACAGTGGCTAGGCAGTGCAGAATCTAAAGAGGAGCCAAGGCCTAAAAGAGTGTCCTCTCTTATGATCAGTGAGAAGAGTGAAGCATGAGGAGGTTGGGGTGAGTTGGCTGAATGGTCTCTAATAGGGAGACATTGTTAGTTCTGGAGCAGACCAGAAACAGGATAGAGCCACTATTTAGAGCAAATGTCAGCAAACTTTTTCTATAAAAGATAAGATAGTAAGTTTCTAGGCTTTGCAGGCCATAGGATCTCTGTTATACTGAATCAAATTTATTATTGTAGCATGAAAGCAGCCACAGACAATATATACATGAATGCATATGGCTGTGTTCTAGTAAAACTTTATTTACAAAAACAGGCAGTAAGCAATATTTTGTGTTTAGGCCATAGTTTGCCAAACTCTACTTTAGAAAAATCCAACTTAATATATAATTGGTGCCACAAATGCAAGCTACATAGGTAACTTTAAAATTTTCTAGAAGCCACATTTTAAAAAATCAAAAGAAAGAGGTGTAGCCCTGACCAGTTTGGCTCAGTGGATAGAGCGTTGGCCTGCAGACTGAAGGGTCCCAAGTTCGATTCCGGTCAAGGGTATGTACCTTGGTTACGGGCACATCCCCAGTGGGAGGTGTGCAAAAGGCAGCTGATCGGTGTTTCTCTCTCAACGATGTTTCTAACTCTCTATTCCTCTCTGTAGAAAATCAATAAAATATATTTTTAAAAAAAGAAAGAGGTGTGATTAGTTTTAATAGTATGTTTTATTTAACCTAATATATACAAAACATTCTCATTTCGACAAGTAATGAACAAAACAATTATTAATAAAATATTTTACATTTTTATCATACAAAGTCTTTGAGATTTGGTATAGGTTGAATTGTGTCCCCACAACAAATTTTGGAGTCTTAACCCCCAATACCCCTGAATGTGACCTTGTATGAAAATCAGGTCTCCACAAATTATCACATTAAGATGGGGTCATTAAGGTGGGCTCTAATTCAATATGCCTGTTATTCTTATGAAAAGGGAAATTTTGGACACAGAGACAGACACACACAAAGAGAGAATGGCATGTAAAGACAAAGGTATAGATTTTGGTGATGTAGCAGAAGACAAGAAATGCCAAAGATCACCAACAAACCACCAGAAGCTAGGGATGAGGCATGGAACAGATTCTCCCTCACAGCCCTCATAAAGAACCAACCTGCTGACACCTTGATCTCAGACTTCTAGCCTCCATACTGTAAGGATATAAATTTCTGTTACTTAAACCACTCAATTTGTGGTACTTTGTTACAGCAGTCTTAAAAAATTAATATAAAACCTAAGTCTTTGTATTTTACACTTACAGCACAATTCAATTCATACTAATCACATTCTGAGTGATCAACAGTCATCCATGGTTAGTGGCCACCACATGGATAGTGCAACTTGAAAGAGAGCAATTTGGTACCCCAAAATGAATTGATTGTTTAGGAAGAGAAAGGATTCAGGGATTCAGGGAGCATGAGAATTACATGTAAGCAAATAACTTTTTAAAAACCTTTACCTCCCTTAAAAATGTATTAAATGAGCCCTAACCGATTTGGCTCAGTGGATAGAGCATCAGCCTGCAGACTGAAGGATCCAAGATTCGATTCTCTGCAATATTTCTAACTCTCTATCCCTTTCCCTTCTACTCTGTAAAAAAAAATCAATAAAATATATTTTTTAAAATGTATTAAATGAGACAGTGTTTACTTTCTCTCAACAGTTTGGAGCCCTCCGAAACTGATCACAGCATGTGCAAGGAGTGCTCGTGTTCTTTAAAAAAAAAAAAAAAAATATATATATATATATATATATATATATATATATATATATATATATGTTTTTATTGACTTCAGAGAGGAAGGGAGAGGGAAAGAGAGGTAGAAATATCAATGATGAGAGAGAATCATCCATCAGTTGCCTCCTGCATGCCCCCTACTGGGGGTCAAGCCCACAACCCATGCATGTGCCCTTGACCAGAATCAAACCCAGGACCTTTCAGTCCGCAGGCTGACACGCTATCCACTGAGCCAAACCAGCTAGGGCGCTCCATGTTCTTCAGCTTTGGCCAAAGTAATTTCATTACAGAGCTCTGTTTTTCCTTCCATGGTGTGTGATCATTTTTGTCTCCCACCTGATTTCCTCTGAACTCAGTATGTGACATTTTCCCTTCAAGTAATTTGGCAGTTTCATCGTTGTATTGATCTTATATTCCCCATTAACTGTATTCATGCATTAAATATATCGTCTGAAATGACAGGAAGATTGTAACAAAAAGCCTCATTCTATTTTTGATATTTGACTGCTGACAGCTTTTGAGCTCCTTTACCCTTTTTCCCTTTTTCCCCACTTCTAGCAAACCAATAAGAAAGCCTGGGCACTATCTCCCTTGGTGCTGGTGAGGAGGTTCAAACCAAGAACATCCACAACACACATGCAGGAATGTTCACCCAGCCCCATCTTCCAACCACAATAAAATTCAGTCACTCATCCCTCCTTCTCTCAACCTAAATTGTAAATTGACGAAGTTGAAAGCTTGCCCTAATCTTCCTGAAAGCCTCATGATGTGAATAATAAAACTTTTCACATCCTCTTCATGCATGTGTGACATCATCAGCCTCAAGATTCAAACCAATTTTGAGTGGAGTAGGAGCCACGATCCTGCCCTCCACAGAGGAACCTCAAGACAATTGGTGCAGTGAGTAGTATAGTCTAAGAGATGACTACCACCTCCAGGAGTTCTTGTTTCTATTGCTTTCAGCTTACTCATTCTCTCCACAGTCTGCTGGCAAGTACTTTATACACTTTGACATACTGCCTCTTCCTGCTGCCTACTGTGCTCTTTTAACTGTACTGCTGCCTGCCAGTCAGGTTGCATTGGAGATTTTGCTACATTTAACAAATCCTGGAAATATGGGGAACACTTTGTAAAGTATATGATTGTCTAACCACAATGCTGTACACCTGAAACTAATACAAAATAATATTGACTGCAAAAAATAATAAATATACTTTTGCTTAAATGGGAAAAAATCATAGCAAGCCTCAGTTACTAATTTAATCTACCCAAGTCGGAAGTTTTGCTTTTAGGGATAAGAGTATAGGGATTGAGAACCCTTCTTAAAGTGGCTCTGGGTTGGGTATCTCAGCGTATATGTCTCAGAGAGAATCATGTGTTTCAATTCTTGCATTAGCTATGATTGATGCTAAACTCAAGAAAATAACTCTTACCCTATGATTGTTGGTTGAATGTTTCAACCAGGCATTGGTCCTATTCCATAATGTTCAGGAAAATAAACTTGATAACATGCATAATATGGTGGATATGGGTGATTACTAGTGTGAGAAAGAATAGTCACTATGTGGTCACACTCCAAAAAGCCAATAGCTCATTTTGACCCTAAATGCTTCTAATACAACAAAGATCCTGAGAGTCAGGATTATAGAAGGAAAAACCCATGGTATCCCCGTAGTATAAACCCTTATGAAAAGCATCCTAAATGTTACTTTTTAAAAATTTCTTTATTGATTAAGGTATTACATATGTGTCCTTATCCTCCCATTGCCCCGACACCCCCCACACACACATTCATGCCCTCACCCCCCTGGTGTCTCTGTCCTTGCATGCATACAAGTCCTTTGGTTGATGTCTTCCCTACCCCCACCCTCCCCTCCCTTCACTCTGAGGTTTGACGGTGTGATCGATGCTTCTCTGTCTCAGGATCTATGTTTGTTCCTCAGTTTATGTTGTTCATTATATTCCACAAATGAGTGAGATCATGTGATATTTATCTTTATCTGACTGGCTTATTTCACTTAGCATAATGCTCTCCAGTTCCATCCATTCTGTTGCAAATGGTAAGAATTCCTTCTTTTTTTACCGTAGCATAGTATTCCATTGTGTAGATGTACCACAGGTTTTTTTTTGTTTGTTTTTTTTTAATAATAAATCTTTATTGTTCAGATTATTATAGGTGTTCCTCTTTTCCCCCCCACCATAGCTCCCCTCCACCTGATTCCCCACCCCACCCCATACCCTTACCCCCACCACTGTCTTCATCCATAGGTGTAAGATTTTTGTCCAATCTCTTCCTGCACCCCTCAGACCCCCTTCCCCCTGAGAATTGTCAGTCCACTCCCTTTCTATGTCCCTGATTCTATTATATTCACCAGTCCATTCTTTTATTCAGATTTTTTATTCACTTGATTTTTAGATTCACTTGTTGGTAGGTATGTATTTGATGTCTTTTTGTTGTTCATAATTTTTACCTTTACCTTTTTTTTATTCTTCCTCTTCTTAAAGAATACCCTTCAGCATTTCATGTAATCCTGGTTTGGTGGTGATGAACTCCTTTAGCTTTTTCTTGTCTGTGAAGCTCTTCATCTGGCCTTCAATTCTGAATGATAGCTTTGCTGGGTAGAGTAATCTTGGTTGTAGGTTCTTGCTATTTATCACTTTGAATATTTCTTGCCACTCCCATCTGGTCTGCATAGTTTCTGTTGAGAAATCAGCTGACAGTCATATGGGTACTCCCTTGTAGGTAACTTTTTTCTCTTGCTGCTTTCAAAATTCTCTCTTTGTCTTTTGCCCTTGGCATTTTAATTATGATGTGTCTTGGTGTGGTCCTCTTTGGATTCCTTTTGTTTGGGGTTCTGTGCGCTTCCTGAACTTGTAAGTCTATTTCTTTCACCAGGTGGGGGAAGTTTTCTGTCATTATTTCTTCAAATAGGTTTTCAGTATCTTGCTCTCTCTCTTCTTCTGGCACCCCAAAAATTCGGATATTGGTATGCTTAAAGCCGTCCCAGAGGATCCTTACACTATCCTCACACTTTTGGATTCTTCTTTCTTTCCGTCTCTCTGGTTGGGTGTTTTTTGCTTCCTCATATTCCAGATCTTTGGTTTGACTCTTGGGGTACGGTGATCTACAGTTGAGTTTCTGTATATTCTTTATTTCAGACAGTGTATGCTTAATTTATGACTGGTCCTGTTCCATTTTTTTGGTATTCTCATTAAGGTCCTTGAAGGTCTCTTCAAGTTTCTCAGCGGATTTTAGAAGATTCTTGAGTAACCTTATAAATGTGGTTCTGAACACTGAGTCGTCCAGTAGTTTACTTTCCTCCATCTCTCCTATTCGTGACCCGCTTTTGTGTCTCTGCATTTTGGCTTCCTCCCTGTATTGATGGAGTGGCTTTGTGTGGTCAGTGACCTATAGGGGCCGGTAGCTCAGCTTCCCCAATCACCCTAAGTGGTCGCTCTTGGTACACCCCTTTGTGGGCTGAGTGCAAAGTCTTGGTGTTTTTAAGCCTTGATTGCTGTTGGTACACTGGGAAGAACTGACCTCCAGGCCAATTGGCTGTGAGGACCCGCTGTGTCTATAATGGAAGCACTGCTGCACTGGAGACACGCTTATGGTACAGGGCTTGTTTCAGTGGGGCTTTGGTGCTCACTGAGTCTGCCTCCCGAATGTGTCACTTATGGATGTGAGGAGTTGAAATCTGGTGTCTCACACTGACCACTAGGTATACTGGCTTCTGGATCTCCAATGGGGTGCAATTCAGCTGCTGTCTGAGGCCAACCTGCAGGAGTTACAGCGAGAACTGCTTTCCTCTCCTCCCTGATTGGAGCTTGGAGGCTTTAGAGCTGTCTGTACCGGGTTGCAAGTTTACTAGTTTAAACTGCAATAGAGAAGGCCATTCATATGCAAAAGCCGCTGCTAGGAGCTTGGGTGTGTTTGTAGATTGTGCGGGGGCGGAGTCTCAGGGCGTCACTAGGCTAGGGCGTGGCAAACAGCGATGGCTGGCAATGAGCTGCCTCCAACCGCATCTCATGCCCCAGCGCTGCCAACAATTCTACCTCCATGCAGCTCTGCTAGCAAGCCACCCTCACTCTTCGACCCTATGGCAGACAGCCCAGTCTCTCTCCAGAAACTGGATTTCAGAGAGACTGGGGGCTTGTCTCTCTTCGGATTGAAGAAAGCAACGCCCGCCTCCAGCTGGGCTCCACCGCCAGCCCGTTTCGCAAGCGCACTCCCCTGTACCTCAGTTTTTCAGCGTTTGTGCCCTGATTGCTCCCGTTTCTTTCGGTCTAGTTGTAGAGGTTCCACTCAGCCAGCTTTCCTGTGGTTCTGGGTGATAGACGTTCTGTCTTTTAATTGTAGTTTTGGAAATTGTTGTGGATGGCAGCAGCCCAGATGTTTGTCTATGCTGCCATTTTGGATCTCCTTTACCACAGTTTTTTTAATCCACCCATCTGCTGATGGGCACTTAGGCTTTTTCCAAATCTTAGCTATGGTGAATTGTGCTGCTGTGAACATAGGGATGCATATATCCTTTCTGGTTGGTGTTTCTAGTTTCTTGGGGTATATTCCTAGAGGTGGGATCACTGGGTCAAATGGGAGTTCCATTTTTAGTTTTTTGAGGAAACTCCATACTGTTCTCCAAAGTGGCTGCACAACTCTGCATTCCCACCAACAGTGCACGAGGGTTCCTTTTTCACAAAATCCTCGCCAACACTTGTCTTTGTTGATTTGTTAATGATAGCCATTCTGACTATCATTGTGTAAGATGGTACCACATTGTCGTTTTGATTTGCATCTCTTGGATGATTAGTGACTTTGCGCATGTTTTTATATGTCTCTTGACCTTCCTTCTGTCTTCTTTCAAAAAGTATCTATTTAGGTCCTTTGCCCATTTTTTGATTGAGTTATTTATCTTCCTTTTGTTAAGTTGTATGAGTTCCCCATAAATGTTGGAGATTAAACCCTTATCTGAGATAACATTGGCAAATATGTTCTCCCATGCAGTGGGCTTTCTTGTTGTTTTGTTGATGGCTTCATTTGCAGTGCAAAAGCTTTTTATTTTGATGTAGTCCCATTTGTTCATTTTCTCTTTAGATTCCATTGTCCTAGGACCAGTATCGGTGAAGAAATTGCTTAGGCATATGTCTGAGATTTTGCTGCCTGTGGATTTCTCTAGTATTTTTATAGTTTCCCATCTTATGTTTAAGTCCTTTATCCATTTTTAGTTTATTTTTGTGTATGGTGTAAGTTGGTGGTCTAGTTTTATTTTCTTGCATGTATCTGTCCAATTTTCCCAACACTATTTATTGAAGACTGTCTTGATTCCATTGTATGTTCATGCCTCCTTTGTCAAATATTAATTGAGCATAGTGGTTTGGATAAATTTCTGGGTTCATTATTCTATTCCATTGATCTATATATCTGTTCTTGTGCCAGTACCAGGCTGTTTTGAGAACAGTGGCTTTGTAATACAGCTTGATATCTGGTATTGAGATCCCACCTACATTGTTCTTCTTTCTCAGGATTGCTGTAGCTATTTGCGGTCTTTTTTTTATTCCAGATGAATTTTTGAAAAGTTCCTTCTAGGTCTGTGAAATATGCCATTGGTATTTTAATGGGGAGTGCACTGAATCTATAGATTGCTTTGGGTAGTATGGACATTTTAATGATGTTGATTCTACCAGTCCATGAATATGGTATGTTCTTCCATCTGTTTATGTCTTCCTCTATCTCTTTTTTCAGTGTCCTGTAGTTTTCCGCACATAGGTCTTTTACCTCCTTAGTTAAGTTTATTCCTGGGTATTTTATTTTATTTTATTTTATTTGGTGTGGTGGTAAATGGGATTGCTTTTTTAGTCTCTCTTTCTGTAAGTTCATTATTGGTTGTATAGAAATGCCATAGATTTCTTGGCGTTAATTTTGTATCCTGCTACATTGCCGAAGTCATTTATGTCTAATAATTTTTGATGGAGTCTTTAGGGTTTTCTATGTACAGTATCATGTCATCTGCAAATAAAGACAGTTTTACTTCTTCTTTTCCGATTTGGGTGCCTTTTATTTCTTCTTGTCTGATGGCAATGGCTAGAACTTCAAGTACTATGTTGAATAGGAGTGGTGAGAGTGGGCATCCCTGTCTTGTTCCTGTTCTTAGGGGAAATGGTTTTAGTTTTTGCCCATAGAGTATGATGTTGGCTGTGGGTTTGTCATATATGGCTTTTATTATATTGAGGTATGATCCTTCTACTCCCACCTTGCTGAGAGTTTTTATCAAGAAGGGGTTTTGGATTTTGTCAAATGCTTTTTCTGATTCAATTGATATGAGTATGTGATCTTTATCTCTCGATTTGTTTATGTGATATATCACGTTTATTGATTTGCAGATATTGTACCATCCTTGCATCCCCGGGATAAATCCTACTTGATCATGGCGTATGAACTTTCTGATGTACTGCTGTATTTGATTTGCTAGAATTTTGTTGAGGATTTTGGCATCTATGTTCATGAAGGATATTTGCCTGTAATTCTCTTTCAGTGTGTTGTCTTTACCTGGTTTTGGTATTGGGGTGATGCTGGCTTCATAGAATGAGTTTGGAAGTGTTCCTTCCTCTTGAATTTTTTTGTAATAATATTAGGAGGATAAGTTTTAGTTCTTTCTTGAATGTTTGGTAAAACTCCTCTGTGAAGCCGTCTGGCCCTGGGCTTTTGTTTGCTGGAAGCTTTTTGATGACTGCTTCAATTTCTTCCATAGTTATTGGCCTATTGATATTTTTAGATTATTTCTTATTTAGTTTTGGAAGGTTGTATTTTTCTAGTAATATGTCCATTTCCTCCATGTTACCTATTTGTTGGAATAGAGTTGTTCATGGTATTTTAAACAATCCTTTGTATTTCTGTGGGGTCTGTTGTTATATCACCTCTTTCATTTCTGATTTTGTTTATTTGGGTCCTCTCTCTTTGCTTCTTGGTGAGCCTGGCTAGAGGTTCATCAATCGTGTTTATCCTTTCAAAGAACCAGCTCTTGGTTTCATTGATCTTTTTTTATTGTTTTTTTTTCTGTTGTTTTTGTGTTTTTTGTTTTGTTTTGTTTTTGTGTGTGTGTGTGTGTTTTTTTGTCTCTAAGTCATTTATCTCTGCTCTGATCTTTATTATCTCCTTCATTCTGCTCACTATGGACTTTTCTTGTTACTCTCTTTCTAATTCTTTAAGTTGTAGAGTTAATTATTTACTACCATTTTTTTCTTGTTTTTTGAGGTAGGCTGTAGAGCTATGAACTTCCCTCTCAGGACTGCTTTCATTGTGTCCCATAGATTTTGGATTGTTGTGTTTTTATTGTCATAATTTTCCAGGATGTTTTGAATTTCTTCTTTGATCTCTTTGGTAATCCAATCATTGTTTAATAGCATGATATCCAGCTTCCAAATGTTGGAATATTTTGGATTGTTTTTATTGTAGTTTATTTATAATATTATGCCATTGTGATCTGAGAAAATGCTTGATATGATTTCAATCTTCTTGAATTTGGGGAGACTTTGCTTGTGACCCAATATGTGGTCTATTTTTGAAAATGTCCCATGTGCACTTGAGAAGAACGTGTATTCCATGGCATTGGGGTGAAATGTTCTGAAGATGTTAATTAAGCCCATCTGCTCTAGTGTGTTATTTACAATTGCTGTTTTCTTTGCTGATTTTTTGTCTAGAAGATTTATCCAGTGATGTCAGTCGTGTATTAAAGTCCCCTACTATGATTGTATTGTTGTCGATTTCTCCCTTGACATCTTCCAGGAGGTTTTTTTATGTATTTGGGTGCTCCTGCATTGGGTGCATATATGTTTATTGGGGTTATATCCTCTTGTTGTATCGATCCCTTTAGTATTATGAAGTGGCCTTCCTTATCTCTTGTTATGGCCTTCACTTTGTGGTCTATTTTGTCAGATATAAGTATTGCTACCCCAGCTTTTTTTTTTTTTCATTTCCATTTGCCTGGAAGATATTTTTCCATCCCTTCATTTCAGTCTGTGTGAGTTCCTTGTTCTGAGGTGGGTCTCTTGTAGACAGCATATATATGGATCATGTTTTTTATCCATTCAGCCACTCAATGTCTTTTGATTGGAGCATTTAGTCCATTTACATTTAAAGTTATTATTGATAGGTACTTGTTTGTAGCCATTTTTATTTTTTGTGCATGTGTTCCTTCTTACCTTTTTATTTCTTCTTTTACACCAGTCCCTTGAGCATTTCTTGCATTGCTGGCTTGGTAGTGAAAAACCCCCTTAGCCTTTTTTTGTCTGTGAAGCTCCTTATTTCCCCTTCAGTTTTGAATGATAGCCTTGCTGCATAGAGTATTCTTGGATTCAGTCCCTTGCTTTGCATGACTTTGTAAATTTCCTTCCATTCTTTTCTGGCCTGATGTGTTTCTGTTGAGAAATCATTCGATAATCTAATGGGAGATCCCTTGTAGATAACTTTCTGTCTCTCTCTTGCAGCCTTTAAGATTCTCTCTTTGTCCTGAACATTTGCCATCGTAATTATGTTGTGTCTTGGTGTGAATCTTTTCGGGTTCATCTGGTTTGGGACTTTCTGTGCTTGTGTGACTTTTTTCTTCCCCACATCAGGGAAGTTTTCTGACATTATTTCTTCAAATAGGTTTTCTAACCCTTGTTCCTCTTCCTGTTGTTCTGGCACCCCTGTTATTCATATGTTGCTTCATTCCATGTTGTCCCATAGCTCCCTTAGGCTCTCCTCCTGTCTTTTAATTTTTTTCTCCAATTGCTGTTCAGTTTGGGTGTGTTTTGCTTCCCTGTCTTCTAATTCACTAATTTGGTCCACTGCTTCTCCCAGTCTATGGTTGAAACTTTCCGTGGTGTTTTTTATTGCAGCTATATTACTCTCAATTTATTCTTGATTCTTATATAAGTTGTTGATTTTTTTTCATCCATCCGGTTTATGAACTGTGTGACCCTTATTCTGAATTCTTTTAATGACATATTTCATGCCTCTGTTTCACTTAGCTGCTTTTCTGGTGATTCTTCCTTTTCTTTCCTTTGGAGGTTTCTTTGTCTACCTTTTTTTTTTTATCTCACCGATGGATCTAGATGTTGAATCATGCAGGGGTTGCTCCTTGGGTGGCAGTGGCTCCTTGGGCTGTGGTTGCTCCTTGGGTGGTCATGGCAGTGGCTGCTCCTCAGTTGGCAGCGGCTCCTCTGTTGGGTGCTGTTTGCAGCAGTGGTGGCTCCTCTGCCTGTTGCGGTGAGGCTGCTCACACAGCTGCTGCTCCTCAGATGGGGGTGGGCTTCTTGAATGGTTGCTGCCCCTTGGATGGCATAGCACGCCACTCACACAGCTGCTGCTCCTTGGACAGGTGCAGGCCACCTGCGGCTGCTGCTCTTAGGCCTGGGGCGGGCTGCTCGTGGGGCTGCTGCTCCTTGGACAGGAGCAGGCTGCTCACATGTCTGCTGCTTGTGTGGTCACAGTGCCCTGGGCTTTCTCCAGGCGTCCTCTGCCCTTCCCGGCTCTAAATTGTCTCACCAGCTGAGTCTCCTTCACCAATTCGGGGTGGATGTTATTCATTTCAGCTGTTCATCCTATCTGCTCCGGGACAAGGCTCAGGACATGTCTGTCTATTCCGCCTCCATTTTTCACAATCCCCCCCATCCTAAATGTTTCATCCCCATCCCTCTTAAAGAGACAAAGGACACGATCACTTTATTGGATAATTGTAAAATGAACCAAAAAAGACTATGGGTTCCACTGATTGCCACAACTCATCAACATGTCAAGAGGTCAATTCAAACTCAACTTAATCCCAGAGTCTCTAGACCAGTGGTTCTCAACCTTTCTAATGCCGTGACCTTTTAATACAGTTCCTCATGTTGTGGTGACCCCCAACCATAAAATTATTTTCGTTGCTACTTCATAACTGTAATTTTGCTACTGTTAATGAATCATAATGTAAATATCTGTGTTTTCCGATGGTCTTAGGTGACCCTGCTTGCGGTTCTCAACCTGTGGGTCATGACCCACAGGTTGAGAACCGCTGCTGTATAGCCTAAGACCATCGGAAAACACAGATATTTACATTATGATTCATTAACAGTAGCAAAATTACAGTTATGAAGTAGCAACGAAAATAATTTTATGGTTGGGAGTCACCACAACATGAGGAACTGTATTAAAAGGTCACGGCATTAGAAAGGTTGAGAACCACTGCTCTAGACAATAATTGCCATAAGGAAAGTCTCCAACTGTGATAATACTGATTTGGACATATCTGGAGGAAGAAACCAATAAATGTGACCAGGGTAGAGAAGACTCCTCCAACATAAGGTACAGCAGTAACCACCAAAACAACACCAACAAAAAAAGAAACAAGACAACAACAACAACAAATTATTGAGCATGGCAGGGGATGCGGGGGGAGGGAAACTGAAACAAAGGTCCACAATTTGACACAATTGTATATGGAAACTTTACTAAAATAATTTATTCAACAGAAAAATAAAAGGGTGCTGATTGGCTTTTTCACTTCTAAAACATAGGTTCTAAATTAACTTTAGCATCAGCTGAAATGCACTAATTTTAACTTTAATGGCCTTAATTGATATTGGGGCTCAAATTACAGTTATACCTGGTGGTCATACTAAATTTAAACAAAATATCCTCTATACTCTTACAGAAGCTACCAAACATAAAATAGAGGACAAACAAGTATGCCTACCTACCTTAATCATCAGAACTACTACCTTGGCTAAATTCCCCATGGTCATATTGCCCATTGCTCTAAATATCCCAGAGTTGGCATGGATGTTCTGACCCAGTGAGTAATAAATTAAAGCAAAATGAAATATTTAGGATTTTCAATTGGCTTGATAAAAATAAAACCACATTGACCTGCTCCTTGCTGTTTAAAAATTATTAATATGGTCCAATGTATATTAAAACAAGGCCTAATGAAAATAAGACCAAATATACAAGGCATACTGAAGAAAGAGATCATTATTCCTATGTCCTCCCCTATTAGCCCAATTTGTCCAATACTTAAGCCTGATTTTTGAAAATGAATAGGACAGATATAGCAAAAAAAAAAAAAAAAAAAGATAAAGAAACTAGACCACTAACTTACACCATATGCAAAAATAAACTCAAAGTGGATAAAGGACTTAAATTTAAGATGGGAAACCATAAAAATTCTAGAAGAAGCCATAGGCAGCAAAATAGCAGACATATGTAGTAGCAATATCTTTACCGATACAGCTTCTAGGGCAATGGAAACTAAGGAGAAAATAAACAAATGGGACTACATCAAAATAAAAAGCTTCTGCACAGCAAAATAAACCATCAACAAAACAACAAGAAAGCCACTGCATGGAAGAACATATTTGCCAATGTTATCACCAATAAGTGTTTAATCTTCAACATTTAAAGGGAACTCATACAACTTAACAAAAGGAAGATAAACAACCCAATCTAAAAATGGGCAAAGGACCTAAATAGATACTTTTCAAAAGAGGACATAAGGAAGTCCAAGAGACATATGAAAACATGCTCAAAGTCACTAATCATCTGAGAGATGCAAATCAAAATGATAATGAGATACCATCTCACACCTGTCAGAATGGCTATCATCAACAAATCGATAAACGACAAGTGCTGGCAAGGATGTGTGGAAAAAGGAACCCTCATGCACTGCTGGTGGGAATGCAGACTGGTGAAGCCACTATGGAAAACAGTATGGAGATTACTCAAAAAATTCAAAATGGAACTCCCATTTGACCCAGTAATTCCACTTCTAGGAATATATCCCAAGAAATCAGAAACACCAATCAGAAAGGACATATGCACCCTTATGTTCTTAGCAGCACAATTTATAATAGCTAAGATTTGGAAATAGCCTAAGTGCCAAAGAGCAGATGAATGGATTAAAAAATGGTCATACATCTACACAATGAAATACTACACTGCTGTAAAAAAGAAGGGACTATTAACATTTGCAACAGCATGGATGGACATGGAGAACATTATGCCAAGTGAAATAAGCCAGTTGGAGAAAGATAAATATCACATGATCTCACTCATTTATGGAATATAATGAAAAATGTAAACTAATGAACAAAAATAGATCCAGAGACAGAGAAACATTGAACAGACCGTCAAACCTCAGAGGGAAGGCAGGGGAGGGGAAGGGGTAAGAGATCAACCAAAGGACGTGCATGCATGCATATAAGCATAACCAATGGACACAGACACTAGGGGGGTGAGGGCATGTGCGGGGGCATGGGGGTGGTCGGGGAGAGGTCAATGGGGGGAAAAGGAGACATATGTAATACTTTAAACAATAAAAAATTTAAATAAATGAATAGTGCCTAATAGTGGATTACTTCAACCTTAATTCCATAATACCCTTAATTGAGTCCACACTCAAGTAATTCACTAGAATGACACAGAGAGGTCACTGATAGTTGTTATACTCACAGTTATAGTTTATTACAGTGAAATGACACAGATTAAAACCAGCCAGAGGAAGGGACGCATTGGGGCAAAGTTCAGGGAAGTTCTAAATGTTTAGCTTCCAGATGTCTTCTATCCATAGAGTCATGGGCAGCATTACTTTCCTGTTATTTATATGTGACAGTACAAATTGAGTGTTGTGAATCATGGAAGTTCACCTGAGCCTTGAGTCCAGATATTTTGGGGTGATTTGACCACATAAATGTAATTGACTGTCCATGTGGCTGACCTCAATCTTCATGACTCAAAACCCCCACACTAAATCACAATGTTGGTATGGACCAAGGTCCTGAAGCAAACAAAGATATCCCTATCAGGCATAGCATTTCAAGGGCTTAGATATTACCTCCAAGAAGCCAAGGGCAAAGGCTGAATCTGTCTTTGGGGGAGGTTTAATTATTTACTACATAGCTCCCACAACCAATATTATTGAAATTATTGACTCCATCCAATTGGTAACTGGAAAATATTTTGCTTTTATAGGTTTGCTTAATATGCTCTACTCAGTGCCCTGGCCTTCAGAGAGAATAATACACCTTCACCCAGCTATACATGGAGTATCTCAACTCTATTATTGCACACAATCTTTGCAAGTAAGATCTAAATTGCATTCAATTTTCCCTACGAACACAGGTATGATATGACACTGATGACATCTTCCTCTGAGGAGATTCGTCTGACACACTCATTCAGAACATGCAAATATTCACAAAGAAGCTCACAAAAAGGAATGAACCATTGCCCCACACAGAGTTCAAGGTTCCATGTTTTGGTTTAATTCCTAGAAATCATTTGGCCAGCCGAAGGCCACTCCATCCCTGATACTGTCAAGAAACAACTATTGATGCTCTTAGCACCCACATCATTGAAACAAGCCAAACATCTTTTAGACATTGTTCTGGTTCTGGAAGCAACATAGTTTGTTTGTTTGTTTGTTTGTTTGTTTGCTTGTTTTTTCAAATTTTACTTAATTCCACTTATGCTGTTACTTACAAATCAGTAAATTTTGATTAAGGCTTCCTCCAACAAAAGGCTCTAGAATCTGTCCAAATTGTAAGACAAGAAGCATACTCATTAGTGTTTTTCAGAGATTCCTTCACTATATATACACTGAGTGGCCAGATTATTATGATCTTAACGCATAATAATCTGGCCACTCAGTGTATATCCTATATAATAAAAGGCAAATTGTCCCCTCAACCAGGAGTTCAACCAGCAGGCAGGCCGGCCAACCGCCCATGTCCCCTCCCCCTGACCAGGCTGGCTGGATCCCACCAATGCACAAATTCATGCACTGGGCCTCTAATATATATATATATATATATATATATATATATATATATATATATATATATATATATATATACTGAGTGGCCAGACTACTATGTGTTCAGAGATCATAATAATCTGGTCACTCAGTGTATAGGCTTTAGCAACCTCCTTTCATGCCTCTTGGTGTTTCTTTGACCATCTATGATAACTGTAAGTTGTCAATGCAAAAAAAAAGAAATTCTGGTGCAAATAAACTATTCTCCTCACCCCTGTACTGCATGTCATTAGAGCAACAACTTATGGCTATATACAGGGCCCTTCTGAAAATGGAGACTCTCAACAGGTGACTCTGCACCCAGTTGCCCAGTATGCTTTTGATCATGAAAGCAGCATCCCTCCTAATTGAAATCAAAACAATGCCTATGTGATTGAACCAAGTTTGGGCCCTCTGGTATATTGTACCTACAGGGATGGGTGGCCTTCCTCTCCTCAGCCTTTTGACAGATCCAAGGATACTGAAGAAGATGGGTGGCCTTCCTCTCCTCAGCCTTTTGACAGATCCAAGGATACTGTCCCAGACTCAATGACCACCTTGTGAGCCCCTTGGGATCAACTAGGTGATTATAAAAGGGTGTTTGTACACTTTACAGACAGTAATGCTGCTGAAGAGCTGTTGCTGTCTGTCATCTAACCTCGATGTCCCTAATTAAGGACAGAGTTTAGTGTCAGACAAATTGGCCAAACTTCAGGCAATCGTCTTTAGCACTAGAGGATACCCTGAGACTAGCAATTGGTCCCCTATGCACATTTTTACAGACTGGCCGCTGCCAATGGTCTGGCCATCTGGTCTAACCAATGGCAATAACAATTTCTTATCCAAGGTTTCCCTTTTCAAGTAAAAGAACTCTGGGAACTTTTTGCTTCACATATATCCAAAATATCAAAGCCACACATCTTTGTACATATTTAACACCACAATACAAGATCTCAGCAAGTCACACCTTATTCTCTTCAGAGATCCAAACATCATTGATAGTGAACAAGGCATTCATTTTTTTCTCAGAATACAAAATTCTGGACACACACACACACAAAAACAAACAAACACACATATTCAACAGAGCATTCACTTGGCCAGTCAATGATATTACTGGTCTCTGACAGCAAGCTTCATAGAGCAACATAATGGATTACTTGAAGAAGTTAAAGTTAAATTAAAGATAACATGGCACAATTCAGTCATCAGTAAAACATCAGAGGTGAATTGTAATAAAGAATCTGGCTCCATTTTTCATGTTTGATCACTGACAGCTTCCAAGCCCTACTCCCCCTTTGCCTTTTGCCCCACATTTGAGTAAGCATATAAGAAAATATTGGTGATCCCTCCCTTGGTGACAGCAGGGAAGGTTAACCCATCAAAATAGCCCATGCATGGGAACTCACCCTAACTCCTACCCCATACCCTAATTACAGTAAAACCAAAGCCACTAACCCCTTCTTTTATTTAACTTAAATGGACCTGTTTGGGAGCTTGCTCTGCTCTCCCTAGAAAGCCTCATGATATAATAACTTATTAACACCATTTTGGTGCATGTGAGATATCATCAGCCTCAATTTCAAAATCTATTTAAGGTAAAGAGTTGATCCCACCCCTTTCAGGGCAACCAAACAACAGAGATTCTATCAATTAATAATTAATATAAAATATACATCACATTTCTAATGAAAGCTAACACCATCTCCAGAAGAAATTGACTTCTAGTCACAAAAGGGGATTTTTGCAATTGTACCTATGAGGGAAGAAGACATTTTAGAAGCATATATAACATGTCACATACTTCCCCCACTCCCTCTTAGCTACAAATTAATTTCCCCTTAAATATATTTGTGAAAGCTTACTTTTCACCAGGCAGAAAAATGCAATACTCAAAGCCATCATCTGTACAGAAATCCTAATAAAGGGTTTTAAAGAACTGCAATGTCACAGCCACCCTGGTATTGTTAATCCTTAAAAAGGGAAGTCAGCATAGCCCTAGAAAGCTTTGTTAATACTATAGCCCTAACACATTTGACAAACCAAAAAACAGTAGCAGCAGGAGGATTTAAATTCTGAGTAGGTTTCATATAAATGAAGGGTCTGGAAGAGGTAATATAGTGACAATGATATTGACAAGTGCCATATCAACCAAAAATCTGCTTGTTGCCTTGTGAAAATCTTCCTGATGGTCAGGCATTTGGTTTGTGTCTGTAAATTACTGTAAGAATAAAAAGCTTCCCTTGGAATAAAATCCATTCTAGGGGTGCTAATACTGTTCAGGAAAGGGGGAACTTGATTCTGGAAATCTCTTTTTTTTTCAGTCCAATCCTACACAGAAGATACCAATTTCCGCTTCCAATGAAAAGAGAAAATAAATCTGTATTTATGTGAAAATGTGAAGCAAAAAAACACCTCCAGAGGCATGCCTGCCAATCAAGATTGTGCTCCTAGGCAGGGCTCTTCAGAAATACTGCATTTCCACAGAATGAGATTTCATTTTCTTCCTTTATCAAACACTGATCACAAGCCTCACAGAGATCTTTCTGAGTCTAACTTCCATTCTTCTTGCCTTGGTTCTGTACTCATTGTTTTGGAGATTGTTTTCCTTATACCTTATTGGTAGATTTGATGGTGATTCAGCATCCTGTTAGCTTTGGGATAAATCTGCTATTTAATCCAGCCTTGTCCATGGGTTTATAAACTCAGATATACTTCCATTCTATCAAAATGTTCACCCTGGCATTAGTTCCCCTTGAACATATATACTTCTCTCTCTCTTTCTTTCCTAGGAGTCACTGTGTTTCACTATTCCTGTGTGAAAATAATTATAATGGAAGGCTTTTTACTCCTTCCATCCTCTCTCCTTACACACACACACACACACACACACACACACACACACACACGTGCACAACTTCTCAGGATTCACAATCTCAACAAAGCAGAACAACAATAACTTGAACTCTTCCTATGAGCTGCACAGTTGATGAACCCCTCTGATCTCCACTCAGCCCTATAGGTTGTCATTCATCTTGCCATAGAAAAAAATGCGGCTCAGAATCAGAGGGGAACACTTGCAGTACTAGAACTTGGCAGAACTGAGATTATAAGCTTTGACTCCTAGGTGCCCTCAGAACCCCCAGCACCTCAGGCTGGTCCAGCTCCCCACCACTGGGCCTTGAGATCAAGGCCTGGGACATAGCGGGTCAGGCCACTCTGTTCATCCATTCCATCTTGAAAAGTGCTGGTAACACCAGGAAAACATCCAATAGCTTTTTCTGGGAGTCTGGCCTGATGTCCACCAACCAACCTAATCTTCAAGGGAAACCAAGTCACAAAACAAACCAAGGAAGCAGAGTTTCACTCCATGGGTTCTCTGCCTACTTCCCTCAGGGGTCCAGCCCACTTACCTATAAACCAAAGGTGCTGAGTCCTGAGCAAAAATAATCTTCTTCTATACTTAGCCTGATATTCCCTCCCATTATTCCCCTTGCACAGTTGTAGAGGGAAGCAAGCATTTGAACACTGGTCAAAGAAATCAAGTTTGGACTTTGAACTTTGCAAATATGCAACAAAAAATAATAAAAATTATGGAAAATGTCAGGAAAAAAAGAAAAAGAAGAAAAACACACATTTTAGAACTCACACAATGTGAATTCTTCTGTAAACTTTGGATTTCCTTAAAGGTGACAAGCAATTGTATTTCTCCTATCATTTTCTCTCTCTAACCTATTACAGATCTGCCTTTCACAGAAAGCACATTTGGTAATGGGTACTGAATTGGAACATTCTACTTGTGAAAAACCTGTCTTGCCTAGTTTATATAAAAGGGGAAGGGAAGGGGTTATTCAAGTAAGAGAAGTTAATGCCGTAATTAAGACAATAATAATTCTCTTCTTACTTTTACCATTAAAAACATTTTAACATTTGAAGGAATGAATAATATCCTCACAGTCTCTGCTATTCAATGATACAATTCATTAGAAGAGAGCAAAGAGAAATTTAGTGGGCATTAAGAACATTGTGCAAGGGGAAAATGAAGGCCGGTGTTACAAGTCCCGTGGCCAAAATCAGAAATGAATAATTAGATTGGTGCTCAAAATTCACAGACGACCCAGACACATATTTTTAATCCAACCATATTTCCAGAAGAAAAAAAGTAGACAACGCCTGGAGTGTTGTCTTTCAAAAGTATTAATGATGCACTATAAATTTTGTCCACGTATTAATGATAATTCAGTCCTCATTAAGTGTTGGTGCTGACAGCAATCCACATTTCAGCACAGCAGGCCCTCGCAAATTTATTTTCCCTTTGTTAAATCTAGTTTACTTTAATAGTTTACTGAGCAATAAAAGCTGTGCGAGGCTGTAAATCGATTTCTACCTCTGATTCAACATAGGGTGTTTTAAATGGCAGTCCCCACTCCCAATGGACATGCAACAGCTTCCAGGCTTCCCAAGAGATGGGGCTGTGCCTGGGGCTGCCGATTATGTTTAGTTATGAGTAGGCTGTCAGAGAGATAAGCTCCCCTTTCTCCTTTCAGTGTTTCCCCAAGTGAAAATGGTGCCAGGGCAGCAGGTGGAAGGCGCTAGGGCGCTGGGCAGTGGGGAGGGTAGTGGCTCTATCTAAACCGGACCAACACTCGCATTTCGCATTTTGGTTAGGGTGTGGTGACACCCTTGGCTGGATTGTGCTGCAGTCACTGGGATGGGAGATGGAACTCTTGGGGGCAGGCGCGGCAAAGCCAAACGCCCAGAGGGAGCCCCATTTTAGGCAGTTTTGCTAACGAAATAAAGGACAGGAAACGCCCCGGGGTTTGCGTCCTCTGGGTCCAGCTAGGACACCTGGCAATGCCAGGGGTCTTCACAACCATCTTGGGTGGGTCAGAGAAGGCTGGGGACGCAGGCACCCGCGCAGTGACAGCTCTAAGGCACCAGAGGGCGCCGTGCGCACACCTTGCTTTCCCAGTGAGCTGATCACCAGAAGGGAGTTGGGAGACTTTGGGAAGGTAGGGACAGGAGGGAATCTTTTTTTTTTCTTTATTGTTTAAGGTATTACATATGTGTCCTTATCCCCCCATTGTCCCCTCAAGCCCCCGCTCCCGCTCATGCCCTCACGCCCCTAGTGTCTGTGTCCATTGGTTATGCTTATATGCATGCATACAAAGTCTTTTGTTTGATCTCTCCCCCTTACCCCTCCCCTCCCCTCCCTTTCCGCTGAGGTTTGAGCATCTGATCAATGCTTCTCTGTCTCTGGATCTGTTTTTGTTCATCAGAATCTTAACTAGCTCACTCACATCGCAGCCCACAGGGAGGGGCCTGCACTTCTCAGAAACATCCCATCTGGTAATATCTGATGACAACATAGCAAGACGCAAATGAAGGAGGGGGAAGCATCCATAACACCTACGGGAAGCTCAACCAAATGTCATTTTTAAACTGCTGAGGATGAGCAATTGCTGTCAGATCCTATCCTGCAATTCCTCACAATCCCCCAGAGCTGGCTGTATCCTGAGGTACACTCCACCTCAGAGATGCAAAGGTGCCACACACCAAGAGGGTCTTCCTGTATAGACTGCCATAGAACTGCATCATACCCAACAAAATAGCACCTACTACTGCCATCGCTGCTCTGAGTACTTTCACATCAATCATCTTAGCCCCACTTTACAGATGGGAAAACTATTCAAGATCACACAGAAATTATGTTCTTTTTGTGGTCTGCACTGCCTCCCTGATGGGGAAGCACAGCTGTCAAAATGCCTTATAAACTTCCTGAAGCCAGCAGGTAATATTGGAACTAAAACTATGCATATGAGTTTATAAAAATAACTTGGGCTCTAATTCCTTTTCACTTTGGAAATAACCCCCAAAGCTTCCTCTTGTGTCTTCACTTGAGTTAGAAGATGATTATGCACAAAAGGAGCCACAAACACCCAGAGCCTTTTCTTTCAGACTCTCAGGCATGGATACTTGCCAGCATTTGGAAGATCTGCTTTCTGAGAACAGAGGGATAGAAAAGCAACTGGCGGTCCACAGGTATCACCAAGCACACTTATATGAACTGCTAGTGTAGACCTCCTTCCAGAAGCCTGTGCCAGCTCCTTCAGCCCACATTAGCTTCTCCTGTCTGACCTACCCCGCCCCCCAACCAGGACGTAATGTGTAGCAACTTGCTTGTTTCCTTCTCTTATTCTCTGATCTATCTCTCCTCTCTCTCTCTCTCTCTCTCTCTCTCTCTCTCTCGTGTAACCAGTGAGTTGGTGAGAACCATGGGAACAGAGGCCTTATCAGCACTGTGCATGTAGCAGCTCTCAGGGAGTTAAGAAAGTGAATTATGGCTGCATCTCTATTTACAACATCTATCACTTTCCACCAATTTAACAAGGTGGCCCTGTTTGCTTTTTCTTCTAGTTTTTGGGGTTTTAAGTTTGTTTATTTGAAATGATGAGGCCTGCTGACAGGTATAGTTTGTATAAAGACGACAGTAATTATGCAAATGTGAATGATTTCCTTTGCACAATGCATGTTCATTGCATCCTCTCTTCTCGTTTGGATCCTTGTTTCATCTCTCTTTTGTCTCTGTCTTTTGATAACTGATAGTCACCTATTCTATAGAAAGCCAAACACAAATTAATACTAATAGGAAACACTTCCTGAAAATTCCCATCTTCTTTGCCATTTGCTAGAATGTGCTGGGCTAGATCTCTCCCCCCACCCCATAATGTAGTACCCAAACTGGATATTACTTGTAAGAAATGGAAAGATGGGCAGTGAGGGGGAAGAAGTGAGGATTGATGAGGAAACATGATGAAAAAAGCAGAATGTAGGAGGGGGTTGGAAATTGGGAAAGCAACAAAGCAGTATGGATATTTCAGAACCTAATAACTGGAGAGATGGAATATTATAGACTGAATGAATGTTTGTATTCCCCCCAAATTCATATATTGAAATCCTAACCCTCAATGTGATGATATAAGGAGGTACAGCCTTTGAGAGGTGATTAGGTCATGAGGATATAGTCATCATGAATGGGATTAGTGACCTTATGAAGTAGACTTTAGAGCCCAACTGGCATAGCTCAGTGGTTGAGCATAGACCTATGAACCAGGAGGTCATGGTTTGGTCAGGGCACATGCCTGAGATATGGGCTTGATCCCTGGTAGGGAGTGTGCAGGAGGCAGCCAGCCAATGATTCTCATCACTGATGTTTCTATCTCTCTCTCCCTCTCCTTTCTTCTCTGAAATCATTAAATATATTTTTAAAAAGAAATAGACCTTAGGGAGTGCTCTTATTCCTTCTGCATGTGAAGACACAATGAGAATACAGCCATCTATTAACCAGGAAGTGAAACCTCGCCAGGCACAGAGTCTGTTGGTTCCTTGATCTTGGATTTCCCAACCTCCAGAACTGGGAATAATAAATATTTGATGTTTAATTTCTGTTTGATAATGACTAAGACACAGTGATGGCTGAAAGAATTGGAATTTCATGCTGGACCATGTATGTCACCCAAGTAGTTCCATCCAAAGAGCACACACCTGTAGAAGCTCTACTATTTCCAGATCCACCCCATCATGCTGAGCTACTACCTTAGCTTGAATATGAATTCCTAACTAGCTACCTGCTTTGGGTTGAAAAGGACAAAATGAGTTTCATTCAGGCTCCATTTTTAAAGGGTCCACCTTATGAATAA
This sequence comes from Cnephaeus nilssonii, assembly GCF_951640355.1. Taxonomy (NCBI): domain Eukaryota; kingdom Metazoa; phylum Chordata; class Mammalia; order Chiroptera; family Vespertilionidae; genus Cnephaeus; species Cnephaeus nilssonii. Next base: position 103,656,571 of record NC_137071.1, read on the forward strand.
ATAAATTTAGTTAATGATCCCCAGTAGCTACTAACATCACAAAGAGAGAGACAACCAGACATCATGCATCTCCTGACAGCAGCACATAGCACCATTTATGAAAGAATCTTTCCAAAAGGCAAACACAAATATAAGCATCAATCCAAATGCCAATTTACAAAGGACAGAGGAGCATGTTAAAAAACATCACAGGGAGTTCTATTTTTAGTTTTTTGGAGGAAACTCCATACTGTTCTTCACAGTGGCTGCATCAGTCTGCATTCCCACCAGCAGTGCACGAGGGTTCCTTTTTCTCCGCATCCTCTCCAGCACTTGTCGTTTGTTGATTTGTTGATGATAGCCATTCTGACAGGTGTGAGGTGGTACCTCGTTGTCGTTTTGATTTGCATCTCTCAGATGATTAGTGACTTTGAGCATGTTTTCATATGTCTCTTGGCCTTCCTTATGTCCTCTTTCATTTGACCCAGTGATCTCACTTCTAGGAATATATCCCAAGAAACTAGAAACACCAATCAGAAAGGATATATGCACCCCTATGTTCATAGCAGCACAATTTACCATAGCTAAGATCTGGAAACATCCTAAGTACCCATCAGCAAATGAGTGGATTAAAAACTGTGGTACATTTACACAGTGGAATACTATGCTGTGGTAAAAAAAAGAAGGAATTCTTACCATTTGCAGCAGCATGGATGGAACTGGAGAGCATTATGCCAACTGAAATAAGCCAGTCAGACAAAGATAAATATCACATGATCTCACTCATTTGTGGAATATAATGAACAACATAAACTGAGGAACAAAAACAGATCCAGAGACAGAAGCATCGATCATACCATCAAACCTCAGAGGAAAGGTAGGGGAGGGTGGGGGTAAGGGGAAAAGATCAACCAAAGGACTTGTATGCATGCATATAAGCGTAGCCAATGGACACAGACACCACGGGGGTGAGGGCATGAATGGGGGTGGTCGGGGCAATGGGGGGATAAGGACACATATGTAATACCTTAATCAATAAAGAAAAAAAACATCACAGGGATGCAATAAGGAAGGTCCAGAATCTGAAAAACTCTACAGAACAAATGATCTCTTTTCTTTAATAAATAAATTGGAAAGAGAGGAAATGGGAGAACCTATAGATAAAAAAGGTTTAAATATACATCAAGCATTATCAATGTGTAGCCCTTATTTAGATGCTGATTCTAACAAACTGTGTAACTTTAAAAAATCTAATGGCACCTAAGAAATCAAAAATTTTAATATTTATTGGATAATTTATGGTATTAAAGAATTATTATTAATTATTTTGTATGTAGTAATGCTATTGTGCTTATGGTTGTTTTTTAAGGCTCCTGTCCTTAACTTAAAGATACATCCTGAAGTATTTACAGATGAAATGATGACATCATAGGTTTGCTTCAAAATGTTCTAGGGGTGAATATTTATAACAGCATTATTCATAATAGCCAAAAAGTGTAAACAACCCAAATTCCAATCAGTTGGTAAATGGATAAACAAAATGCAGTATGTCCATACAATAGAATATTATTCAACAACTTTTTAAATGTACAAACTACTGATACATACTACAGCCTCAAAAACATTATACTAAGTGTAAGAAGCTAGATGCAAAATCTGCATATTATTTTATTCCATTTATATACTTGTAAAAGGTTCAGAAAAGACAAATATATAGAGACAAAAAGCAGATTTGTGGTTGCAGGGGGCTCAGGGTAAGAAAGAGAGTCCAGGAAAATGGGCACAAGAATCTCTTTGGATCATAAAAATGTTTTAAATTAGATGTGATAATATTTGAACAACTCTGTTGATTTACTAAAAACCATTGAGTTTTACACTTAAAATGGATGAGTTTCATAGTTTGTAAATTATGCCTCAATAAAGCTGTTTTGCTTTCAGTATTCTGGGGGATGGGAGGAGGAGTGATTGGGAATTAGATGAAACAAGATTGGCCATGATAATTGTGTAAGCTGGATGATGGACACATGAGGTTTATTAAGCTATTGTATTTAATTTTGCATATGTTTGAGAATTTCTACAATAAAAAAATAATTAAAAATTGATGGGAGGTTGAAAGTAATCAGAAACTAAGGTTTCTCTGGGGACCTGCTACTCTCACCATTTCTCTTGAAGTCATCAGAAACTAAGGTTGAAAGTCATCAGAAACTAAGGCTTTTTGGGACCCGCTCCTCTCACCATTTCTCTTTCTCATGAATCATGTTATCTCTCATGATGTCTCTGCTCTCTTGTACATGCCCCTCTAACTAGCAACTGACTAAGCCTCTTGACATTCTTTAGTCCAAATTCCATAGGGCATTGTCTTCAATTCCTGGCTGATTGCCAGGGCCACCCTTAGGCAAAGCCCTTCCTGCCAGCCTTGGTAGGGACCACTATTGGGTCAAGTGTCCATTTCTGGTCCAATCAGCTCACACCAAAAAAAAAGAAAGAAAGAAAACCCTACACATTATGATATAAGCCTAGTTCCCTGATAAGGGAGCTGTGAAATAGGCTGTTTGTGCTAAAAGTGAAAGTTGAGTATAGCAGACACTAGCATGTCCCATAGAACATGGGCTCTTTCATTTCTGGAACTGCCTCTCCTGGATGTGGTTCCAGCAGTTGAGTATGAGATTCAGAGCATGTGAGGCCAAAAAAGAATGAGCAACAGTGATGGAATGTACCCTAGTCTAGCATTGCATAACAAAGTTTAAAGAAAAAGTCAAACTCTTCTGAAAGGCCCATAGACCTAAGTGTGGACTAATGAAACTCAAGGAGCTCCCAAAAACCTAGAGTTCACTAGTTCATCAGGCCTGGCATCCCTCCTCAGCTTCACTCTGATGACCACCTCTCAAAGTTTTCTCCTGAAAGTCCTTGGCCATAAAGATGGTAAGAGAGATCTAAGGGGGGGAAACAACTTCTGAGCCAGACCTGTCTACCTATTTGTGGTGAGGCAAGTAAATGATGGTGAGTGGTTCATTAGCATCAGTTAATCCCTGCCACCTCTGAGGTGGTTGATTATAAATATTTCCCTGGTTATTACCCCATGAATGCATCTAAAACCACCCACAGAAATGGCATGTTGCCATAAGCAGGGTAAGTGCTATATTTGAGCAAAGAAAGCTATTCAGTCTAAAAGCCCCACTAGTTTATCCCACTTGAATATAGCACAGGAAAAGTGAGACTTTCTTGCTATGGCTACACCTCCAGCTACCACTCCAGCTCTTTGGTTGGGTCAATGCCAAGGGTAAATTCATGATGCCAAGCAGATTCCCAAGGCTACAATTAATTCCAATTAGCTGACCCCTTTTTCCTCTGCCTTTTGGTTACAAAAGAGCTTTTCTCTAATGGTATAGATCTAGCCAAAGATCTTTTACAAGCTCCACATCTTAGTTACTCTCCATAATTGTTCACAATGATGGATATGTAGAACCACATTCAATCCAGTTCAACCCTCAGAAAAGACATACTGCTTCAGGTACATTTAGGATAGATCTACATACACCAAGCAACACCTCAGTATCTTCTGTCCAGCTCCTTCTAATCCTCACTCTCTGAATCCCAACATCCCCATCACATTTCTCCACAGCTCCCTGGCATGGATGAACAAGCTCTCCCAAAGGAAATGACATCTCCATTAAGAAATAAAATTAAAATATCAGGCCCTTGTCAGTGTTTTTCAGTTGGTTGGAGTGTTGTCTGGTACACTGAAATGTGGCAAGCTTGATTCCCTAGTCAAGGCAAGTACAGGAAGCAGCCAATCAATGTATTTCTCTCTCTCTCTCTCTCTCTCTCTCTCTCTCTCTCTCTCTCTCTCTTCCTCTCTCTAAAAATCAATTTTTAAAAATAATAAAACTAAATAAAATATCAGGGTAAAGCAGTTTCTCCCTAAGATTTCCCCTCCTCTATCATTTACCTTTCCTTAGACTTGTTTCTTTTTTAGGTCACTGGCTTTAAATAAGTCAATTTATTTCACCCATTAGTCCTTCACCCTCATTCAAGCCACCACTTTGCATCTAAACATACTTCCCTCTCAATTGAGCCTTTATCTTACTCTTCACTTAGCTGTTTTTTTAAATAGAATTTTGGCTGGTATAATAGAAAGCAATGGATTCTCCTCCCTGTTTGCCAACCACAGAAGCACTTCATCAATTCCACATCCACCAGCAAGTTTCCCACCAGAGAAAGCTTCTGGGACAGAGATGCTTGGAGTATCTGCCCACTTAGCCCTCATTCCCTCTCCTTTTTATTGTTGGTGAGGCATAGCATAACTACTCAGCTATAGAATTATTGTCCGAGGGAAAATGGCTCTTTCTAGATACATTCAAGGCTCTGGGTCAATTCTAGTGGTTTTTTGAACAGCCATAGTGATCCTAGTCTATGAAGTCAGAGCATAACCAAGCTGCAAAGGAGGACACTAAGCTTAGTGCAGGCAAGGATCCATCTTCTAGAGCAGGAATTATTAACCAGAAGTCCCTAGACTCCAAACTCCATGGGTTGCCTTCATAAGTCATGATCTCCCATACATTTAGATTCAGATTGATGTAGGTCTATACACATATTTTGGTGGACAGGGTCCCAGCATTTATCAGCTTCTCCGAAGAGTCCCTGATGCAAAAGAAAAAAGTTAAGAAACACTAAGATTGGTCAGCCCATTTTGGAAAAGATTAGAGAGCCAGAGCACAGAACTGGGCCTGATGGAATTGAGAATGGAATTTCAGGACTCTTTTCTCCAGAGACAGACAGCCCATTCCCTGCCACCAATTCAGACCTAAATCCTGACTCCAGGTTTCAGATACTGGAGGGATCCAAAATTTTTAACTAGATCTCAGTCCATCTGAATCTCTTTACTTTTAGGCAAGTGTACACATAGAAAAGTTAATGATGCAAACTGATTCATTTGGGACCACATTTATACATCCCCGTCTTTCCTCTGGGCCAGTAACCTCATTAAAAGGAGGAACTTGAGGAGAAAGAAGATGGAGGTGCAGGTAAAGGCCAGTACTCGCCGCCTCCCACAACCACTCAAAACTACAACTAAGCTCTAGCTGGTTTGGTTCAGTGGATAGAGCATCAGCCTGTAGACTGAAGGGCCCCGGGTTTGATTCCGGTCAGGGTACATGCCCAGATTGTCGGCTTGATCCCCGGTAGGGGGCATGCAGGAGGCAGCTGATCAATGATTCTCTCTCACCATTTATGTTTCTATCTCTCTCTCCCTCTCCCTTCCTCTCTGAAATTAATAAAAATATATTTTTTTAAAAAACTACTAAAATACAGAATAACCATCATTAAGAACTACCTGAAATCTGGCTGGATGGAAGTCCTACAACTAGCAAAGTAAAAAAGAAAGCACATTAAGATGGGGAGGAGGGGCGGAGGTGCAGAATGGGCTGGTCTGACACCCACATGTGGCATATTTTTAATCAGGAGGGATATCATGGCTGCAGAGGCCTCCGTGAAGAGCAAGGGGTCCCAGCCCCACACTAGACCCAGAACCCACGGTTCCAGAGCTGGGAAGAGAAGTCCCCGTGACTTCAGGCTGTAAAAACCAGTGGGATTGTGGCTGTGGGAGACAGAGGCTGCTGGAGACAGAGGCAATTCCTCTTAAAGGGCCAGTACATGGATTTACTCAGGCTTCCTCCCTCTGAGCTCCAAATGTGAGCATTGCTTAGGAAAGAATTTGAAAAGTTAAATAATTCAATAACCACAAGAGGCCTGTACATAGTTTAGAAAACATCTTATTGAGAATCCAGAGTAATTTGTGCCAAGAGTTTAAAATACCAGAAAATTGGAAAAAGCTATCTTTGAGCAACTAACTAGCCAAGTAAAAGAGACATGAGCAGTGTGATAAAATTACCTCCAAATAGAAAGGTGCCTCAAGCGAAGGGAACAAAGATGCTCCCCAAAAGTGAAAGAACAGAAGCAAACTAAATATCAAGGAGAGAGGGACCAATGGAACTAAAGAAGAACCAGGCAAGGTATCTGAAACCCAAAGCCAAGAGCCTCTTCAGGTATAGTCTAAGAAAAATGCCAACAAGCCCTGGCCAGTGTGTATCAGTTGGTTGGAACATCAACCCATACACCAAAAGGTTTCAGGTTCAATTCCCAGTTAAGGAACATACTTAGGTTTCAGGTTCGGTTTGGTCCCCAGTTGGAGCATAAGAGGCAACAAATTGATGCTTCTCTGTCACATCAATGTTTCTCCATCCCCCCTCTCTCCCTTCCTCTCTCTAAATTCAATCAACATGTCCTTGGGTGAGGATTGAAAAAATAAAAAATTATTTTTTAAATGCCATCAAGATGATCAGTAGAGACTGACAATTGGGATAACAGCCATGCTTGGGAGGCCAAAAAGTGAACAGATAGCAAACAGGATATCACTGGGATGTTTATTCCTAAGCTCTCACTGGCAGTGTCTAAGTCACTAGACAGGATAATGGCAAATGCTGTGGATGTCCAAGGCCTACAGAATAGCCTAAATGTGCACCCTTCACTAGGGGGTAAAGAGTCCCCATGAAACTAGACCAGGAGATACAGCCTGTCCTTATCAAGGGCCTCCATGACAAAAAATGTCACATTGCCTATATGAGTTCCATTCATAAGGTAGGGTCCTAAAGAGATCATAGGGCACAGGCTGGGAAACATCTTATCTAATAAAGATGGGACATGCTAATTGACCATCATGCCCTCACAAAGATGGCAGTGCCCACAGCCAATAAGGAGGGAATATGCTAATTGACTGTCATGCCCTCAAAGATGGTGGCACCCACAGCCACAAGATGGTGGTGCCCAGTCCCCTCAGCCCTGCCAAGGCAGCAGGCGCGTGGCATGGCTGGGCCTGCCTCCAGATGGGTCTGGCTGCTCCGCACGCCTGCCTCCAGAGTCCTCCAGTCCCCTTAGCCCCCCAGCCACCCAAGGCAAGCCCAAGGCACAGGCAAGCCTCAGATGGCAGCTGCCCAGATGCTCAGGGCCAGCCCGAGGGACAACCAAATGACTGAACAACATGCTGTGTGGAGCAACCAGGCTGGCAGGGGGGCTGTGAGGGGTGACAGGCTGGCAGGGAGGCAGTTGGGGGTGACCAGGCTGGCAGGGGGGCAGTTAGGGGTGACCAGGCTGGCAGGGGGGCTGTTGGGGATGACCAGGCCGACGGGGGAGGCAGTTGGGGGTGACCAGGCTGGTGGAGGGGGGAGTGCAGTTTGGGGCAACCAGGTCAACAAGGGGGGCAGTTAGGGGCGACCAGGCTGGCAGAGTGGGGCAGTTAGGGGTGATCAGGCCAGCACACAGAGGCAGTAAGGGGCGATCAGGCCAGCAGGGGGGTGCAGTCAGGGGCAACCAGGCAGGCAGGCAGGTAAGCAATTAGGAGCCAGCGGTCCCAGATTGTGAGAGGGGTCCCAGATTGGAGAGGGTGAAGGCTGGGCTGAGGGGACCCCCTCCCCATGCATGAATTTCATGCACCAGGCATCTAGTAATTTTTATAACAAAGAATGAACACAATGACCATTTGGACAACAGTTTACACTAAATGAAGTCATGCCCAAACAATCAATTAAAAATTTTTAAGCAGTAAAAACACACATAAATAAAAAAGGAATGTGAAAACTAAAGCTTTGACATAGTGCCAAATCACTGTGGGATGGGAATATGGTTGTATCATGGATAAGCAATGGCTATAGTGACAGGAAACAAGAATAAACCTGACTTTCTCTGACGAGAGAAGTGTAGATGCTATGGCCTCCCTCCTCCAAGACTGATGGAAAAATCTATCTTATTATGTGAAAGAAAGTCATCCTAGTAAAAACTTCAGGTTTCCAGGCAACACCCAACCCTTCTTGGTAGTAACATGTTAAGCTCTTTAGATTAAACTGCAAAAAGATGCTGAGAGGCTGTGTGAGTAGGCTGAAAAATAGCAGGTGAGTGTCAGTGTAGGCAAGTGCAACATAATGCACTGAGAAAAAAATCCCATTAAGCACTCAAAATAATACACCGATACATCAAGCTCCTTTGTACAAATCCTCAGGACATCTGTATCCAAAATGAAAGGCCCAATTCTGCTATTAGACAAAAGGAGTGACACAGAGGTCAGGCAACTCAAACATGAGGATATGGAGGCCCAAGACAGAACCCAGGACAGAGTACTCTGCCAGTAACATAGGCACTAGACCTTTGTTAATACTAAAGGTATTAGCCTTTAAGCATAAGCTCATTGATCAAGAGTCTTGGAAGCAGTGTGGTTATAATGGAGTGAGCACAGGCTTTCAAGACGACATATTCAAATTCCAGCTTCATTTCTAGCTGTGTACAAATTAAGCAAGTTACTTAACCTTTCTTGAATCTCAGTTACTTCTGCTGTAAGATGGGAATCATGACACATACTTTGCAAGATTGCTATGAGGATTAGAGACATTTTTAAAGTGCTCTACTAAAGGATATGCATATACTAGTGGCCCGGTGCATGAAAATTCATGCACTGGAGGGAGGGTCCCTCAGGTTGGCCTGCCCCATCTCACAGTCTGGAAGCCCTCAGGGGTGGGAGGCGACCCGGTGACCAGGGGAAGGCAATGCCCCCATCACACCTCTGCTGCTGCCACTGCCAACAGCGCAAACCTCGGCCGGCCCTGGTTACCTGAGCCTCGTGCTGGCCCTGGGTGGCTGGGCACCCACCATCCGAGGTTTGCCTGTGCCTTGGCTGGCCCTGCTTGCCTGAGCCTCAGTCAGCGGGGGTTGCAGGAGCACCTGAGGCCCCCAGCAGGGCTTAGGGGACTGGGCACCGCCATCTTGTGGCTGTGTGCACTTCCATCTTCTGAGGGCATGACAGTCAATAAGCATAGTCACTCTTTATTATATAGGATATTTCTCCAAGGAAGTTGTACAAATGGTAATATGCACATAAAAAGACCCTTGACATCATTATTTGTTAGGACAATGCAAATCAAAACCACAATAAGATACCACTTCATATCTACTAGGATGGCTATAATTTTAAAAATGGAAAATAACAAATGTTGGCCAAGATGTGCAAAAATTGTAACCCCAATACTCTGCAGGGGGGCATGTAAAATGGTTCAACTGTTGTGGAAAACATTTTGGCAGTTCCACAATAAGTTAAAAAGAATAATAATATGACCTAGCAATTCCACTCCTAGGCATATACTCAAAAGAAATAGGTGTTCAAACAAAAACATGTACATGAATGCTCATAGAAGCACTATTCACAATAGCCAAAAGGTAGAAAAAAATCAAATATCCATCAACTAATGAATATATAAGCAAAAGGTGGTATACCCATGCAATGAAATGTTATTCAGTTATAAAAAGGAATAAAGTGCTGATACATGTCACAACATAGTTGAATCTTGAAAACTCTATGCTAAGTGAAAAAAGCTAGTCATATAAGACCATGTATTATATGATTGCATTTATAGGAAATGTCCAGTATAGGCAAACCTATAGAGACATAATGTAGATTAGTGGTTGCTTAAGGTTGGGGGGTCGGGAATACAAGGCTGTTAGCTAAGCTCATGGTGTCCTTTTTGAGGTCATAAAAATATTCTAAAATTGACATCTAAACATATGATGGTTGTACATATCTGTGAATATATTGGAATAACTTGAATTGTAGACTTTAAATAGGTATATGCCATGTGAATTATATCTCAGTAAAACTGGGCACACAATGCAATGTACAGATCATGTATCATGAAAAAAAGAAAGAAAGAAAGAAAGAAAGAAAGAAAGAAAGAAAGAAAGAAAGAAAGAAAGAAAGAAAGAAAGAAAGAAAGGAAGGAAGGAAGGAAGGAAGGAAGGAAGGAAGAAAGAAAGAAAGAAAGAAAGAAAGAAAGAAAGAAAGAAAGAAAGAAAGAAAGAAAGAAAGAAAGAAAAAAGAAAGAAAGAAAGAAAGAAAGAAAGAAAGAAAGAAAGAAAGAAAGAAAGAAAGAAAGAAAGAAAGAAAGAAAGAAAGAAAGAAAGAAAAAAAATATTCTACGGACAGTGAAGTTTGGGTAAATATTTAACATCTGGCTCTCAAGAGAAAAAAGGCCTGATTTGAAGTGTTTGATGATTTCCATGGTAAATACTACCTTGTGACCAATGTGGTATCAGTGAATGTGGAGTTGCGAAGCAATGTGCCAGTATAGCAATGTATAGTAGCACACTTTTATAAAGTATTTTCACCATACAGCTACAATGGACATAAATTACCTCAAAATCATGGATAATAGTAAAGTGATAAAGCAATTAGGAAGTAATGTGTTTTGTTTATTACCCATATTTTCAATGTAAGTCATTAAACTGTAGGTTTATATAATTTAACTTTAATGATCACTTAAAAATTGTTGAAAATTAACAATCAGCTCTCACAAACTGCTACAGACTGGCTCCAGGTACCATATTGTAACCACAAAACAATCTTTTTTCCCCAGTTCTATCAATATGTCTCTCACATAATGTTTTTCTATCTATCTCTTTCTTTCTCTCTTTCTCCCTTTCCCTCCCACACTTCCTCCCTTCCTCTCTCTCTAAAAACCAATGGGGAAAAAAAAAGATCCTCAGGTGAGAATTAACAAAATACAATAATAATAATCTTACCTCGGGGTCTCAAAAGAACTGTTGGCCCAGAAAGAAACTCACTACAGACTGATTCATTTGCCTGTCACCATAACCATTATTGCTTGTCTCATTTTCAGTTCTTATAAGTGTATTTCTAATAGCACATGATCTCACTCATCTAGGGGATATAATGAACAACAGACAGATGAACAAGAACAGACCCAGAAACAAGGAGGCATGGATCAGACTGTCGGGCCTCAGAGGGAGGGTAGGGAGGGTGGGGGTAAAGGGGAGAGATCAACCAAAGGACTTCTGTGCAAGCATATGAGCCTAACCAGCAGTTAAGGACAACAGGGGGTTGGGGGCATGTGTGGGGAGGGGTGTGGGATGGGAATGGGGGGGATGAGGACAAATATGTGATACCTTAATCAATAAAGAAATTTAAAAAATAAATAAATAAAAAATAAAATAGTAATATGCAAATTGACTGCACCTACGCTACGCCCAAGCCACGCCCACCAGCCAAAGTCTCGCCCACCAGCCAATCAGGGTGAGTATGCAAATTACCCAACAAAGATGGCGGTTAATTTGCATACGCTGAGGGAGGGAGGAGTGAAGACTGAAGACAACTTAGAAGGAAGAGGGAGGAAAAGCAGAAAGCAAGGTACCTGCCAGAGGGAAAGCCTGGGCAGGGTGGGGCGGGGTGGAGCAGGGCTGAGCGAGGTGGGCTGCAGCAGCCCGCAGGTGCAGGCGCAGCGGCCGCAACAGCAGCGGCAGCGGCAGCGCAAGTGGCCGCAGCAGCCGCTTGCAGGATTCTTCCTGCAAATGGGCTACTAGTTATTATTATAATTGACATAAATCACTGTATAATTTTGTTGTTTTTTTGTTTTGTTTTGTTTTTTAATTTTTTTATTAAGGTATTATATGTGTACATATCTTACCATTGCCCCCCCCTACCCACTCCCCTATATGCCCTCACCCCCCAGAGTTTTGCGTCCATTGGTTATGCTTATATGCATGCATACAAGTCCTTTGATTGATCTCTTATCTTCCCCACCTCTCTCTAACCTTCCTGCTGTAATTTGACAGACTGTTTGATGCTTTACTGCCTCTGTATCTATCTTTTTGTTCAAGTTTATAATGTTCTTTATTATCCATAAATGAGAGCGATCACGTGGTATTTTTCTTTCATTGACTGGCTTATTTCACTTAACATAATGTTCTCCAATTCCATCCAGGTTGCTGCAAATGGTAAGAATTCCTTCTTTTTTATGGCAGCATAATATTCCATTGTGTAGATGTACCATAGTTTTCTGACCCAGTCATCTGCTGATGGGCACCTAGGCTGTTTCCGGATCTTAGCTATTGTAAATTGTGCTGCTATGAACATAGGAATGCATATATCCTTTCTTATTGGTGTTCCCAGTTTCTTAGGATATATTCCTAGGAGTGGGATTACTGGGTCAAATGGGAGTTCCATTTTCAGTTTTTTGAGGAAACTCCATACTGTTCTCCACAGTGGCTGCACCAGTCTGCATTCCCACCAGCAGTGCACGAGGGTTCCTTTTCTCCACATCCTCGCCAACACTTGTCGTTTGTTGATTTGTTGATGATAGCCATTCTGACAGGTGTGAGATGGTACCACATTGTTGTTTTGATTTGCATCTCTCGGATAATTAGTGACGTTGAGCATGTTTTCATGTGTCTCTTGGCCTTCCTTCTGTCTTCTTTGGAAAAGATTCTATTTAAGTCCGTTGCCCATTTTTTTATTGGATCATTTATCTTCCTTTTATTAAGTTGTATAAGCTGCCTGTAGATATTGGAGATTAAACCACAGGCAGCAAAATCTCAGACATATGCCAAAAGAACTTCTTCACCGATACTGCCCCTAGGGCAATGGAAGCTAAAGAGAAAATAAACAAATGGGACTACATCAAAATAAAAAGCTTTTTTACAGCAAAAGAAACTATCAACAAAACAACAAGAAAGCCCACTGCATGGGAGAACATATTTGCAAATGGCATCACTGTATAATTTTAAGTATAGTAAGATAGTTTGATTTACATATATTATAAAATTTAACCATGAAAAGGTCAACTAACATTCTTCTTCTCATACAGATATAATCCTCTCTAATAAAATGGTAATATGCAAATTAATCATCACTCCGCTACATAAGCCACGCCCACCAGCCAAGTCACGCCCACCAGCCAATCAGGGCGAGTATGCAAATTAACCCCAATCCAAGATGGCTACAGCCACAGAGAGCAAGGTTTCCCAGGTAACAGAGTAAGCCAAGCTTTCCATAGCCGTTGCAGGCCTAAGCCTCCACTCAAGCTACAAAGTTTCAATTATAGAAGGTAAACAAATTCAAACAAATGGCGGCAGAATGGAGCTTGAGAGAGCAGGCCAGGGTTGCCAGCAGCAACAGGGGAAGCAAAGCTTTCTGCACACCCTGGCCGGGCTCACCCACTTAAGGCTACAAAGTTTCAATTGTAGAAGGTGAATTAACTGCCACAGAAATGGCTGCCGGAGCCCCAGGCTTGGCTCTGCTCCAGGCTACAAAGTTTCAATTGTAGAAGGAAAATAAATTCCAGATACCAGGGCCGCCCCTTGGGTTGCCAGGGGGCGTGGCCGGCCTGCAAACCACCACAGGCCCCTCGCTCAGGCCGCCCCACACCCCAAGGGAATCCCCACCCTTATCTGTGACACCCTTCAGGGCAAACCAGCTGGCCCCCACCCGTGCACCAGGCCTCTATCCTATCTAATAAAAGAGTACTATACAGATTGATCATCACTGCAACACACAATATCGCTGCCCCCATGTGGTTAAAGATCCTGCCCCCATGTATATACAAGATGGCCACCACAAGATGGCCAGCAGGGGAGGGCAGTTGGGAGGCACCCGGCCTGCAAGGAAGGGCAGTTGAGAGGGACCAAGACTGCAAGGGAGGGCAATTGGAGGTGATCAACCCTGCAGGAGAGGGCAGTTAGGGGTGACCAGGCTGGCAGAGGAGGGAAGTTGGGGGCAAACAGGCTGGCAGGGGAGCAGTTAAGCATCAACCAGGCTGGCAGCAGAGTGGTTAGGGGGTGATCAGGCTGGCAGGCAGAAGTGGTTAGGGGCAATCAGGAAGGCAGGCAGGCAAGCAGTTGGGAGCCAGCAGTCCTGGATTGTGAGAGGGATGTCCGACTGCCCGTTTAGGCCCGATCCCACCAGGATCGGGCCTAAACGGGCAGTCGGACATCCCTCCAGGAGTCCCAGATTGGAGAGGGTACAGGCTGGGCTGAGGGACAACCCCGCGCCATGCACGAATTTCATGCACCGGGCTTCTAGTAAAAATATAAGAAGAAAAAACTCTTCTTGTGATTAGAACTCTTAGGATTTACTCTCTTAGCAACTTTCCTACATATCCTAAAGCAATGTTAGCTCTATTTATCATGTTGTATATTACATACCTAGTACTTAGTTGTCTTATAACTGGAAGTTTGTATATTTTGACAACCTTCCCTCATTTCCTCTACCCTCCACTGTTGGTAATTATAAATCTGATCTCTTTTTCTATGCGTTTAGGGTTTTTTTATTACATTCCACATACAAGTGAGATCATACAGCATGTGTCTTTGTCTGACTTATTTCACTTAGTATAATGCCTTCAAGGTCCATCCATGTTATCACAAATGGTAGTATTTCCTCATTTTTATGGCCAAATGATATACAATTGTGTGTGTGTGTGTGTGTGTGTGTGTGTGTGTGTGTGTGTGTGTATTAGAGGCCCGGTGCACAAAATTTGTGCACGGGGGGGGGGGGGGGTGTCCCTCAGCCAAGCCTGTACCATCTCCAATCTGGGACCCCTCAAGGCATGTCCAGTAGTATCAGGCCTAAACAAGCAGTCAGACATCCCTCTCACAATCCAGGATTGCTGGCTCCCAACTGCTTGCCCGCCTGCCTTCCTGATTGCCCTTAACCACTTCTGCCTGCCAGCCTGATAACCCCCTAACCACTCCCCTGCCAGCCTGATTGATGCCTAACTGCTCCCCTGCCAGCCTGATTGCCCCTAACTGCCCTCCCCTGCAGGCCTGGTCATCCCTAACTGCCCTCCCCTGCAGATCTGGTCAACCTTAACTGCCCACCCCTGCAGGCCTGGGTCCCCCCCAAATGCCCTTCCCTGCAGGCCCGGTTGCCCTCAACTTCCATCCTCTGCCGGCCTGGTCACCCCTAACTGCCCTCCCCTGCTGGCCTGACCGCCCACAACTGCCCTCACCTGCTGGCCTGATCCCTCCCAACAGCACCCCCCCTGCTGACCTGGTCACCCTTAACTGCCCTCCCTGCTGGCCTGGTTGCCCCCAACTGCCCTCCCCTGCAGGCCTGGTCACCCCTAACTGCCCTCCCCTGCAGGCCTGGTCGCCCCCAACTGCCCTCCACTGTAGGCCTTGTCCCTCCCAACTTCCCTTCCCTGCTGGCCTAGTCACCCCCAACTGCCCTCCCCTGCCGGCCTGGTCGTCCCCCAACTGCCTTCCCTGCATGCCTGGTCACCCCCAACTGCCCTCCCCTGCAGGCATGGTCCCCCCAACTGCCCTCCCCTGCAGGCCCGGTCCCCCCCCCCCAACTGCCCTTCCCTACAGGCCTGATCACCCCCAGCTGCCCTCCCTTGCAGGCCTGGTCCCTCCCAACTGCCCTCCCCTGCTGGCCTGATCGCCCACAACTGCCCTCCCCTGCCAGCCATCTTGTGGCAGCCATCGAAAGGAAAGCGTGGGAGCTGGGTGCCTGGTGCACCAGCGATCGAAAGGAAAGCGTGGGAGCTGGGTGCCTGTCCACTCAGGCAGCAGGCCTTTCAGAAGCCTCCATGGTGCCAGAGGCTTCTGAAAGGCCTGGTGCACCAGCAGACAGGTACCCAGCTCCCCATGATCAAAAGCAAAAGCGTGGGAGCTGGGTGCCTGTCCACTGGTGTACCAGGCCATTCAGAAGCCTCTCCCACACTGGAGGCTTCTGAAAGGCCTGGTGCACCAGTGGACAGGCACCCAGCTCCCCGCGATCAAAAGCAAAAGCTTGTAGGGGACCCTACACGTGCATGATTCAATCATGCACTGGGCCTCTAGTATAGGTATAGGATATATCCTTTCATCCATTAATGAACACTTAAGTTGTGTCCATGTCTTGACTATTGTTAATGCTGCTATATACATTGGAGTGTAGACAGCTTGTTGAGTTAGTGGTTTTTTGTTCCCTTTGGACATATAGTATTCCCAGAAGTGGAACTGCTGGATCAGATGATAGTTCTATTTCCAATTTTTTAAAGGATCCTCCATACTGTTTTCCATAGCAGCATATCAGCTGTACAAATTTACAGTCCCACCAACATTGCACAAGGGTTCCCTTTTCCCCACATCCACACTAGCATTTGCTATCTCTTCTCTTTTTTATGATGGCCATTCCAATGGGTGTGAGGTAATATCTCATTGTGGTTTTGATTCAGATTTATCTAATAATTAGTGATGTTAAGCACTTTTCCACATGCCTGTTAGCCATATGACATAGTCCTTGGAAAAATGGTTATGCAGATCCTTTGCCTATTTATTAATTGGATTGTTTGTTTTTGTTGTTGAGTTATATAAGTTCTGTATAAATTTTGGATATTAACCCCTAATTTTTTCCCATTCCGTAGGTTATCTTTTCACTTTAATGATGATGATGATTTCATTTGCTGTGCTGAAGCCTTTTAGTTTGCTATAGTAGAACTTGTTTTTTTTGTTTTTTTTTGCTTGTGCTTTAGTTGTCATATCAAAAACAATCATTACCAAGACCCATATCAAGGAGCTTTATTCCTATATTTTCTTCTAGGAGTTTCATGTTTCAGGTCTTACATTTAGGTCTTTAATCCATTTCAAGTTATATTTTTGTGACTGGTGTAAAAATATAGTTCCAGTTGCATTTTTACATGTGAGTATTCAATTATCCAAGCACCATTAATTAAAGAGCCTGTCTTTTAATTGAAGAACACTATTTTTGAAGAATTTTAAATGAGCATCTTCTACAAATGTGCTACCCTTTCTTTGCATTCCTCCAGACAAGAACTCAAAAACTTACATAGCCATGTAAGATTTGGCTTGAAGAGGTTGATTCCCCCCACCCCCCACCCCGCTCTGATGCTAGAATTTGAGCAAGGCAGAAATATTTCCCTAAATATGGAAATATAATCCTATTTTCTATAGACTCTATTTGGGGGGCATTTTGTCAACATCTGTACAGCCAACAAGCAGCACTAACAGTTTGAGGAAGGCACCTGAGCACACTTGATAAAATGCCTTTCTCTGGTCAACCCACTGGCTCCGGGGCTCTCTTCTGATTCTTAACTGTCATCAAGCTCAATGTTCATACTATTTTATCAAGTAAAACTTCCAAATGTCTTACTTCAATGACAAACAAAATACACTTAGTGGCCAGATTATTATGACCTCTGAACGCATAATAATCTGGCCACTCAGTATATATATATATATATATATATATATATATATATATATTAGAGCCCCAGTGCATGAATTCATGCCTGGATGGGGTCTGGCCAGCCTGGCCAGGGGAAGGGGACATGGGCGGTTGGCCGGCCTGCCTGCTGGTCGAACTCCTGGTCGAGGGGACAATTTGCATATTAGCCTTTTATTTTATAGGATATACACTGAATGGCCTGATTATTATGCATTCAGAGATCATAATAATCTGGCCACTCAGTGTATAAGTTAGCCTTTTGAAAACTTCACAGACCCTGATATTTAATACAAAACCATGGGATGTTTGCTATGCTTGGTACTTTTAATATTTATTACTAATTAGCAATATGTCACTTCTAATCACCTAAACC